>NC_086198.1:49248160-49950696 GCF_035770615.1 Melospiza melodia melodia
GCACTGGTGCCACCTTGGGTCTGGGAACCATCCTGCGTATCGTGGATTCTAAGGAGCCAGCTGGCCACTCCCAGCCACAGGCCCCAAAACACACACAACGGCGCTTTTCCCTGGAAAACAAAACTCGCCTGCCAACTTTTTGATGGCAGATTGCAGGAGCCACTTGGTACTATCAAACCAGCCCAACTTGGCACTGGTGCCACCATGGGTCTGGTCACCATCCTGCCTATCGTAGCTTTTCAGGAGCCAGCCGGTCACTCCCAGCCATAGGCCGCCAGACACAAACCTCGGTCCGTTTCCCTGGAAAACAAAAGTAAGCTGCCCTGCTTCTGGATGGCAGATTGCAGGAGCCACTTGGTGTTATCAAACCAGCCCGACTTGGCACTGGTGCCACCTTGGGTCTGGGAACCATCCTGCGTATCGTGTGTTCTAAGGAGCCAGCCGGCCACTCCCAGCCACAGTCCCCCAAACACAAACAACGGCGCTTTTCCCTGGAAAACAAAACTGGCCTGCCAACTTTTTGATGGCAGATTGCAGGAGCCACTTGGTACTATCAAACCAGCCCAACTTGGCACTGGTGCCACCATGGGTCTGGTCACCATCCTGCCTATCGTAGCTTTTCAGGAGCCAGCCGGTCACTCCCAGCCATAGGTCCCCAGACAAATACCTCGGCCCGTTTCCCTGGCAAACAAAAGTCAGCTGCCCCGCTTCTGGATGGCAGATTGCAGGAGCCACTTGGTACTATCAAACCAGCCCAACTTGACACTGGTGCCACCTTGGCTCTGGGAACCATGCTGCGTAACCCGGATTCTAAGACGACAGGCAGCCACTGCCAGCCACCGCCCTCCAAACAAAATCAACGGCGCTTTTCCCTGGAAAACAAAACTCGCCTGACAACTTTTAGATGGCAGATTGCAGGAGCCAGTTGGTACCATCAAACCAGCCCAACTTGGCACTGGTGCCACCTTGGGTCTGGGAACCATCCTGCCTATTGTTGCTTTTCAGGAGCCAGCCGGTCACTCCTAGCCCTAGGCCCCCAGTCATAAACCTCGGCCCGTTTCCCTGGTACACAAATGTAAGCTACCCCGCTTCAGGATGGCAGATTGCAGGAGCCACTTTTCACCATCAAACCAGCCCGACGTGGCACTGGTGCCACCTTGGGTCTGGGAACCATCCTGCGTATCGTGTGTTCTAAGGAGCCAGCCGGCCACTCCCACCCACAGACCCCTAAACACAAACAACGGCGCTTTTCCCTGGAAAACAAAACTCTCCTGCCAACTTTTTGATGGCAGATTGCAGGAGCCACTTGGTACTATCAAACCAGCCCAACTTGGCACTGGTGCCACCATGGGTCTGGTCACCATCCTGCCTATCGTAGCTTTTCAGGAGCCAGGCGGTCACTCCCAGCCATAGGCCCCCAGACACAAACCTCGGCCCGTTTCCCTGGCAAACAAAAGTAAGCTGCCCCGCTTCTGCATGGCAGATTGCAGGTGCTATTTAGTACTATCAAACCAGCCCGACTTGGCACTGGTGCCACCTCTGGTCTGGGAACCATCCTGCCTATCGTGGATTTTCAGGGGCCAGACGGCCACTATCAGCCATATGCCCCCAAAAACAAACCACGGCCCTTTTCTCTGGTAAACAAAACTCAACTGACCCTCTTCTGGATGGCAAATTTTAGGACGCACTTTGTACTACGAAAACCGCCCGACTTGGCACTGGTGCCACCTTGGGTCAGGGAACCATCCTGCCTATCGTAGCTTTTTAAGGAGCCAGCAGGCCACGCCCAGCCATATAGCCCCAAAAACAAACCACGGACCATTTCTCTTGGAAACAAAAATCCGCTGCCCCGCGTCAGGATGGCAGATTGCAGGAGCCACTTTGCACCATCAAACCACCCCGACTTGGCACTGGTGCCATCTTGGATCTGGGAACCATCCTGCCTATTGTAGCTTTTCAGGAGCCAGCCGGTCACTCCCAGCCATAGGCCCCCAGACACAAACCTCGGACCGTTTCCCTGGCAAACAAAATTAAGCTGCCCCGATTCTGGATGGCAGAGTGCAGGAGCCACTTGGTAGTGTCAAACCAGCCCGACTTGGCACTGGTGCCACCTTGGGTCTGGGAACCATCCTGCGTATCGTGGATTCTAAGCAGCCACCCGGCCACTCTGAGCCACAGGCCCCCAAACAGAAAGAACGGCGCTTTTCCCTGGAAAACAAAACTCGCCTGCCAACATTTTGATGGCAGATTGCAGGAGCCACTTGGTACTATCAAACCAGCCCAACTTGGCACTGGTGCCACCATGGGTCTGGTCACCATCCTGCCTATCGTAGCTTTTCAGGAGCCAGCCGGTCTTTCCCAGCCATAGGCCCCCAGACACAAACCTCGGCCCGTTTCCCTGGAAAACAAAAGTAAGCTGCCCCGATTCTGGATGGCAGATTGCAGGAGCCACTTGGTACTATGAAATCAGCCCAACGTGGCACTGGTGCCACCATGGGTCTGGTAAACCTCCTGCCTATCGTAGCTTTTCAGGAGCCAGCCGGTCACTCCCTGCCATAGGCCCCCAGACACAAACCTCGGCCCGTTTCCCTGGCAAACAAAAGTAAGCTGCCCCGCTTTTGGATGGCTGATTGCAGGATGCACTTGGTACTATCAAACCAGCCCGACTTGGCCCTGGTGCCACCTTGGCTCTGGGAAACATGCTGCGTAACGTAGATTCTACGAGGACAGGCGGCCACTCCCTGCCACAGGCCTCTAAACAAAAGCAACGGCGCTTTTCCCTGGAAAACACAACTCGCCTGCCAACTTTTTGATGGCAGATTGCAGGAGCCACTTGGTACTATCAAACCAGCCCAACTTGGCACTGGTGCCACCATGGGTCTGGTCACCATCCTGCCTATCGTAGCTTTTCAGGAGCCAGCCGGTCACTCCCAGCCATAGGCCCCCAGACAAATACCTCGGCCCGTTTCCCTGGCAAACAAAAGTAAGCTGCCCCGCTTCTGGATGGCAGATTGCAGGAGCCACATGGTACTATCAAACCAGGCCAACATGGCACTGGTGCCACCTTGGCTCTGGGAACCATCCTGCCTATCTTGGATTTTCAGGGGCCAGCCGGCCACTCTCAGCCATATGCCCCCAAACACATACCACGGCCCTTTTCTCTGGCAAACAAAACTCAACTGCCCCTCTTCTGGATGGCAAATTGCAGGACCCACTTGGTACTACGAAAACAGCCCGACTTGGCACTGATGCCACCTTGGGTCAGGGAACAATCCTGCGTATCGATCTTTTTAAGGAGCCAGCCGGCCCCGCCCCGCCATATACCCCCAAAAATCAACCACGGAACTTTTCTCCAGCAAACAAAAATCCGCTGCCCCGCGTCTGAATGGCAGATTTCAGGAGCTATTTAGTATTATAAACCAGCCCGACTTGGCACTGGTGCTACCATGAGTCTGGTAACCATCCTGCCTATCGTAGCTTTTCAGTAGCCAGCCGGTCACTCCCAGCCATAGGCCCCCAGACAAATACCTCGGCCCGTTTCCCTGGGAAACAAAAGTAAGCTGCCCCGCTTCTGGATGGCAGATTGCAGGAGCCACTTGGTACTATCAAACCAGCCCAACTTGGCACTGGTGCCACCTTGGCTCTGGGAACCATCCTACGTATCCTGGGTTCAAAGGAGGCAGCCGGCCACTCTCACCCACAGGCCCCCAAACACAAACAACGGCGCTTTTCCCTGGAAAACAAAACTCGCCTGCCAACTTTTTGATGGCAGATTGCAGGAGCCACTTGGTACTATCAAACCAGCCCAACTTGGCACTGGTGCCACCATGGGTCTGGTCACCATCCTGCCTATCGTAGCTTTTCAGGAGCCAGCCAAACACTCCCAGCCATAGGCCCCCAGACAAAAACCTCGGCCCGTTTCCCTGGCAAACAAAAGTAAGTTATCCCGCTTCTGGATGGCAGATTGCAGGAGCCACTTTTCACCATCAAACCAGCCCGACTTGGCACTGGTGCCACCTCTGGTCTGGGAACCATCCTGCGTATCGTGGATTCTAAGGAGCCAGCCGGCCACTCCCACCCACAGGCCCCCAGACACAAACAACGGCGCTTTTCCCTGGATAACAAACTCGCCTGCCAACTTTTTGATGGCAGATTGCAGGAGCCACTTGGTACTATCAAACCAGCCCAACTTGGCACTGGTGCCACCATGGGTCTGGTCACCATCCTGCCTATCGTAGCTTTTCAGGAGCCAGCCGGTCACTCCCAGCCATAGGCCCTGAGACACAAACCTCGGCCCGTTTCCCTGGCAAACAAAAGTAAGCTGCCCCGCTTCTGGATGGCAGATTGCAGGACGCACTTGGTACTATCAAACCAGCCCAACTTGGCACTGGTGCCACCTCTGGTCTGGGAACCATGCCGCGTATCGTGGATTCTAAGGAGCCAGCCGGCCACTCCCAGCCACAGGCCCCCAAACACAATCAACGGCGCTTTTCCCTGGAAAAGAAAACTCGCCTGCCAACTTTTTGATGGCAGATTGCAGGAGCCACTTGGTACTATCAAACCAGCCCAACTTGACACTGGTGCCACCATGGGTCTGGTCACCATCCTGCCTATCGTAGCTTTTCGGGACCTAGCCGGTCACTCCAAGCCATAGGCGCCCAGACACAAAGCTCGGCCCGTTTCCCTGGCAAACAAAAGTAAGCTACCCCGCTTCTGGATGGCAGATTGCAGGAGCCACTTTGCACCATCAAACTAGCCCGACTTGGCACTGGTGCCACCTCAGGTCTGGGAACCATCCTGCGTATCGTTCATTGTAAGGAGCCAGCCGGCCACTCCAGCCACAGGCCCCCAGACACAAACAACGGCGCTTTTCCCTGGAAAACAAAACTCGCCTGCCAACTTTTAGATGGCAGATTGCAGGAGCCACTTGGTACTATCAAATCAGCCCAACTTGGCACTGGTGCCACCATGGGTCTGGTCACCATTCTGCCTATCGTAGTTTTCAGGAGCCAGCCGGTCACTCGCAGCCATAGGCCCCCAGACATAATACTCGGCCCGTTTCCCTGGCAAACAAAAGTAAGCTGCCCCGCTTCTGGATGGCAGATTGCAGGAACCACTTGGTACTATCAAACCAGCCCAACTTGGCACTGGTGCCACCTTGGGTCTGGGAACCATCCTGCATATCGTGGATTCTAAGCAGCCAGCCGGCCACTCCCTGCCACAGGCACCCAAACACAAACAACGGCGCTTTTCCCTGGAAAACAAAACTCGCCTGCCAACTTTTTGATGGCGGATTGCAGGAGCCACTTGGTACTATCAAACCAGGCCAACATGGCACTGGTGCCACCATGGGTCTGGTCACCATCCTGCCTATCGTAGCTTTTCAGGACCTAGCAGGTCACTCCCAGCAATTGGCGCCCAGACACAAAGCTCGGCCCGTTTCCCTGGCAAACAAAAGTAAGCTGCCCCGCTTCTGGATGGCAGATTGCAGGAGCCACTTTGCACCATCAAACCAGCCCAACTTGGCACTGGTGCCACCTCTGGTCTGGGAACCATGCCGCGTATCGTGGATTCTAAGGAGCCAGCCGGCCACTCCCAGCCACAGGCCCCCAAACAGAAACAACGGCGCTTTTCCCTGGAAAACAAAACTCGCCTGCCAACTTTTTGATGGCAGATTGCAGGAGCCACTTGGTACTATCAAATCAGCCCAACTTGGCACTGGTGCCACCATGGGTCTGGTCACCATCCTGCCTATCGTAGCTTTTCAGGACCTAGCCGGTCACTCCAAGCCATAGGCGCCCAGACACAAAGCTCGGCCCGTTTCCCTGGCAAACAAAAGTAAGCTGTCCCGCTTCTGGATGGCAGATTGCAGGATCCACTAGGTATTATCAAACCAGCCCGACTTGGCACTGGTGCCACCTCTGGTCTGGGAACCATCCTGCGTATCGTGGATTCTAAGGAGCCAGCCGGCCACTCCCAGCCACAGGCCCCCAAACACAAACAACGGCGCTTTTCCCTGGAAAACAAAACTCGCCTGCCAACATTTTGATGGCAGATTGCAGGAGCCACTTGGTACTATCAAACCAGCCCAACTTGGCACTGCTGCCACCATGGGTCTGGTCACCATCCTGCCTATCTTAGCTTTTCAGGACCTAGCCGGTCACTCCCAGCCATAGGCCCCCAGACACAAAGCTCGACCCGTTTCCCTGGCAAACAAAAGTAAGCTGCCCCGCTTCCGGATGGCAGATTGCAGGAGCCACTTGGTACTATCAAACCAGCCCAACTTGGCACTGGTGCCACCTTGGGTCTGGGAACCATCCTGCGTATCGTGGATTCTAAGGAGCCAGCCGGTCACTCCCAGCCACAGGCCCCCAAACACAAACAACGGCGCTTTTCCCTGGAATACAAAACCCGCCTGCCAACATTTTGATGGCAGATTGCAGGAGCCACTTGGTACTATCAAATCAGCCCAACTCGGCACTGGTGCCACCATGGGTCTGGTCACCATCCTGCCTATCATAGCTTTTCAGGAGCCAGCCGGTCCCTCTCTGCCATAGGGCCCCAGAGAAATCCTCGGCCAGTTTCCCTGGCAAAAAAAAGTAACCTACCCCGCTTCTGGATGGCAGATTGCAGGAGCCACTTTACACCATCAAACTAGCCCGACTTGGCACTGGTGCCACCTCAGGTCTGGGAACCATCCTGCGTATCGTGGATTCTAAGGAGCCAGCCGGCCACTCCAGCCACAGGCCCCCAGACACAATCAACGGCGCTTTTCCCTGGAAAACAAAACTCGCCTGCCGACTTTTTGATGGCAGATTGCAGGAGCCACTTGGTACTATCAAATCAGCCCAACTTGGCACTGGTGCCACCATGGGTCTGGTCACCATCCTGCCTATCGTAGCTTTTCAGGACCTAGCCGGTCACTCCAAGCCATAGGCCCCCAGACACAAAGCTCGGCCCGTTTCCCTGGCAAACTAAAGCAAGCTGCCCCGCTTCTGGATGGCATATTGCAGGAGCCACTTTGCACCATCAAACTAGCCCGACTCGGCACTGGTGCCACCTCAGGTCTGGGAACCATGCTGCGTATCGTGGATTCTAATTAGCCATCCGGCCACTCCCACCCACAGGCCCCCAAACAAAAACAACGGCGCTTTTCCCTGGAAAACAAAACTCGCCTGCCAAATTTTGATGGCAGATTGCAGGAGCCACTTGGTACTATCAAACCAGCCCAACTTGACACTGGTGCCACCATGGGTCTGGTCACCATCCTGCCTATCGTAGCTTTTCAGGAGCCAGGCGGTCAATCCCAGCCATAGGCCCCCAGACACAAACCTCGGCCCGATTCCCTGGCAAACAAAAGTAAGCTACCCCGCTTCTGGATGGCAGATTGCAGGAACCACTTGGTACTATCAAACCAGCACAACTTGGCACTGGTGCCACCTTGGGTCTGGGAACCATCCTGCGTATCGTGGATTCTAATTAGCCATCCGTCCACTCCCAGACACAGGCCCCCAAACAAAAACAACAGCGCTTTTCCCTGGAAAACAAAACTCGCCTGCCAACATTTTGATGGCAGATTGCCGGAGCCACTTGGTACTATCAAACCAGCCCAACTTGACACTGGTGCCACCATGGGTCTGGTCACCATCCTGCCTATCGTAGCATTTCAGGAGCCAGCCGGTCACTCCCAGCCATAGGCCCCCAGACAAAAACCTTGGCCCGTTTCCCTGGCAAACAAAAGTAAGTTATTCCGCTACTGGATGGCAGATTGCAGGAGCCACTTTTCACCATCAAACCAGCCCAACTTGGCACTGGTGCCACCTCAGGTCTGGGAACCATGCTGCGTATCATGGATTCTAAGCGGCCAGCCGGCCACTCCCAGCCACAGGCCCCCAAACACAAACAACGGCGCATTTCCCTGGATACCAAACTCGCCTGCCAAATTTTTGATGGCAGATTGCAGGAGCCACTTGGTACTATCAAACCAGCCCAACTTGGCACTGGTGCCACCATGGGTCTGGTCACCATCCTGCCTATCGTAGCTTTTCAGGAGCCAGAAGGTCACTCCCAGCCATAGGCCCCCAGACAAAAACCTCGGCCCGTTTCCCTGGCAAACAAAAGTAAGCTGCCCTGCTTCTGGATGGCAGATTGCAGGACGCACTTGGTACTATCAAACCAGCCCAACTTGGCACTGGTGCCACCTCTGGTCTGGGAACCATGCTGCGTATCGTGGATTCTAAGGAGCCAGCCGGCCACTCCCAGCCACAGGCCCCCAAACAAAAACAACGGCGCTTTTCCCTGGAAAACAAAACTCGCCTGCCAACTTTTGGTGGCAGATTGCAGGAGCCACCTGGTACTATCAAACCAGCCCAACTTGACACTGGTGCCACCATGGGTCTGGTCACCATCCTGCCTATCGTAGCTTTTCAGGAGCCAGCTGGTCACTCCCAGCCATAGGCCCCCAGACACAAAGCTCGGCCCGTTTCCCTGACAAACAAAAGTAAGCTGTCCCGCTTCTGGATGGCAGATTCCAGGAGCCACTTGGTACTATCAAATCAGCCCAACTTGGCACTGGTGCCACCTCTGGTCTGGGAACCATCCTGCGTATCGTGGATTCTAATTAGCCATCCGTCCACTCCCAGCCACAGGCCCCCAAACGCAAACAATGCGCTTTACCCTGGAAAACAAGACTCGTCTGCCAACTTTTTGATGGCAGATTGCCGGAGCCACTTGGTACTATCAAACCAGCCTAACTTGGCACTCTTGCCACCTTGGGTCTGGGAACCATGCTGCGTATCGTGGATTATAAGGAGCCAGCCGGCCACTCCCTGCCACAGGCCCCCAAACAGAAACAACGGCGCTTTTCCCTGGAAAACATAATTCGCCGGCCAACTATTTGATGGCAGATTGCAGGAGCCACTTGGTACTATCAAATCAGCCCAACTTGGCACTGGTGCCACCTCAGGTCTGGGAACCATCCTGCCTATCGTAGCTTTTCTGGAGCCAGCCGGTCACTCCCAGCCATAGGCGCCCAGACACAAAGCTCGGCCCGTTTCCCTGGCAAACCAAAGTAAGCTGCCCCGCTTCTTGATGGCAGATTGCAGGAACAACTTTTCACCATCAAAGTAGCTCGACTTGGAACTGGTGCCACCTCTGGTCTGGGAACCATGCTGCGTATCGTGGATTCTAAGGAGCCACCCGGCCACTCCCAGCCACAGGCCCCCAAACACAAACAACGGCGCTTTTCCCTGGAAAACAAAACTCGCCTGCCAAATTTGATGGCAGATTGCAGGAGCCACTTGCTACTATCAAATCAGCCCAACTTGGCACTGGTGCCACCATGGGTCTGGTCACCATCCTGCCTATCGTAGCTTTTCAGGAGCCAGCCGGTCACTCCCAGCCATAGGCGCCCAGACAAAAACCTCGGCCCGTTTCCCTGGCAAACAAAAGTAAGCTGCCCCGCTTCTGCATGGCAGATTGCAGGAACCACTTGGTATTATAAAACCAGCCCGACTTGGCACTGGTGCCACCTCTGGTCTGGGAACCATGCTGCGTATCGGGGATTCTAAGGAGCCAGCCGGCCACTCCCACCCAAAGGCCCCCAAACACAAACAACGGCGCTTTTCCCTGGAAAACAAAACTCGCCTGCCAACTTTTTGATGGCAGATTGCAGGAGCCACTTGGTACTATCAAACCAGCTCAACTTGGCACTGGTGCCACCATGGGTCTGGTCACCATCCTGCCTATCTTAGCTTTTCAGGACCTAGCCGGTCACTCCCAGCCATAGGCCCGCAGACACAAAGCTCGGCCCGTTTCCCTGGCAAACAAAAGTAAGCTGCCCTGCTTCTGGATGGCAGATTGCAGGAACCACTTGGTACTATCAAACCAGCCCAATTTTGCACTGGTGCCACCTTGGCTCTGGGAACCATCCTACGTATCCTGGGTTCAAAGGAGGCAGCCGGCCACTCCCAGCCACAGGCCTCTAAACAAAAACAACGGCGCTTTTCCCTGGAAAACAAAACTCGCCTGCCAACTTTTTGATGGCAGATTGCAGGAGCCACTTGGTACTATCAAACCAGCCCAACTTGGCACTGGTGCCACCATGGGTCTGGTCACCATCCTGCCTATCGTAGCTTTTCAGGAGCCAGCCGGTCACTCCCAGCCATAGGCCCTGAGACACAAACCTCGGCCCGTTTCCCTGGCAAACAAAAGTAAGCTGCCCCGCTTCTGGATGGCAGATTGCAGGACGCACTTGGTACTATCAAACCAGCCCAACTTGGCACTGGTGCCACCTCTGGTCTGGGAACCATGCCGCGTATCGTGGATTCTAAGGAGCCAGCCGGCCACTCCCAGCCACAGGCCCCCAAACACAATCAACGGCGCTTTTCCCTGGAAAAGAAAACTCGCCTGCCAACTTTTTGATGGCAGATTGCAGGAGCCACTTGGTACTATCAAACCAGCCCAACTTGACACTGGTGCCACCATGGGTCTGGTCACCATCCTGCCTATCGTAGCTTTTCGGGACCTAGCCGGTCACTCCAAGCCATAGGCGCCCAGACACAAAGCTCGGCCCGTTTCCCTGGCAAACAAAAGTAAGCTACCCCGCTTCTGGATGGCAGATTGCAGGAGCCACTTTGCACCATCAAACTAGCCCGACTTGGCACTGGTGCCACCTCAGGTCTGGGAACCATCCTGCGTATCGTTCATTGTAAGGAGCCAGCCGGCCACTCCAGCCACAGGCCCCCAGACACAAACAACGGCGCTTTTCCCTGGAAAACAAAACTCGCCTGCCAACTTTTTGATGGCAGATTGCAGGAGCCACTTGGTACTATCAAATCAGCCCAACTTGGCACTGGTGCCACCATGGGTCTGGTCACCATTCTGCCTATCGTAGTTTTCAGGAGCCAGCCGGTCACTCGCAGCCATAGGCCCCCAGACATAATACTCGGCCCGTTTCCCTGGCAAACAAAAGTAAGCTGCCCCGCTTCTGGATGGCAGATTGCAGGAACCACTTGGTACTATCAAACCAGCCCAACTTGGCACTGGTGCCACCTTGGGTCTGGGAACCATCCTGCATATCGTGGATTCTAAGCAGCCAGCCGGCCACTCCCTGCCACAGGCACCCAAACACAAACAACGGCGCTTTTCCCTGGAAAACAAAACTCGCCCTCCCACTTTTTGATGGCGGATTGCAGGAGCCACTTGGTACTATCAAACCAGGCCAACATGGCACTGGTGCCACCATGGGTCTGGTCACCATCCTGCCTATCGTAGCTTTTCAGGACCTAGCCGGTCACTCCCAGCAATTGGCGCCCAGACACAAAGCTCGGCCCGTTTCCCTGGCAAACAAAAGTAAGCTGCCCCGCTTCTGGATGGCAGATTGCAGGAGCCACTTTGCACCATCAAACCAGCCCAACTTGGCACTGGTGCCACCTCTGGTCTGGGAACCATGCCGCGTATCGTGGATTCTAAGGAGCCAGCCGGCCACTCCCAGCCACAGGCCCCCAAACAGAAACAACGGCGCTTTTCCCTGGAAAACAAAACTCGCCTGCCAACTTTTTGATGGCAGATTGCAGGAGCCACTTGGTACTATCAAATCAGCCCAACTTGGCACTGGTGCCACCATGGGTCTGGTCACCATCCTGCCTATCGTAGCTTTTCAGGACCTAGCCGGTCACTCCAAGCCATAGGCGCCCAGACACAAAGCTCGGCCCGTTTCCCTGGCAAACAAATGTAAGCTGTCCCGCTTCTGGATGGCAGATTGCAGGATCCACTAGGTATTATCAAACCAGCCCGACTTGGCACTGGTGCCACCTCTGGTCTGGGAACCATCCTGCGTATCGTGGATTCTAAGCAGCCAGCCGGCCACTCCCAGCCACAGGCCCCCAAACACAAACAACGGCGCTTTTCCCTGGAAAACAAAACTCGCCTGCCAACATTTTGATGGCAGATTGCAGGAGCCACTTGCTACTATCAAATCAGCCCAACTTGGCACTGGTGCCACCATGGGTCTGGTCACCATCCTGCCTATCGTAGCTTTTCAGGACCTAGCAGGTCACTCCCAGCAATTGGCGCCCAGACACAAAGCTCGGCCCGTTTCCCTGGCAAACAAAAGTAAGCTGCCCCGCTTCTGGATGCAGATTGCAGGAGCCACTTTGCACCATCAAACCAGCCCAACTTGGCACTGGTGCCACCTCTGGTCTGGGAACCATGCCGCGTATCGTGGATTCTAAGGAGCCAGCCGGCCACTCCCAGCCACAGGCCCCCAAACAGAAACAACGGCGCTTTTCCCTGGAAAACAAAACTCGCCTGCCAACTTTTTGATGGCAGATTGCAGGAGCCACTTGGTACTATCAAATCAGCCCAACTTGGCACTGGTGCCACCATGGGTCTGGTCACCATCCTGCCTATCGTAGCTTTTCAGGACCTAGCCGGTCACTCCAAGCCATAGGCGCCCAGACACAAAGCTCGGCCCGTTTCCCTGGCAAACAAATGTAAGCTGTCCCGCTTCTGGATGGCAGATTGCAGGATCCACTAGGTATTATCAAACCAGCCCGACTTGGCACTGGTGCCACCTCTGGTCTGGGAACCATCCTGCGTATCGTGGATTCTAAGCAGCCAGCCGGCCACTCCCAGCCACAGGCCCCCAAACACAAACAACGGCGCTTTTCCCTGGAAAACAAAACTCGCCTGCCAACATTTTGATGGCAGATTGCAGGAGCCACTTGGTACTATCAAACCAGCCCAACTTGGCACTGCTGCCACCATGGGTCTGGTCACCATCCTGCCTATCTTAGCTTTTCAGGACCTAGCCGGTCACTCCCAGCCATAGGCCCCCAGACACAAAGCTCGACCCGTTTCCCTGGCAAACAAAAGTAAGCTGGCCCGCTTCCGGATGGCAGATTGCAGGAGCCACTTGGTACTATCAAACCAGCCCAACTTGGCACTGGTGCCACCTTGGGTCTGGGAACCATCCTGCGTATCGTGGATTCTAAGGAGCCAGCCGGTCACTCCCAGCCACAGGCCCCCAAACACAAACAACGGCGCTTTTCCCTGGAATACAAAACCCGCCTGCCAACATTTTGATGGCAGATTGCAGGAGCCACTTGGTACTATCAAATCAGCCCAACTCGGCACTGGTGCCACCATGGGTCTGGTCACCATCCTGCCTATCATAGCTTTTCAGGAGCCAGCCGGTCCCTCTCTGCCATAGGGCCCCAGAGAAATCCTCGGCCAGTTTCCCTGGCAAAAAAAAGTAACCTACCCCGCTTCTGGATGGCAGATTGCAGGAGCCACTTTACACCATCAAACTAGCCCGACTTGGCACTGGTGCCACCTCAGGTCTGGGAACCATCCTGCGTATCGTGGATTCTAAGGAGCCAGCCGGCCACTCCAGCCACAGGCCCCCAGACACAATCAACGGCGCTTTTCCCTGGAAAACAAAACTCGCCTGCCGACTTTTTGATGGCAGATTGCAGGAGCCACTTGGTACTATCAAATCAGCCCAACTTGGCACTGGTGCCACCATGGGTCTGGTCACCATCCTGCCTATCGTAGCTTTTCAGGACCTAGCCGGTCACTCCAAGCCATAGGCCCCCAGACACAAAGCTCGGCCCGTTTCCCTGGCAAACTAAAGCAAGCTGCCCCGCTTCTGGATGGCATATTGCAGGAGCCACTTTGCACCATCAAACTAGCCCGACTCGGCACTGGTGCCACCTCAGGTCTGGGAACCATGCTGCGTATCGTGGATTCTAATTAGCCATCCGGCCACTCCCACCCACAGGCCCCCAAACAAAAACAACGGCGCTTTTCCCTGGAAAACAAAACTCGCCTGCCAAATTTTGATGGCAGATTGCAGGAGCCACTTGGTACTATCAAACCAGCCCAACTTGACACTGGTGCCACCATGGGTCTGGTCACCATCCTGCCTATCGTAGCTTTTCAGGAGCCAGGCGGTCAATCCCAGCCATAGGCCCCCAGACACAAACCTCGGCCCGTTTCCCTGGCAAACAAAAGTAAGCTACCCCGCTTCTGGATGGCAGATTGCAGGAACCACTTGGTACTATCAAACCAGCACAACTTGGCACTGGTGCCACCTTGGGTCTGGGAACCATCCTGCGTATCGTGGATTCTAATTAGCCATCCGTCCACTCCCAGACACAGGCCCCCAAACAAAAACAACAGCGCTTTTCCCTGGAAAACAAAACTCGCCTGCCAACATTTTGATGGCAGATTGCCGGAGCCACTTGGTACTATCAAACCAGCCCAACTTGACACTGGTGCCACCATGGGTCTGGTCACCATCCTGCCTATCGTAGCATTTCAGGAGCCAGCCGGTCACTCCCAGCCATAGGCCCCCAGACAAAAACCTTGGCCCGTTTCCCTGGCAAACAAAAGTAAGTTATTCCGCTACTGGATGGCAGATTGCAGGAGCCACTTTTCACCATCAAACCAGCCCAACTTGGCACTGGTGCCACCTCAGGTCTGGGAACCATGCTGCGTATCATGGATTCTAAGCGGCCAGCCGGCCACTCCCAGCCACAGGCCCCCAAACACAAACAACGGCGCATTTCCCTGGATACCAAACTCGCCTGCCAAATTTTTGATGGCAGATTGCAGGAGCCACTTGGTACTATCAAACCAGCCAAACTTGGCACTGGTGCCACCATGGGTCTGGTCACCATCCTGCCTATCGTAGCTTTTCAGGAGCCAGAAGGTCACTCCCAGCCATAGGCCCCCAGACAAAAACCTCGGCCCGTTTCCCTGGCAAACAAAAGTAAGCTGCCCTGCTTCTGGATGGCAGATTGCAGGACGCACTTGGTACTATCAAACCAGCCCAACTTGGCACTGGTGCCACCTCTGGTCTGGGAACCATGCTGCGTATCGTGGATTCTAAGGAGCCAGCCGGCCACTCCCAGCCACAGGCCCCCAAACAAAAACAACGGCGCTTTTCCCTGGAAAACAAAACTCGCCTGCCAACTTTTGGTGGCAGATTGCAGGAGCCACCTGGTACTATCAAACCAGCCCAACTTGACACTGGTGCCACCATGGGTCTGGTCACCATCCTGCCTATCGTAGCTTTTCAGGAGCCAGCTGGTCACTCCCAGCCATAGGCCCCCAGACACAAAGCTCGGCCCGTTTCCCTGACAAACAAAAGTAAGCTGTCCCGCTTCTGGATGGCAGATTCCAGGAGCCACTTGGTACTATCAAATCAGCCCAACTTGGCACTGGTGCCACCTCTGGTCTGGGAACCATCCTGCGTATCGTGGATTCTAATTAGCCATCCGTCCACTCCCAGCCACAGGCCCCCAAACGCAAACAATGCGCTTTACCCTGGAAAACAAGACTCGTCTGCCAACTTTTTGATGGCAGATTGCCGGAGCCACTTGGTACTATCAAACCAGCCTAACTTGGCACTCTTGCCACCTTGGGTCTGGGAACCATGCTGCGTATCGTGGATTATAAGGAGCCAGCCGGCCACTCCCTGCCACAGGCCCCCAAACAGAAACAACGGCGCTTTTCCCTGGAAAACATAATTCGCCGGCCAACTATTTGATGGCAGATTGCAGGAGCCACTTGGTACTATCAAATCAGCCCAACTTGGCACTGGTGCCACCTCAGGTCTGGGAACCATCCTGCCTATCGTAGCTTTTCTGGAGCCAGCCGGTCACTCCCAGCCATAGGCGCCCAGACACAAAGCTCGGCCCGTTTCCCTGGCAAACCAAAGTAAGCTGCCCCGCTTCTTGATGGCAGATTGCAGGAACAACTTTTCACCATCAAAGTAGCTCGACTTGGAACTGGTGCCACCTCTGGTCTGGGAACCATGCTGCGTATCGTGGATTCTAAGGAGCCACCCGGCCACTCCCAGCCACAGGCCCCCAAACACAAACAACGGCGCTTTTCCCTGGAAAACAAAACTCGCCTGCCAAATTTGATGGCAGATTGCAGGAGCCACTTGCTACTATCAAATCAGCCCAACTTGGCACTGGTGCCACCATGGGTCTGGTCACCATCCTGCCTATCGTAGCTTTTCAGGAGCCAGCCGGTCACTCCCAGCCATAGGCGCCCAGACAAAAACCTCGGCCCGTTTCCCTGGCAAACAAAAGTAAGCTGCCCCGCTTCTGCATGGCAGATTGCAGGAACCACTTGGTATTATAAAACCAGCCCGACTTGGCACTGGTGCCACCTCTGGTCTGGGAACCATGCTGCGTATCGGGGATTCTAAGGAGCCAGCCGGCCACTCCCACCCAAAGGCCCCCAAACACAAACAACGGCGCTTTTCCCTGGAAAACAAAACTCGCCTGCCAACTTTTTGATGGCAGATTGCAGGAGCCACTTGGTACTATCAAACCAGCTCAACTTGGCACTGGTGCCACCATGGGTCTGGTCACCATCCTGCCTATCTTAGCTTTTCAGGACCTAGCCGGTCACTCCCAGCCATAGGCCCGCAGACACAAAGCTCGGCCCGTTTCCCTGGCAAACAAAAGTAAGCTGCCCTGCTTCTGGATGGCAGATTGCAGGAACCACTTGGTAGTATCAAACCAGCCCAATTTTGCACTGGTGCCACCTTGGCTCTGGGAAACATCCAACGTATCCTGGGTTTAAAGGAGGCAGCCGGCCACTCCCAGCCATACGCCTCCAAACACAAACAACGGTCCGTTTCCCTGGCAAAGAAAAGTAAGGTGCCCCGCTTCTGGATGGCAGATTGCAGGAACCACTTGTTGCCATGTTGGGGTGGTTTGATAGTACCAAGTGGCTCCTGCAATCTGCCATCAAAAAGTTGGCAAGCGAGTTTTGTTCTCCAGGGAAAATCGCCGTTGTTTGTGTTTGGGGGCCTGTGGCTGGGAGTGGCCAGCTGTCTCCTTAGAATCCACGATACGCAGGATGGGTCCCAGACCAGAGGTGGCACCAGTGCCAAGTCGGGCTGGTTTGATGGTGCAAAGTGACTCCTGCAATCTGCCATCCAGAAGCGGGGCTGCTTACTTTTGTTTGCCAGGGAAACGGGCAGAGCTTTGTGTCTGGGGGCCTATGGCTGGGAGTGACCGGCTGGCTCCTGAAAAGCTACGATAGGCAGGATGGTGACCAGACCCATGGTGGCACCAGTGCCAAGTTGGGCTGGTTTGATAGTACCAAGTGGCTCCTGCAATCTGCCATCAAAAAGTTGGCAGGTGAGTTTTGTTTTCCAGGGAAAAGCGCCGTTGTTTTTGTTTGGGGGCCTGTGGCTGGGAGTGGCCAGCTGGCTCCTTAGAATCCACGATACGCAGGATGGTTCCCAGACCAGAGGTGGCACCAGTGCCAAGTCGGGCTGGTTTGATGGTGCAAAGTGGCTCCTGCAATCTGCCATCCAGAAGCGGGGTAGCTTACTTTTGTTTGCCAGGGAAACGGGCCGAGGTTTGTGACTGGGGGCCAATGGCTGGGAGCACCGGCTGGCGCCTGAAAAGCTACGATAGGCCGGATGGTGACCAGACCCATGGTGGCACCAGTGCCAAGTTGGGCTGGTTTGATAGTACCAAGTGGCTCCTGCAATCTGCCATCAAAAAGTTGGCAGGCCAGTTTTGTTTTCCAGGGAAAAGCGCCGTTGTTTGTGTTTGGAGGCCTGTGGCTGGGAGTGGCCGGCTGCCTCCTTTGAACCCAGGATACGCAGGATGGTTCCCAGAGCCAAGGTGGCGCCAGTGCCAAGTTGGGCTGGTTTGATAGTACCAAGTGGCTCCTGCAATCTGCCATCCAGAAGCGGGACAGCTTACTTTTGTTTCCCAGGGAAACGGGCCGAGGTATTTGTCTGGGGGCCTATGGCTGGGAGTGACTGGCTGGCTACTGAAAAGCTACGATAGGCAGGATGTTTACCAGACTCATGGTGGCACCAGTGCCAAGTCGGGCTGGTTTGATAATACTAAATAGCTCCTGCAATCTGCCATCGAGACGCGGGGCAGCGGATTTTTGTTTGCTGGAGAAAAGTTCCGTGGTTATTTTTTGGGTGTATATGGCTGGACGTGGCCGGCTGGCTCCTTAAAAAGCTCGATACGCAGGATTGTTCCCTGACCCAAGGTGGCATCAGTGCCAAGTCGGGCTGTTTTCGTAGTACCAAGTGCGTCCTGCAATTTGCCATCCAGAAGAGGGGCAGTTGAGTTTTGTTTGCCAGAGAAAAGGGCCGTGGTATATGTTTGGGGGCATATGGTTGAGAGTGGCCGGCTGGCCCCTGAAAATCCACGATAGGCAGGATGGTTCCCAGAACCAAGGTGGCACCAGTGCCATGTTGGCCTGGTTTGATAGTACCATGTGGCTCCTGCAATCTGCCATCCAGAAGCGGGGCTGCTTACTTTTGTTTGCCAGGGAAACGGGCCGAGATATTTGTCTGGGGGCCTATGGCTGGGAGTGAGCGGCTGGCTCCTGAAAAGCTACGATAGGCAGGATGGTGACCAGACCCATGGTGGCACCAGTGCCAAGTTGGGCTGGTTTGATAGTACCAAGTGGCTCCTGCAATCTGCCATCAAAAAGTTGGCAGGCGAGTTTTGTTTTCCAGGGAAAAGCGCCGTTGTTCTTGTTTAGAGGCCTGTGGCTGGGAGTGGCCGGCTGCCTCCTTTGAACCCAGGATACGCAGGATGGTTCCCAGAGCCAAAGTGGCACCAGTGCCAAGTTGGGCTGGTTTGATAATACCAAGTGGCTCCTGCAATCTGCCATCCAGAAGCGGGACAGCTTACTTTTGTTTCCCAGGGAAACGGGCTGAGGTATTTGTCTGGGGGCCTATGGCTGGGAGTGACCGGCTGGCTACTGAAAAGCTACGATAGGCAGGATGGTTACCAGACTCATGGTGGCACCAGTGCCAAGTTGGGCTGGTTTGATAATACTAAATAGCTCCTGAAATCTGCCATTCAGACGCGGGGCAGCGGATTTTTGTTTGCTGGAGAAAAGTTCCGTGGTTTTTTTTTGGGGGTATATGGCTGGACGTGGCCGGCTGGCTCCTTAAAAAGATCGATACGCAGGATTGTTCCCTGACCCAAGGTGGCATCAGTGCCAAGTCGGGCTGTTTTCGTAGTAGCAAGTGCGTCCTGCAATTTGCCATCCAGAAGAGGGGCAGTTGAGTTTTGTTTGCCAGAGCAAAGGGCCGTGGTATGTGTTTGGGGGCATATGGCTGAGAGTGGCCGGCTGGCCCCTGAAAATCCACGATAGGCAGGATGGTTCCCAGAGCCAAGGTGGCACCAGTGCCATGTTGGCCTGGTTTGATAGTACCATGTGGCTCCTGCAATCTGCCATCCAGAAGCGGGGCAGCTTACTTTTGTTTGCCAGGGAAACGGGCCGAGATATTTGTCTGGGGGCCTATGGCTGGGAGTGACCGGCTGGCTCCTGAAAAGCTACGATAGGCAGGATGGTTCCCAGACCCAAAGTGGAACCAGTACCAAGTTGGGCTGGTTTGATAGTACCAAGTGGCTCCTGCAATCTGCCATCAAAAAGTTGGCAGGCGAGTTTTGATTTCCAGGGAAAAGCGCCGTTGTTTTTGTTTAGAGGCCTGTGGCTGGGAGTGGCCGCCTGTCCTCGTAGAATCTACGTTACGCAGCATGGTTCCCAGAGCCAAGGTGGCACGAGGGCCAAGTCAGGCAGGTTTGATAGTACCAAATGCATCCTGCAATCTGCCATCCAAAAGCGGGGCAGTTTACTTTTGTTTTCCAGGGAAACGGGCCGAGGTTTGTGTCTGGGGGCCTATGGCAGGGAGTGACCGTCTGGCTCCTGAAAAGCTACGATAGGCAGGAGGTTTACCAGACCCATGGTGGCACCAGTGCCAAGTCGGGCTGATTTGATAGTACCAAGTGGCTCCTGCAATCTGCCATCCAGAATCGGAGCAGCTTACTTTTGTTTTCCAGGGAAACGGGCCGAGGTTTGTGTCTGGGGGTCTATGGCTGGGAGTGACCGGCTGGCTCCTGAAAAGCTACGATAGGCAGGATGGTGACCAGACCCATGGTGGCACCAGTGCCAAGTTGTGCTGGTTTGATAGTACCAAGTGGCTCCTGCAATCTGCCATCAAAAAGTTGTCAGGCGAGTTTTGTTTTCCAGGGAAAAGCGCCGTTGTTTTTGTTTGGAGGCCTGTGGCTGGGAGTGGCCGGCTGCCTCCTTTGAACCCAGGATACGTAGGATGGTTCCCAGAGCCAAGGTGGCACCAGTGCAAAATTGGGCTGGTTTGATAGTACCAAGTGGTTTCTGCAATCTGCCATCCAGAAGCAGGGCAGCTTACTTTTGTTTGCCAGGGAAACGGGCCGAGCTTTGTGTCTGCGGGCCTATGGCTGGGAGTGACCGGCTAGGTCCTGAAAAGCTACGATAGGCAGGATGGTGACCAGACCCATGGTGGCACCAGTGCCAAGTTGGGCTGATTTGATAGTAGCAAGTGGCTCCTACAATCTGCCATCAAAAAGTTGGCAGGCGAGTTTTGTTTTCCAGGGAAAAGCGCCGTTGTTTGTGTTTGGGGGCCTTTGGGTGGGAGTGGCCGGCTGGCTCCTTAGAATCCCCGATACGCAGCATGGTTCCCAGACCAGAGGTGGCACCAGTGACAAGTCGGGCTGGTTTTATAATACCAAGTGGTTCCTGCAATCTGCCATCCAGAAGCGGGGCAGCTTACTTTTGTTTGCCAGGGAAACGGGCCGAGGTATTTGTCTGGGGGCCTATGGCTGGGAGTGACCGGCTGGCTCCTGAAAAGCTACGATAGGCAGGATGGTGACCAGACCCATGGTGGCACCAGTGCCAAGTTGGGCTGATTTGATAGTAGCAAGTGGCTCCTGCAATCTGCCATCAAAAGTTGGCAGGCGAGTTTTGTTTTCCAGGGAAAAGCGCCGTTGTTTGTGTTTGGGGGCCTGTGGCTGGGAGTGGCCGGCTGGCTCCTTAGAATCCACGATACGCAGCATGGTTCCCAGACCAGAGGTGGCACCAGTTCCAAGTCGGGCTACTTTGATGGTGAAAAGTGGTTCCTGCAATCTGCCATCAAGAAGCGGGGCAGCTTACTTTGGTTTGCCAGGGAAACGGGCCGAGCTTTGTGTCTGGGCGCCTATGGCTGGGAGTGACCGGCGAGGTCCTGAAAAGCTACGATAGGCAGGATGGTTCCCAGACCTGAGGTGCAACCAGTGCCAAGTTGGGCTGATTTGATAGTACCAAGTGGCTCCTGCAATCTGCCATCAAATAGTTGGCCGGCGAATTATGTTTTCCAGGGAAAAGCGCCGTTGTTTCTGTTTGGGGGCCTGTGGCAGGGAGTGGCCGGCTGGCTCCTTATAATCCACGATACGCAGCATGGTTCCCAGACCCAAGGTGGCAACAGTGCCAAGTTGGGCTGGTTTGATAGTACCAAGTGGCTCCGGCAATCTGCCATCAAAAAGTTGGCAGACGAGTTTTGTTTTCCAGGGTAAAGCGCCGTTGTTTGCGTTTGGGGGCCTGTGGCTGGGAGTGGACGGATGGCTAATTAGAATCCACGATATGCAGGATGGTTCCCAGACCAGAGGTGGCACCAGTGCCAAATTGGGCTGATTTGATAGTACCATGTGGCTCCTGGAATCTGCCATCCAGAAGCGGGACAGCTTACTTTTGTTTGTCAGGGAAACGGGCCGAGCTTTGTGTCTGGGGGCCTATGGCTGGGAGTGACCGGCTGGCTCCTGAAAAGCTACGATAGGCAGGATGGTGACCAGACCCATGGTGGCACCAGTGTCAAGTTGGGCTGGTTTGATAGTACCAAGTGGCTCCTGCAATCTGCCATCAAAAAGTTGGCAGGCGAGTTTTGTTTTCCAGGGAAAAGCGCCGTTGTTTTTGTTTGGGGGCCTGTGGCTGGGAGTGGCCGGCTGGCTCCTTAGAATCCACGATACGCAGCATGGTTCCCAGACCTGAGGTGGCACCAGTGCCAAGTCGGGCTGGTTTGATGGTGAAAAGTGGCTCCTGCAATCTGCCATCCAGTAGCGGGATAACTTACTTTTGTTTGCCAGGGAAACGGGCCAAGGTTTTTATCTGGGGGCCTATGGCTGGGAGTGACCGGCTGGCTCCTGAAATGCTACGATAGGCAGGATGGTGACCAGACCCATGGTGGCACCAGTGTAAGGTTGGGCTGGTTTGATAGTACCAAGTGGCTCCGGCAATCTGCCATCAAAATGTTGGCAGGCGAGTTTTGATTTCCAGGGAAAAGCGCCGTTGTTTCTGTTTGGGGGCCTGTGGCTGGGAGTGGACGGATGGCTAATTAGAATCCACGATACGCAGGATGGTTCCCAGACCCAAGGTGGCACCAGTGCCAAGTTGGGCTGGTTTGATAGTACCAAGTGCGTCCTGCAATCTGCCCTCCAGAAGCGGGGTAGCTTACTTTTGTTTGCCAGGGAAACGGGCCGAGGTTTGTGTCTGGGGGCCTATGGCTGGGATTGACCGGCTGGCTCCTGAAAAGCTACGATAGGCAGGATGGTGACCAGACCCATGGTGGCACCAGTGTCAAGTTGGGCTGGTTTGATAGTACCAAGTGGCTCCTGCAATCTGCCATCAAAATTTGGCAGGCGAGTTTTGTTTTCCAGGGAAAAGCGCCGTTGTTTTTGTTTGGGGGCCTGTGGGTAGGAGTGGCCGGATGGCTAATTAGAATCCACGATACGCAGCATGGTTCCCAGACCTGAGGTGGCACCAGTGCCGAGTCGGGCTAGTTTGATGGTGCAATGTGGCTCCTGCAATATGCCATCCAGAAGCGGGGCAGCTTGCTTTTGTTTGCCAGGGAAACGGGCCGAGCTTTGTGTCTGGGGGCCTATGGCTGGGAGTGACCGGCTGGCTCCTGAAAAGCTACGATAGGCAGGATGGTGACCAGACCCATGGTGGCACCAGTGCCAAGTTGGGCTGATTTGATAGTACCAAGTGGCTCCTGCAATCTGCCATCAAAAAGTCGGCAGGCGAGTTTTGTTTTCCAGGGAAAAGCGCCGTTGATTGTGTCTGGGGGCCTGTGGCTGGAGTGGCCGGCTGGCTCCTTAGAATCCACGATACGCAGGATGGTTCCCAGACCTGAGGTGGCACCAGTGCCAAGTCGGGCTAGTTTGATGGTGTAAAGTGGCTCCTGCAATCTGCCATCCAGAAGCGGGGTAGGTTACTTTTGTTTGCCAGGGAAACTGGCCGAGGATTTCTCTGGGGCCCTATGGCAGAGAGGGACCGGCTGGCTCCTGAAAAGCTATGATTGGCAGGATGGTGACCAGACCCATGGTGGCACCAGTGCCGAGTTGGGCTGATTTGATAGTACCAAGTGGCTCCTGCAATCTGCAATCAAAATGTTGGCAGGCGGGTTTTGTATTCCAGGGAAAAGCGCCGTTGTTTGTGTTTGGGGGCCTGTGGCTGGGAGTGACCGGCTGGCTCCTTAGAATCCACGATACGCAGGATGGTTCCCAGACTCATGGTGGCACCAGTGCCAAGTTGGGCTGGTTTGATAGTACCAAGTGGCTCCTGCAATCTGCCATCCAGAAGCGGGGCAGCTTATATTTGTTTGCCAGGGAAACGGGCCGAGCTTTGTGTCTGGGGGCCTATGGCTGGGAGTGACCGGCTAGGACCTGAAAAGCTAAGATAGGCAGGATGGTGACCAGACCCATGGTGGCAGCAGTGCCAAGTTGGGCTGGTTTGATAGTACCAAGTGGCTCCTGCAATCTGCCATCAAAATTTGGCAGGCGAGTTTTGTTTTCCAGGGAAAAGCGCCGTTGTTTGTGTTTGGGGGCCTGTGGCTTGGAGTAGCCGGCTGGCTCCTTAGAATCCACGATACGCAGGATGGTTCCCAGACCAGAGGTGGCACAAGTGCCAAGTCTGGCTAGTTTGATGGTGCAAAGTGGCTCCTGCAATCTGCCATCCAGAAGCGGGGCAGCTTACTTTTGTTTCCCAGGGAAACGGGCCGAGGTTTTTCTCTGGGGGCCTATGGCTGGGAGTGACCGGCTGGCGCCTGAACAGCTACGATAGGCAGGATGGTGACCAGACCCATGGTGGCACCAGTGCCAAGTTGGGCTGATTTGATAGTAGCAAGTGGCTCCTGCAATCTGCCATCAAAATGTAGGCAGGCGAGTTTGGTTTTCCAGGGAAAAGCGCCGTTGTTTGTGTTTGGGGGCCTGTGGCTGGGAGTGGCCGGCTGGCTCCTTAGAATCCACGATACGCAGCATGGTTCCCAGACCAGAGGTGGCACCAGTGCCAAGTCGGGCTGGTTTGATAGTACCAAGTGGCTCCGGCAATCTGCCATCCAGAAGCGGGGCAGCTTACTTTTGTTTGCCAGGGAAACGGGCCGAGCTTTGTGTCTGGGCGCCTATGGCTGGGAGTGACCTGCTAGGTCCTGAAAAGCTACGATAGGCAGGATGGTGACCAGACCCATGGTGGCACCAGTGCCAAGTTGGGCTGGTTTGATAGTACCAAGTGGCTCCTGCAATCCGCCATCAAAATGTGGGAGGGCGAGTTTTGTTTTCCAGGGAAAAGCGCCGTTGTTTGTGTTTGGGGGCCTGTGGCTGGGAGTGGCCGGCTGGCTCCTTAGAATCCACGATACGCAGGATGGTTCCCAGACCCAAGGTGGCACCAGTGCCAAGTTGGGCTGGTTTGATAGTACCAAGTGGTTCCTGCAATCTGCCATCCAGAAGCGGGGTAGCTTACTTTTTTTTGCCAGGGAAACGGGCCGAGTATTGTGTCTGGGGGCCTATGGCTGCGAGTGACCGGCTGGCTCCTGAAAACTACGATAGGCAGGATGGTGACCAGACCCATGGTGGCACCAGTGCCAAGTTGGGCTGATTTGATAGTAGCAAGTTGCTCCAGCAATCTGCCATCAAAAAGTTGGCAGGCGAGTTTTGTTTTCCAGGGAAAAGCGCCGTTGATTGTGTCTGGGGGCCTGTGGCTGGAGTGGCCGGCTGGCTCCTTACAATGAACGATACGCAGCATGGTTCCCAGACCTGAGGTGGCACCAGTGCCAAGTCGGGCTAGTTTGATGGTGCAAAGTGGTTCCTGCAATCTGCCATCCAGAAGCGGGGTAGCTTACTTTTGTTTGCCAGGGAAACGGGCCGAGCTTTGTGTCTGGGCGCCTATGGCTTGGAGTGACCGGCTAGGTCCTGAAAAGCTACGATAGGCAGGATGGTGACCAGACCCATGGTGGCACCAGTGCCAAGTTGGGCTGATTTGATAGTACCAAGTGGCTCCGGCAATCTGCCATCAAAATGTTGGCAGGCGAGTTTTGATTTCCAGGGAAAAGCGCCGTTGTTTCTGTTTGGGGGCCTGTGGCTGGGAGTGGACGGATGGCTAATTAGAATCCACGATACGCAGGATGGTTCCCAGACCCAAGGTGGCACCAGTGCCAAGTTGGGCTGGTTTGATAGTACCAAGTGCGTCCTGCAATCTGCCCTCCAGAAGCGGGGTAGCTTACTTTTGTTTGCCAGGGAAACGGGCCGAGGTTTGTGTCTGGGGGCCTATGGCTGGGATTGACCGGCTGGCTCCTGAAAAGCTACGATAGGCAGGATGGTGACCAGACCCATGGTGGCACCAGTGTCAAGTTGGGCTGGTTTGATAGTACCAAGTGGCTCCTGCAATCTGCCATCAAAATTTGGCAGGCGAGTTTTGTTTTCCAGGGAAAAGCGCCGTTGTTTTTGTTTGGGGGCCTGTGGGTAGGAGTGGCCGGATGGCTAATTAGAATCCACGATACGCAGCATGGTTCCCAGACCTGAGGTGGCACCAGTGCCGAGTCGGGCTAGTTTGATGGTGCAATGTGGCTCCTGCAATATGCCATCCAGAAGCGGGGCAGCTTGCTTTTGTTTGCCAGGGAAACGGGCCGAGCTTTGTGTCTGGGGGCCTATGGCTGGGAGTGACCGGCTGGCTCCTGAAAAGCTACGATAGGCAGGATGGTGACCAGACCCATGGTGGCACCAGTGCCAAGTTGGGCTGATTTGATAGTACCAAGTGGCTCCTGCAATCTGCCATCAAAAAGTCGGCAGGCGAGTTTTGTTTTCCAGGGAAAAGCGCCGTTGATTGTGTCTGGGGGCCTGTGGCTGGAGTGGCCGGCTGGCTCCTTAGAATCCACGATACGCAGGATGGTTCCCAGACCTGAGGTGGCACCAGTGCCAAGTCGGGCTAGTTTGATGGTGTAAAGTGGCTCCTGCAATCTGCCATCCAGAAGCGGGGTAGGTTACTTTTGTTTGCCAGGGAAACTGGCCGAGGATTTCTCTGGGGCCCTATGGCAGAGAGGGACCGGCTGGCTCCTGAAAAGCTATGATTGGCAGGATGGTGACCAGACCCATGGTGGCACCAGTGCCGAGTTGGGCTGATTTGATAGTACCAAGTGGCTCCTGCAATCTGCAATCAAAATGTTGGCAGGCGGGTTTTGTATTCCAGGGAAAAGCGCCGTTGTTTGTGTTTGGGGGCCTGTGGCTGGGAGTGACCGGCTGGCTCCTTAGAATCCACGATACGCAGGATGGTTCCCAGACTCATGGTGGCACCAGTGCCAAGTTGGGCTGGTTTGATAGTACCAAGTGGCTCCTGCAATCTGCCATCCAGAAGCGGGGCAGCTTATATTTGTTTGCCAGGGAAACGGGCCGAGCTTTGTGTCTGGGGGCCTATGGCTGGGAGTGACCGGCTAGGACCTGAAAAGCTAAGATAGGCAGGATGGTGACCAGACCCATGGTGGCAGCAGTGCCAAGTTGGGCTGGTTTGATAGTACCAAGTGGCTCCTGCAATCTGCCATCAAAATTTGGCAGGCGAGTTTTGTTTTCCAGGGAAAAGCGCCGTTGTTTGTGTTTGGGGGCCTGTGGCTTGGAGTAGCCGGCTGGCTCCTTAGAATCCACGATACGCAGGATGGTTCCCAGACCAGAGGTGGCACAAGTGCCAAGTCTGGCTAGTTTGATGGTGCAAAGTGGCTCCTGCAATCTGCCATCCAGAAGCGGGGCAGCTTACTTTTGTTTCCCAGGGAAACGGGCCGAGGTTTTTCTCTGGGGGCCTATGGCTGGGAGTGACCGGCTGGCGCCTGAACAGCTACGATAGGCAGGATGGTGACCAGACCCATGGTGGCACCAGTGCCAAGTTGGGCTGATTTGATAGTAGCAAGTGGCTCCTGCAATCTGCCATCAAAATGTAGGCAGGCGAGTTTGGTTTTCCAGGGAAAAGCGCCGTTGTTTGTGTTTGGGGGCCTGTGGCTGGGAGTGGCCGGCTGGCTCCTTAGAATCCACGATACGCAGCATGGTTCCCAGACCAGAGGTGGCACCAGTGCCAAGTCGGGCTGGTTTGATAGTACCAAGTGGCTCCGGCAATCTGCCATCCAGAAGCGGGGCAGCTTACTTTTGTTTGCCAGGGAAACGGGCCGAGCTTTGTGTCTGGGCGCCTATGGCTGGGAGTGACCTGCTAGGTCCTGAAAAGCTACGATAGGCAGGATGGTGACCAGACCCATGGTGGCACCAGTGCCAAGTTGGGCTGGTTTGATAGTACCAAGTGGCTCCTGCAATCCGCCATCAAAATGTGGGAGGGCGAGTTTTGTTTTCCAGGGAAAAGCGCCGTTGTTTGTGTTTGGGGGCCTGTGGCTGGGAGTGGCCGGCTGGCTCCTTAGAATCCACGATACGCAGGATGGTTCCCAGACCCAAGGTGGCACCAGTGCCAAGTTGGGCTGGTTTGATAGTACCAAGTGGTTCCTGCAATCTGCCATCCAGAAGCGGGGTAGCTTACTTTTTTTTGCCAGGGAAACGGGCCGAGTATTGTGTCTGGGGGCCTATGGCTGCGAGTGACCGGCTGGCTCCTGAAAACTACGATAGGCAGGATGGTGACCAGACCCATGGTGGCACCAGTGCCAAGTTGGGCTGATTTGATAGTAGCAAGTTGCTCCAGCAATCTGCCATCAAAAAGTTGGCAGGCGAGTTTTGTTTTCCAGGGAAAAGCGCCGTTGATTGTGTCTGGGGGCCTGTGGCTGGAGTGGCCGGCTGGCTCCTTACAATGAACGATACGCAGCATGGTTCCCAGACCTGAGGTGGCACCAGTGCCAAGTCGGGCTAGTTTGATGGTGCAAAGTGGTTCCTGCAATCTGCCATCCAGAAGCGGGGTAGCTTACTTTTGTTTGCCAGGGAAACGGGCCGAGCTTTGTGTCTGGGCGCCTATGGCTTGGAGTGACCGGCTAGGTCCTGAAAAGCTACGATAGGCAGGATGGTGACCAGACCCATGGTGGCACCAGTGCCAAGTTGGGCTGATTTGATAGTACCAAGTGGCTCCTGCAATCTGCCATCAAAAAGTTGGCAGGCGAGTTTTGTTTTCCAGGGAAAAGCGCCGTTGTTTGTGTTTGGGGGCCTGTGGCTGGGAGTGGCCGGCTGGCTCCTTAGAATCCACGATACGCGGCATGGTTCCCAGACCAGAGGTGGCACCAGTGCCAAGTTGGGCTGGTTTGATAGTACCAAGTGCGTCCTGCAATCTGCCATCCAGAAGCGGGGCAGCTTACTTTTGTTTGCCAGGGAAACGGGCCGAGGTTTTTGTCTGGGGGCCTATGGCTGGGAGTGACCGGCTGGCTCCTGAAAAGCTACGATAGGCAGGATGGTGACCAGACCCATGGTGGCACCAGTGCCAAGTTGGGCTGGTTTGATAGTACCAAGTGGCTCCTGCAATCTGCCATCAAAAAGTTGGCAGGCGAGTTTGTTATCCAGGGAAAATCGCCGTTGTTTGTGTTTGGGGGCCTGTGGCTGGGAGTGGCCGGCTGGCTCCTTAGAATCCACGATACGCAGGATGGTTCCCAGACCAGAGGTGGCACCAGTGCCAAGTCGGGCTGGTTTGATGGTGCAAAGTGGCTCCTGCAATCTGCCATCCAGAAGCGGGGTAGCTTACTTTTGTTTGCCAGGGAAACGGGCCGAGGTTTGTGACTGGGGGCCAATGGCTGGGAGCACCGGCTGGCGCCTGAAAAGCTACGATAGGCAGGATGGTGACCAGACCCATGGTGGCACCAGTGCCAAGTTGGGCTGGTTTGATAGTACCAAGTGGCTCCTGCAATCTGCCATCAAAATGTTGGCAGGCGAGTTTTGTTTTCCAGGGAAAAGCGCCGTTGTTTGTGTTTGGGGGCCTGTGGCTGGGAGTGGCCGGCTGGCTCCTTAGAATCCACGATACGCGGCATGGTTCCCAGACCAGAGGTGGCACCAGTGCCAAGTTGGGCTGGTTTGATAGTACCAAGTGCGTCCTGCAATCTGCCATCCAGAAGCGGGGCAGCTTACTTTTTTTTGCCAGGGAAACGGGCCGAGGTTTTTGTCTGGGGGCCTATGGCTGGGAGTGACCGGCTGGCTCCTGAAAAGCTACGATAGGCAGGATGGTGACCAGACCCATGGTGGCACCAGTGCCAAGTTGGGCTGGTTTGATAGTACCAAGTGGCTCCTGCAATCTGCCATCAAAAAGTTGGCAGGCGAGTTTGTTATCCAGGGAAAATCGCCGTTGTTTGTGTTTGGGGGCCTGTGGCTGGGAGTGGCCGGCTGGCTCCTTAGAATCCACGATACGCAGGATGGTTCCCAGACCAGAGGTGGCACCAGTGCCAAGTCGGGCTGGTTTGATGGTGCAAAGTGGCTCCTGCAATCTGCCATCCAGAAGCGGGGTAGCTTACTTTTGTTTGCCAGGGAAACGGGCCGAGGTTTGTGACTGGGGGCCAATGGCTGGGAGCACCGGCTGGCGCCTGAAAAGCTACGATAGGCAGGATGGTGACCAGACCCATGGTGGCACCAGTGCCAAGTTGGGCTGGTTTGATAGTACCAAGTGGCTCCTGCAATCTGCCATCAAAAAGTTGGCAGGCCAGTTTTGTTTTCCAGGGAAAAGCGCCGTTGTTTGTGTTTGGAGGCCTGTGGCTGGGAGTGGCCGGCTGCCTCCTTTGAACCCAGGATACGCAGGATGGTTCCCAGAGCCAAGGTGGCGCCAGTGCCAAGTTGGGCTGGTTTGATAGTGCCAAGTGGCTCCTGCAATCTGCCATCCAGAAGCGGGACAGCTTACTTTTGTTTCCCAGGGAAACGGGCCGAGGTATTTGTCTGGGGGCCTATGGCTGGGAGTGACTGGCTGGCTACTGAAAAGCTACGATAGGCAGGATGGTTACCAGACTCATGGTGGCACCAGTGCCAAGTCGGGCTGGTTTGATAATACTAAATAGCTCCTGCAATCTGCCATCCAGACGCGGGGCAGCGGATTTTTGTTTGCTGGAGAAAAGTTCCGTGGTTTTTTTTTGGGGGTATATGGCTGGACGTGGCCGGCTGGCTCCTTAAAAAGCTCGATACGCAGGATTGTTCCCTGACCCAAGGTGGCATCAGTGCCAAGTCGGGCTGTTTTCGTAGTACCAAGTGCGTCCTGCAATTTGCCATCCAGAAGAGGGGCAGTTGAGTTTTGTTTGCCAGAGCAAAGGGCCGTGGTATATGTTTGGGGGCATATGGTTGAGAGTGGCCGGCTGGCCCCTGAAAATCCACGATAGGCAGGATGGTTCCCAGAACCAAGGTGGCACCAGTGCCATGTTGGCCTGGTTTGATAGTACCATGTGGCTCCTGCAATCTGCCATCCAGAAGCGGGGCTGCTTACTTTTGTTTGCCAGGGAAACGGGCCGAGATATTTGTCTGGGGGCCTATGGCTGGGAGTGACCGGCTGGCTCCTGAAAAGCTACGATAGGCAGGATGGTGACCAGACCCATGGTGGCACCAGTGCCAAGTTGGGCTGGTTTGATAGTACCAAGTGGCTCCTGCAATCTGCCATCAAAAAGTTGTCAGGCGAGTTTTGTTTTCCAGGGAAAAGCGCCGTTGTTCTTGTTTAGAGGCCTGTGGCTGGGAGTGGCCGGCTGCCTCCTTTGAACCCAGGATACGCAGGATGGTTCCCAGAGCCAAAGTGGCACCAGTGCCAAGTTGGGCTGGTTTGATAATACCAAGTGGCTCCTGCAATCTGCCATCCAGAAGCGGGACAGCTTACTTTTGTTTCCCAGGGAAACGGGCTGAGGTATTTGTCTGGGGGCCTATGGCTGGGAGTGACCGGCTGGCTACTGAAAAGCTACGATAGGCAGGATGGTTACCAGACTCATGGTGGCACCAGTGCCAAGTCGGGCTGGTTTGATAATACTAAATAGCTCCTGAAATCTGCCATTCAGACGCGGGGCAGCGGATTTTTGCTTGCTGGAGAAAAGTTCCGTGGTTTTTTTTTGGGGGTATATGGCTGGACGTGGCCGGCTGGCTCCTTAAAAAGATCGATACGCAGGATTGTTCCTGACCCAAGGTGGCATCAGTGCCAAGTCGGGCTGTTTTCGTAGTACCAAGTGCGTCCTGCAATTTGCCATCCAGAAGAGGGGCAGTTGAGTTTTGTTTGCCAGAGCAAAGGGCCGTGGTATGTGTTTGGGGGCATATGGCTGAGAGTGGCCGGCTGGCCCCTGAAAATCCACGATAGGCAGGATGGTTCCCAGAGCCAAGGTGGCACCAGTGCCATGTTGGCCTGGTTTGATAGTACCATGTGGCTCCTGCAATCTGCCATCCAGAAGCGGGGCAGCTTACTTTTGTTTGCCAGGGAAACGGGCCGAGATATTTGTCTGGGGGCCTATGGCTGGGAGTGACCGGCTGGCTCCTGAAAAGCTACGATAGGCAGGATGGTGACCAGACCCAAAGTGGAACCAGTACCAAGTTGGGCTGGTTTGATAGTACCAAGTGGCTCCTGCAATCTGCCATCAAAAAGTTGGCAGGCGAGTTTTGTTTTCCAGGGAAAAGCGCCGTTGTTTTTGTTTAGAGGCCTGTGGCTGGGAGTGGCCGCCTGTCCTCGTAGAATCTACGTTACGCAGCATGGTTCCCAGAGCCAAGGTGGCACGAGGGCCAAGTCGGGCAGGTTTGATAGTACCAAATGCATCCTGCAATCTGCCATCCAAAAGCGGGGCAGTTTACTTTTGTTTGCCAGGGAAACGGGCCGAGGTTTGTGTCTGGGGGCCTATGGCAGGGAGTGACCGTCTGGCTCCTGAAAAGCTACGATAGGCAGGAGGTTTACCAGACCCATGGTGGCACCAGTGCCAAGTTGGGCTGGTTTGATAGTACCAAGTGGTTCCTGCAATCTGCCATCCAGAAGCGGGGTAGCTTACTTTTTTTTGCCAGGGAAACGGGCCGAGTATTGTGTCTGGGGGCCTATGGCTGCGAGTGACCGGCTGGCTCCTGAAAACTACGATAGGCAGGATGGTGACCAGACCCATGGTGGCACCAGTGCCAAGTTGGGCTGATTTGATAGTACCAAGTGGCTCCTGCAATCTGCCATCAAAAAGTTGGCAGGCGAGTTTTGTTTTCCAGGGAAAAGCGCCGTTGATTGTGTCTGGGGGCCTGTGGCTGGAGTGGCCGGCTGGCTCCTTACAATGAACGATACGCAGCATGGTTCCCAGACCTGAGGTGGCACCAGTGCCAAGTCGGGCTAGTTTGATGGTGCAAAGTGGCTCCTGCAATCTGCCATCCAGAAGCGGGGTAGCTTACTTTTGTTTGCCAGGGAAACGGGCCGAGCTTTGTGTCTGGGCGCCTATGGTTTGGAGTGACCGGCTAGGTCCTGAAAAGCTACGATAGGCAGGATGGTGACCAGACCCATGGTGGCACCAGTGCCAAGTTGGGCTGATTTGATAGTACCAAGTGGCTCCTGCAATCTGCCATCAAAAAGTTGGCAGGCGAGTTTTGTTTTCCAGGGAAAAGCGCCGTTGTTTGTGTTTGGGGGCCTGTGGCTGGGAGTGGCCGGCTGGCTCCTTAGAATCCACGATACGCGGCATGGTTCCCAGACCAGAGGTGGCACCAGTGCCAAGTTGGGCTGGTTTGATAGTACCAAGTGCGTCCTGCAATCTGCCATCCAGAAGCGGGGCAGCTTACTTTTGTTTGCCAGGGAAACGGGCCGAGGTTTTTGTCTGGGGGCCTATGGCTGGGAGTGACCGGCTGGCTCCTGAAAAGCTACGATAGGCAGGATGGTGACCAGACCCATGGTGGCACCAGTGCCAAGTTGGGCTGGTTTGATAGTACCAAGTGGCTCCTGCAATCTGCCATCAAAAAGTTGGCAGGCGAGTTTGTTATCCAGGGAAAAGCGCCGTTGTTTGTGTTTGGGGGCCTGTGGCTGGGAGTGGCCGGCTGGCTCCTTAGAATCCACGATACGCAGGATGGTTCCCAGACCAGAGGTGGCACCAGTGCCAAGTCGGGCTGGTTTGATGGTGCAAAGTGGCTCCTGCAATCTGCCATCCAGAAGCGGGGTAGCTTACTTTTGTTTGCCAGGGAAACGGGCCGAGGTTTGTGACTGGGGTCCAATGGCTGGGAGCACCGGCTGGCGCCTGAAAAGCTACGATAGGCAGGATGGTGACCAGACCCATGGTGGCACCAGTGCCAAGTTGGGCTGGTTTGATAGTACCAAGTGGCTCCTGCAATCTGCCATCAAAAAGTTGGCAGGCCAGTTTTGTTTTCCAGGGAAAAGCGCCGTTGTTTGTGTTTGGAGGCCTGTGGCTGGGAGTGGCCGGCTGCCTCCTTTGAACCCAGGATACGCAGGATGGTTCCCAGAGCCAAGGTGGCGCCAGTGCCAAGTTGGGCTGGTTTGATAGTACCAAGTGGCTCCTGCAATCTGCCATCCAGAAGCGGGACAGCTTACTTTTGTTTCCCAGGGAAACGGGCCGAGGTATTTGTCTGGGGGCCTATGGCTGGGAGTGACTGGCTGGCTACTGAAAAGCTACGATAGGCAGGATGGTTACCAGACTCATGGTGGCACCAGTGCCAAGTCGGGCTGGTTTGATAATACTAAATAGCTCCTGCAATCTGCCATCCAGACGCGGGGCAGCGGATTTTTGTTTGCTGGAGAAAAGTTCCGTGGTTGTTTTTTGGGGGTATATGGCTGGACGTGGCCGGCTGGCTCCTTAAAAAGCTCGATACGCAGGATTGTTCCCTGACCCAAGGTGGCATCAGTGCCAAGTCGGGCTGTTTTCGTAGTACCAAGTGCGTCCTGCAATTTGCCATCCAGAAGAGGGGCAGTTGAGTTTTGTTTGCCAGAGCAAAGGGCCGTGGTATATGTTTGGGGGCATATGGTTGAGAGTGGCCGGCTGGCCCCTGAAAATCCACGATAGGCAGGATGGTTCCCAGAACCAAGGTGGCACCAGTGCCATGTTGGCCTGGTTTGATAGTACCATGTGGCTCCTGCAATCTGCCATCCAGAAGCGGGGCTGCTTACTTTTGTTTGCCAGGGAAACGGGCCGAGATATTTGTCTGGGGGCCTATGGCTGGGAGTGAGCGGCTGGCTCCTGAAAAGCTACGATAGGCAGGATGGTGACCAGACCCATGGTGGCACCAGTGCCAAGTTGGGCTGGTTTGATAGTACCAAGTGGCTCCTGCAATCTGCCATCAAAAAGTTGGCAGGCGAGTTTTGTTTTCCAGGGAAAAGCGCCGTTGTTCTTGTTTAGAGGCCTGTGGCTGGGAGTGGCCGGCTGCCTCCTTTGAACCCAGGATACGCAGGATGGTTCCCAGAGCCAAAGTGGCACCAGTGCCAAGTTGGGCTGGTTTGATAATAACAAGTGGCTCCTGCAATCTGCCATCCAGAAGCGGGACAGCTTACTTTTGTTTCCCAGGGAAACGGGCTGAGGTATTTGTCTGGGGGCCTATGGCTGGGAGTGACCGGCTGGCTACTGAAAAGCTACGATAGGCAGGATGGTTACCAGACTCATGGTGGCACCAGAGCCAAGTCGGGCTGGTTTGATAATACTAAATAGCTCCTGCAATCTGCCATCCAGACGCGGGGCAGCGGATTTTTGTTTGCTGGAGTAAAGTTCCGTGGTTTTTTTTTGGGGGTATATGGCTGGACGTGGCCGGCTGGCTCCTTAAAAAGCTCGATACGCAGGATTGTTCCCTGACCCAAGGTGGCATCAGTGCCAAGTCGGGCTGTTTTCGTAGTACCAAGTGCGTCCTGCAATTTGCCATCCAGAAGAGGGGCAGTTGAGTTTTGTTTGCCAGAGCAAAGGGCCGTGGTATATGTTTGGGGGCATATGGTTGAGAGTGGCCGGCTGGCCCCTGAAAATCCATGATAGGCAGGATGGTTCCCAGAACCAAGGTGGCACCAGTGCCATGTTGGCCTGGTTTGATAGTACCATGTGGCTCCTGCAATCTGCCATCCAGAAGCGGGGCTGCTTACTTTTGTTTGCCAGGGAAACGGGCCGAGATATTTGTCTGGGGGCCTATGGCTGGGAGTGAGCGGCTGGCTCCTGAAAAGCTACGATAGGCAGGATGGTGACCAGACCCATGGTGGCACCAGTGCCAAGTTGGGCTGGTTTGATAGTACCAAGTGGCTCCTGCAATCTGCCATCAAAAAGTTGGCAGGCGAGTTTTGTTTTCCAGGGAAAAGCGCCGTTGTTCTTGTTTAGAGGCCTGTGGCTGGGAGTGGCCGGCTGCCTCCTTTGAACCCAGGATACGCAGGATGGTTCCCAGAGCCAAAGTGGCACCAGTGCCAAGTTGGGCTGGTTTGATAATACCAAGTGGCTCCTGCAATCTGCCATCCAGAAGCGGGACAGCTTACTTTTGTTTCCCAGGGAAACGGGCTGAGGTATTTGTCTGGGGGCCTATGGCTGGGAGTGACCGGCTGGCTACTGAAAAGCTACGATAGGCAGGATGGTTACCAGACTCATGGTGGCACCAGAGCCAAGTCGGGCTGGTTTGATAATACTAAATAGCTCCTGAAATCTGCCATTCAGACGCGGGGCAGCGGATTTTTGTTTGCTGGAGAAAAGTTCCGTGGTTTTTTTTTGGGGGTATATGGCTGGACGTGGCCGGCTGGCTCCTTAAAAAGCTCGATACGCAGGATTGTTCCCTGACCCAAGGTGGCATCAGTGCCAAGTCGGGCTGTTTTCGTAGTACCAAGTGCGTCCTGCAATTTGCCATCCAGAAGAGGGGCAGTTGAGTTTTGTTTGCCAGAGCAAAGGGCCGTGGTATGTGTTTGGGGGCATATGGCTGAGAGTGGCCGGCTGGCCCCTGAAAATCCACGATAGGCAGGATGGTTCCCAGAGCCAAGGTGGCACCAGTGCCATGTTGGCCTGGTTTGATAGTACCATGTGGCTCCTGCAATCTGCCATCCAGAAGCGGGGCAGCTTACTTTTGTTTGCCAGGGAAACGGGCCGAGATATTTGTCTGGGGGCCTATGGCTGGGAGTGACCGGCTGGCTCCTGAAAAGCTACGATAGGCAGGATGGTGACCAGACCCAAAGTGGAACCAGTACCAAGTTGGGCTGGTTTGATAGTACCAAGTGGCTCCTGCAATCTGCCATCAAAAAGTTGGCAGGCGAGTTTTGTTTTCCAGGGAAAAGCGCCGTTGTTTTTGTTTAGAGGCCTGTGGCTGGGAGTGGCCACCTGTCCTAGTAGAATCTACGTTACGCAGCATGGTTCCCAGAGCCAAGGTGGCACGAGGGCCAAGTCGGGCAGGTTTGATAGTACCAAATGCATCCTGCAATCTGCCATCCAAAAGCGGGGCAGTTTACTTTTGTTTGCCAGGGAAACGGGCCGAGGTTTGTGTCTGGGGGCCTATGGCTGGGAGTGACCGGCTGGCTCCTGAAAAGCTACGATAGGCAGGAGGTTTACCAGACCCATGGTGGCACCACTGCCAAGTTGGGCTGATTTGATAGTACCAAGTGGCTCCTGCAATCTGCCATCCAGAATCGGAGCAGCTTACTTTTGTTTTCCAGGGAAACGGGCCGAGGTTTGTGTCTGGTGGTCTATGGCTGGGAGTGAGCGGCTGGCTCCTGAAAAGCTACGATAGGCAGGATGGTGACCAGACCCATGGTGGCACCAGTGCCAAGTTGGGCTGGTTTGATAGTACCAAGTGGCTCCTGCAATCTGCCATCAAAAAGTTGGCAGGCGAGTTTTGTTTTCCAGGGAAAAGCGCCGTTGTTTTTGTTTAGAGGCCTGTGGCTGGGAGTGGCCGGCTGCCTCCTTTGAACCCAGGATACGTAGGATGGTTCCCAGAGCCAAGGTGGCACCAGTGCAAAATTGGGCTGGTTTGATAGTACCAAGTGGTTCCTGCAATCTGCCATCCAGAAGCAGGGCAGCTTACTTTTGTTTGCCAGGGAAACGGGCCGAGCTTTGTGTCTGCGGGCCTATGGCTGGGAGTGACCGGCTAGGTCCTGAAAAGCTAAGATAGGCAGGATGGTGACCAGACCCATGGTGGCACCAGTGCCAAGTTGAGCTGGTTTGATAGTACCAAGTGGCTCCTGCAATCTGCCATCAAAAAGTTGGCAGGCGAGTTTTGTTTTCCAGGGAAAAGCGCCGTTGTTTGTGTTTGGGGGCCTTTGGGTGGGAGTGGCCGGCTGGCTCCTTAGAATCCCCGATACGCAGCATGGTTCCCAGACCAGAGGTGGCACCAGTGCCAAGTCGGGCTACTTTGATGGTGAAAAGTGGTTCCTGCAATCTGCCATCAAGAAACGGGGCAGCTTACTTTGGTTTGCCAGGGAAACGGGCCGAGGTTTTTGTCTGGGCGCCTATGGCTGGGAGTGACCGGCTGGCTCCTGAAAAGCTACGATAGGCAGGATGGTTCCCAGACCTGAGGTGCAACCAGTGCCAAGTTGGGCTGATTTGATAGTACCAAGTGGCTCCTGCAATCTGCCATCAAATAGTTGGCCGGCGAATTATGTTTTCCAGGGAAAAGCGCCGTTGTTTCTGTTTGGGGGCCTGTGGCAGGGAGTGGCCGGCTGGCTCCTTATAATCCACGATACGCAGCATGGTTCCCAGACCCAAGGTGGCAACAGTGCCAAGGTGGGCTGGTTTGATAGTACCAAGTGGCTCCGGCAATCTGCCATCAAAAAGTTGGCAGACGAGTTTTGTTTTCCAGGGTAAAGCGCCGTTGTTTGCGTTTGGGGGCCTGTGGCTGGGAGTGGACGGATGGCTAATTAGAATCCACGATATGCAGGATGGTTCCCAGACCAGAGGTGGCACCAGTGCCAAATTGGGCTGATTTGATAGTACCAAGTGGCTCCTGGAATCTGCCATCCAGAAGCGGGACAGCTTACTTTTGTTTGTCAGGCAAACGGGCCGAGCTTTGTGTCTGGGGGCCTATGGCTGGGAGTGACCGGCTGGCTCCTGAAAAGCTACGATAGGCAGGATGGTGACCAGACCCATGGTGGCACCAGTGTCAAGTTGGGCTGGTTTGATAGTACCAAGTGGCTCCTGCAATCTGCCATCAAAAAGTTGGCAGGCGAGTTTTGTTTTCCAGGGAAAAGCGCCGTTGTTTGTGTTTGGGGGCCTGTGGCTGGGAGTGGCCGGCTGGCTCCTTAGAATCCACGATACGCAGCATGGTTCCCAGACCAGAGGTGGCACCAGTGCCAAGTTGGGCTGGTTTTATAGTACCAAGTGCGTCCTGCAATCTGCCATCCAGAAGCGGGGCAGCTTACTTTTGTTTGCCAGGGAAACGGGCCGAGGTTTTTGTCTGGGGGCCTATGGCTGGGAGTGACCGGCTGGCTCCTGAAATGCTACGATAGGCAGGATGGTGACCAGACCCATGGTGGCACCAGTGTCAAGTTGGGCTGGTTTGATAGTACCAAGTGGCTCCGGCAATCTGCCATCAAAATGTTGGCAGGCGAGTTTTGATTTCCAGGGAAAAGCGCCGTTGCTTCTGTTTGGGGGCCTGTGGCTGGGAGTTTACGGATGGCTAATTAGAATCCACGATACGCAGGATGGTTCCCAGACCCAAGGTGGCACCAGTGCCAAGTTGGGCTGGTTTGATAGTACCAAGTGCGTCCTGCAATCTGCCATCCAGAAGCGGGGTAGCTTACTTTTGTTTGCCAGGGAAACGGGCCGAGGTTTGTGTCTGGGGGCCTATGGCTGGGATTGACCGGCTGGCTCCTGAAAAGCTACGATAGGCAGGATGGTGACCAGACCCATGGTGGCACCAGTGTCAAGTTGGGCTGGTTTGATAGTACCAAGTGGCTCCTGCAATCTGCCATCAAAATTTGGCAGGCGAGTTTTGTTTTCCAGGGAAAAGCGCCGTTGTTTTTGTTTGGGGGCCTGTGGCTGGGAGTGGCCGGATGGCTAATTAGAATCCACGATACGCAGCATGGTTCCCAGACCTGAGGTGGCACCAGTGCCGAGTCGGGCTAGTTTGATGGTGCAAAGTGGCTCCTGCAATATGCCATCCAGAAGCGGGGCAGCTTGCTTTTGTTTGCCAGGGAAACGGGCCGAGCTTTGTGTCTGGGGGCCTATGGCTGGGAGTGACCGGCTGGCTCCTGAAAAGCTACGATAGGCAGGATGGTGACCAGACCCATGGTGGCACCAGTGCCAAGTTGGGCTGATTTGATAGTACCAAGTGGCTCCTGCAATCTGCCATCAAAAAGTCGGCAGGCGAGTTTTGTTTTCCAGGGAAAAGCGCCGTTGATTGTGTCTGGGGGCCTGTGGCTGGAGTGGCCGGCTGGCTCCTTAGAATCCACGATACGCAGGATGGTTCCCAGACCAGAGGTGGCACCAGTGCCAAGTCGGGCTGGTTTGATAATACCTAGTGGATCCTGCAATCTGCCATCCAGAAGCGGGACAGCTTACATTTGTTTGCCAGGGAAACGGGCCGAGCTTTGTGTCTGGGCGCCTATGGCTTGGAGTGACCGGCTAGGTCCTGAAAAGCTACGATAGGCAGGATGGTGACCAGACCCATGGTGGCACCAGTGCCAAGTTGGGCTGATTTGATAGTACCAAGTGGCTCCTGCAATCTGCCATCAAAATGTTGGCAGGCGAGTTTTGTTTTCCAGGGAAAAGCGCCGTTGTTTGTGTTTGGGGGCCTGTGGCTGGGAGTGGCCGGCTGGCTCCTTAGAATCCACGATACGCGGCATGGTTCCCAGACCAGAGGTGGCACCAGTGCCAAGTTGGGCTGGTTTGATGGTGCAAAGTGGCTCCTGCAATCTGCCATCCAGAAGCGGGGCAGCTTACTTTTGTTTCCCAGGGAAACGGGCCGAGGTTTTTCTCTGGGGGCCTATGGCTGGGAGTGACCGGCTGGCGCCTGAACAGCTACGATAGGCAGGATGGTGACCAGACCCATGGTGGCACCAGTGCCAAGTTGGGCTGATTTGATAGTAGCAAGTGGCTCCTGCAATCTGCCATCAAAATGTTGGCAGGCGAGTTTTGTTTTCCAGGGAAAAGCGCCGTTGTTTGTGTTTGGGGGCCTGTGGCTGGGAGTGGCCGGCTGGCTCCTTAGAATCCACGATACGCAGCATGGTTCCCAGACCAGAGGTGGCACCAGTGCCAAGTCGGGCTGGTTTGATAGTACCAAGTGGCTCCGGCAATCTGCCATCCAGAAGCGGGGCAGCTTACTTTTGTTTGCCAGGGAAACGGGCCGAGCTTTGTGTCTGGGGGCCTATGGCTGGGAGCGACCTGCTAGGTCCTGAAAAGCTACGATAGGCAGGATGGTGACCAGACCCATGGTGGCACCAGTGCCAAGTTGGGCTGGTTTGATAGTACCAAGTGGCTCCTGCAATCCGCCATCAAAAAGTGGGAGGGCGAGTTTTGTTTTCCAGGGAAAAGCGCCGTTGTTTGTGTTTGGGTGCCTGTGGCAGGGAGTGGCCGGCTGGCTGCTTAGAATCCACGATACGCAGGATGGTTCCCAGACCCAAGGAGGCACCAGTGCCAAGTTGGGCTGGTTTGATAATACTAAATAGCTCCTGCAATCTGCCATCCAGACGCGGGGCAGCGGATTTTTGTTTGCTGGAGAAAAGTTCCGTGGTTTTTTTTTGGGGGTATATGGCTGGACGTGGCCGGCTGGCTCCTTAAAAAGCTCGATACGCAGGATTGTTCCCTGACCCAAGGTGGCATCAGTGCCAAGTCGGGCTGTTTTCGTAGTACCAAGTGCGTCCTGCAATTTGCCATCCAGAAGAGGGGCAGTTGAGTTTTGTTTGCCAGAGAAAAGGGCCGTGGTATATGTTTGGGGGCATATGGTTGAGAGTGGCCGGCTGGCCCCTGAAAATCCACGATAGGCAGGATGGTTCCCAGAACCAAGGTGGCACCAGTGCCATGTTGGCCTGGTTTGATAGTACCATGTGGCTCCTGCAATCTGCCATCCAGAAGCGGGGCTGCTTACTTTTGTTTGCCAGGGAAACGGGCCGAGCTTTGTGTCTCGGGGCCTATGGCTGGGAGTGAGCGGCTGGCTCCTGAAAAGCTACGATAGGCAGGATGGTGAGCAGACCCATGGTGGCACCAGTGCCAAGTTGGGCTGGTTTGATAGTACCAAGTGGCTCCTGCAATCTGCCATCAAAAAGTTGGCAGGCGAGTTTTGTTTTCCAGGGAAAAGCGCCGTTGTTTGTGTTTGGGGACCTGTGGCTGGGAGTGGCCGGCTGCCTCCTTTGAACCCAGGATACGCAGGATGGTTCCCAGAGCCAAAGTGGCACCAGTGCCAAGTTGGGCTGGTTTGATAATACCAAGTGGCTCCTGCAATCTGCCATCCAGAAGCGTGACAGCTTACTTTTGTTTCCCAGGGAAACGGGCTGAGGTATTTGTCTGGGGGCCTATGGCTGGGAGTGACCGGCTGGCTACTGAAAAGCTACGATAGGCAGGATGGTTACCAGACTCATGGTGGCACCAGTGCCAAGTCGGGCTGGTTTGATAATACTAAATAGCTCCTGAAATCTGCCATTCAGACGCGGGGCAGCGGATTTTTGTTTGCTGGAGAAAAGTTCCGTGGTTTTTTTTTGGGGGTATATGGCTGGACGTGGCCGGCTGGCTCCTTAAAAAGCTCGATACGCAGGATTGTTCCCTGACCCAAGGTGGCATCAGTGCCAAGTCGGGCTGTTTTCGTAGTACCAAGTGCGTCCTGCAATTTGCCATCCAGAAGAGGGGCAGTTGAGTTTTGTTTGCCAGAGCAAAGGGCCGTGGTATGTGTTTGGGGGCATATGGCTGAGAGTGGCCGGCTGGCCCCTGAAAATCCACGATAGGCAGGATGGTTCCCAGAGCCAAGGTGGCACCAGTGCCATGTTGGCCTGGTTTGATAGTACCATGTGGCTCCTGCAATCTGCCATCCAGAAGCGGGGCAGCTTACTTTTGTTTGCCAGGGAAACGGGCCGAGATATTTGTCTGGGGGCCTATGGCTGGGAGTGACCGGCTGGCTCCTGAAAAGCTACGATAGGCAGGATGGTGACCAGACCCAAAGTGGAACCAGTACCAAGTTGGGCTGGTTTGATAGTACCAAGTGGCTCCTGCAATCTGCCATCAAAAAGTTGGCAGGCGAGTTTTGTTTTCCAGGGAAAAGCGCCGTTGTTTTTGCTTAGAGGCCTGTGGCTGGGAGTGGCCGCCTGTCCTCGTAGAATCTACGTTACGCAGCATGGTTCCCAGAGCCAAGGTGGCACGAGGGCCAAGTCGGGCAGGTTTGATAGTACCAAATGCATCCTGCAATCTGCCATCCAAAAGCGGGGCAGTTTACTTTTGTTTTCCAGGGAAACGGGCCGAGGTTTGTGTCTGGGGGCCTATGGCAGGGAGTGACCGTCTGGCTCCTGAAAAGCTACGATAGGCAGGAGGTTTACCAGACCCATGGTGGCACCAGTGCCAAGTCGGGCTGATTTGATAGTACCAAGTGGCTCCTGCAATCTGCCATCCAGAATCGGAGCAGCTTACTTTTGTTTTCCAGGGAAACGGGCCGAGGTTTGTGTCTGGGGGTCTATGGCTGGGAGTGACCGGCTGGCTCCTGAAAAGCTACGATAGGCAGGATGGTGACCAGACCCATGGTGGCACCAGTGCCAAGTTGGGCTGGTTTGATAGTACCAAGTGGCTCCTCCAATCTGCCATCAAAAAGTTGTCAGCCGAGTTTTGTTTTCCAGGGAAAAGCGCCGTTGTTTTTCTTTGGAGGCCTGTGGCTGGGAGTGGCCGGCTGCCTCCTTTGAACCCAGGATACGTAGGATGGTTCCCAGAGCCAAGGTGGCACCAGTGCAAAATTGGGCTGGTTTGATAGTACCAAGTGGTTCCTGCAATCTGCCATCCAGAAGCAGGGCAGCTTACTTTTGTTTGCCAGGGAAAAGGGCCGAGCTTTGTGTCTGCGGGCCTATGGCTGGGAGTGACCGGCTAGGTCCTGAAAAGCTAAGATAGGCAGGATGGTGACCAGACCCATGGTGGCACCAGTGCCAAGTTGAGCTGGTTTGATAGTACCAAGTGGCTCCTGCAATCTGCCATCAAAAAGTTGGCAGGCGAGTTTTGTTTTCCAGGGAAAAGCGCCGTTGTTTGTGTTTGGGGGCCTGTGGCTGGGAGTGGCCGGCTGGCTCCTTAGAATCCCCGATACGCAGCATGGTTCCCAGACCAGAGGTGGCACCAGTGCCAAGTCGGGCTGGTTTTATAATGCAAAGTGGTTCCTGCAATCTGCCATGCAGAAGCAGGGCAGCTTACTTTTGCTTGCCAGGGAAACGGGCCGAGGTTTTTGTCTGGGGGCCTATGGCTGGGAGTGACCGGCTGGCTCCTGAAAAGCTACGATAGGCAGGATGGTGACCAGACCCATGGTGGCACCAGTGCCAAGTTGGGCTGATTTGATAGTAGCAAGTGGCTCCTGCAATCTGCCATCAAAAAGTTGGCAGGCGAGTTTTGTTTTCCAGGGAAAAGCGCCGTTGTTTGTGTTTGGGGGCCTGTGGCTGGGAGTGGCCGGCTGGCTCCTTAGAATCCACGATACGCAGCATGGTTCCCAGACCAGAGGTGGCACCAGTTCCAAGTCGGGCTACTTTGATGGTGAAAAGTGGTTCCTGCAATCTGCCATCAAGAAGCGGGGCAGCTTACTTTGGTTTGCCAGGGAAACGGGCCGAGCTTTGTGTCTGGGCGCCTATGGCTGGGAGTGACCGGCGAGGTCCTGAAAAGCTACGATAGGCAGGATGGTTCCCAGACCTGAGGTGCAACCAGTGCCAAGTTGGGCTGATTTGATAGTACCAAGTGGCTCCTGCAATCTGCCATCAAATAGTTGGCCGGCGAATTATGTTTTCCAGGGAAAAGCGCCGTTGCTTCTGTTTGGGGGCCTGTGGCAGGGAGTGGCCGGCTGGCTCCTTATAATCCACGATACGCAGCATGGTTCCCAGACCCAAGGTGGCAACAGTGCCAAGTTGGGCTGGTTTGATAGTACCAAGTGGCTCCGGCAATCTGCCATCAAAAAGTTGGCAGACGAGTTTTGTTTTCCAGGGTAAAGCGCCGTTGTTTGCGTTTGGGGGCCTGTGGCTGGGAGTGGACGGATGGCTAATTAGAATCCACGATATGCAGGATGGTTCCCAGACCAGAGGTGGCACCAGTGCCAAATTGGGCTGATTTGATAGTACCAAGTGGCTCCTGGAATCTGCCATCCAGAAGCGGGACAGCTTGCTTTTCTTTGTCAGGGAAACGGGCCGAGCTTTGTGTCTGGGGGCCTATGGCTGGGAGTGACCGGCTGGCTCCTGAAAAGCTACGATAGGCAGGATGGTGACCAGACCCATGGTGGCACCAGTGTCAAGTTGGGCTGGTTTGATAGTACCAAGTGGCTCCTGCAATCTGCCATCAAAAAGTTGGCAGGCGAGTTTTGTTTTCCAGGGAAAAGCGCCGTTGTTTTTGTTTGGGGGCCTGTGGCTGGGAGTGGCCGGCTGGCTCCTTAGAATCCACGATACGCAGCATGGTTCCCAGACCAGAGGTGGCACCAGTGCCAAGTTGGGCTGGTTTTACAGTACCAAGTGCGTCCTGAAATCTGCCATCCAGAAGCGGGGCAGCTTACTTTTGTTTGCCAGGGAAACGGGCCGAGGTTTTTGTCTGGGGGCCTATGGCTGGGAGTGACCGGCTGGCTCCTGAAAAGCTACGATAGGCAGGATGGTGACCAGACCCATGGTGGCACCAGTGCCAAGTTGGGCTGGTTTGATAGTACCAAGTGGCTCCTGCAATCTGCCATCAAAAAGTTGGCAGGCGAGTTTGTTATCCAGGGAAATGCGCCGTTGTTTGTATTTGGGGGCCTGTGGCTGGGAGTGGCCGGCTGGCTCCTTAGAATCCACGATACGCAGCATGGTTCCCAGACCAGAGGTGGCACCAGTGCCAAGTCGGGCTGGTTTGATAGTACCAAGTGGCTCCTGCAATCTGCCATCCAGTATCGGGATAACTTACTTTTGTTTGCCAGGGAAACGGGCCAAGGTTTTTGTCTGGGGGCCTATGGCTGGGAGTGACCGGCTGGCTCCTGAAATGCTACGATAGGCAGGATGGTGACCAGACCCATGGTGGCACCAGTGTAAGGTTGGGCTGGTTTGATAGTACCAAGTGGCTCCGGCAATCTGCCATCAAAATGTTGGCAGGCGAGTTTTGATTTCCAGGGAAAAGCGCCGTTGTTTCTGTTTGGGGGCCTGTGGCTGGGAGTGGCCGGCTGGCTCCTTAGAATCCACGATACGCAGGATGGTTCCCAGACCAGAGGTGGCACCAGTGCCAAGTCGGGCTGGTTTGATGGTGAAAAGTGGCTCCTGCAATCTGCCATCCAGAAGCGGGATAACTTACTTTTGTTTGCCAGGGAAACGGGCCGAGGTTTTTGTCTGGGGGCCTATGGCTGGGAGTGACCGGCTGGCTCCTGAAAAGCTACGATAGGCAGGATGGTGACCAGACCCATGGTGGCACCAGTGCCAAGTTGGGCTGGTTTGATAGTAGCAAGTGGCTCCTGCAATCTGCCATCAAAAAGTTGGCAGGCGAGTTTTGTTTTCCAGGGAAAAGCGCCGTTGTTTGTGTTTGGGGGCCTGTGGGTGGGAGTGACCGGCTGGCTCCTTAGAATCCACGATACACAGGATGGTTCCCAGACCAGAGGTGGCACCAGTGCCAAGTCGGGCTGGTTTGATACTACCAAGTGTGTCCTGCAATCTGCCATCCAGAAGCGGGGTAGCTTACTTTTGTTTGACAGGGAAACGGGCCGAGGTTTTTCTCTGGGGGCCTATGGCAGGGAGGGACCGGCTGGCTCCTGAAAAGCTACGATAGGCAGGATGGTGACCAGACCCATGGTGGCACCAGTGCCAAGTTGGGCTGATTTGATAGTAGCAAGTGGCTCCTGCAATCTGCCATCAAAATGTTGGCAGGCGAGTTTTGTTTTCCAGGGAAAAGCGCCGTTGTTTGTGTTTGGTGGCCTGTGGCTGGGAGTGGCCGGCTGGCTCCTTAGAATCCACGATACGCAGGATGGTTCCCAGACCCAAGGTGGCACCAGTGCCAAGTTGGGCTGGTTTGATAGTACCAAGTGGTTCCTGCAATCTGCCATCCAGAAGCGGGACAGCTTACTTTTGTTTGCCAGGGAAACGGGCCGAGGTTTTTCTCTGGGGGCCTATGGCTTGGAGTGACCGGCTAGGTCCTGAAAAGCTACGATAGGCAGGATGGTGACCAGATCTATGGTGGCACCAGTGCCAAGTTGGGCTGGTTTGATAGTACCAAGTGGCTCCTGCAATCTGCCATCAAAAAGTTGGCAGGCGAGTTTTGTTTTCCAGGGAAAAGCGCTGTGGTTTGTGTTTGGGGGCCTGTGGCAGGGAGTGGCCGGCTGGCTCCTTAGAATCCACGATACGCAGGATGGTTCCCAGACCAGAGGTGGCACCAGTGCCAAGTCGGGCTAGTTTGATGGTGCAAAGTGGCTCCTGCAATCTGCCATCCAGAAGCGGGGTAGCTTACTTTTGTTTGCCAGGGAAACAGGCCGAGGTTTTTTTCTGGGGGCCTATGGCTGGGAGTGACCGGCTGGCTCCTGAAAAGCTACGATAGGCAGGATGGTGACCAGACCCATGGTGGCACCAGTGTCAAGTTGGGCTGGTTTGATAGTACCAAGTGGCTCCGGCAATCTGCCATCAAAATGTTGGCAGGCGAGTTTTGTTTTCCAGGGAAAAGCGCCGTTGTTTTTGTTTGGGGGCCTGTGGGTGGGAGTGGCCAGATGGCTAATTAGAATCCACGATACGCCGCATGGTTCCCAGACCTGAGGTGGCACCAGTGCCAAGTCGGGCTGGTTTGATACTATCAAGTGCGTCCTGCAATCTGCCATCCAGAAGCGGGGTAGCTTACTTTTATTTGCCAGGGAAACGGGCCGAGATTTTTCTCTGGGGGCCTATGGCAGGGAGGGACCGGCTGGCTCCTGAAAAGCTACGATAGGCAGGATGGTGACCAGACCCATGGTGGCACCAGTGCCAAGTTGGGCTGATTTGATAGTAGCAAGTGGTTCCTGCAATCTGCCATCAAAATGTTGGCAGGCGAGTTTTGTTTTCCAGGGAAAAGCGCCGTTGTTTGTGTTTGGTGGCCTGTGGCTGGGAGTGACCGGCTGGCTCCTTAGAATCCACGATACGCAGGATGGTTCCCAGACCCAAGGTGGCACCAGTGCCAAGTTGGGCTGGTTTGATAGTACCAAGTGGTTCCTGCAATCTGCCATCCAGAAGCGGGACAGCTTACTTTTGTTTGCCAGGGAAACGGGCCGAGGTTTTTCTCTGGGGGCCTATGGCTTGGAGTGACCGGCTAGGTCCTGAAAAGCTACGATAGGCAGGATGGTGACCAGATCCATGGTGGCACCAGTGCCAAGTTGGGCTGGTTTGATAGTACCAAGTGGCTCCTGCAATCTGCCATCAAAAAGTTGGCAGGCGAGTTTTGTTTTCCAGGGAAAAGCGCTGTGGTTTGTGTTTGGGGGCCTGTGGCAGGGAGTGGCCGGCTGGCTCCTTAGAATCCACGATACGCAGGATGGTTCCCAGACCAGAGGTGGCACCAGTGCCAAGTCGGGCTAGTTTGATGGTGCAAAGTGGCTCCTGCAATCTGCCATCCAGAAGCGGGGTAGCTTACTTTTGTTTGCCAGGGAAACAGGCAAGGTTTTTTTCTGGGGGCCTATGGCTGGGAGTGACCGGCTGGCTCCTGAATAGCTACGATAGGCAGGATGGTGACCAGACCCATGGTGGCACCAGTGTCAAGTTGGGCTGGTTTGATAGTACCAAGTGGCTCCGGCAATCTGCCATCAAAATGTTGGCAGGCGAGTTTTGTTTTCCAGGGAAAAGCGCCGTTGTTTTTGTTTGGGGGCCTGTGGGTGGGAGTGGCCAGATGGCTAATTAGAATCCACGATACGCCGCATGGTTCCCAGACCTGAGGTGGCACCAGTGCCAAGTCGGGCTGGTTTGATACTATCAAGTGCGTCCTGCAATTTGCCATCCAGAAGCGGGGTAGCTTACTTTTGTTTGCCAGGGAAACGGGCCGAGGTTTGTGTCTGGGGGCCTATGGCTGGGAGTGACCGGCTGGCTCCTGAAAAGCTACGATAGGCAGGATGGTGACCAGACCCATGGTGGCACCAGTGCCAAGTTTGGCTGGTTTGATAGTACCAAGTGGCTCCTGCAATCTGCCATCAAAAAGTTGGCAGGCGAGTTTTGTTTTCCTGGGAAAAGCGCCGTTGTTTGTGTTTGGGGGCCTGTGGGGGGGAGTGACCGGCTGGCTCCTTAGAACACACGATACGCAGGATGGTTCCCAGACCCAAGGTGGCACCAGTGCCAAGTTGGGCTGGTTTGATAGTACCAAGTGCGTCCTGCAATCTGATATCCAGAAGCGGGGCAGCTTACTTTTGTTTGCCAGGGAAACGGGCCGAGGTTTTTCTCTGGGGGCCTATGGCTTGGAGTGACCGGCTAGGTCCTGAAAAGCTACGATAGGCAGGATGGTGACCAGATCCATGGTGGCACCAGTGCCAAGTTGGGCTGGTTTGATAGTACCAAGTGGCTCCTGCAATCTGCCATCAAAAAGTTGGCAGGCGAGTTTTGTTTTCCAGGGAAAAGCGCTGTGGTTTGTGTTTGGGGGCCTGTGGCTGGGAGTGGCCGGCTGGCTCCTTAGAATCCACGATACGCAGGATGGTTCCCAGACCAGAGGTGGCACCAGTGCCAAGTCGGGCTGGTTTAATGGTGCAAAGTGGCTCCTGCAATCTGCCATCCAGAAGCGGGATAACTTACTTTTGTTTGCCAGGGAAACGGGCCAAGGTTTGTGTCTCAGGGCCTATGGCTGGGAGTGACCGGCTGGCTCCTGAAAAGCTACGATAGGCAGGATGGTGACCAGACCCATGGTGGCACCAGTGCCAAGTTGGGCTGATTTGATAGTACCAAGTGGCTCCGGCAATCTGGCATCAAAATTTGGCAGGCGAGGTTTGTTTTCCAGGGAAAAGCGCCGTTGTTTTTGTTTGGGGGCCTGTGGGTGGGAGTGGCCAGATGGCTAATTAGAATCCACGATACGCAGCATGGTTCCCAGACCTGAGGTGGCACCAGTGCCAAGTCGGGCTGGTTTGATAATACCTAGTGGATCCTGCAATCTGCCATCCAGAAGCGGGGCAGCTTACTTTTGTTTGCCAGGGAAACGGGCCTAGCTTTGTGTCACGGGGCCTATGGCTGGGAGTGACCGTCTAGGTCCTGAATAGCGACGATAGGCAGGATGGTGACCAGACCCATGGTGGCACCAGTGCCAAGTTGGGCTGGTTTGATAGTACCAAGTGGCTCCTGCAATCTGCCATCAAAAAGTTGGCAGGCGAGTTTTGTTTTCCAGGGAAAAGCGCCGTTGTTTGTGTTTGGAGGCCTGTGGCTGGGAGTGGCCGGCTTGCTAATTGGAATCCACGATACGCAGCATGGTTCCCAGACCAGAGGTGGCACCAGTGCCAAGTTGGGCTGGTTTGATGGTGCAAAGTGGCTCCTGCAATCTGCCATCCAGAAGCGGGGCAGCTTACTTTTGTTTCCCAGGGAAACGGGCCGAGGTTTTTCTCTGGGGGCCTATGGCTGGGAGTGACCGGCTGGCGCCTGAACAGCTACGATAGGCAGGATGGTGACCAGACCCATGGTGGCACCAGTGCCAAGTTGGGCTGGTTTGATAGTACCAAGTGGCTCCTGCAATCTGCCATCAAAAAGTTGGCAGGCGAGTTTTGTTTTCCAGGGAAAAGCGCCGTTGTTTGTGTTTGGGTGCCTGTGGCAGGGAGTGGCCGGCTGGCTGCTTAGAATCCACGATACGCAGGATGGTTCCCAGACCCAAGGTGGCACCAGTGCCAAGTTGGGCTGGTTTGATAGTACCAAGTGGCTCCTGCAATCTGCCATCCAGAAGCGGGGTAGCTTACTTTTGTTTGCCAGGGAAACGGGCCGAGTATTGTGTCTGGGGGCCTATGGCTGCGAGTGACCGGCTGGCTCCTGAAAAGCTACGATAGGCAGGATGGTGACCAGACCCATGGTGGCACCAGTGCCAAGTTGGGCTGATTTGATAGTACCAAGTGGCTCCTGCAATCTGCCATCAAAAAGTTGGCAGGCGAGTTTTGTTTTCCAGGGAAAAGCGCCGTTGTTTGTGTTTGGGGGCCTGTGGCTGGAGTGGCCGGCTGGCTCCTTACAATGAACGATACGCAGGATGGTTCCCAGACCTGAGGTGGCACCAGTGCCAAGTCGGGCTAGTTTGATGGTGCAAAGTGGCTCCTGCAATCTGCCATCCAGAAGCGGGGTAGCTTACTTTTGTTTGCCAGGGAAAGTGGCCGAGGTTTTTCTCTGGGGGCCTATGGCAGGGAGGGACCGGCTGGCTCCTGAAAAGCTACGATAGGCAGGATGGTGACCAGACCCATGGTGGCACCAGTGCCAAGTTGGGCTGGTTTTATAGTACCAAGTGGCTCCTGCAATCTGCCATCAAAATGTTGGCAGGCGAGTTTTGTTTTCCAGGGAAAAGCGCCGTTGTTTGTGTTTGGGGGCCTGTGGCTGGGAGTGACCGGCTGGCTACTTAGAATCCACGATACGCAGGATGGTTCCCAGACCAGAGGTGGCACCATTGCCAAGTCGGGCTAGTTTGATAGTACCAAGTGGTTCCTGCAATCTGCCATCCAGAAGCGGGGCAGCTTACTTTTGTATGCCAGGGAAACGGGCCGAGGTTTTTGTCTGGGGGCCTATAGCTGGGAGTGACCGTCTGGCTCCTGAAAAGCTACGATAGGCAGGACGGTGACCAAACGCATGGTGGCACCAGTGCCAAGTTGGGCTGATTTGATAGTACCAAGTGGCTCCTGCAATCTGCCATCAAAATGTTGGCAGGCGAGTTTTGTTTTCCAGGGAAAAGCGCCGTTGTTTGTGTTTGGGGGCCTGTGGCTGGGAGTGGCCGGCTGGCTGCTTAGAATCCACGATACGCAGGATGGTTCCCAGACCTGAGGTGGCACCAGTGCCAAGTCGGGCTGGTTTGATACTACCAAGTGCGTCCTGCAATCTGCCATCCAGAAGCGGGGCAGCTTACTTTTGTTTGCCAGGGAAACGGGCCGAGGTTTGTGTCTGGGGGCCTATGGCTGCGAGTGACCGGCTGGCTCCTGAAAAGCTACGATAGGCAGGATGGTGACCAGACCCATGGTGGCACCAGTGCCAAGTTGGGCTGGTTTGATAGTACCAAGTGGCTCCTGCAATCTGCCATCAAAAAGTTGGCAGGCGAGTTTGTTATCCAGGGAAAAGCGCCGTTGTTTGTGTTTGGGGGCCTGTGGCTGGGAGTGGACGGATGGCTCCTTAGAATCCACGATACGCAGCATGGTTCCCAGACCAGAGGTGGCACCAGTGCCAAGTTGGGCTGGTTTGATAGTACCAAGTGGTTCCTGCAATCTGCCATCCAGAAGCGGGGCAGCTTACTTTTGTTTGCCAGGGAAACGGGCCTAGGTTTGTGTCTCAGGGCCTATGGCTGGGAGTGACCGGCTGGCTCCTGAAAAGCTACGATAGGCAGGATGGTGACCAGACCCATGGTGGCACCAGTGCCAAGTTGGGCTGGTTTGATAGTACCAAGTGGCTCCTGCAATCTGCCATCAAAAAGTTGGCAGGCGAGTTTGTTATCCAGGGAAAAGCGCCGTTGTTTGTGTTTGGTGGCCTGTGGCTGGGAGTGGCCGGCTGGCTCCTTAGAATCCACGATACGCAGGATGGTTCCCAGACCAGAGGTGGCACCAGTGCCAAGTCGGGCTGGTTTGATGGTGAAAAGTGGCTCCTGCAATCTGCCATCCAGAAGCGGGATAACTTACTTTTGTTTGCCAGGGAAACGGGCAAGGTTTTTGTCTGGGGGCCTATGGCTGGGAGTGACCGGCTGGCTCCTGAAAAGCTACGATAGGCAGGATGGTGACCAGACCCATGGTGGCACCAGTGCCAAGTTGGGCTGGTTTGATAGTACCAAGTGGCTCCTGCAATCTGCCATCAAAAAGTTGGCAGGCGAGTTTTGTTTTCCTGGGAAAAGCGCCGTTGTTTGTGTTTGGGGGCCTGTGGGTGGGAGTGACCGGCTGGCTCCTTAGAATCCACGATACGCAGGATGGTTCCCAGACCAGGGGTGGCACCAGTGCCAAGTCGGGCTAGTTTGATGGTGCAAAGTGGCTCCTGCAATCTGCCATCCAGAAGCGGGGTAGCTTACTTTTGTTTGCCAGGGAAACGGGCCGAGTTTTGTGTCTGGGGGCCTATGGCTGCGAGTGACCGGCTGGCTCCTGAAAAGCTACGATAGGCAGGATGGTGACCAGACCCATGGTGGCACCAGTGCCAAGTTGGGCTGATTTGATAGTAGCAAGTGGCTCCTGCAATCTGCCATCAAAAAGTTGGCAGGCGAGTTTTGTTTTCCAGGGAAAAGCGCCGTTGTTTGTGTCTGGGGGCCTGTGGCTGGAGTGGCCGGCTGGCTCCTTACAATGAACGATACGCAGGATGGTTCCCAGACCAGAGGTGGCACCAGTGCCAAGTCGGGCTGGTTTGATACTACCAAGTGGTTCCTGCAATCTGCCATCCAGAAGCGGGGTTGCTTACTTTTGTTTGCCAGGGAAACGGGCCGAGGTTTTTCTCTGGGGGCCTATGGCAGGGAGGGACCGGCTGGCTCCTGAAAAGCTACGATAGGCAGGATGGTGACCAGACCCATGGTTGCACCAGTGCCAAGTTGGGCTGATTTGATAGTAGCAAGTGGCTCCTGCAATCTGCCATCAAAATGTTGGCAGGCGAGTTTTGTTTTCCAGGGAAAAGCGCCGTTGTTTGTGTTTGGTGGCCTGTGGCTGGGAGTGGCCGGCTGGCTCCTTAGAATCCACGATACGCAGGATGGTTCCCAGACCAGAGGTGGCACCAGTGCCAAGTCGGGCTGGTTTGATGGTGAAAAGTGGCTCCTGCAATCTGCCATCCAGAAGCGGGATAACTTACTTTTGTTTGCCAGGGAAACGGGCAAGGTTTTTGTCTGGGGGCCTATGGCTGGGAGTGACCGGCTGGCTCCTGAAAAGCTACGATAGGCAGGATGGTGACCAGACCCATGGTGGCACCAGTGCCAAGTTGGGCTGGTTTGATAGTACCAAGTGGCTCCTGCAATCTGCCATCAAAAAGTTGGCAGGCGAGTTTTGTTTTCCTGGGAAAAGCGCCGTTGTTTGTGTTTGGGGGCCTGTGGGTGGGAGTGACCGGCTGGCTCCTTAGAATCCACGATACGCAGGATGGTTCCCAGACCAGGGGTGGCACCAGTGCCAAGTCGGGCTAGTTTGATGGTGCAAAGTGGCTCCTGCAATCTGCCATCCAGAAGCGGGGTAGCTTACTTTTGTTTGCCAGGGAAACGGGCCGAGTTTTGTGTCTGGGGGCCTATGGCTGCGAGTGACCGGCTGGCTCCTGAAAAGCTACGATAGGCAGGATGGTGACCAGACCCATGGTGGCACCAGTGCCAAGTTGGGCTGATTTGATAGTAGCAAGTGGCTCCTGCAATCTGCCATCAAAAAGTTGGCAGGCGAGTTTTGTTTTCCAGGGAAAAGCGCCGTTGTTTGTGTCTGGGGGCCTGTGGCTGGAGTGGCCGGCTGGCTCCTTACAATGAACGATACGCAGGATGGTTCCCAGACCAGAGGTGGCACCAGTGCCAAGTCGGGCTGGTTTGATACTACCAAGTGTGTCCTGCAATCTGCCATCCAGAAGCGGGGTTGCTTACTTTTGTTTGCCAGGGAAACGGGCCGAGGTTTTTCTCTGGGGGCCTATGGCAGGGAGGGACCGGCTGGCTCCTGAAAAGCTACGATAGGCAGGATGGTGACCAGACCCATGGTGGCACCAGTGCCAAGTTGGGCTGATTTGATAGTAGCAAGTGGCTCCTGCAATCTGCCATCAAAATGTTGGCAGGCGAGTTTTGTTTTCCAGGGAAAAGCGCCGTTGTTTGTGTTTGGTGGCCTGTGGCTGGGAGTGACCGGCTGGCTCCTTAGAATCCACGATACGCAGGATGGTTCCCAGACCAGAGGTGGCACCAGTGCCAAGTTGGGCTGGTTTGATAGTACCAAGTGGTTCCTGCAATCTGCCATCCAGAAGCGGGACAGCTTACTTTTGTTTGCCAGGGAAACGGGCCGAGGTTTTTCTCTGGGGGCCTATGGCTTGGAGTGACCGGCTAGGTCCTGAAAAGCTACGATAGGCAGGATGGTGACCAGATCCATGGTGGCACCAGTGCCAAGTTGGGCTGGTTTGATAGTACCAAGTGGCTCCTGCAATCTGCCATCAAAAAGTTGGCAGGCGAGTTTTGTTTTCCAGGGAAAAGCGCTGTGGTTTGTGTTTGGGGGCCTGTGGCAGGGAGTGGCCGGCTGGCTCCTTAGAATCCACGATACGCAGGATGGTTCCCAGACCAGAGGTGGCACCAGTGCCAAGTCGGGCTAGTTTGATGGTGCAAAGTGGCTCCTGCAATCTGCCATCCAGAAGCGGGGTAGCTTACTTTTGTTTGCCAGGGAAACAGGCAAGGTTTTTTTCTGGGGGCCTATGGCTGGGAGTGACCGGCTGGCTCCTGAAAAGCTACGATAGGCAGGATGGTGACCAGACCCATGGTGGCACCAGTGTCAAGTTGGGCTGGTTTGATAGTACCAAGTGGCTCCGGCAATCTGCCATCAAAATGTTGGCAGGCGAGTTTTGTTTTCCAGGGAAAAGCGCCGTTGTTTTTGTTTGGGGGCCTGTGGGTGGGAGTGGCCAGATGGCTAATTAGAATCCACGATACGCCGCATGGTTCCCAGACCTGAGGTGGCACCAGTGCCAAGTCGGGCTGGTTTGATACTATCAAGTGCGTCCTGCAATCTGACATCCAGAAGCGGGGTAGCTTACTTTTGTTTGCCAGGGAAACGGGCCGAGGTTTGTGTCTGGGGGCCTATGGCTGGGAGTGACCGGCTGGCTCCTGAAAAGCTACGATAGGCAGGATGGTGACCAGACCCATGGTGGCACCAGTGCCAAGTTGGGCTGGTTTGATAGTACCAAGTGGCTCCTGCAATCTGCCATCAAAAAATTGGCAGGCGAGTTTTGTTTTCCAGGGAAAAGCGCCGTTGTTTTTGTTTGGGGGCCTGTGGCTGGGAGTGGCCGGCTGGCTAATTAGAATCCACGATACGCAGGATGGTTCCCAGACCAGAGGTGGCACCAGTGCCAAGCCGGGCTGGTTTGATGGTGCAAAGTGGCTCCTGCAATCTGCCATCCAGAAGCGGGGTAGCTTACTTTTGTTTGCCAGGGAAACGGGCCGAGTATTGTGTCTGGGGGCCTATGGCTGCGAGTGACCGGCTGGCTCCTGAAAAGCTACGATAGGCAGGATGGTGACCAGACCCATGGTGGCACCAGTGCCAAGTTGGGCTGATTTGATAGTACCAAGTGGCTCCTGCAATCTGCCATCAAAAAGTTGGCAGGCGAGTTTTGTTTTCCAGGGAAAAGCGCCGTTGTTTGTGTCTGGGGGCCTGTGGCTAGAGTGGCCAGCTGGCTCCTTAGAATGAACGATACGCAGGATGGTTCCCAGACCTGAGGTGGCACCAGTGCCAAGTCGGGCTAGTTTGATGGTGCAAAGTGGCTCCTGCAATCTGCCATCCAGAAGCGGGGTAGCTTACTTTTGTTTGCCAGGGAAACGGGCCGAGGTTTTTCTCTGGGGGCCTATGGCAGGGAGGGACCGGCTGGCTCCTGAAAAGCTACGATAGGCAGGATGGTGACCAGACCCATGGTGGCACCAGTGCCAAGTTGGGCTGATTTGATAGTAGCAAGTGGCTCCTGCAATCTGCCATCAAAATGTTGGCAGGCGAGTTTTGTTTTCCAGGGAAAAGCGCCGTTGTTTGTGTTTGGGGGCCTGTGGCTGGGAGTGACCGGCTGGCTCCTTAGAATCCACGATACGCAGGATGGTTCCCAGACCCAAGGTGGCACCAGTGCCAAGTTGGGCTGGTTTGATAGTACCAAGTGGTTCCTGCAATCTGCCATCCAGAAGCGGGGCAGCTTACTTTTGTTTGTCAGGGAAACGGGCCGAGATTTGTGTCTGGGCGCCTATGGCTTGGAGTGACCGGCTAGGTCCTGAAAAGCTACGATAGGCAGGATGGTGACCAGATCCATGGTGGCACCAATGCCAAGTTGGGCTGGTTTGATAGTACCAAGTGGCTCCTGCAATCTGCCATCAAAAAGTTGGCAGGCGAGTTTTGTTTTCCAGGGAAAAGCGCCGTTGTTTGTGTTTGGGGGCATATGGCTGAGAGTGGACGGATGGCTCCTTAGAATCCACGATACGCAGCATGGTTCCCAGACCAGAGGTGGCAGCAGTGCCAAGTCGGGCTAGTTTGATGGTGCAAAGTGGTTCCTGCAATCTGCCATCCAGAAGCGGGGCAGCTTACTTTTGTTTGCCAGGGAAACGGGCCGAGCTTTGTGTCTGGGGGCCTATGGCTGCGAGTGACCGGCTAGGTCCTGAAAAGCTACGATAGGCAGGATGGTGACCAGACCCATGGTGGCACCAGTGCCAAGTTGGGCTGGTTTGATAGTACCAAGTGGCTCCTGCAATCTGCCATCAAAAAGTTGGCAGGCGAGTTTTGTTTTCCAGGGAAAAGCGCCGTTGTTTGTGTTTGGGGGCCTGTGGCTGGGAGTGGACGGATGGCTAATTAGAATCCACGATACGCAGGATGGTTCCCAGACCAGAGTTGGCACCATTGCCAAGTCGGGCTAGTTTGATGGTGAAAAGTGGCTCCTGCAATCTGATATCCAGAATCGGGGCAGCTTACTTTTGTTTGCCAGGGAAACGGGCAGAGCTTTGTGTCTGGGGCCCTATGGCTGGGAGTGACCGGCTGGCTCCTGAAAAGCTACGATAGGCAGGATGGTGACCAGACCCATAGTGGCACCAGTGCCAAGTTGGGCTGATTTGATAGTACCAAGTGGCTCCTGCAATCTGCCATCAAAATGTCGGCAGGCGAGTTTTGATTTCCAGGGAAAGGCGCCGTTGTTTGTGTTTGGGCGCCTGTGGCAGGGAGTGGCCGGCTGGCTCCTTAGAATCCACGATACGCAGCATGGTTCCCAGACCCAAGGTGGCACCAGTGCCAAGTCGGGCTGGCTTGATAGTACCCAGTGGTTCCTGCAATCTGCCATCCAGAAGCGGGGCAGCTTACTTTTGTTTGCCAGGGAAACGGGCCGAGCTTTGTGTCTGGGGGCCTATGGCTGGGATTGACCGGCTGGCTCCTGAAAAGCTACGATAGGCAGGATGGTGACCAGACCCATGGTGGCATCAGTGCCAAGTCGGGCTGGTTTGATAGTACCAAGTGGCTCCTGCAATCTGCCATCAAAAAGTTGGCAGGCGAGTTTTGTTTTCCAGGGAAAAGCGCCGTTGTTTATGTTTGGGGGCCTGTGGCTGGGAGTGGCCGGCTTGATAATTGGAATCCCCGAGACGCAGGATGGTTCCCAGACCAGAGGTGGCACCAGTGCCAAGTCGGGCTAGTTTGATGGTGCAAAGTGGCTCCTGCAATCTGCCATCCAGAAGCGGGGCAGCTTACTTTTGTTTTCCAGGGAAATGGGCCGAGGTTTGTGTCTGGGGGCCTATGGCTGGGAGTGACCGGCTGGCTCTTGAAAAGCTACGATAGGCAGGATGGTGACCAGACCCATGGTGGCACCAGTGCCAAGTTGGGCTGATTTGATAGTACCAAGTGGCTCCTGCAATCTGCCATCAAAAAGTTGGCAGGCGAGTTTTGTTTTCCAGGGAAAAGCGCCGTTGTTTGTGTCTGGGGGCCTGTGGCTGGAGTGGCCGGCTGGCTCCTTAGAATGAACGATACGCAGGATGGTTCCCAGACCTGAGGTGGCACCAGTGCCAAGTCGGGCTAGTTTGATGGTGCAAAGTGGCTCCTGCAATCTGCCATCCAGAAGCGGGGTAGCTTACTTTTGTTTGCCAGGGAAACGGGCCGAGGTTTGTGTCTGGGCGCCTATGGCTTGGAGTGACCGGCTGGCGCCTGAAAAGCTACGATAGGCAGGATGGTTCCCAGACCCATGGTGGCACCAGTGCCAAGTTGGGCTGATTTGATAGTACCAAGTGGCTCCTGCAATCTGCCATCAAAATGTTGGCAGGCGAGTTTTGTTTTCCAGGGAAAAGCGCCGTTGTTTGTGTCTGGGGGCCTGTGGCTGGGAGTGGCCGGCTGGCTCCTTAGAATCCACGATACGCAGGATGGTTCCCAGACCAGAGGTGGCACCAGTGCCAAGTCGGGCTGGTTTGATACTACCAAGTGCGTCCTGCAATCTGCCATCCAGAAGCGGGGCAGCTTACTTTTGTTTGCCAGGGAATCGGGCCGAGGTTTGTGTCTGGGGGCCTATGGCTGGGAGTGACCGGCTGGCTCCTGAAAAGCTACGATAGGCAGGATGGTGACCAGACCCATGGTGGCACCAGTGCCAAGTTGGGCTGGTTTGATAGTACCAAGTGGCTCCTGCAATCTGCCATCAAAAAGTTGGCAGGCGAGTTTTGTTTTCCAGGGAAAAGCGCCGTTGTTTGTGTTTGGGCGCCTGTGGCTGGGAGTGGACGGATGGCTCCTTAGAATCCACGATACGCAGCATGGTTCCCAGACCAGAGGTGGCACCAGTGCCAAGTCGGGCTAGTTTGATGGTGCAAAGTGGTTCCTGCAATCTGCCATCCAGAAGCGGGGCAGCTTACTTTTGTTTGCCAGGGAAACGGGCCGAGCTTTGTGTCTGGGGGCCTATGGCTGCGAGTGACCGGCTAGGTCCTGAAAAGCTACGATAGGCAGGATGGTGACCAGACCCATGGTGGCACCAGTGCCAAGTTGGGCTGGTTTGATAGTACCAAGTGGCTCCTGCAATCTGCCATCAAAAAGTTGGCAGGCGAGTTTTGTTTTCCAGGGAAAAGCGCCGTTGTTTGTGTTTGGGGGCCTGTGGCTGGGAGTGGACGGATGGCTAATTAGAATCCACGATACGCAGGATGGTTCCCAGACCAGAGGTGGCACCATTGCCAAGTCGGGCTAGTTTGATGGTGAAAAGTGGCTCCTGCAATCTGATATCCAGAATCGGGGCAGCTTACTTTTGTTTGCCAGGGAAACAGGCAGAGCTTTGTGTCTGGGGCCCTATGGCTGGGAGTGACCGGCTGGCTCCTGAAAAGCTACGATAGGCAGGATGGTGACCAGACCCATAGTGGCACCAGTGCCAAGTTGGGCTGATTTGATAGTACCAAGTGGCTCCTGCAATCTGCCATCAAAATGTCGGCAGGCGAGTTTTGATTTCCAGGGAAAGGCGCCATTGTTTGTGTTTGGGCGCCTGTGGCAGGGAGTGGCCGGCTGGCTCCTTAGAATCCACGATACGCAGCATGGTTCCCAGACCCAAGGTGGCACCAGTGCCAAGTCGGGCTGGCTTGATAGTACCCAGTGGTTCCTGCAATCTGCCATCCAGAAGCGGGGCAGCTTACTTTTGTTTGCCAGGGAAACGGGCAGAGCTTTGTGTCTGGGGGCCTATGGCTGGGATTGACCGGCTGGCTCCTGAAAAGCTACAATAGGCAGGATGGTGACCAGACCCATGGTGGCATCAGTGCCAAGTCGGGCTGGTTTGATAGTACCAAGTGGCTCCTGAAATCTGCCATCCAGAAGCGGGGTAGCTTACTTTTGTTTGCCAGGGAAACGGGCCGAGCTTTGTGTCTGGGCGCCTATGGCTTGGAGTGACCGGCTAGGTCCTGAAAAGCTACGATAGGCAGGATGGTGACCAGATCCATGGTGGCACCAATGCCAAGATGGGGTGGTTTGATAGTACCAAGTGGCTCCTGCAATCTGCCATCAAAAAGTTGGCAGGCGAGTTTTGTTTTCCAGGGAAAAGCGCCGTTGTTTGTGTTTGGGGGCATATGGCTGAGAGTGGCCGGATGGCTCCTTAGAATCCACGATACGCAGGATGGTTCCCAGACCAGAGGTGGCACCAGTGCCAAGTCGGGCCAGTTTGATGGTGCAAAGGGGCTCCTGCAATCTGCCATCCAGAAGCAGGGCAGCTTACTTTTGTTTGCCAGGGAAACGGGCCGAGGATTTTGTCTGGGGGCCTATGGCTGGGAGTGACCGGCTGGCTCCTGAAAAGCTACGATAGGCAGGATGGTGACCAGACCCATGGTGGCACCAGTGCCAAGTTGGGCTGGTTTGATAGTACCAAGTGGCTCCTGCAATCTGCCATCAAAAAGTTGGCAGGCGAGTTTTGTTTTCCAGGGAAAAGCGCCGTTGTTTGTGTTTGGGGGCCTGTGGCAGGGAGTGGCCAGCTGGCTCCTTAGAATCCACGATACGCAGCATTGTTCCCAGACCAGAGGTGGCACCAGTGCCAAGTTGAGCTGGTTTGATAATACCTAGTGGATCCTGCAATCTGCCATCCGGAAGCGGGACAGCTTACTTTTGTTTGCCAGGGAAACCGGCCGAGCTTTGTGTCTGGGGGCCTATGGCTGGGAGTGACCGTCTAGGTCCTGAAAAGCTACGATAGGCAGGATGGTGAGCAGACCCATGGTGGCACCAGTGCCAAGTTGGGCTGGTTTGATAGTACCAAGTGGCTCCTGCAATCTGCCATCAAAAAGTTGGCAGGCGAGTTTTGTTTTCCAGGGAAAAGCGCCGTTGTTTGTGTTTGGGGACCTGTGGCTGGGAGTGGCCGGCTTGCTAATTGGAATCCACGATACGCAGGATGGTTCCCAGACCAGAGGTGGCACCAGTGCCAAGTCGGGCTGGTTTGATACTACCAAGTGCGTCCTGCAATCTGCCATCCAGAAGCGGGGCAGCTTACTTTTGTTTGCCAGGGAAACGGGCCGAGGTTTGTGTCTGGGGGCCTATGGCTGGGAGTGACCGGCTGGCTCCTGAAAAGCTACGATAGGCAGGATGGTGACCAGACCCATGGTGGCACCAGTGCCAAGTTGGGCTGGTTTGATAGTACCAAGTGGCTCCTGCAATCTGCCATCAAAAAGTTGGCAGGCGAGTTTTGTTTTCAAGGGAAAAGCGCCGTTGTTTGTGTTTGGGGGCCTGTGGCTGGGAGTGGACGGATGGCTCCTTAGAATCCACGATACGCAGCATGGTTCCCAGACCAGAGGTGGCACCAGTGCCAAGTCGGGCTAGTTTGATGGTGCAAAGTGGTTCCTCAATCTGCCATCCAGAAGCGGGGCAGCTTACTTTTGTTCGCCAGGGAAACGGGCCGAGGTTTGTGTCTGGGGGCCTATGGCTGGGAGTGACCGGCTGGCTCCTGAAAAGCTACGATAGGCAGGATGGTGACCAGACCCATGGTGGCACCAGTGCCAAGTTGGGCTGGTTTGATAGTACCAAGTGGCTCCTGCAATCTGCCATCAAAAAGTTGGCAGGCGAGTTTTGTTTTCCAGGGAAAAGCGCCGTTGTTTTTGTTTGGGGGCCTGTGGCTGGGAGTGGCCGGCTGGCTCCTTAGAATCCACGATACGCAGGATGGTTCCCAGACCCAAGGTGGCACCAGTGCCAAGTTGGGCTGGTTTGATAGTACCAAGTGCGTCCTGCAATCTGCCATCCAGAAGCGGGGCAGCTTACTTTTGTTTGCCAGGGAAACGGGCCGAGATTTGTGTCTGGGGGCCTATGGCTGGGAGTGACCGGCTGGCTCCTGGAAAGCTACGATAGGCAGGATGGTGACCAGACCCATGGTGGCACCAGTGCCAAGTTGAGCTGGTTTGATAGTACCAAGTGGCTCCTGCAATCTGCCATCAAAAAGTTGGCAGGCGAGTTTTGTTTTCCAGGGAAAAGCGCCGTTGTTTGTGTCTGCGGGCCTGTGGCTGGAGTGGCAGGCTGGCTCCTTAGAATCCACGATACGCAGCATGGTTCCCAGACCCAAGGTGGCACCAGTGCCAAGTTGGGCTGGTTTGATAGTACCAAGTGGTTCCTGCAATCTGCCATCAAAAAGTTGGCAGGCGAGTTTTGTTTTCCAGGGAAAAGCGCCGTTGTTTTTGTTTGGGGGCCTGTGGCTGGGAGTGGCCGGCTGGCTCCTTAGAATCCACGATACGCAGGATGGTTCCCAGACCCAAGGTGGCACCAGTGCCAAGTTGGGCTGGTTTGATAGTACCAAGTGGTTCCTGCAATCTGCCATCCAGAAGCGGGGCAGCTTACTTTTGTTTGCCAGGGAAAAGGGCCGAGGTTTTTGTCTGGGGGCCTATGGCTGGGAGTGACCGGCTGTCTCCTGAAAAGCTACGATAGGCAGGATGGTGACCAGACCCATGGTGGCACCAGTGCCAAGTTGGGCTGGTTTGATAGTAGCAAGTGGTTCCTGCAATCTGCCATCCAGAAGCGGGGCAGCTTACTTTTGTTTGCCAGGGAAACGGGCCGAGGTTTGTGTCTGGGGGCCTATGGCTGGGAGTGACCGGCTGGCTCCTGAAAAGCTACGATAGGCAGGATGGTGACCAGACCCATGGTGGCACCAGTGCCAAGTCGGGCTGGTTTGATAATACTAAATAGCTCCTGCAATCTGCCATCCAGACGCGGGGCAGCGGATTTTTGCTTGCTGGAGAAAAGTTCCGTGGGTTTTTTTTGGGGGTATATGGCTGGACGTTGCCGGCTGACTCCTTAAAAACATCGATACGCAGGATGGTTCCATGACCCAAGGTGGCATCACTGCCAAGTCGGGCTGTTTTCGTAGTACCAAGTGCGTCCTGCAATTTCCCATCCAGAAGAGGGGCAGTTGAATTTTGTTTACCAGAGAAAAGGGCCGTGGTTTGTGTTTGGGGGCCTGTGGCTGGGAGTGGCCGGCTGGCTCCTTAGAATCCACGATACGCAGGATGGTTCCCAGACCCAAGGTGGCACCAGTGCCAAGTTGGGCTGGTTTGATAGTAGCAAGTGGTTCCTGCAATCTGCCATCCAGAAGCGGGGCAGCTTACTTTTGTTTGCCAGGGAAATGGGCCGAGCTTTGTGTCTGGGGGCCAATGGCTGGGAGAGACCGGCTGGCTCCTCAAAAGCTACGATAGGCAGGATGGTGACCAGACCCATGGTGGCACCAGTGCCATGTTCGGCTGATTTCATAGTACCAAGTGGCTCCTGCAATCTGCCATCAAAAAGTCGGCAGGCGAGTTTTGTTTTCCAGGGAAAAGCGCCGGTGTTTGTGTCTGCGGGCCTGTGGCTGGAGTGGCCGGCTGGCTCCTTAGAATCCACGATACGCAGCATGGTTCCCAGACCCAAGGTGGCACCAGTGCCAAGTTGGGCTGGTTTGATAGTACCAAGTGGTTCCTGCAATCTGCCATCAAAAAGTTGGCAGGCGAGTTTTGTTTTCCAGGGAAAAGCGCCGTTGTTTTTGTTTGGGGGCCTGTGGCTGGGAGTGGCCGGCTGGCTCCTTAGAATCCACGATACGCAGCATGGTTCCCAGACCAGAGGTGGCACCAGTGCCAAGTTGGGCTGGTTTGATAGTACCAAGTGCGTCCTGCAATCTGCCATCCAGAAGCGGGGCAGCTTACTTTTGTTTGCCAGGGAAACGGGCCGAGGTTTGTGTCTGGGGGCCTATGGCTGGGAGTGACCGGCTGGCTCCTGAAAAGCTACGATAGGCAGGATGGTGACCAGACCCATGGTGGCACCAGTGCCAAGTTGGGCTGGTTTGATAGTACCAAGTGGCTCCTGCAATCTGCCATCCAAAACTTGGCAGGCGAGTTTTGTTTCCCAGGGAAAAGCGCCGTTGTTTGTGTTTGGGGGCCTGTGGCTGGGAGTGGCCGGCTGGCTAATTAGAATCCACGACAGCCAGGATGGTTCCCAGACCAGAGGTGACACCAGTGCCAAGTCGGGCTGGTTTGATGGTGAAAAGTGGCTCCTGCAATCTGCCATCCAGAAGCAGGTTAACTTACTTTTGTTTGCCAGGGAAAAGGGCCGAGGTTTTTGTCTGGGGGCCTATGGCTGGGAGTGACCGGCTGTCTCCTGAAAAGCTACGATAGGCAGGATGGTGACCAGACCCATGGTGGCACCAGTGCCAAGTTGGGCTGGTTTGATAGTACCAAGTGGCTCCTGCAAGCTGCCATCAAAATGTTGGCAGGCGAGTTTTGTTTTCCAGGGAAAAGCGCCGTAGTTTGTGTTTGGGGGCCTGTGGCTGGGAGTGGCCGGCTGGCTCCTTAGAATCCAAAATACGCAGGATGGTTCCCAGACCTGAGGTGGCACCTGTGCCAAGTTGGGCTGGTTTGATAGTAGCAAGTGGTTCCTGCAATCTGCCATCCAGAAGCGGGTTAACTTACTTTTGTTTTCCAGGGAAAAGCGCCGTTGTGTGTGTTTTTGGGCCTGTGGCTGGGAGTGGCCAGCTGGCTCCTTAGAATCCACGATACGCAGGATGGTTCCCAGACCCAAGGTGGCACCAGTGCCAAGTCGGTCTGGTTTGTTAGTACCAAGTGGTTCCTGCAATCTGCCATCCAGAAGCGGGGCAGCTGAATTTTGTTTGCCAGAGAAAAAGGCTGTTGTTTGTGTTTCGGGGCCTGTGGCTGGCAGTGGACGGCTGGCTCCTGAAAATCCATGATACGCAGCATGGTTCCCAGACCCAAGGTGGCACCAGTGCCAAGTAGGGCTGGTTTCATAGTACCCAGTGGCTCCTGCAATCTGCCATCCAGAAGAGGGGCAGTTGAGTTTTGTTTTCCAGAGAAAAGGGCCGTGGTTTGTGTTTGGGGCCTATGGCTGAGAGTGACCGGCTGGCTCCTGAAAAGCTACGATAGGCAGGATGGTGACCAGACCCATGGTGGCACCAGTGCCAAGTCGGGCTGGTTTGATAATACTAAATAGCTCCTGCAATCTGCCATCCAGACGCGGGGCAGCGGATTTTTGCTTGCTGGAGAAAAGTTCCGTGGGTTTTTTTTGGGGGTATATGGCTGGACGTTGCCGGCTGACTCCTTAAAAACATCGATACGCAGGATGGTTCCCTGACCCAAGGTGGCATCACTGCCAAGACGGGCTGTTTTCGTAGTACCAAGTGCGTCCTGCAATTTGCCATCCAGAAGAGGGGCAGTTGAGTTTTGTTTACCAGAGAAAAGGGCCGTGGTTTGTGTTTGGGGGCATATGGCTGAGAGTGGCCGGCTGGCGCCTGAAAATCCACGATAGGCAGGATGGTGACCAGACCCATGGTGGCACCAGTGCCAAGTTGGGCTGGTTTGATAGTACCAAGTGGCTCCTGCAATCTGCCATCCAGAAGCGGGGCAGCTTACTTTTGTTTGCCAGGGAAACGGGCCGAGGTATTTGTCTGGGGGCCTATGGCTGGGAGTGACCGGCTGGCTCCTGAAAAGCTACGATAGGCAGGATGGTGACCAGACCCATGGTGGCACCAGTGCCAAGTTGGGCTGGTTTGATAGTACCAAGTGGCTCCTGCAATCTGCCATCAAAAAGTTGGCAGGCGAGTTTTGTTTTCCAGGGTAACGCGCCGTTGTTTTTGTTTAGAGGCCTGTGGCTGGGAGTGTCCGCCTGTCCTCTTAGAATCTACGTTACGCAGCATGGTTCCCAGAGCCAAGGTGGCACCAGTGCCAAGTTGGGCTGGTTTGATAGTAGCACGTGGTTCCTGCAATCTGCCATCCAGAAGAGGGGCAGCTTACTTTTGTTTGCCAGGGAAACAGGCCGAGGTTTTTCTCTGGGGGCCTATGGCAGGGAGTGACCGGCCGGCTCCTGAAAAGCTAAGATAGGCAGGATGCTTACCAGACCCATGATGGCACCAGTGCCAAGTTGGGCTGGTTTGATACTACCAAGTGCGTCCTGCAATCTGCCATCCAGAAGCGGGGCAGCTTACTTTTGTTTTCCATGGAAACGGGCCGAGGTTTGTGTCTGGGCGTTTATGGCTGGGAGTGACCGGCTGGCTCCTGAAAAGCTACGATAGGCAGGATGGTGACCAGACCCATGGTGGCACCAGTGCCAAGTTGGGCTGGTTTGATAGTACCAAGTGGCTCCTGCAATCTGCCATCAAAAAGTTGGCAGGCGAGTTTTGTTTTCCAGGGAAAAGCGCCGTTGTTTGTGTTTGGGCGCCTGTGGCACGGAGTGGCCGGGTGGCTGCTTAGAATCCACGATACGCAGGATGGTTCCCAGACCCAAGGTGGCACCAGTGTTAAGTCGGGCTGTTTTGACACTACCAAGTGGCTCCTGCAATCTGCCATCCAGAATCGGGGTAGCTTAATTTTGTTTGCCAGGGAAACGGTCCGAGGTTTGTGTCTGGGGGCCTATGGCTGGGAGTGACCGTCTGGCTCCTGAAATGCTACAATAGGCAGGATGGTTCCCAGACCCATAGTGGCACCAGTGCCAAGTTGGGATGATTTGATAGTACCAAGTGGCTCCTGCAATCTGCCATCAAAAAGCTGGCAGGCGAGTTTTGTTTTCCAGGGAAAAGCGCCGTTGTTTGTATTTGGGGGCCTGTGGCTGGGAGTGGCCGCCTGGCGCCTTAGAATCTACGTTACGCAGCATGGTTCCCAGACCCAAAGTGGCACCAGTGTCAAGTTGGGCTGGTTTGATAGTACCAAGTGGCTCCTGCAATCTGCCATCCAGAAGCGGGGTAGCTTACTTTTGTTTGCCAGGGAAACGGGCAGGCTTTCTGTCTGGGGGCCTATGGTTGGGAGTAACCGCCTGGCTCCTGAAAAGCTACGATAGGCAGGATGGTTCCCAGATCCAAGATGGCACCAGTGCCAAGTCGGGGTGGTTTGATGGTGCAAAGTGGCTCCTGCAATCTGCCATCCTGATGCGGGGCAGCGGATTTTTGTTTCCAAGAGAAATGGTCCGTGGTTTGTTTTTGGGTCTATATGGCTGGGCGTGGCCTGCTGGCTCCTTAAAAAGCTACGATAGGCGGGATGGTTCCCTGAACCAAGGTGGCACCAGTGCCAAGTCGGGCGGTTTTCGTAGTACCAAGTGCGTCCTAAAATTTGCCATCCAGAAGAGGGGCAGTTGAGTTTTGTTTACCAGAGAAAAGGGCCGTGGTTTGTTTTTGGGGGCATATGGCTGATAGTGGCCGTCTGGCCCCTGAAAATCCACGATAGGCAGGATGGTTCCCAGACCAGAGGTGGCACCAGTGCCAAGTCGGGCTGGTTTGATAGTACTAAATAGCACCTGCAATCTGCCATGCAGAAGCGGGGCAGCTTACTTTTGTTTGCCAGGGAAACGGGCCGAGGTTTGTGTCTGGGGGCCTATGGCTGGGAGTGACCGCCTGGCTCCTGAAAAGCTACGATAGGCAGGATGGTGACCAGACCCATGGTGGCACCAGTGCCAAGTTGGGCTGGTTTGATAGTACCAAGTGGCTCCTGCAATCTGCCATCAAAAAGTTGTCAGGCGAGTTTTGTTTTCCAGGGAAAAGCGCCGTTGTTTGTGTTTGGGGGACTGTGGGTGGGAGTGGCCGGCTGGCTCCTTAGAACACACGATACGCAGGATGGTTCCCAGACCCAAGGTGGCACCAGTGCCACGTCGGGCTGGTTTGATGGTGAAAAGTGGCTCCTGCAATCTGCCATCCTGAAGCGGGGTAGCTTACATTTGTGTGCCAGGGAAACGGGCCGAGGTTTATGACTGGGGGCCTAGGGCTAGGAGTGACCGGCTGGCTCCTGAAAAGCAACAATAGGCAGGATGGTTCCCAGACCCAAGGTGGCACCAGTGCCAAGTTGGGCTGGTTTGATGGTACCAACTGGCTCCTGCAATCTGCCATCTAAAAGTTGTCAGGCGAGTTTTGTTTTCCAGGGAAAAGCGCCGTTGATTTTGTTTGGAGGCCTGTGGCTGGCAGTGGCTGCCTGTCGTCTTAGAATCCGGGTTACGCAGCATGGTTCCCAGAGCCAAGGTGGCACCAGTGTCAAGTTGGGCTGGTTTGATAGTACCAAGTGGCTCCTGCAATCTGCCATCCAGAAGCGGGGCAGCTTACTTTTGTTTGCCAGGGAAACGGGCCGAAGTATTTGTCTGGGGACCTATGGCTGGGTGTGACCGGCTGGCTCCTGAAAAGCTACGATAGGCAGGATGGTGACCAGACCCATGGTGGCACCAGTGCCAAGTTGGGCTGGTTTGATAGTACCAAGTGGCTCCTGCAATCTGCCATCAAAAAGTTGGCAGGCCAGTTTTGTTTTCCAGGGAAAAGCGCCGTTGTTTGTGTTTGGGGGACTGTGGCTGGGAGTGGCCGGCTGGCTCCTTAGAACACACGATACGCAGGATGGTTCCCAGACCAGAGGTGGCACCAGTGCCAAGTCGGGCTGGTTTGATAGCACCAAGTGGCTCCTGCAATCTGCCATCCAGAAGCGGGGCAGCTGAATTTTGTTTGCCAGAGAAAAAGGCTGTTGTTTTTGTTTCGGGGCCTGTGGCTGGGAGGGGCCGGCTGGCTCCTGAAAATCCATGATACGCAGCATGGTTCCCAGACCCAAGGTGGCACCAGTGCCAAGTAGGGCTGGTTTCATAGTACCCAGTGGCTCCTGCAATCTGCCATCCAGAAGAGGGGCAGTTGAGTTTTGTTTTCCAGAGAAAAGGGCCGTGGTTTGTGTTTGGGGCCTATGGCTGAGAGTGACGGGCTGGTTCCTGAAAAGCTACGATAGGCAGGATGGTGACCAGACCCATGGTGGCACCAGTGCCAAGTCGGGCTGGTTTGATAATACTAAATAGCTCCTGCAATCTGCCATCCAGACGCGGGGCAGCGGATTTTTGCTTGCTGGAGAAAAGTTCCGTGGGTTTTTTTTGGGGGTATATGGCTGGACGTTGCCGGCTGACTCCTTAAAAACATCGATACGCAGGATGGTTCCCTGACCCAAGGTGGCATCACTGCCAAGACGGGCTGTTTTCGTAGTACCAAGTGCGTCCTGCAATTTGCCATCCAGAAGAGGGGCAGTTGAGTTTTGTTTACCAGAGAAAAGGGCCGTGGTTTGTGTTTGGGGGCATATGGCTGAGAGTGGCCGGCTGGCGCCTGAAAATCCACGATAGGCAGGATGGTTCCCAGAGCCAAGGTGGCACCAGTGCCATGTTGGCCTGGTTTGATAGTACCATGTGGCTCCTGCAATCTGCCATCCAGAAGAGGGGCAGCTTACTTTTGTTTGCCAGGGAAACGGTCCGAGGTTTGTGTCTGGGGGCCTATGGCTGAGAGTGACGGGCTGGCTCCTGAAAAGCTACGATAGGCAGGATGGTGACCAGACCCATGGTGGCACCAGTGCCAAGTCGGGCTGGTTTGATAATACTAAATAGCTCCTGCAATCTGCCATCCAGACGCGGGGCAGCGGATTTTTGCTTGCTGGAGAAAAGTTCCGTGGGTTTTTTTTGGGGGTATATGGCTGGACGTTGCCGGCTGACTCCTTAAAAACATCGATACGCAGGATGGTTCCCTGACCCAAGGTGGCATCACTGCCAAGTCGGGCTGTTTTCGTAGTACCAAGTGCGTCCTGCAATTTGCCATCCAGAAGAGGGGCAGTTGAGTTTTGTTTACCAGAGAAAAGGGCCGTGGTTTGTGTTTGGGGGCATATGGCTGAGAGTGGCCGGCTGGCGCCTGAAAATCCACGATAGGCAGGATGGTTCCCAGACCCAAGGTGGCACCAGTGCCATGTTGGCCTGGTTTGATAGTACCATGTGGCTCCTGCAATCTGCCATCCAGAAGCGGGGCAGCTTACTTTTGTTTGCCAGGGAAACGGGCCGAGGTATTTGTCTGGGGGCCTAAGGCTGGGAGTGACCAGCTGGCTCCTGAAAAGCTACGATAGGCAGGATGGTGACCAGACCCATGGTGGCACCAGTGCCAAGTTGGGCTGGTTTGATAGTACCAAGTGGCTCCTGCAATCTGCCATCAAATGTTGGCAGGCGAGTTTTGTTTTCCAGGGTAACGCGCCGTTGTTTTTGTTTAGAGGCCTGTGGCTGGGAGTGTCCGCCTGTCCTCTTAGAATCTACGTTACGCAGCATGGTTCCCAGAGCCAAGGTGGCACCAGTGTCAAGTTGGGCTGGTTTGATAGTACCAAGTGGCTCCTGCAATCTGCCATCCAGAAGAGGGGCAGCTTACTTTTGTTTGCCAGGGAAACGGGCCGAGGTATTTCTCTGGGGGCCTATGGCACGGAGTGACCGGCCGGCTCCTGAAAAGCTAAGATAGGCAGGATGTTTACCAGACCCATGATGGCACCAGTGCCAAGTTGGGCTAATTTGATACTACCAAGTGGCTCCTGCAATCTGCCATCCAGAAGCGGGGCAGCTTACTTTTGTTTTCCAGGGAAACGGGCCGAGGTTTTTCTCTGGGGGTTTATGGCTGGGAGTGACCGGCTGGCTCCTGAAAAGCTACGATAGGCAGGATGGTGACCAGACCCATGGTGGCACCAGTGCCAAGTTGGGCTGGTTTGATAGTACCAAGTGGCTCCTGCAATCTGCCATCAAAAAGTTGGCAGGCGAGTTTTGTTTTCCAGGCAAAAGCGCCGTTGTTTGTTTTTGGGCGCCTGTGGCACGGAGTGGCCGGGTGGCTGCTTAGAATCCACGATACGCAGGATGGTTCCCAGACCCAAGGTGGCACCAGTGCCAAGTCGGGCTGGTTTGATGGTGCAAAGTGGCTCCTGCAATCTGCCATCCAGAAGTGCGGTAGCTTACTTTTGTGTGCCAGGGAAACCGGCCGATGTTTGTGTCTGGGGGCCTATGGCTGGGAGTGACCAGCTGGCTCCTGAAAAGCTACGATAGGCAGGATGGTGACCAGACCCATGGTGGCACCAGTGCCAAGTAGGGCTGGTTTCATAGTACCCAGTGGCTCCTGCAATTTGCCATCAAAAAGTCGGCAGGCGAGTTTTGTTTTCCAGGGAAAAGCGCCGTTGTTTGTGTCTGCGGGCCTGTGGCTGGAGTGGCCGGCTGGCTCCTTAGAATCCACGATACGCAGCATGGTTCCCAGACCCAAGGTAGCACCAGTGCCAAGTCGGGCTGGTTTGATAGTACCAAGTGGTTCCTGCAATCTGCCATCAAAAAGTTGGCAGGCGAGTTTTGTTTTCCAGGGAAAAGCGCCGTTGTGTCTGTTTTTGGGCCTGTGGCTGGGAGTGGCCAGCTGGCTCCTTAGAATCCACGATACGCAGGATGGTTCCCAGACCCAAGGTGGCACCAGTGCCAAGTCGTTCTGGTTTGTTAGTACCAAGTGGTTCCTGCAATCTGCCATCCAGAAGCGGGGCAGCTGAATTTTGTTTGCCAGAGAAAAAGGCTGTTGTTTGTGTTTCGGGGCCTGTGGCTGGCAGTGGACGGCTGGCTCCTGAAAATCCATGATACGCAGCATGGTTCCCAGACCCAAGGTGGCACCAGTGCCAAGTAGGGCTGGTTTCATAGTACCCAGTGGCTCCTGCAATCTGCCATCCAGAAGAGGGGCAGTTGAGTTTTGTTTTCCAGAGAAAAGGGCCGTGGTTTGTGTTTGGGGCCTATGGCTGAGAGTGACCGGCTGGCTCCTGAAAAGCTACGATAGGCAGGATGGTGACCAGACCCATGGTGGCACCAGTGCCAAGTCGGGCTGGTTTGATAATACTAAATAGCTCCTGCAATCTGCCATCCAGACGCGGGGCAGCGGATTTTTGCTTGCTGGAGAAAAGTTCCGTGGGTTTTTTTGGGGGGTATATGGCTGGACGTTGCCGGCTGACTCCTTAAAAACATCGATACGCAGGATGTTTCCCTGACCCAAGGTGGCATCACTGCCAAGACGGGCTGTTTTCGTAGTACCAAGTGCGTCCTGCAATTTGCCATCCAGAAGAGGGGCAGTTGAGTTTTGTTTACCAGAGAAAAGGGCCGTGGTTTGTGTTTGGGGGCATATGGCTGAGAGTGGCCGGCTGGCGCCTGAAAATCCACGATAGGCAGGATGGTTCCCAGAGCCAAGGTGGCACCAGTGCCATGTTGGCCTGGTTTGATAGTACCATGTGGCTCCTGCAATCTGCCATCCAGAAGCGGGGCAGCTTACTTTTGTTTGCCAGGGAAACGGGCCGAGGTATTTGTCTGGGGGCCTATGGCTGGGAGTGACCGGCTGGCTCCTGAAAAGCTACGATAGGCAGGATGGTGACCAGACCCATGGTGGCACCAGTGCCAAGTTGGGCTGGTTTGATAGTACCAAGTGGCTCCTGCAATCTGCCATCAAAAAGTTGGCAGGCGAGTTTTGTTTTCCAGGGTAACGCGCCGTTGTTTTTGTTTAGAGGCCTGTGGCTGGGAGTGTCCGCCTGTCCTCTTAGAATCTACGTTACGCAGCATGGTTCCCAGAGCCAAGGTGGCACCAGTGCCAAGTTGGGCTGGTTTGATAGTAGCACGTGGTTCCTGCAATCTGCCATCCAGAAGAGGGGCAGCTTACTTTTGTTTGCCAGGGAAACAGGCCGAGGTTTTTCTCTGGGGGCCTATGGCAGGGAGTGACCGGCCGGCTCCTGAAAAGCTAAGATAGGCAGGATGCTTACCAGACCCATGATGGCACCAGTGCCAAGTTGGGCTGGTTTGATACTACCAAGTGCGTCCTGCAATCTGCCATCCAGAAGCGGGGCAGCTTACTTTTGTTTTCCATGGAAACGGGCCGAGGTTTGTGTCTGGGCGTTTATGGCTGGGAGTGACCGGCTGGCTCCTGAAAAGCTACGATAGGCAGGATGGTGACCAGACCCATGGTGGCACCAGTGCCAAGTTGGGCTGGTTTGATAGTACCAAGTGGCTCCTGCAATCTGCCATCAAAATGTTGGCAGGCCAGTTTTGTTTTCCAGGGAAAAGCGCCGTTCTTTCTGTTTGGGGGCCTGTGGCTGGGAGTGGCCGGGTGGCTGCTTAGAATCCACGATACGCAGGATGGTTCCCAGACCCAAGGTGGCACCAGTGTTAAGTCGGGCTGTTTTGACACTACCAAGTGGCTCCTGCAATCTGCCATCCAGAATCGGGGTAGCTTAATTTTGTTTGCCAGGGAAACGGTCCGAGGTTTGTGTCTGGGGGCCTATGGCTGGGAGTGACCGGCTGGCTCCTGAAATGCTACAATAGGCAGGATGGTTCCCAGACCCATAGTGGCACCAGTGCCAAGTTGGGATGATTTGATAGTACCAAGTGGCTCCTGCAATCTGCCATCAAAAAGCTGGCAGGCGAGTTTTGTTTTCCAGGGAAAAGCGCCGTTGTTTGTATTTGGGGGCCTGTGGCTGGGAGTGGCCGCCTGGCGCCTTAGAATCTACGTTACGCAGCATGGTTCCCAGACCCAAAGTGGCACCAGTGTCAAGTTGGGCTGGTTTGATAGTACCAAGTGGCTCCTGCAATCTGCCATCCAGAAGCGGGGTAGCTTACTTTTGTTTGCCAGGGAAACGGGCAGGCTTTCTGTCTGGGGGCCTATGGTTGGGAGTAACCGCCTGGCTCCTGAAAAGCTACGATAGGCAGGATGGTTCCCAGATCCAAGATGGCACCAGTGCCAAGTCGGGGTGGTTTGATGGTGCAAAGTGGCTCCTGCAATCTGCCATCCTGACGCGGGGCAGCGGATTTTTGTTTCCAAGAGAAATGGTCCGTGGTTTGTTTTTGGGTCTATATGGCTGGGCGTGGCCTGCTGGCTCCTTAAAAAGCTACGATAGGCGGGATGGTTCCCTGAACCAAGGTGGCACCAGTGCCAAGTCGGGCGGTTTTCGTAGTACAAAGTGCGTCCTAAAATTTGCCATCCAGAAGAGGGGCAGTTGAGTTTTGTTTACCAGAGAAAAGGGCCGTGGTTTGTTTTTGGGGGCATATGGCTGATAGTGGCCGTCTGGCCCCTGAAAATCCACGATAGGCAGGATGGTTCCCAGACCAGAGGTGGCACCAGTGCCAAGTCGGGCTGGTTTGATAGTACTAAATAGCACCTGCAATCTGCCATGCAGAAGCGGGGCAGCTTACTTTTGTTTGCCAGGGAAACGGGCCGAGGTTTGTGTCTGGGGGCCTATGGCTGGGAGTGACCGCCTGGCTCCTGAAAAGCTACGATAGGCAGGATGGTGACCAGACCCATGGTGGCACCAGTGCCAAGTTGGGCTGGTTTGATAGTACCAAGTGGCTCCTGCAATCTGCCATCAAAAAGTTGTCAGGCGAGTTTTGTTTTCCAGGGAAAAGCGCCGTTGTTTGTGTTTGGGGGACTGTGGGTGGGAGTGGCCGGCTGGCTCCTTAGAACACACGATACGCAGGATGGTTCCCAGACCCAAGGTGGCACCAGTGCCACGTCGGGCTGGTTTGATGGTGAAAAGTGGCTCCTGCAATCTGCCATCCTGAAGCGGGGTAGCTTACATTTGTGTGCCAGGGAAACGGGCCGAGGTTTATGACTGGGGGCCTAGGGCTAGGAGTGACCGGCTGGCTCCTGAAAAGCAACAATAGGCAGGATGGTTCCCAGACCCAAGGTGGCACCAGTGCCAAGTTGGGCTGGTTTGATGGTACCAACTGGCTCCTGCAATCTGCCATCTAAAAGTTGTCAGGCGAGTTTTGTTTTCCAGGGAAAAGCGCCGTTGATTTTGTTTGGAGGCCTGTGGCTGGCAGTGGCTGCCTGTCGTCTTAGAATCCGGGTTACGCAGCATGGTTCCCAGAGCCAAGGTGGCACCAGTGTCAAGTTGGGCTGGTTTGATAGTACCAAGTGGCTCCTGCAATCTGCCATCCAGAAGCGGGGCAGCTGACTTTTGTTTGCCAGGGAAACGGGCCGAAGTATTTGTCTGGGGACCTATGGCTGGGTGTGACCGGCTGGCTCCTGAAAAGCTACGATAGGCAGGATGGTGACCAGACCCATGGTGGCACCAGTGCCAAGTTGGGCTGGTTTGATAGTACCAAGTGGCTCCTGCAATCTGCCATCAAAAAGTTGGCAGGCGAGTTTTGTTTTCCAGGGAAAAGCGCCGTTGTTTGTGTTTGGGGGACTGTGGCTGGGAGTGGCCGGCTGGCTCCTTAGAACACACGATACGCAGGATGGTTCCCAGACCAGAGGTGGCACCAGTGCCAAGTCGGGCTGGTTTGATAGCACCAAGTGGCTCCTGCAATCTGCCATCCAGAAGCGGGGCAGCTGAATTTTGTTTGCCAGAGAAAAAGGCTGTTGTTTTTGTTTCGGGGCCTGTGGCTGGGAGGGGCCGGCTGGCTCCTGAAAATCCATGATACGCAGCATGGTTCCCAGACCCAAGGTGGCACCAGTGCCAAGTAGGGCTGGTTTCATAGTACCCAGTGGCTCCTGCAATCTGCCATCCAGAAGAGGGGCAGTTGAGTTTTGTTTTCCAGAGAAAAGGGCCGTGGTTTGTGTTTGGGGCCTATGGCTGAGAGTGACCGGCTGGCTCCTGAAAAGCTACGATAGGCAGGATGGTGACCAGACCCATGGTGGCACCAGTGCCAAGTCGGGCTGGTTTGATAATACTAAATAGCTCCTGCAATCTGCCATCCAGACGCGGGGCAGCGGATTTTTGCTTGCTGGAGAAAAGTTCCGTGGGTTTTTTTTGGGGGTATATGGCTGGACGTTGCCGGCTGACTCCTTAAAAACATCGATAGGCAGGATGGTTCCCTGACCCAAGGTGGCATCACTGCCAAGTCGGGCTGTTTTCGTAGTACCAAGTGCGTCCTGCAATTTGCCATCCAGAAGAGGGGCAGTTGAGTTTTGTTTACCAGAGAAAAGGGCCGTGGTTTGTGTTTGGGGGCATATGGCTGAGAGAGGCCGGCTGGCGCCTGAAAATCCACGATAGGCAGGATGGTTCCCAGAGCCAAGGTGGCACCAGTGCCATGTTGGCCTGGTTTGATAGTACCATGTGGCTCCTGCAATCTGCCATCCAGAAGCGGGGCAGCTTACTTTTGTTTGCCAGGGAAACGGGCCGAGGTATTTGTCTGGGGGCCTAAGGCTGGGAGTGACCAGCTGGCTCCTGAAAAGCTACGATAGGCAGGATGGTGACCAGACCCATGGTGGCACCAGTGCCAAGTTGGGCTGGTTTGATAGTACCAAGTGGCTCCTGCAATCTGCCATCAAAAAGTTGGCAGGCGAGTTTTGTTTTCCAGGGTAACGCGCCGTTGTTTTTGTTTAGAGGCCTGTGGCTGGGAGTGTCCGCCTGTCCTCTTAGAATCTACGTTACGCAGCATGGTTCCCAGAGCCAAGGTGGCACCAGTGCCAAGTTGGGCTGGTTTGATAGTAGCAAGTGGTTCCTGCAATCTGCCATCCAGAAGAGGGGCAGCTTACTTTTGTTTGCCAGGGAAACGGGCCGAGGTATTTCTCTGGGGGCCTATGGCACGGAGTGACCGGCCGGCTCCTGAAAAGCTAAGATAGGCAGGATGTTTACCAGACCCATGATGGCACCAGTGCCAAGTTGGGCTAATTTGATACTACCAAGTGGCTCCTGCAATCTGCCATCCAGAAGCGGGGCAGCTTACTTTTGTTTGCCAGGGAAACGGGCCGAGGTTTTTCTCTGGGGGTTTATGGCTGGGAGTGACCGGCTGGCTCCTGAAAAGCTACGATAGGCAGGATGGTGACCAGACCCATGGTGGCACCAGTGCCAAGTTGGGCTGGTTTGATAGTACCAAGTGGCTCCTGCAATCTGCCATCAAAAAGTTGGCATGCGAGTTTTGTTTTCCAGGGAGAAGCGCCGTTGTTTGTTTTTGGGCGCCTGTGGCACGGAGTGGCCGGGTGGCTGCTTAGAATCCACGATACGCAGGATGGTTCCCAGACCCAAGGTGGCACCAGTGCCAAGTCGGGCTGGTTTGATGGTGCAAAGTGGCTCCTGCAATCTGCCATCCAGAAGTGCGGTAGCTTACTTTTGTGTGCCAGGGAAACCGGCCGATGTTTGTGTCTGGGGGCCTATGGCTGGGAGTGACCGGCTGGCTCCTGAAAAGCTACGATAGGCAGGATGGTGACCAGACCCATGGTGGCACCAGTGCCATGTTCGGCTGATTTCATAGTACCAAGTGGCTCCTGCAATTTGCCATCAAAAAGTCGGCAGGCGAGTTTTGTTTTCCAGGGAAAAGCGCCGTTGTTTGTGTCTGCGGGCCTGTGGCTGGAGTGGCCGGCTGGCTCCTTAGAATCCACGATACGCAGCATGGTTCCCAGACCCAAGGTAGCACCAGTGCCAAGTCGGGCTGGTTTGATAGTACCAAGTGGTTCCTGCAATCTGCCATCAAAAAGTTGGCAGGCGAGTTTTGTTTTCCAGGGAAAAGCGCCGTTGTGTCTGTTTTTGGGCCTGTGGCTGGGAGTGGCCAGCAGGCTCCTTAGAATCCACGATACGCAGGATGGTTCCCAGACCCAAGGTGGCACCAGTGCCAAGTCGGTCTGGTTTGTTAGTACCAAGTGGTTCCTGCAATCTGCCATCCAGAAGCGGGGCAGCTGAATTTTGTTTGCCAGAGAAAAAGGCTGTTGTTTGTGTTTCGGGGCCTGTGGCTGGCAGTGGACGGCTGGCTCCTGAAAATCCATGATACGCAGCATGGTTCCCAGACCCAAGGTGGCACCAGTGCCAAGTGGGGCTGGTTTCACAGTGTCAAGTGCCTCCTGCAATCTCCCATCCAGAAGCGGGGCAGCTGAGTTTTGTTTGCCTGTGAAACGGGCCGTTGTTTTTGATTGGGGTCTGTGGCCGAGAGTGTTCAGCTGGCTCCTGACAATCCACAATACGCAGGATGGTTCCCAGACCCAAGGTGGCACCAGTGCCAAGTCGTGCTGGTTTGATAGTACCAAGTGGCTCCTGCAATCTGCCATCCAGAAGCGGTGCAGCTGAGTTTTGTTTGCCAGAGGAAAGGGCCGTGGGTTCTGTTTGGGGGCAAATGGCTGGGAGTGGCCGGCTGTCTCATTAAAAAGATCGATACGCACGATGGTTCCCAGACCCAAGGTGGCACCAGTGCCAAGTCGGGCTGTTTTTATAGTACCAAGTGCGTCCTGCAATTTGCCATCCAGAAGAGGGGCAGTTGAGTTTTGTTTGCCAGAGAAAAGCGCCGTTGTTTGTGTTTGGGGGCTTGTGGCTGGGAGTGGCCGACTGGCGCCTTAGAATCTGCGATACGCAGCATGGTTCCCAGACCCAAGGTGGCACCAGTTCCAAGTTGGGCTGGTTTGATAGTACCAAGTGGCTCCTGCAATCTGCCATCCAGAAGCGGGGCAGCTTACTTTTGTTTGCCAGGGAAACGGGCCGAGGTTTGTGTTTGGGGGCCTGTGGCTGGGAGTGACCGGCTGGCTCCTGGAAAGCTACAATAGGCAGGATGGTGACCAGACCCATGGTGGCACCAGTGCCAAGTTGGGCTGGTTTGATAGTACCAAGTTGCTCCTGCAATCTGCCATCAAAAAGTTGGCAGGCGAGTTTTGTTTTCCAGGGAAAAGCGCCGTTGTTTGTGTTTGGGGGCCTGTGGCTGGGAGTGGCCGGCTGGCTCCTTAGAATCCACGATACGCAGGATGGTTCCCAGACCCAAGGTGGCACCAGTGCCAAGTCGGGCTGGTTTGATACTACCAAGTGGTTCCTGCAATCTGCCATCCAGAAGCGGGGCAGCTTACTTTTGTTTGCCAGGGAAACGGGCCGTGGGTTTTGTTTGGGGGCATATAGCTGAGAGTGGCCGGCTGGCCCCTGAAAATCCACGCTAGGCAGCATGGTTCCCAGATGCAAGGTGGCACCAGTGCCAAGTCGGGCTGGTTTGATGGTGCAAAGTGGCTCCTGCAATCTGCCATCCAGAAGCGGGGCAGCTGATTTTTGTTTGCCAGAGAAAAATTCCGTGGATTGTTTTTGGGGGCATATTGCTGGGAGTGGCCGGCTGGCTCCTTAAAATGCTCGATACGCATGATGGTTCCCAGGCCCAAGGTGTCACCACTACCAAGTCGGCCTGCGGTTTTAGTATCAAGTTCATCCTGCAATTTGCCATCCAGAAGAGGGGCAGTTGAGTTTTGTTTGCCAGAGAAACGGGCCGAGGTTTCTGTTTGGGGGCATATGGCTGAGAGTGGCCGGCTGGCCCCTGAAAATCCACGATACACAACATGGTTCCCAGATCCAAGGTGGCACCAGTGCCAAGTTGGGCTGGTTTGATAGTCCCAAGTGTCTCCTGCAATCTGCCATCCAGAAGCGGGGCAGCTTACTTTTGTTTGCCAGAGAAATAGGCCTAGGTTTTTGTTTGGGGGCCTGTGGCTAGGAGTGGCCGGCTGGCTCCTAAGAATCCACGATACGCAGGATGTTTACCAGACCCATGGTGGCACCAGTGCCAAGTTGGGCTGGTTTGATAGTACCAAGTGGCTCCTGCAAACTCCATCAAAAAGTTGGCAGGCGTGTTTTGTTTTCCAGGGAACAGCGCCGTTGATTTTGTTTGGGGGCCTGTGGCTGGGAGTGGCCGGCTGGCTCCTTAGAATCCACGATACGCAGGATGGTTCCCAGACCCAAGGTAGCACCAGTGCCAAGTCGGGCTGGTTTGATAGTACCAAGTGGTTCCTGCAATCTGCCATCAAAAAGTTGGCAGGCGAGTTTTGTTTTCCAGGGAAAAGCGCCGTTGTGTCTGTTTTTGGGCCTGTGGCTGGGAGTGGCCAGCAGGCTCCTTAGAATCCACGATACGCAGGATGGTTCCCAGACCCAAGGTGGCACCAGTGCCAAGTCGGTCTGGTTTGTTAGTACCAAGTGGTTCCTGCAATCTGCCATCCAGAAGCGGGGCAGCTGAATTTTGTTTGCCAGAGAAAAAGGCTGTTGTTTGTGTTTCGGGGCCTGTGGCTGGCAGTGGACGGCTGGCTCCTGAAAATCCATGATACGCAGCATGGTTCCCAGACCCAAGGTGGCACCAGTGCCAAGTGGGGCTGGTTTCACAGTGTCAAGTGCCTCCTGCAATCTCCCATCCAGAAGCGGGGCAGCTGAGTTTTGTTTGCCTGTGAAACGGGCCGTTGTTTTTGATTGGGGTCTGTGGCCGAGAGTGTTCAGCTGGCTCCTGACAATCCACAATACGCAGGATGGTTCCCAGACCCAAGGTGGCACCAGTGCCAAGTCGTGCTGGTTTGATAGTACCAAGTGGCTCCTGCAATCTGCCATCCAGAAGCGGTGCAGCTGAGTTTTGTTTGCCAGAGGAAAGGGCCGTGGGTTCTGTTTGGGGGCAAATGGCTGGGAGTGGCCGGCTGTCTCATTAAAAAGATCGATACGCACGATGGTTCCCAGACCCAAGGTGGCACCAGTGCCAAGTCGGGCTGTTTTTATAGTACCAAGTGCGTCCTGCAATTTGCCATCCAGAAGAGGGGCAGTTGAGTTTTGTTTGCCAGAGAAAAGCGCCGTTGTTTGTGTTTGGGGGCTTGTGGCTGGGAGTGGCCGACTGGCGCCTTAGAATCTGCGATACGCAGCATGGTTCCCAGACCCAAGGTGGCACCAGTTCCAAGTTGGGCTGGTTTGATAGTACCAAGTGGCTCCTGCAATCTGCCATCCAGAAGCGGGGCAGCTTACTTTTGTTTGCCAGGGAAACGGGCCGAGGTTTGTGTTTGGGGGCCTGTGGCTGGGAGTGACCGGCTGGCTCCTGGAAAGCTACAATAGGCAGGATGGTGACCAGACCCATGGTGGCACCAGTGCCAAGTTGGGCTGGTTTGATAGTACCAAGTTGCTCCTGCAATCTGCCATCAAAAAGTTGGCAGGCGAGTTTTGTTTTCCAGGGAAAAGCGCCGTTGTTTGTGTTTGGGGGCCTGTGGCTGGGAGTGGCCGGCTGGCTCCTTAGAATCCACGATACGCAGGATGGTTCCCAGACCCAAGGTGGCACCAGTGCCAAGTCGGGCTGGTTTGATACTACCAAGTGGTTCCTGCAATCTGCCATCCAGAAGCGGGGCAGCTTACTTTTGTTTGCCAGGGAAACGGGCCGTGGGTTTTGTTTGGGGGCATATAGCTGAGAGTGGCCGGCTGGCCCCTGAAAATCCACGCTAGGCAGCATGGTTCCCAGATGCAAGGTGGCACCAGTGCCAAGTCGGGCTGGTTTGATGGTGCAAAGTGGCTCCTGCAATCTGCCATCCAGAAGCGGGGCAGCTGATTTTTGTTTGCCAGAGAAAAATTCCGTGGATTGTTTTTGGGGGCATATTGCTGGGAGTGGCCGGCTGGCTCCTTAAAATGCTCGATACGCATGATGGTTCCCAGGCCCAAGGTGTCACCACTACCAAGTCGGCCTGCGGTTTTAGTATCAAGTTCATCCTGCAATTTGCCATCCAGAAGAGGGGCAGTTGAGTTTTGTTTGCCAGAGAAACGGGCCGAGGTTTCTGTTTGGGGGCATATGGCTGAGAGTGGCCGGCTGGCCCCTGAAAATCCACGATACACAACATGGTTCCCAGATCCAAGGTGGCACCAGTGCCAAGTTGGGCTGGTTTGATAGTCCCAAGTGTCTCCTGCAATCTGCCATCCAGAAGCGGGGCAGCTTACTTTTGTTTGCCAGAGAAATAGGCCTAGGTTTTTGTTTGGGGGCCTGTGGCTAGGAGTGGCCGGCTGGCTCCTAAGAATCCACGATACGCAGGATGTTTACCAGACCCATGGTGGCACCAGTGCCAAGTTGGGCTGGTTTGATAGTACCAAGTGGCTCCTGCAAACTCCATCAAAAAGTTGGCAGGCGTGTTTTGTTTTCCAGGGAACAGCGCCGTTGATTTTGTTTGGGGGCCTGTGGCTGGGAGTGGCCGGCTGGCTCCTTAGAATCCACGATACGCAGGATGGTTCCCAGACCCAAGGTGACACCAGTGCCAAGTCGGGCTGGTTTGATTACAACAAGTGGCTCCTGCAATCTGCCATCCAGAAGTGAGGCAGCTAAGTTTTGTTTGCGAGAAAAAAGGGCCGTGGTTTTTGTTGGGGGCCTGTGGCTGGGAGTAGCCGGCTGGCTCCTTAAAATCCACGATAGGCAGGATGGTTCCCAGACCCAAGGTGGTACCAGTCCCAAGTCGGGCTGGTTTGATAGTACCAAGTGGCTCCTGCAATCTGCCATCCAGAAGCGGGGCAGCTTACTTTTGTTTGCCAGGGAAACGGGCCGAGCTTTGTGTCTCGGGGCCTATGGCAGGGAGTGACCGGCTGGCTCCTGAAAAGCTACGATAGGCAGGATGGTGACCAGACCCATGGTGGCACCAGTGCCAAGTTGGGCTGGTTTGATAGTACCAAGTGGCTCCTGCAATCTGCCATCAAAAAGTTGGCAGGCGAGTTTTGTTTTCCAGGGAAAAGCGCCGTTGTGTGTGTTTTGGCGCCTGTGGCTGGGAGTGGCCAGCTGGCTCCTTAGAATCCACGATACGCAGGATGGTTCCCAGACCCAAGGTGGCACCAGTGCCAAGTCGGGCTGGTTTGTTAGTACCCAGTGGCTCCTGCAATCTGCCATCCAGAAGAGGGGCAGTTGAGTTTTGTTTTCCAGAGAAAAGGGCCGTGGTTTGTGTTTGGGGCCTATGGCTGAGAGTGACCGGCTGGCCCCTGAAAATCCACGATAGGAAGGATGGTTCCCAGATCCAAGGTGGCACCAGTGCCATGTTGTGCTGGTGTGATAGTCCCAAGTGGCTCCTACAATCTGCCATCCAGAAGTGGGGCAGCTGTATTTTGTTTGCCAGAGAAAAAGGCTGTGGTTTTTGTTTGGGGGCCTATGGCTGGGAGTGGCCGGCTGGCTCCTGAAAATCCACGATAGGAAGGATGGTTCCCAGACCCAAGGTGGCACCAGTGCCAAGTGGGGCTGGTTTCACAGTGTCAAGTGCCTCCTGCAATCTCCCATCCAGAAGCGGGGCCGCTGAGTTTTGTTTGCCTGTGAAACGGGCCGTTGTTTTTGATTGGGGTCTGTGGCCGAGAGTGTTCAGCTGGCTCCTGACAATCCACAATACGCAGGATGGTTCCCAGACCAGAGGTGGCACCAGTGCCAAGTCGTGCTGGTTTGATAGTACCAAGTGGCTCCTGCAATCTGCCATCCAGAAGAGGGGCAGTTGAGTTTTGTTTGCCAGAGAAAAGCGCCGTTGTTTGTGTTTGGGGGCTTGTGGCTGGGAGTGGCCGACTGGCGCCTTAGAATCTGCGATACGCAGCATGGTTCCCAGACCCAAGGTGGCACCAGTGCCAAGTCGGGCTGGTTTGATAGTACCAAGTGGCTCCTGCAATCTGCCATCCAGAAGCGGGGCAGCTTACTTTTGTTTGCCAGGGAAACGGGCCGAGGTTTGTGACTGGGGGCCTATGGCTAGGAGTGACCGGCTGGCTCCTGGAAAGCTACAATAGGCAGGATGGTTACCAGACCCATGGTGGCACCAGTGCCAAGTTGGGCTGGTTTGATAGTACCAAGTTGCTCCTGCAATCTGCCATCAAAAAGTTGGCAGGCCAGTTTTGTTTTCCAGGGAAAAGCGCCGTTGTTTGTATTTGGGGGCCTGTGGCTGGGAGTGGCCGGCTGGCTCCTTAGAATCCACGATACGCAGGATGGTTCCCAGACCCAAGGTGGCACCAGTGCCAAGTCGGGCTGGTTTGATACTACCAAGTGGTTCCTGCAATCTACCATCCAGAAGCGGGGCAGCTTAATTTTGTTTGCCAGGGAAACGGGCCGTGGGTTTTGTTTGGGGGCATATAGCTGAGAGTGGCCGGCTGGCCCCTGAAAATCCACGCTAGGCAGCATGGTTCCAGGATGCAAGTTGGCACCAGTGCCAAGTCAGGCTGGTTTGATGGTGCAAAGTGGCTCCTGCAATCTGCCATCCAGAAGCGTGTCAGCTGATTTTTGTTTGCCAGAGAAAAATTCCGTGGATTGTTTTTGGGGGCATATTGCTGGGAGTGGCCGGCTGGCTCCATAAAATGCTCGATATGCATGATGGTTCCCAGGCCCAAGGTGTCACCACTACCAAGTCGGCCTGCGGTTTTAGTATCAAGTTCATCCTGCAATTTGCCATCCAGAAGAGGGGCAGTTGACTTTTGTTTGCCAGAGAAACGGGCCGAGGTTTCTATTTGGGGGCATATGGCTGAGAGTGGCCGGCTGGCCCCTGAAAATCCACGATACACAGCATGGTTCCCAGATCCAAGGTGGCACCAGTGCCAAGTTGGGCTGGTTTGATAGTCCCAAGTGTCTCCTGCAATCTGCCATCCAGAAGCGGGGCAGCTTACTTTTGTTTGCCAGAGAAATAGGCCTAGGTTTTTGTTTGGGGGCCTGTGGCTAGGAGTGGCCGGCTGGCTCCTAAGAATCCACGATACGCAGGATGTTTACCAGACCCATGGTGGCACCAGTGCCAAGTTGGGCTGGTTTGATAGTACCAAGTGGCTCCTGCAAACTCCATCAAAAAGTTGGCAGGCGTGTTTTGTTTTCCAGGGAACAGCGCCGTCGATTTTGTTTGGGGGCCTGTGGCTGGGAGTGGCCGGCTGGCTCCTTAGAATCCACGATACGCAGGATGGTTCCCAGACCCAAGGTGGCACCAGTGCCAAGTCGGGCTGGTTTGATTACACCAAGTGGCTCCTGCAATCTGCCATCCAGAAGTGAGGCAGCTAAGTTTTGTTTGCGAGAAAAAAGGGCCGTGGTTTTTGTTGGGGGCCTGTGGCTGGGAGTAGCCGGCTGGCTCCTTAAAATCCACGATAGGCAGGATGGTTCCCAGACCCAAGGTGGCACCAGTGCCAAGTCGGGCTGGTTTGATAGTACCAAGTGGCTCCTGCAATCTGCCATCCAGAAGCGGGGCAGCTGAGTTTTGTTTGCCAGAGAAAAAGGCTGTGGTTTTTGTTTGGGGGCCTGTGGCTGGCAGTGGCCGGCTGGCTCCTGAAAATCCACGATACGCAGCATGGTTCCCAGACCCAAGGTGGCACCAGTACAAAGTGGGGCTCGTTTGACAGTGTCAAGTGCCTCCTGCAATCTCCCATCCAGAAGCGGGGCAGCTGAGTTTTTTTTGCCAGGGAAACGGACCTTTGTTTTTGATTGGGGTCTGTGGCCGAGAGTGGTCGGCTGTCTCCTGACAATCCACAATACGCAGGATGGTTCCCAGACCAAAGGTGGCACCAGTGCCAAGTCGGGCTGGTTTGATAGTACCCAGTGGCTCCTGCAATTTGCCATCCAGAAGCGGGGCAGCTAAATTTTGTTTGCTAGAGAAAAGGGCTGTGGTTTGTGTTTGGGGGCCTATGGCCGAGAGTGGTAGGCTGGCCCCTGAAAATCAACGATAGGCAGGATGGTTCCCAGATCCAAGGTGGCACCAGTGCCAAGTAAGGCTGGTTGTATGGTTCAAAGTGACTCCTGCAATCTGCCATCCAGAAGCGGGACAGCTGAGTTTTTTTTGCCAGAGAAAAGGCCCGTGGTTTCTTTTTGGGGCATACGGCTGGGAATTGCCGGCTGGCTCCTTAAAATGCTCGATACGCAGGATGGTTCCCAGAGCCAAGGTGGCACCACTGCCAAGTCGGGCTCTTTTTGTAGTACCAAGTGCGTCCTGCAATTTGCCATCCAGAAGAGGGGCAGTTGAGTTTTGTTTGCCAGAGAAAAGGGCCGAGGTTTGTGTTTGGGAGCATATGGCTGGGAATGACCGGCTGGCCCCTGAAAATCCACGATACGCCGGATGGTTCCCAGATCCAAGGTGGCAGCAGTGCCATGTTGTGCTGGTGTGATAGTCCCAAGTGGCTCCTGCAATCTGCCATCCAGAAGTGGGGCAGCTGATTTTTGTTTGCCAGAGAAAAGGTCCGTGGTTTGTGTTTGGGGGCATATGGCTGAGAGTGGCCGGCTGGCCCCTGAAAATCCACGATACACAGGATGGTTCCCAGATCCAAGGTGGCACCTGTGCCAAGTCGGGCTGATTTGATAGTACTAAGTAGCTCCTGCAATCTGCCATCCAGAAGCGGGGCAGCTTACTTTTGTTTGCCAGAGAAAAGGTCCGTGGTTTGTGTTTGGGGGCATATGGCTGAGAGTGGCCGGCTGGCCCCTGAAAATCCACGATACACAGGATGGTTCCCAGATCCAAGGTGGCACCTGTGCCAAGTCGGGCTGATTTGATAGTACTAAGTAGCTCCTGCAATCTGCCATCCAGAAGCGGGGCAGCTTACTTTTGTTTGCCAGGGAAACGGGCCGAGGTTTCTGTTTGGGGGCCTATGGCTGGGAGTGACCGGCTGGCTCCTGAAAAGCTACAATAGGCAGGATGGTTCCCAGAGCCAAGGTGGCACCAGTGCCAAGTTGGGCTGGTTTGATAGTACCAAGTGGCTCCTGCAATCTGCCATCCAGAAGCAGGGCAGCTGAGTTTTGTTTGCCAGAGAAAAGGGCTTGGTTTGTGTTTGGGGGCATATGGCTGGGTGTGGCCAGCTGGCTCCTTAAAATGCACGATATGCAACATGGCTCCCAGACCCATAGTGGCACCAGTGCCAAGTCGGGCTGGTTTGATAGTACCAAGTGGCTCCTGCAATCTTCCATGATCACGTGGAGAAATACTTTCTGGTTTCAGCCATATGCTCTTTCTTCTCTCCCTCAACTTCTCTATCACCTCTCATCTGGTTCACATGCGCTGTCTTCAAGGTCCACAGGCTACTTTTCACAGAATCTTCTGGCCTGATGAAGTAAGAATGATGAATAGAACAGAGCTGGGATCTATTTTCCAGTTTGGATAAAATGCATTCTGCACACAAATCCAAGGAGAACGTGCTGCCCCAATGCCCAGAAAATCTTTCACTCCTGCTAGTGTTCTACGTCAACCGCAACTTAGTCTGAAAGAAAAGCTTTTTCTCTGAGAGCATCTGAGAGGTTTGCATGAAGCACTGATATCTGACATATGCAATTTTGAATAGGAGAGGAAAAAGAAAATGGCAAGGAGTTTTTAATTTTAGTGGTTTCAATTTTAATTTCCGTGCACTTTTTCAAAACTTGTCAGCTCAAATGCCCATCAACATCTTTTAGTCATCTGTAAGTCAGTATTCATATAAAATGTGCTTCAAATCCAAAGAATTTCAAATTTGCACTCCAAGCTTCTATGCCTAGATTTATGATTTCCTACACATATTAGATGAAAGGAAGGCCTTTTTTACTGTGGGAGTGCTGGAACACTGGAACAGGTTGCCCAGAGAAGTTGTGGGTGTCCCATCCCTGAAAGTATTCAAGGTCACCTTGGACGGGGCTTGGAGCAGCAACAAAGGAGAAGCTTGATGGTAGAGAAACAAAGTTGGACTATAGAAGAAACTCGGATTGAAGTATAGGATCAAGTTTTCTCTCAGCTCTTGGGGTAAATTCAAAGTTGTACAAAATGACATTTATCTGTGCTATTCACTACTGTAACAGAAAGTTTCATGAAAACTGTACAGAAGATAGTAAATTTTAAAAGAGATAAGAATTACAGCATAAAATCCATGGGATAGGTTACAACATGAGACACTCTCTAAGAGAAAATCTCTGTGTTTCAGCACTTCATCGGGGTAAGATTTCATGAAGTGCCAAAGAAGGCGGCAAAATATCATTCGGGACATTATTTACTGGAATTCAGCCTGGCCATTAGTAGGAACTGCCTTTGAACATATCATGTAGATATACCACACACGCTTTCCCTTCACTGAAAAATTACTGTTTACAACAAATAAGCAATTGACGATCAAAATTGATTGAAAGCATCTTAAACATGTCAAGTATTTCATTGTAGATGATCTGTGATCCAAATGCTTCTTCCACCTTCGAGAGGGACAGAAGAATTCTTCCATATCATGATGGTTTAAAATTGTATCAACCAATGTTTTCTGCTGAAAAGATATCATCTATTTTTTTCTATTTTTGGAAGAAAATATTCCTAGACATACAACAGGTGAGAACTAAGTAATTTTAAAGAAACAAATGAAATGAAAATATTCTGTAAATAGAATGAAATGAAAAGCTGTGTTTTAAATAGGAGCTAAATATTAAACAGAATTTTTGTACCAGGCATTTGAATTACTGCACCAGCTCTTTTGCCCATCAAGAGAGGCATTTAGCATTTCAGTCTTTTCCAAGGTGTTCATGATCTGCTATGCTGATCTCTGTGTGTGCCTAGGTGTGTGTGGAGGGGGGGGCATATGAAGGGGAGTGTGTATGTTTGTTTTACAATTGTTGTGGCAGATTCATGCCTCAGCTCCACATTTTGTTTTAAAAAGGTCACACCGAGTGGATATGAAGTTTACTATCAACAAGAGATCGATTCCCAAATCATCCATTTGACTCTCCCTTATAAATCATGTGCTTTGTTGCATATTTTATCAAATATACTTTCAAGCCAGATGGAGGAAGGAGGATGTGGGAATCCCTCCACCATCTTGCAACTTTTATGTAAGTAGGTTTTCAAGAAAATCATCATTTCTCTTTTAAATATGTCTGGAACAGGCATGATGGTAGTGTCAACCTGTTGGAGTTTTTGTTGCTGGAAGAAGTTGTACAAAAGGATTGGTTTTTACATTGACCAGTTACTGAATCAAGCGCAGGAATACATTGGAAATTTAGCTGGGGGTTCCTTTTCCCAGCAGACTACTTCTAGAACGAGCTTGTACACTGAAGCTGACTCTTTTGCTCTCTTTTTGTTTCTTTCCTATTTTCTTGGCTTCTTTGCCACTATCTAGACAATTTTGGAACTTTGTTCCCAACTAAAATGGTTTCAATAGTCTGATTGTGATCATACATTTTTACAAGGAATTTTTAAAATCTTTCCTCGAGTCCAGAAAGTCAAGGACTTAGATCTTTTTCTTCCCTTATCAATATTGCCATGAAATTGATAAATAAAGACCAACTCTTTATTTTTGTTTTTAACCCACGTAGATAATTCCCATCCATTAATCCATTTTGTGGACCAATAGCTGCCATTCTGATGGAAGCTGTCACTTCTTAACAATAGGCATTCTGTGACTATGTTGACTGCACTTTGGGTGAAGATCCTAACTGGTCTTAGATATACATAGGGAGAAATTTGCTCAGCCAGTGTCAGTCTTAAGCATGCGTATCAGAAGATCTTTCTAGAGCTGGGAATTTTCCCATGAAAGGGATTCAGTTAGGGAAGAGACACTTGTGCCAGAGTTTTACATTCTTCTTGAACACTGCTTAAGGAACTTAGATGCCATGTCCATTTGGATCTCTGTCTGCACAGAACTTTGTCATGCCAGCGCTTTGAAATGCATCTTGAAGAGAATTCACTAGCACAGAATGAAAGAGAGTGGAAGGGGTTGGTGGGGCTAACCAGGCCCAACCCCCCTGCCTAAACCAGGATACCTAGAGCCTCTTGCCCAGGATTCTATCTGGGTGTACTTTTAATGTCTTCAAAGATCCAGGCTCCACAATCTTTCTGGGCAGTCTGTGCCGTGGTTCAGTCACCCTGACAGTAAAGAAACATTTACTGATGTTCAAAGGCAATCTCCTGTATTTCAGTGTGTGCCCACTGCCTCTTGTCTTTTCCCTCAGCATCACTGAAAAGACACTGATTCCCTCCCCTTTGCACTATTGCTTCCATATGTATGTGTGATGCCATGTAGAGGTATGTCAAAAACCTCCCTGAAGCCCAGGCAGATAATATTCCCTTCATCTACCAGTCAAGTTGATTCATCAGAGGAGTTTAAAGTGATGTTCAGCATGAAATTCCCCTGAAAAATCATGCTAACTACATTATTTGGTCATCTGTCATGTGCCTGGCAAGGATTTCCAGGAAGAGCTGCTTCATCAACTTCCTGGGGATAAAAAAGAGGCTGGCTGGTTTGTACTATGGCGAGTCCTCTTAATTGCCTTTTTTGAAGATGGGTGTCATTTGCTAACATCCACTCTTTTGCCTCTCTTGTCGTCTACATCTTAGCAAAACGCTTTTCCACTATGTCTGGCTAGGAAAAACTGTGCCAGCACAGAAAACATCTCCCATCGTGTTCTAGAAGTTGCACGGATGTCTGCCAAGTGTTTGGCAGGAAGAAAAGAAAAGTTGTCCAAAACAGCTTCCAATCGAATGTTCCTGTGATTGGAAAAGTCAGGAGAGTGCAAAGGTACTGTTTTCTATCAGTTGGCAAGGTGCGCACACAATCCCAGTGTTGTACAGCTTGCTTCTTCACCTTCCCGAAGCTGCCGCTCTCGCCGGCTGCCGGAGCCCAAGAAGCGGCTTCTTCGCGCAAAGACGATTGTGCCGCTCACAGTGCTCTCCTTAGCGCGGCTTCTGCCGAAAGACGCCCGGCAGCGGCTCTTACCTCCGGAGAGCATCCTACCTTCGTCTTTAGCTCCTCTTCTCATCTACACCTCGGCAAAAAGCTTTTCCACTATGTCTGGCTAGGAAAAACTGTGCCAGCACAGAAAACATCTCCCATCGTGTTCTAGAAGTTGCACGGATGTCTGCCAAGTGTTTGGCAGGAAGAAAAGAAAAGTTGTCCAAAACAGCTTCCAATCGAATGTTCCTGTGATTGGAAAAGTCAGGAGAGTGCAAAGGTACTGTTTTCTATCAGTTGGCAAGGTGCGCACACAATCCCAGTGTTGTACAGCTTGCTTCTTCACCTTCCCGAAGCTGCCGCTCTCGCCGGCTGCCGGAGCCCAAGAAGCGGCTTCTTCGCGCAAAGACGATTGTGCCGCTCACAGGGCTCTCCTTAGCGCGGCTTCTGCCGAAAGACGCCCGGCAGCGGCTCTTACCTCCGGAGAGCATCCTACCTTCGTCTTTCGCGTCTTTTGTAGTCTACATCTTAGCAAAACGCTTTTCCACTATGTCTGGCTAGGAAAAACTGTGCCAGCACAGAAAACATCTCCCATCGTGTTCTAGAAGTTGCACGGATGTCTGCCAAGTGTTTGGCAGGAAGAAAAGAAAAGTTGTCCAAAACAGCTTCCAATCGAATGTTCCTGTGATTGGAAAAGTCAGGAGAGTGCAAAGGTACTGTTTTCTATCAGTTGGCAAGGTGCGCACACAATCCCAGTGTTGTACAGCTTGCTTCTTCACCTTCCCGAAGCTGCCGCTCTCGCCGGCTGCCGGAGCCCAAGAAGCGGCTTCTTCGCGCAAAGACGATTGTGCCGCTCACAGGGCTCTCCTTAGCGCGGCTTCTGCCGAAAGACGCCCGGCAGCGGCTCTTACCTCCTGAGAGTGGCAGCTTCGGGAAGGTGAAGAAGCAAGCTGTACAACACTGGGATTGTGTGCGCACCTTGCCAACTGATAGAAAACAGTACCTTTGCACTCCTGACTTTTCCAATCACATGAACATTCGTTTGGAAGCTGTTTTGGACAACGTTTCTTTTCTTCCTCCCAAACAATTGGCAGACATCTCTGCAATATCTAGAAAACGTTGGGAGATGTTTTCTGTGCTGGCACAGTTTTTCCTAGCCAGACATAGTGGAAAAGCGTTTTGCTAAGATGTAGACTACAAAAGACGCGAAAGACGAAGGTAGGATGCTCTCCGGAGGTAAGAGCCGCTGCCGGGCGTCTTTCGGCAGAAGCCGCGCTAAGGAGAGCCCTGTGAGCGGCACAATCGTCTTTGCGCGAAGAAGCCGCTTCTTGGGCTCCGGCAGCCGGCGAGAGCGGCAGCTTCGGGAAGGTGAAGAAGCAAGCTGTACAACACTGGGATTGTGTGCGCACCTTGCCAACTGATAGAAAACAGTACCTTTGCACTCTCCTGACTTTTCCAATCACAGGAACATTCGATTGGAAGCTGTTTTGGACAACTTTTCTTTTCTTCCTGCCAAACACTTGGCAGACATCCGTGCAACTTCTAGAACACGATGGGAGATGTTTTCTGTGCTGGCACAGTTTTTCCTAGCCAGACATAGTGGAAAAGCGTTTTGCTAAGATGTAGACTACAAAAGACGCGAAAGACGAAGGTAGGATGCTCTCCGGAGGTAAGAGCCGCTGCCGGGCGTCTTTCGGCAGAAGCCGCGCTAAGGAGAGCACTGTGAGCGGCACAATCGTCTTTGCGCGAAGAAGCCGCTTCTTGGGCTCCGGCAGCCGGCGAGAGCGGCAGCTTCGGGAAGGTGAAGAAGCAAGCTGTACAACACTGGGATTGTGTGCGCACCTTGCCAACTGATAGAAAACAGTACCTTTGCACTCTCCTGACTTTTCCAATCACAGGAACATTCGATTGGAAGCTGTTTTGGACAACTTTTCTTTTCTTCCTGCCAAACACTTGGCAGACATCCGTGCAACTTCTAGAACACGATGGGAGATGTTTTCTGTGCTGGCACAGTTTTTCCTAGCCAGACATAGTGGAAAAGCTTTTTGCCGAGGTGTAGATGAGAAGAGGAGCTAAAGACGAAGGTAGGATGCTCTCCGGAGGTAAGAGCCGCTGCCGGGCGTCTTTCGGCAGAAGCCGCGCTAAGGAGAGCCCTGTGAGCGGCACAATCGTCTTTGCGCGAAGAAGCCGCTTCTTGGGCTCCGGCAGCCGGCGAGAGCGGCAGCTTCGGGAAGGTGAAGAAGCAAGCTGTACAACACTGGGATTGTGTGCGCACCTTGCCAACTGATAGAAAACAGTACCTTTGCACTCTCCTGACTTTTCCAATCACAGGAACATTCGATTGGAAGCTGTTTTGGACAACTTTTCTTTTCTTCCTGCCAAACACTTGGCAGACATCCGTGCAACTTCTAGAACACGATGGGAGATGTTTTCTGTGCTGGCACAGTTTTTCCTAGCCAGACATAGTGGAAAAGCGTTTTGCTAAGATGTAGACTGCAAAAGACGCGAAAGACGAAGGTAGGATGCTCTCCGGAGGTAAGAGCCGCTGCCGGGCGTCTTTCGGCAGAAGCCGCGCTAAGGAGAGCCCTGTGAGCGGCACAATCGTCTTTGCGCGAAGAAGCCGCTTCTTGGGCTCCGGCAGCCGGCGAGAGCGGCAGCTTCGGGAAGGTGAAGAAGCAAGCTGTACAACACTGGGATTGTGTGCGCACCTTGCCAACTGATAGAAAACAGTACCTTTGCACTCTCCTGACTTTTCCAATCACAGGAACATTCGATTGGAAGCTGTTTTGGACAACTTTTCTTTTCTTCCTGCCAAACACTTGGCAGACATCCGTGCAACTTCTAGAACACGATGGGAGATGTTTTCTGTGCTGGCACAGTTTTTCCTAGCCAGACATAGTGGAAAAGCGTTTTGCTAAGATGTAGACTACAAAAGACGCGAAAGACGAAGGTAGGATGCTCTCCGGAGGTAAGAGCCGCTGCCGGGCGTCTTTCGGCAGAAGCCGCGCTAAGGAGAGCACTGTGAGCGGCACAATCGTCTTTGCGCGAAGAAGCCGCTTCTTGGGCTCCGGCAGCCGGCGAGAGCGGCAGCTTCGGGAAGGTGAAGAAGCAAGCTGTACAACACTGGGATTGTGTGCGCACCTTGCCAACTGATAGAAAACAGTACCTTTGCACTCTCCTGACTTTTCCAATCACAGGAACATTCGATTGGAAGCTGTTTTGGACAACTTTTCTTTTCTTCCTGCCAAACACTTGGCAGACATCCGTGCAACTTCTAGAACACGATGGGAGATGTTTTCTGTGCTGGCACAGTTTTTCCTAGCCAGACATAGTGGAAAAGCGTTTTGCTAAGATGTAGACTACAAAAGACGCGAAAGACGAAGGTAGGATGCTCTCCGGAGGTAAGAGCCGCTGCCGGGCGTCTTTCGGCAGAAGCCGCGCTAAGGAGAGCACTGTGAGCGGCACAATCGTCTTTGCGCGAAGAAGCCGCTTCTTGGGCTCCGGCAGCCGGCGAGAGCGGCAGCTTCGGGAAGGTGAAGAAGCAAGCTGTACAACACTGGGATTGTGTGCGCACCTTGCCAACTGATAGAAAACAGTACCTTTGCACTCTCCTGACTTTTCCAATCACAGGAACATTCGATTGGAAGCTGTTTTGGACAACTTTTCTTTTCTTCCTGCCAAACACTTGGCAGACATCCGTGCAACTTCTAGAACACGATGGGAGATGTTTTCTGTGCTGGCACAGTTTTTCCTAGCCAGACATAGTGGAAAAGCTTTTTGCCGAGGTGTAGATGAGAAGAGGAGCTAAAGACGAAGGTAGGATGCTCTCCGGAGGTAAGAGCCGCTGCCGGGCGTCTTTCGGCAGAAGCCGCGCTAAGGAGAGCCCTGTGAGCGGCACAATCGTCTTTGCGCGAAGAAGCCGCTTCTTGGGCTCCGGCAGCCGGCGAGAGCGGCAGCTTCGGGAAGGTGAAGAAGCAAGCTGTACAACACTGGGATTGTGTGCGCACCTTGCCAACTGATAGAAAACAGTACCTTTGCACTCTCCTGACTTTTCCAATCACAGGAACATTCGATTGGAAGCTGTTTTGGACAACTTTTCTTTTCTTCCTGCCAAACACTTGGCAGACATCCGTGCAACTTCTAGAACACGATGGGAGATGTTTTCTGTGCTGGCACAGTTTTTCCTAGCCAGACATAGTGGAAAAGCGTTTTGCCGAGGTGTAGATGAGAAGAGGAGCTAAAGATGAAGGTAGGATGCTCTCCGGAGGTAAGAGCCGCTGCCGGGCGTCTTTCGGCAGAAGCCGCGCTAAGGAGAGCCCTGTGAGCGGCACAATCGTCTTTGCGCGAAGAAGCCGCTTCTTGGGCTCCGGCAGCCGGCGAGAGCGGCAGCTTCGGGAAGGTGAAGAAGCAAGCTGTACAACACTGGGATTGTGTGCGCACCTTGCCAACTGATAGAAAACAGTACCTTTGCACTCTCCTGACTTTTCCAATCACAGGAACATTCGATTGGAAGCTGTTTTGGACAACTTTTCTTTTCTTCCTGCCAAACACTTGGCAGACATCCGTGCAACTTCTAGAACACGATGGGAGATGTTTTCTGTGCTGGCACAGTTTTTCCTAGCCAGACATAGTGGAAAAGCGTTTTGCTAAGATGTAGACTACAAAAGACGCGAAAGACGAAGGTAGGATGCTCTCCGGAGGTAAGAGCCGCTGCCGGGCGTCTTTCGGCAGAAGCCGCGCTAAGGAGAGCACTGTGAGCGGCACAATCGTCTTTGCGCGAAGAAGCCGCTTCTTGGGCTCCGGCAGCCGGCGAGAGCGGCAGCTTCGGGAAGGTGAAGAAGCAAGCTGTACAACACTGGGATTGTGTGCGCACCTTGCCAACTGATAGAAAACAGTACCTTTGCACTCTCCTGACTTTTCCAATCACAGGAACATTCGATTGGAAGCTGTTTTGGACAACTTTTCTTTTCTTCCTGCCAAACACTTGGCAGACATCCGTGCAACTTCTAGAACACGATGGGAGATGTTTTCTGTGCTGGCACAGTTTTTCCTAGCCAGACATAGTGGAAAAGCTTTTTGCCGAGGTGTATATGAGAAGAGGAGCTAAAGACGAAGGTAGGATGCTCTCCGGAGGTAAGAGCCGCTGCCGGGCGTCTTTCGGCAGAAGCCGCGCTAAGGAGAGCACTGTGAGCGGCACAATCGTCTTTGCGCGAAGAAGCCGCTTCTTGGGCTCCGGCAGCCGGCGAGAGCGGCAGCTTCGGGAAGGTGAAGAAGCAAGCTGTACAACACTGGGATTGTGTGCGCACCTTGCCAACTGATAGAAAACAGTACCTTTGCACTCTCCTGACTTTTCCAATCACAGGAACATTCGATTGGAAGCTGTTTTGGACAACTTTTCTTTTCTTCCTGCCAAACACTTGGCAGACATCCGTGCAACTTCTAGAACACGATGGGAGATGTTTTCTGTGCTGGCACAGTTTTTCCTAGCCAGACATAGTGGAAAAGCGTTTTGCCGAGGTGTAGATGAGAAGAGGAGCTAAAGACGAAGGTAGGATGCTCTCCGGAGGTAAGAGCCGCTGCCGGGCGTCTTTCGGCAGAAGCCGCGCTAAGGAGAGCACTGTGAGCGGCACAATCGTCTTTGCGCGAAGAAGCCGCTTCTTGGGCTCCGGCAGCCGGCGAGAGCGGCAGCTTCGGGAAGGTGAAGAAGCAAGCTGTACAACACTGGGATTGTGTGCGCACCTTGCCAACTGATAGAAAACAGTACCTTTGCACTCTCCTGACTTTTCCAATCACAGGAACATTCGATTGGAAGCTGTTTTGGACAACTTTTCTTTTCTTCCTGCCAAACACTTGGCAGACATCCGTGCAACTTCTAGAACACGATGGGAGATGTTTTCTGTGCTGGCACAGTTTTTCCTAGCCAGACATAGTGGAAAAGCGTTTTGCTAAGATGTAGACTACAAAAGACGCGAAAGACGAAGGTAGGATGCTCTCCGGAGGTAAGAGCCGCTGCCGGGCGTCTTTCGGCAGAAGCCGCGCTAAGGAGAGCCCTGTGAGCGGCACAATCGTCTTTGCGCGAAGAAGCCGCTTCTTGGGCTCCGGCAGCCGGCGAGAGCGGCAGCTTCGGGAAGGTGAAGAAGCAAGCTGTACAACACTGGGATTGTGTGCGCACCTTGCCAACTGATAGAAAACAGTACCTTTGCACTCTCCTGACTTTTCCAATCACAGGAACATTCGATTGGAAGCTGTTTTGGACAACTTTTCTTTTCTTCCTGCCAAACACTTGGCAGACATCCGTGCAACTTCTAGAACACGATGGGAGATGTTTTCTGTGCTGGCACAGTTTTTCCTAGCCAGACATAGTGGAAAAGCGTTTTGCTAAGATGTAGACTGCAAAAGACGCGAAAGACGAAGGTAGGATGCTCTCCGGAGGTAAGAGCCGCTGCCGGGCGTCTTTCGGCAGAAGCCGCGCTAAGGAGAGCCCTGTGAGCGGCACAATCGTCTTTGCGCGAAGAAGCCGCTTCTTGGGCTCCGGCAGCCGGCGAGAGCGGCAGCTTCGGGAAGGTGAAGAAGCAAGCTGTACAACACTGGGATTGTGTGCGCACCTTGCCAACTGATAGAAAACAGTACCTTTGCACTCTCCTGACTTTTCCAATCACAGGAACATTCGATTGGAAGCTGTTTTGGACAACTTTTCTTTTCTTCCTGCCAAACACTTGGCAGACATCCGTGCAACTTCTAGAACACGATGGGAGATGTTTTCTGTGCTGGCACAGTTTTTCCTAGCCAGACATAGTGGAAAAGCGTTTTGCTAAGATGTAGACTGCAAAAGACGCGAAAGACGAAGGTAGGATGCTCTCCGGAGGTAAGAGCCGCTGCCGGGCGTCTTTCGGCAGAAGCCGCGCTAAGGAGAGCCCTGTGAGCGGCACAATCGTCTTTGCGCGAAGAAGCCGCTTCTTGGGCTCCGGCAGCCGGCGAGAGCGGCAGCTTCGGGAAGGTGAAGAAGCAAGCTGTACAACACTGGGATTGTGTGCGCACCTTGCCAACTGATAGAAAACAGTACCTTTGCACTCTCCTGACTTTTCCAATCACAGGAACATTCGATTGGAAGCTGTTTTGGACAACTTTTCTTTTCTTCCTGCCAAACACTTGGCAGACATCCGTGCAACTTCTAGAACACGATGGGAGATGTTTTCTGTGCTGGCACAGTTTTTCCTAGCCAGACATAGTGGAAAAGCGTTTTGCTAAGATGTAGACTACAAAAGACGCGAAAGACGAAGGTAGGATGCTCTCCCGAGGTAAGAGCCGCTGCCGGGCGTCTTTCGGCAGAAGCCGCGCTAAGGAGAGCACTGTGAGCGGCACAATCGTCTTTGCGCGAAGAAGCCGCTTCTTGGGCTCCGGCAGCCGGCGAGAGCGGCAGCTTCGGGAAGGTGAAGAAGCAAGCTGTACAACACTGGGATTGTGTGCGCACCTTGCCAACTGATAGAAAACAGTACCTTTGCACTCTCCTGACTTTTCCAATCACAGGAACATTCGATTGGAAGCTGTTTTGGACAACTTTTCTTTTCTTCCTGCCAAACACTTGGCAGACATCCGTGCAACGTCTAGAACACGATGGGAGATGTTTTCTGTGCTGGCACAGTTTTTCCTAGCCAGACATAGTGGAAAAGCTTTTTGCCGAGGTGTAGATGAGAAGAGGAGCTAAAGACGAAGGTAGGATGCTCTCCGGAGGTAAGAGCCGCTGCCGGGCGTCTTTCGGCAGAAGCCGCGCTAAGGAGAGCCCTGTGAGCGGCACAATCGTCTTTGCGCGAAGAAGCCGCTTCTTGGGCTCCGGCAGCCGGCGAGAGCGGCAGCTTCGGGAAGGTGAAGAAGCAAGCTGTACAACACTGGGATTGTGTGCGCACCTTGCCAACTGATAGAAAACAGTACCTTTGCACTCTCCTGACTTTTCCAATCACAGGAACATTCGATTGGAAGCTGTTTTGGACAACTTTTCTTTTCTTCCTGCCAAACACTTGGCAGACATCCGTGCAACTTCTAGAACACGATGGGAGATGTTTTCTGTGCTGGCACAGTTTTTCCTAGCCAGACATAGTGGAAAAGCGTTTTGCCGAGGTGTAGATGAGAAGAGGAGCTAAAGATGAAGGTAGGATGCTCTCCGGAGGTAAGAGCCGCTGCCGGGCGTCTTTCGGCAGAAGCCGCGCTAAGGAGAGCCCTGTGAGCGGCACAATCGTCTTTGCGCGAAGAAGCCGCTTCTTGGGCTCCGGCAGCCGGCGAGAGCGGCAGCTTCGGGAAGGTGAAGAAGCAAGCTGTACAACACTGGGATTGTGTGCGCACCTTGCCAACTGATAGAAAACAGTACCTTTGCACTCTCCTGACTTTTCCAATCACAGGAACATTCGATTGGAAGCTGTTTTGGACAACTTTTCTTTTCTTCCTGCCAAACACTTGGCAGACATCCGTGCAACTTCTAGAACACGATGGGAGATGTTTTCTGTGCTGGCACAGTTTTTCCTAGCCAGACATAGTGGAAAAGCGTTTTGCTAAGATGTAGACTACAAAAGACGCGAAAGACGAAGGTAGGATGCTCTCCGGAGGTAAGAGCCGCTGCCGGGCGTCTTTCGGCAGAAGCCGCGCTAAGGAGAGCACTGTGAGCGGCACAATCGTCTTTGCGCGAAGAAGCCGCTTCTTGGGCTCCGGCAGCCGGCGAGAGCGGCAGCTTCGGGAAGGTGAAGAAGCAAGCTGTACAACACTGGGATTGTGTGCGCACCTTGCCAACTGATAGAAAACAGTACCTTTGCACTCTCCTGACTTTTCCAATCACAGGAACATTCGATTGGAAGCTGTTTTGGACAACTTTTCTTTTCTTCCTGCCAAACACTTGGCAGACATCCGTGCAACTTCTAGAACACGATGGGAGATGTTTTCTGTGCTGGCACAGTTTTTCCTAGCCAGACATAGTGGAAAAGCTTTTTGCCGAGGTGTAGATGAGAAGAGGAGCTAAAGACGAAGGTAGGATGCTCTCCGGAGGTAAGAGCCGCTGCCGGGCGTCTTTCGGCAGAAGCCGCGCTAAGGAGAGCCCTGTGAGCGGCACAATCGTCTTTGCGCGAAGAAGCCGCTTCTTGGGCTCCGGCAGCCGGCGAGAGCGGCAGCTTCGGGAAGGTGAAGAAGCAAGCTGTACAACACTGGGATTGTGTGCGCACCTTGCCAACTGATAGAAAACAGTACCTTTGCACTCTCCTGACTTTTCCAATCACAGGAACATTCGATTGGAAGCTGTTTTGGACAACTTTTCTTTTCTTCCTGCCAAACACTTGGCAGACATCCGTGCAACTTCTAGAACACGATGGGAGATGTTTTCTGTGCTGGCACAGTTTTTCCTAGCCAGACATAGTGGAAAAGCGTTTTGCCGAGGTGTAGATGAGAAGAGGAGCTAAAGACGAAGGTAGGATGCTCTCCGGAGGTAAGAGCCGCTGCCGGGCGTCTTTCGGCAGAAGCCGCGCTAAGGAGAGCACTGTGAGCGGCACAATCGTCTTTGCGCGAAGAAGCCGCTTCTTGGGCTCCGGCAGCCGGCGAGAGCGGCAGCTTCGGGAAGGTGAAGAAGCAAGCTGTACAACACTGGGATTGTGTGCGCACCTTGCCAACTGATAGAAAACAGTACCTTTGCACTCTCCTGACTTTTCCAATCACAGGAACATTCGATTGGAAGCTGTTTTGGACAACTTTTCTTTTCTTCCTGCCAAACACTTGGCAGACATCCGTGCAACTTCTAGAACACGATGGGAGATGTTTTCTGTGCTGGCACAGTTTTTCCTAGCCAGACATAGTGGAAAAGCGTTTTGCTAAGATGTAGACGACAAGAGAGGCTAAGGAGTGGATGTTAGCAAATGACACCCATCTTCAAAAAAGGCAATTAAGAGGACTCGCCATAGTACAAACCAGCCAGCCTCTTTTTTATCCCCAGGAAGTTGATGAAGCAGCTCTTCCTGGAAATCCTTGCCAGGCACATGAAAGATGATCAAATAATGTAGTTAGCATGATTTTTCAGGGGAATTTCATGCTGAACATCACTTTAAACTCCTCTGATGAATCAACTTGACTGGTAGATGAAGGGAATATTATCTGCCTGGGCTTCAGGGAGGTGTTTGACATACCTCTACATGGCATCACACATACATATGGAAGCAATAGTGCAAAGGGGAGGGAATCAGTGTCTTTTCAGTGATGCTGAGGGAAAAGACAAGAGGCAGTGGGCACACACTGAAATACAGGAGATTGCCTTTGAACATCAGTAAATGTTTCTTTACTGTCAGGGTGACTGAACCACGGCACAGACTGCCCAGAAAGATTGTGGAGCCTGGATCTTTGAAGACATTAAAAGTACACCCAGATAGAATCCTGGGCAAGAGGCTCTAGGTATCCTGGTTTAGGCAGGGGGGTTGGGCCTGGTTAGCCCCACCAACCCCTTCCACTCTCTTTCATTCTGTGCTAGTGAATTCTCTTCAAGATGCATTTCAAAGCACTGGCATGACAAAGTTCTGTGCAGACAGAGATCCAAATGGACATGGCATCTAAGTTCCTTAAGCAGTGTTCAAGAAGAATGTAAAACTCTGGCACAAGTGTCTCTTCCCTAACTGAATCCCTTTCATGGGAAAATTCCCAGCTCTAGAAAGATCTTCTGATACGCATGCTTAAGACTGACACTGGCTGAGCAAATTTCTCCCTATGTATATCTAAGACCAGTTAGGATCTTCACCCAAAGTGCAGTCAACATAGTCACAGAATGCCTATTGTTAAGAAGTGACAGCTTCCATCAGAATGGCAGCTATTGGTCCACAAAATGGATTAATGGATGGGAATTATCTACGTGGGTTAAAAACAAAAATAAAGAGTTGGTCTTTATTTATCAATTTCATGGCAATATTGATAAGGGAAGAAAAAGATCTAAGTCCTTGACTTTCTGGACTCGAGGAAAGATTTTAAAAATTCCTTGTAAAAATGTATGATCACAATCAGACTATTGAAACCATTTTAGTTGGGAACAAAGTTCCAAAATTGTCTAGATAGTGGCAAAGAAGCCAAGAAAATAGGAAAGAAACAAAAAGAGAGCAAAAGAGTCAGCTTCAGTGTACAAGCTCGTTCTAGAAGTAGTCTGCTGGGAAAAGGAACCCCCAGCTAAATTTCCAATGTATTCCTGCGCTTGATTCAGTAACTGGTCAATGTAAAAACCAATCCTTTTGTACAACTTCTTCCAGCAACAAAAACTCCAACAGGTTGACACTACCATCATGCCTGTTCCAGACATATTTAAAAGAGAAATGATGATTTTCTTGAAAACCTACTTACATAAAAGTTGCAAGATGGTGGAGGGATTCCCACATCCTCCTTCCTCCATCTGGCTTGAAAGTATATTTGATAAAATATGCAACAAAGCACATGATTTATAAGGGAGAGTCAAATGGATGATTTGGGAATCGATCTCTTGTTGATAGTAAACTTCATATCCACTCGGTGTGACCTTTTTAAAACAAAATGTGGAGCTGAGGCATGAATCTGCCACAACAATTGTAAAGCAAACATACACACTCCCCTTCATATGCCCCCCCCTCCACACACACCTAGGCACACACAGAGATCAGCATAGCAGATCATGAACACCTTGGAAAAGACTGAAATGCTAAATGCCTCTCTTGATGGGCAAAAGAGCTGGTGCAGTAATTCAAATGCCTGGTACAAAAATTCTGTTTAATATTTAGCTCCTATTTAAAACACAGCTTTTCATTTCATTCTATTTACAGAATATTTTCATTTCATTTGTTTCTTTAAAATTACTTAGTTCTCACCTGTTGTATGTCTAGGAATATTTTCTTCCAAAAATAGAAAAAAATAGATGATATCTTTTCAGCAGAAAACATTGGTTGATACAATTTTAAACCATCATGATATGGAAGAATTCTTCTGTCCCTCTCGAAGGTGGAAGAAGCATTTGGATCACAGATCATCTACAATGAAATACTTGACATGTTTAAGATGCTTTCAATCAATTTTGATCGTCAATTGCTTATTTGTTGTAAACAGTAATTTTTCAGTGAAGGGAAAGTGTGTGTGGTATATCTACATGATATGTTCAAAGGCAGTTCCTACTAATGGCCAGGCTGAATTCCAGTAAATAATGTCCCGAATGATATTTTGCCGCCTTCTTTGGCACTTCATGAAATCTTACCCCGATGAAGTGCTGAAACACAGAGATTTTCTCTTAGAGAGTGTCTCATGTTGTAACCTATCCCATGGATTTTATGCTGTAATTCTTATCTCTTTTAAAATTTACTATCTTCTGTACAGTTTTCATGAAACTTTCTGTTACAGTAGTGAATAGCACAGATAAATGTCATTTTGTACAACTTTGAATTTACCCCAAGAGCTGAGAGAAAACTTGATCCTATACTTCAATCCGAGTTTCTTCTATAGTCCAACTTTGTTTCTCTACCATCAAGCTTCTCCTTTGTTGCTGCTCCAAGCCCCGTCCAAGGTGACCTTGAATACTTTCAGGGATGGGACACCCACAACTTCTCTGGGCAACCTGTTCCAGTGTTCCAGCACTCCCACAGTAAAAAAGGCCTTCCTTTCATCTAATATGTGTAGGAAATCATAAATCTAGGCATAGAAGCTTGGAGTGCAAATTTGAAATTCTTTGGATTTGAAGCACATTTTATATGAATACTGACTTACAGATGACTAAAAGATGTTGATGGGCATTTGAGCTGACAAGTTTTGAAAAAGTGCACGGAAATTAAAATTGAAACCACTAAAATTAAAAACTCCTTGCCATTTTCTTTTTCCTCTCCTATTCAAAATTGCATATGTCAGATATCAGTGCTTCATGCAAACCTCTCAGATGCTCTCAGAGAAAAAGCTTTTCTTTCAGACTAAGTTGCGGTTGACGTAGAACACTAGCAGGAGTGAAAGATTTTCTGGGCATTGGGGCAGCACGTTCTCCTTGGATTTGTGTGCAGAATGCATTTTATCCAAACTGGAAAATAGATCCCAGCTCTGTTCTATTCATCATTCTTACTTCATCAGGCCAGAAGATTCTGTGAAAAGTAGCCTGTGGACCTTGAAGACAGCGCATGTGAACCAGATGAGAGGTGATAGAGAAGTTGAGGGAGAGAAGAAAGAGCATATGGCTGAAACCAGAAAGTATTTCTCCACGTGATCATGGAAGATTGCAGGAGCCACTTGGTACTATCAAACCAGCCCGACTTGGCACTGGTGCCACTATGGGTCTGGGAGCCATGTTGCATATCGTGCATTTTAAGGAGCCAGCTGGCCACACCCAGCCATATGCCCCCAAACACAAACCAAGCCCTTTTCTCTGGCAAACAAAACTCAGCTGCCCTGCTTCTGGATGGCAGATTGCAGGAGCCACTTGGTACTATCAAACCAGCCCAACTTGGCACTGGTGCCACCTTGGCTCTGGGAACCATCCTGCCTATTGTAGCTTTTCAGGAGCCAGCCGGTCACTCCCAGCCATAGGCCCCCAAACAGAAACCTCGGCCCGTTTCCCTGGCAAACAAAAGTAAGCTGCCCCGCTTCTGGATGGCAGATTGCAGGAGCTACTTAGTACTATCAAATCAGCCCGACTTGGCACAGGTGCCACCTTGGATCTGGGAACCATCCTGTGTATCGTGGATTTTCAGGGGCCAGCCGGCCACTCTCAGCCATATGCCCCCAAACACAAACCACGGACCTTTTCTCTGGCAAACAAAAATCAGCTGCCCCACTTCTGGATGGCAGATTGCAGGAGCCACTTGGGACTATCACACCAGCACAACATGGCACTGCTGCCACCTTGGATCTGGGAACCATCCGGCGTATCGTGGATTTTCAGGGGCCAGCCGGTCATTCCCAGCCATATGCTCCCAAACACAAACCTCGGCCCTTTTCTCTGGCAAACAAAACTCAACTGCCCCTCTTCTGGATGGCAAATTGCAGGACGCACTTGGTACTACAAAAAGAGCCCGACTTGGCAGTGGTGCCACCTTGGCTCTGGGAACCATCCTGCGTATCGAGCATTTTAAGGAGCCAGCCGGCAATTCCCAGCCGTATGCCCCAAAAAGAAACCACGGGCCTTTTCTCTGGCAAAAAAAACTCAGCTGTCCCGCTTCTGGATGGCAGATTGCAGGAGTCACTTTGAACCATACAACCAGCCTTACTTGGCACTGGTGCCACCTTGGATCTGGGAACCATCCTGCCTATCGTTGATTTTCAGGGGCCAGCCTACCACTCTCGGCCATAGGCCCCCAAACACAAACCACAGCCCTTTTCTCTAGCAAACAAAATTTAGCTGCCCCGCTTCTGGATGGCAAATTGCAGGAGCCACTGGGTACTACAAAAACAGCCCGACTTGGCACTGGTGCCACCTTGCGTCTGGTTACCATGCGGCGTATCGTGCATTTTAAGGAGCCAGGTGGCCACTCCCAGCCATATGCCCCCAAACACAACCCACGGCCCCTTTTCTCTGGCAAACAAAACTCAGCTGCCCCGCTTCTGGATGGCAGATTGCAGGAGACACTTGGTACTATCAAACCAGCCCGACTTGGCACTGGTGCCACCTTTGGTCTGGGAACCATCCTGCGTATTGTGGATTGTCAGGAGACAGCCGACCACTCTCGGCCACAGACCCCAATCAAAAACAAAGGTCCGTTTCCCTGGCAAAAAAAACTCAGCTGCCCCGCTTCTGGATGGGAGATTGCAGGAGGCACTTGACACTGTCAAACGAGCCCCACTTTGTACTGGTGCCACCTTGGGTCTGGGAACCATGCTGCGTATCGTGGATTTTCAGGAGCCAGACGGCCACTGCCAGCCACAGGCCCCCAAACAAAAACCACAGCCTTTTTCTCTGGCAAACAAAACTCAGCTGCCCCGCTTCTGGATGGCAGATTGCAGGAGCCACTTGGTACTATCAAACCAGCCCGACTTGGCACTGGTGCCACCTTGGGTCTGGGAACCATCCTGCCTATCGTGGATTTTAAGGAGCCAGCCGGCTACTCCCAGCCACAGGCCCCCAACAAAAACCACGGCCCTTTTTTCTGGCAAACAAAACTTAGCTGCCTCACTTCTGGATGGCAGATTGCAGGAGCCACTTGGTGTAATCAAACCAGCCCGACTTGGCACTGGTGCCACCTTGGGTCTGGGAACCATCCTGCGTATCGTGGATTCTAAGGACCCAGCCGGCCACTCCCAGCCACAGGCCCCCAAACAAAATCAACGGCGCTGTTCCCTGGAAAACAAAACACGCCTGCCAACTTTTTGATGGAGTTTGCAGGAGCCACTTGGTACTATCAAACCAGCCCAACTTGGCACTGGTGCCACCATGGGTCTGGTAAACATCCTGCGTATCGTGGATTCTTAGGAGCCAGCCGGCCACTCCTAGCCACATGCCCCCAAACAAAAACCTAGGCCTATTTCTCTGGCAAACAAAAGTAAGCTGCCCCGCTTCTGGATGGCAGATTGCAGGAGACACTTGGGACTATCAAACCAGCCCAACTTGGCACTGGTGCCACCTTGGATCTGGGAACCATGCTGTGTATCGTGGATTTTCAGGGGCCAGCCGGCCACTCTCAGCCATATGCCCCCAAACAGAAACCTCGGCCCGTTTCTCTGGCAAACAAAACTCAACTGCCCCTCTTCTGGATGGCAAATTGCAGGATGAACTTGATACTAAAACCGCAGGCCGACTTGGTAGTGGTGACACCTTGGGCCTGGGAACCATCATGCGTATCGAGCATTTTAAGGAGCCAGCCGGCCACTCCCAGCAATATGCCCCCAAAAACAATCCACGGAATTTTTCTCTGGCAAACAAAAATCAGCTGCCCCGCTTCTGGATGGCAGATTGCAGGAGCCACTTTGCACCATCAAACCAGCCCGACTTGGCACTGGTGCCACCTTGCATCCTGGAACCATGCTGCCTAGAGTGGATTTTCAGGGGCCAGCTGGCCACTCTCAGCTATATGCCCCCAAACAAAACCCACGGCCCGTTTCCATGGCAAACAAAAGTAAGCTGCCCCGCTTCTGGATGGCAGATTGCAGGAACCACTTGGTAGTATCAAACCAGCCCGACTTGGCACTGGTGCCACCTTGGGTCTGGGAACCATCCTGCGTATCGTGGATTCTAAGGAGCCAGCCGGCCACTCCCAGCCACAGGCCCCCAAATACAAACAACGGCGCTTTTCCCTGGAAAACAAAACTCGCCTGCCAACTTTTTGATGGCAGATTGCAGGAGCAACTTGGTACTATCAAACCAGCCCAACTTGGCACTGGTGCCACCATGGGTCTGGTAACCATCCTGCCTATTGTAGCTTTCCAGGAGCCAGCCGGTCACTCCCAGCCATAGGCCCCCAGTCACAAACCTCGGCCCGTTTCCCTGGCAAACAAAAGTAAGCTGCCCCGCTTCTGGATGGCAGATTGCAGGAGCCACTTGGTACTATCAAACCAGCCCGACTTGGCACTGGTGCCACCTTGGGTCTGGGAACCATGCTGCGTATCGCAGATTCTAAGGCGCCAGTCGGCCACTCCCAGCCACAAGCCCCCAAACACAAACAATGGCGCTTTTCTCTGGCAAACAAAACTCAACTGCCCCTCTTCTGGATGGCAAATTGCAGGACGCACTTGGTACTATCAAACCAGCACGACTTGGCACTGGTGCCACCTTGGGTCTGGGAACCATCCTGCGTATTGTGGATTGTCAGGAGCCAGCTGAACACTCTCGGCCACAGAGCCCAATCAAAAACAACGGCCCGTTTCACAGGCAAACAAAAGTAAGCTGCCCCGCTTCTGGATGGGAGATTGCAGGAGGCACTTGACACTGTGAAACCAGCCCCACTTGGCACTGGTGCCACCTTGGGTCCGGGAACCATGCTGCGTATCATGGATTTTCAGGAGCTAGCCGGCCACTCCCAGCCATAGGCCCCCAAACAAATCCACAGCCTTTTTCTCTGGCAAACAAAATTCAGCTGCCCCACTTCTGGATGGCAGATTGCAGGAGCCACTTGGGACTATCACACCAGCACAACATGGCACTGGTGCCACCTTGGATCTGGGAACCATCCTTCCTATCGTGGATTTTCAGGGGCCAGCCGGTCACTCTCAGCCATAGGCCCCAAACACAAACCACGGCCCTTTTCTCTGGAAAACAAAACTCAACTGCCCCTCTTCTGGATGGCAGATTGCAGGAGCCACTGGGTACTATGAAACCAGCCCTACTTGGCACTGGTGCCACCTTGGGTCTGGGAACCATGCTGCGTATCATGGATTTTCAGGAGCCAGCCGTCCACTGCCAGCCACAGGCCCCGAAACACAAACAACGGCGCTTTTCCCTGGAAAACAAAACTGGCCTGCCAACTTTTTGATGGCAGATTGCAGGAGCCACTTGGTACTATCAAACCAGCCCAACTTGGCACTGGTGCCACCATGGGTCTGGTCACCATCCTGCCTATGGTAGCTTTTCAGGAGCCAGCCGGTCACTCCCTGCCATAGGCCCCCAGACACAAAGCTCAGCCCGTTTCCCTGGCAAACAAAAGTAAGCTGCCCCGCTTCTGGATGGCAGATTGCAGGAGCCACTTGGTACTATCAAACCAGCCCGACTTGGCACTGGTACCACCTTGGGTCTGGGAACCATCCTGCCTATCGTGGATTTTAAGGAGCCAGCCGGCTACTCCCAGCCACAGGCCCCCAACAAAAACCACGGCCCTTTTTCTGGCAAACAAAACTTAGCTGCCTCACTTATGGATGGCAGATTGCAGGAGCCACTTGTTGTAATCAAACCAGCCCGACTTGGCACTGGTGCCACCTTGGGTCTGGGAACCATCCTGCGTATCGTGGATTCTAAGGAGCCAGCCGGCCACTCCCAGCCACAGGCCCCCAAACAAAATCAACGGCGCTGTTCCCTGGAAAACAAAACACGCCTGCCAACTTTTTGATGGAGTTTGCAGGAGCCACTTGGTACTATCAAACCAGCCCAACTTGGCACTGGTGCCAGCATGGGTCTGGTAAACATCCTGCGTATCGTGGATTTTTAGGAGCCAGCAGGCCACTCCTAGCCACAGGCCCCCAAACAAAAACCTAGGCCTATTTCTCTGGCAAACAAAAGTAAGCTGCCCCGCTTCTGGATGGCAGATTGCAGGAGACACTTGGGACTATCAAACCAGCCCAACTTGGCACTGGTGCCACCTTGGATCTGGGAACCATGCTGTGTATCGTGGATTTTCAGGGGCCAGCCGGCCACTCTCAGCCATATGTCCCCAAACAGAAACCTCGGCCCGTTTCTCTGGCAAACAAAAGTCAACTGCCCCTCTTCTGGATGGCAAATTGCAGGATGAACTTGATACTAAAACCGCAGGCCGACTTGGTAGTGGTGACACCTTGGGCCTGGGAACCATCATGCATATCGAGCATTTTAAGGAGCCAGCCGGCCACTCCCAGCAATATGCCCCCAAAAAAAATCCACGGAATTTTTCTCTGGCAAACAAAAAAAGTAAGCTGCCCCGCTTCTGGATGGCAGATTGCAGGAGCCACTTTGCACCATCAAACCAGCCCGACTTGGCACTGGTGCCACTTTGCATCTGGGAACCATGCTGCCTAGCGTGGATTTTCAGGGGCCAGCCGGCCACTCTCAGCTATATGCCCCCAAACAAAACCCACGGCCCGTTTCCCTGGCAAACAAAAGTAAGCTGCCCTGCTTCTGGATGGCAGATTGCAGGAACCACTTGGTAGTATCAAACCAGCCCGACTTGGCACTGGTGCCACCTTGGGTCTGGGAACCATCCTGCGTATCGTGGATTCTAAGGAGCCAGCCGGCCACTCCCAGCCACAGGCCCCCAAACACAAACAACGGCGCTTTTCCCTGGAAAACAAAACTCGCCTGCCAACTTTTTGATGGCAGATTGCAGGAGCCACTTGGTACTATCAAACCAGCCCAACTTGGCACTGGTGCCACCATGGGTCTGGTCACCATCCTGCCTATTGTAGCTTTCCAGGAGCCAGCCGGTCACTCCCAGCCATAGGCCCCAAAACACAAACCTCGGCCCGTTTCCCTGGCAAACAAAAGTAAGCTGCCCCGCTTCTGGATGGCAGATTGCAGGAGCCACTTGGTACTATCAAACCAGCCCAACTTGGAACTGGTGCCACCTTGGGTCTGGGAACCATGCTGCGTATCGCAGATTCTAAGGCGCCAGTCGGCCACTCCCAGCCACAAGCCCCCAAACACAAACAACGGCGCTTTTCTCTGGCGAACAAAACTCAACTGCCCCTCTTCTGGATGGCAAATTGCAGGACGCACTTGGTACTATAAAAACAGCCCGACTTGGCACTGGTGCCACATTCGGTCTGGGAACCATCGTGCGTAGCGATCTTTTTAATGAGACAGCCGGCCACTCCCAGCCATATGCCCCCGAACACAACCCACGGCCCTTTCCTCTGGCAAACAAAACTCAGCTGCACCGCTTCTGGATGGCAGATTGCAGGAGCCACTTGGTACTATCAAACCAGCACGACTTGGCACTGGTGCCACCTTGGGTCTGGGAACCATCCTGCGTATTGTGGATTGTCAGGAGCCAGCTGAACACTCTCGGCCACAGACCCCAATCAAAAACAACGGCCCGTTTCACAGGCAAACAAAACTCAGCTGCCCCGCTTCTGGATGGGAGATTGCAGGAGGCACTTGACACTGTGAAACCAGCCCCACTTGGCACTGGTGCTACCTTGGGTCTTGGAACCATCCTTCCTATCGTGGATTTTCAGGAGCCAGCCGGCCACTCCCAGCCATAGGCCCCCAAACAAAAACCACAGCCTTTTTCTCTGGCAAACAAAATTCAGCTGCCCCACTTCTGGATGGCAGAGTGCAGGAGCCACTTGGGACTATCACACCAGCACAACATGGCACTGGTGCCAGCTTGGATCTGGGAACCATCATTCCTATCGTGGATTTTCAGGGGCCAGCCGGTCACTCTCAGCCATAGGCCCCAAACACAAACCACGGCCCTTTTCTCTGGAAAACAAAACTCAACTGCCCCTCTTCTGGATGGCAGATTGCAGGAGCCACTGGGTACTATGAAACCAGCCCTACTTGGCACTGGTGCCACCTTGGGTCTGGGAACCATGCTGCGTATCATGGATTTTCAGGAGCCAGCCGTCCACTGCCAGCCACAGGCCCCGAAACACAAACAACAGCCTTTTTCTCTGGCAAACAAAATTCAGCTGCCCCGCTTCTGGATGGCAGATTGCAGGAACCACTTGGTACTAACAAACCAGCCCGACTTGGCACTGGTGCCACCTTGGGTCTGGGAACCATCCTGCGTATCGTGGATTCTAAGGAGCCAGCTGGCCACTCCCAGCCACAGGCCCCAAAACACACACAACGGCGCTTTTCCCTGGAAAACAAAACTCGCCTGCCAACTTTTTGATGGCAGATTGCAGGAGCCACTTGGTACTATCAAACCAGCCCAACTTGGCACTGGTGCCACCATGGGTCTGGTCACCACCCTGCCTATCGTAGCTTTTCAGGAGCCAGCCGGTCACTCCCAGCCATAGGCCCCCAGAAAAAAACCTCGGTCCGTTTCCCTGGAAAACAAAAGTAAGCTGCCCTGCTTCTGGATGGCAGATTGCAGGAGCCACTTGGTGTTATCAAACCAGCCCGACTTGGCACTGGTGCCACCTTGGGTCTGGGAACCATCCTGCGTATCGTGTGTTCTAAGGAGACAGCCGGCCACTCCCAGCCACAGTCCCCCAAACACAAACAACGGCGCTTTTCCCTGGAAAACAAAACTGGCCTGCCAACTTTTTGATGGCAGATTGCAGGAGCCACTTGGTACTATCAAACCAGCCCAACTTGGCACTGGTGCCACCATGGGTCTGGTCACCATCCTGCCTATCGTAGCTTTTCAGGAGCCAGCCGGTCACTCCCAGCCATAGGCCCCCAGAAAAAAACCTCGGTCCGTTTCCCTGGAAAACAAAAGTAAGCTGCCCTGCTTCTGGATGGCAGATTGCAGGAGCCACTTGGTGTTATCAAACCAGCCCGACTTGGCACTGGTGCCACCTTGGGTCTGGGAACCATCCTGCGTATCGTGTGTTCTAAGGAGACAGCCGGCCACTCCCAGCCACAGTCCCCCAAACACAAACAACGGCGCTTTTCCCTGGAAAACAAAACTGGCCTGCCAACTTTTTGATGGCAGATTGCAGGAGCCACTTGGTACTATCAAACCAGCCCAACTTGGCACTGGTGCCACCATGGGTCTGGTCACCATCCTGCCTATCGTAGCTTTTCAGGAGCCAGCCGGTCACTCCCAGCCATAGGTCCCCAGACAAATACCTCGGCCCGTTTCCCTGGCAAACAAAAGTAAGCTGCCCCGCTTCTGGATGGCAGATTGCAGGAGCCACTTGGTACTATCAAACCAGCCCAACTTGACACTGGTGCCACCTTGGCTCTGGGAACCATGCTGCGTAACCCGGATTCTAAGACGACAGGCAGCCACTGCCAGCCACAGGCCTCCAAACAAAAACAACGGCGCTTTTCCCTGGAAAACAAAACTCGCCTGACAACTTTTAGATGGCAGATTGCAGGAGCCAGTTGGTACCATCAAACCAGCTCAACTTGGCACTGGTGCCACCTTGGGTCTGGGAACCATCCTGCCTATTGTTGCTTTTCAGGAGCCAGCCGGTCACTCCTAGCCCTAGGCCCCCAGTAATAAACCTCGGCCCGTTTCCCTGGCACACAAATGTAAGCTACCCCGCTTCAGGATGGCAGATTGCAGGAGCCACTTTTCACCATCAAACCAGCCCGACGTGGCACTGGTGCCACCTTGGGTCTGGGAACCATCCTGCGTATCGTGTGTTCTAAGGAGCCAGCCGGCCACTCCCACCCACAGTCCCCCAAACACAAACAACGGCGCTTTTCCCTGGAAAACAAAACTTGCCTGCCAACTTTTTGATGGCAGATTGCAGGAGCCACTTGGTACTATCAAACCAGCCCTACTTGGCACTGGTGCCACCATGGGTCTGGTCACCATCCTGCCTATCGTAGCTTTTCAGGAGCCAGCCGGTCACTCCCAGCCATAGGCCCCCAGACACAAAGCTCGACCCGTTTCCCTGGCAAACAAAACTAAGCTGCCCCGCTTCTGGATGGCAGATTGCAGGAGCCACTTGGTACTATCAAACCAGCCCAACTTGGCACTGGTGCCACCTTGGGTCTGGGAACCATCCTGCGTATCGTGGATTCTAAGGAGCCAGCCGGTCACTCCCAGCCACAGGCCCCCAAACACAAGCCACAGCGCTTTTCCCTGGAAAACAAAACTCGCCTGCCAACATTTTGATGGCAGATTGCAGGAGCCACTTGCTACTATCAAATCAGCCCAACTTGGCACTCGTGCCACCATGGGTCTGGTCACCATCCTGCCTATCGTAGTTTTCAGGAGCCAGCCGGTCACTCCCTGCCATAGGCCCCCAGAGAAAAACCTCGGCCCGTTTCCCTGGCAAACAAAAGTAAGCTGCCCTGCTTCTGGATGGCAGATAGCAGGACGCACTTGGTATTATCAAACCAGCCCAACTTGGCACTGGTGCCACCTCTGGTCTGGGAACCATGCTGCGTATCGTGGATTCTAAGGAGCCAGCCGGTCACTCCCAGCCACAGTCCCCCAGACACAAACAACGGCGCTTTTCCCTGGAAAACAAAACTCGCCTGCCAAATTTTTGATGGCAGATTGCAGGAGCCACTTGGTACTATCAAACCAGCCCAACTTGGCACTGGTGCCACCATGGGTCTGGTCACCATCCTGCCTATCGTAGCTTTTCAGGAGCCAGCCGGTCACTCCCAGCCATAGGCCCCCAGACAAAAACCTCGGCCCGTTTCCCAGGCAAACAAAAGTAAGCTGCCCCGCTTCTGGATGGCAGATTGCAGGAACCACTTGGTAGTATCAAACCAGCCCAACTTGGCACTGGTGGCACCTCTTGTCTGGGAACCATGCTGCGTATCGTGGTTTCTAAGGAGCCAGCCGGCCACTCCCAACCATAGACCCCCAGACACAAACCTCGGCCCGTTTCCCTGGAAAACAAAAGTAAGCTACCCCGATTCTGGATGGCAGATTGCAGGAGCCACTTGGTACTATAAAAACAGCCCAACTTGGCACTGGTTCTACCATGGGTCTGGTAAACATCCTGCCTATCGTAGCTTTTCAGGAGCCAGCTGGCCACTCTCAGCCATATGCCCCCAAAAACAAACCACGGCCCTTTTCTCTGGCAAACATAACTCAACTGCCCCTCTTCTGGATGGCAAATTTTAGGACGCACTTTGTACTACGAAAACCGCCCGACGTGGCACTGGTGCCACCTTGTGTCAGGGAACCATCCTGCATATCGAACTTTTTAAGGAGCCAGCCGGCCACGCCCAGCCATAAACCCCCAAAAACAAACCACGGATCATTTCTCTTGGAAACAAAAATCCGCTGCCCCGCGTCTGGATGGCAGATTGCAGGAGCCACTTTGCACCATCAAACCAGCCCGACTTGGCACTGGTGCCACCTTGGGTCTGGGAACAATCCTGCATATCGTGGATTCTAAGGAGCCAGCCGGCCACTCCCAGCCACAGTCCCCCAAACACAAACAACGGCGCTTTTCCCTGGAAAACAAAACTGGCCTGCCAACTTTTTGATGGCAGATTGCAGGAGCCACTTGGTACTATCAAACCAGCCCAACTTGGCACTGGTGCCACCATGGGTCTGGTCACCATCCTGCCTATCGTAGCTTTTCAGGAGCCAGCCGGTCACTCCCAGCCATAGGCCCCCAGAAAAAAACCTCGGTCCGTTTCCCTGGAAAACAAAAGTAAGCTGCCCTGCTTCTGGATGGCAGATTGCAGGAGCCACTTGGTGTTATCAAACCAGCCCGACTTGGCACTGGTGCCACCTTGGGTCTGGGAACCATCCTGCGTATCGTGTGTTCTAAGGAGACAGCCGGCCACTCCCAGCCACAGTCCCCCAAACACAAACAACGGCGCTTTTCCCTGGAAAACAAAACTGGCCTGCCAACTTTTTGATGGCAGATTGCAGGAGCCACTTGGTACTATCAAACCAGCCCAACTTGGCACTGGTGCCACCATGGGTCTGGTCACCATCCTGCCTATCGTAGCTTTTCAGGAGCCAGCCGGTCACTCCCAGCCATAGGTCCCCAGACAAATACCTCGGCCCGTTTCCCTGGCAAACAAAAGTAAGCTGCCCCGCTTCTGGATGGCAGATTGCAGGAGCCACTTGGTACTATCAAACCAGCCCAACTTGACACTGGTGCCACCTTGGCTCTGGGAACCATGCTGCGTAACCCGGATTCTAAGACGACAGGCAGCCACTGCCAGCCACAGGCCTCCAAACAAAAACAACGGCGCTTTTCCCTGGAAAACAAAACTCGCCTGACAACTTTTAGATGGCAGATTGCAGGAGCCAGTTGGTACCATCAAACCAGCTCAACTTGGCACTGGTGCCACCTTGGGTCTGGGAACCATCCTGCCTATTGTTGCTTTTCAGGAGCCAGCCGGTCACTCCTAGCCCTAGGCCCCCAGTAATAAACCTCGGCCCGTTTCCCTGGCACACAAATGTAAGCTACCCCGCTTCAGGATGGCAGATTGCAGGAGCCACTTTTCACCATCAAACCAGCCCGACGTGGCACTGGTGCCACCTTGGGTCTGGGAACCATCCTGCGTATCGTGTGTTCTAAGGAGCCAGCCGGCCACTCCCACCCACAGTCCCCCAAACACAAACAACGGCGCTTTTCCCTGGAAAACAAAACTTGCCTGCCAACTTTTTGATGGCAGATTGCAGGAGCCACTTGGTACTATCAAACCAGCCCTACTTGGCACTGGTGCCACCATGGGTCTGGTCACCATCCTGCCTATCGTAGCTTTTCAGGAGCCAGCCGGTCACTCCCAGCCATAGGCCCCCAGACACAAAGCTCGACCCGTTTCCCTGGCAAACAAAACTAAGCTGCCCCGCTTCTGGATGGCAGATTGCAGGAGCCACTTGGTACTATCAAACCAGCCCAACTTGGCACTGGTGCCACCTTGGGTCTGGGAACCATCCTGCGTATCGTGGATTCTAAGGAGCCAGCCGGTCACTCCCAGCCACAGGCCCCCAAACACAAGCCACAGCGCTTTTCCCTGGAAAACAAAACTCGCCTGCCAACATTTTGATGGCAGATTGCAGGAGCCACTTGCTACTATCAAATCAGCCCAACTTGGCACTCGTGCCACCATGGGTCTGGTCACCATCCTGCCTATCGTAGTTTTCAGGAGCCAGCCGGTCCCTCCCTGCCATAGGCCCCCAGAGAAAAACCTCGGCCCGTTTCCCTGGCAAACAAAAGTAAGCTGCCCTGCTTCTGGATGGCAGATTGCAGGACGCACTTGGTACTATCAAACCAGCCCAACTTGGCACTGGTGCCACCTCTGGTCTGGGAACCATGCTGCGTATCGTGGATTCTAAGGAGCCAGCCGGTCACTCCCAGCCACAGTCCCCCAGACACAAACAACGGCGCTTTTCCCTGGAAAACAAAACTCGCCTGCCAAATTTTTGATGGCAGATTGCAGGAGCCACTTGGTACTATCAAACCAGCCCAACTTGGCACTGGTGCCACCATGGGTCTGGTCACCATCCTGCCTATCGTAGCTTTTCAGGAGCCAGCCGGTCACTCCCAGCCATAGGCCCCCAGACAAAAACCTCGGCCCGTTTCCCAGGCAAACAAAAGTAAGCTGCCCCGCTTCTGGATGGCAGATTGCAGGAACCACTTGGTAGTATCAAACCAGCCCAACTTGGCACTGGTGGCACCTCTTGTCTGGGAACCATGCTGCGTATCGTGGTTTCTAAGGAGCCAGCCGGCCACTCCCAACCATAGACCCCCAGACACAAACCTCGGCCCGTTTCCCTGGAAAACAAAAGTAAGCTACCCCGATTCTGGATGGCAGATTGCAGGAGCCACTTGGTACTATAAAAACAGCCCAACTTGGCACTGGTTCTACCATGGGTCTGGTAAACATCCTGCCTATCGTAGCTTTTCAGGAGCCAGCTGGCCACTCTCAGCCATATGCCCCCAAAAACAAACCACGGCCCTTTTCTCTGGCAAACATAACTCAACTGCCCCTCTTCTGGATGGCAAATTTTAGGACGCACTTTGTACTACGAAAACCGCCCGACGTGGCACTGGTGCCACCTTGTGTCAGGGAACCATCCTGCATATCGAACTTTTTAAGGAGCCAGCCGGCCACGCCCAGCCATAAACCCCCAAAAACAAACCACGGATCATTTCTCTTGGAAACAAAAATCCGCTGCCCCGCGTCTGGATGGCAGATTGCAGGAGCCACTTTGCACCATCAAACCAGCCCGACTTGGCACTGGTGCCACCTTGGGTCTGGGAACAATCCTGCATATCGTGGATTCTAAGGAGCCAGCCGGCCACTCCCAGCCACAGGCCCCCAAACACAAACAACGGCGCTTTTCCCTGGAAAACAAAATTCGCCTGCCAACTTTTTGATGGCAGATTGCAGGAGCCACTTGGTACTATCAAATCATCCCAACGTGGCACTGGTGCCACTATGGGTCTGGGAGCCATCCTGCCTATTGTAGCATTTCAGGAGCCAGCCGGTCACTCCCAGCCATAGGCCCCCAGACACAAACCCCGGCCCGTTTCCCTGGCAAACAAAATTAAGCTGCCCCGATTCTGGATGGCAGAGTGCAGGAGCCACTTGGTAGTGTCAAAACAGCCCGACTTGGCACTGGTGCCACCTTGGGTCTGGGAACCATCCTGCGTATCGTGGATTCTAAGCAGCCACCCGGCCACTCTGAGCCACAGGCCCCCAAACACAAACAACGGCGCTTTTCCCTGGAAAACAAAACTCGCCTGCCAACATTTTGATGGCAGATTGCAGGAGCCACTTGGTACTATCAAACAAGCCCAACTTGGCACTGGTGCCACCATGGGTCTGGTCACCATCCTGCCTATCGTAGCTTTTCAGGAGCCAGCCGGTCACTCCCAGCCATAGGCCCCCAGACAAAAACCTCGGCCCGTTTCCCTGGAAAACAAAAGTAAGCTGCCCCGATTCTGGATGGCAGATTGCAGGAGCCACTTGGTACTATGAAATCAGCCCAACTTGGCACTGGTGCCACCATGGGTCTGGTAAACATGCTGCCTATCGTAGCTTTTCAGGAGCCAGCCGGTCACTCCCTGCCATAGGCCCCCAGACACAAACCTCGGCCCGTTTCCCTGGCAAACAAAAGTAAGCTGCCCCGCTTTTGGATGGCTGATTTCAGGATGCACTTAGTACTATCAAACCAGCCCGACTTGGCCCTCGTGCCACCTTGGCTCTGGGAACCATGCTGCGTAACGTAGATTCTACGAGGACAGGCGGCCACTCCCTGCCACAGGCCTCTAAACAAAAGCAACGGCGCTTTTCCGTGGAAAACAAAACTCGCCTGCCAACTTTTGATGGCAGATTGCAGGAGCCACTTGGTACTATCAAACCAGCCCAACTTGGCGCTGGTGCCACCATGGGTCTGGTCACCATCCTGCCTATCGTAGCTTTTCAGGAGCCAGCCGGTCACTCCCAGTCATAGGCCCCCAGACAAATACCTCGGCCCGTTTCCCTGGCAAACAAAAGTAAGCTGCCCCGCTTCTGGATGGCAGATTGCAGGAGCCACATGGTACTATCAAACCAGGCCAACATGGCACTGGTGCCACCTTGGCTCTGGGAACCATCCTGCCTATCTTGGATTTTCAGGGGCCAGCCGGCCACTCTCAGCCATATGCCCCCAAACACATACCACGGCCCTTTTCTCTGGCAAACAAAACTCAACTGCCCCTACTCTGGATGGCAAATTGCAGGACCCACTTGGTACTACGAAAACAGCCCGACTTGGCACTGATGCCACCTTGGGTCAGGGAACAATCCTGCGTATCGATCTTTTTAAGGAGCCAGCCGGCCACGTCCAGCCATATACCCCCAAAAAACAACCACGGAACTTTTATCCAGCAAACAAAAATCCGCTGCCCCGCGTCTGAATGGCAGATTTCAGGAGCTATTTAGTATTATAAACCAGCCCGACTTGGCACTGGTGCCATCTTGGGTCTGGGAACCATGCTGCGTATCATGGATTTTCAGGAGCCAGCCGGTCACTCCCAGCCATAGGCCCCCAGACAAATAGCTCGGCCCGTTTCCCTGGGAAACAAAAGTAAGCTGCCCCGCTTCTGGATGGCAGATTGCAGGAGCCACTTGGTACTATCAAACCAGCCCAATTTTGCACTGGTGCCACCTTGGCTCTGGGAACCATCCTGCCTATCGTGGATTTTCAGGAGCCAGCCGGTCACTCCCAGCCATAGGCCCCCAGACACAAACCTCGGACCGTTTCCCTGGCAAACAAAATTAAGCTGCCCCGATTCTGGATGGCAGAGTGCAGGAGCCACTTGGTAGTGTCAAACCAGCCCGACTTGGCACTGGTGCCACCTTGGGTCTGGGAACCATCCTGCGTATCGTGGATTCTAAGCAGCCACCCGGCCACTCTGAGCCACAGGCCCCCAAACAAAAACAACGGCGCTTTTCCCTGGAAAACAAAACTCGCCTGCCAACATTTTGATGGCAGATTGCAGGAGCCACTTGGTACTATCAAACCAGCCCAACTTGGCACTGGTGCCACCATGGGTCTGGTCACCATCCTGCCTATCGTAGCTTTTCAGGAGCCAGCCGGTCACTCCCAGCCATAGGCCCCCAGACAAAAACCTCGGCCCGTTTCCCTGGAAAACAAAAGTAAGCTGCCCAGATTCTGGATGGCAGATTGCAGGAGCCACTTGGTACTATGAAATCAGCCCAACTTGGCACTGGTGCCACCATGGGTCTGGTAAACATCCTGCCTATCGTAGCTTTTCAGGAGCCAGCCGGTCACTCCCAGCCATAGGCCCCCAGACACAAACCTCGGCCCGTTTCCCTGGCAAACAAAAGTAAGCTGCCCCGCTTTTGGATGGCTGATTGCAGGATGCACTTGGTACTATCAAACCAGCCCGACTTGGCCCTGGTGCCACCTTGGCTCTGGGAACCATACTGCGTAACGTAGATTCTACGAGGACAGGCGGCCACTCCCTGCCACAGGCCTCTAAACAAAAGCAACGGCGCTTTTCCCTGGAAAACAAAACTCGCCTGCCAACTTTTTGATGGCAGATTGCAGGAGCCACTTGGTACTATCAAACCAGCCCAACTTGGCACTGGTGCCACCATGGGTCTGGTCACCATCCTGCCTATCGTAGCTTTTCAGGAGCCAGCCGGTCACTCCCAGCCCTAGGCCCCCAGACAAATACCTCGGCCCGTTTCCCTGGCAAACAAAAGTAAGCTGCCCCGCTTCTGGATGGCAGATTGCAGGAGCCACATGGTACTATCAAACCAGGCCAACATGGCACTGGTGCCACCTTGGCTCTGGGAACCATCCTGCCTCTCTTGGATTTTCAGGGGCCAGCCGGCCACTCTCAGCCATATGCCCCCAAACACATACCACGGCCCTTTGCTCTGGCAAACAAAACTCAACTGCCCCTCTTCTGGATGGCAAATTGCAGGACGCACTTGGTACTACGAAAACAGCCCGACTTGGCACTGATGCCACCTTGGGTCAGGGAACAATCCTGCGTATCGATCTTTTTAAGGAGCCAGCCGGCCCCGCCAAACCATATACCCCCAAAAAACAACCACGGAACTTTTCTCCAGCAAACAAAAATCCGCTGCCCCGCGTCTGAATGGCAGATTTCAGGAGCTATTTAGTATTATAAACCAGCCCGACTTGGCACTGGTGCTACCATGAGTCTGGTAACCATCCTGCCTATCGTAGCTTTTCAGTAGCCAGCCGGTCACTCCCAGCCATAGGCCCCCAGACAAATACCTCGGCCCGTTTCCCTGGCAAACAAAAGTAAGCTGCCCCGCTTCTGGATGGCAGATTGCAGGAGCCACTTGGTACTATCAAACCAGCCCAATTTTGCACTGGTGCCACCTTGGCTCTGGTAACCATCCTACGTATCCTGGGTTCAAAGGAGGCAGCCGGCCACTCCCAGCCACAGGCCTCTAAACAAAAACAACGGCGCTTTTCCCTGGAAAACAAAACTCGCCTGACAACTTTTTGATGGCAGATTGCAGGAGCCACTTGGTACTATCAAACCAGCCCAACTTGGCACTGGTGCCACCATGGGTCTGGTCACCATCCTGCCTATCGTAGCTTTTCAGGAGCCAGCCGGTCACTCCCAGCCATAGGCCCCCTGACAAATACCTCGGCCCGTTTCCCTGGCAAACAAAAGTAAGCAGCCCCGCTTCTGGATGGCAGATTGCAGGAGCCACATGGTACTATCAAACCAGGCCAACATGGCACTGGTGCCACCTTGGTTCTGGGAACCATCCTGCCTATCGTGGATTTTCAGGGGCCAGCCGGCCACTCTCAACCATATGCCCCCAAACACATACCACGGCCCTTTACTCTGGCAAACAGAACTCAACTGCCCCTCTTCTGGATGGCAAATTGCAGGACGCACTTGGTACTACGAAAACAGCCCGACTTGGCACTGATGCCACCTTGGGTCAGGGAACAATCCTGCGTATCGAGCTTTTTAAGGAGCCAGCCGGCCACGTCCAGCCATATACCCCCAAAAAAAAACCACGGAACTTTTCTCCAGTAAACAAAAATCCGCTGCCCCGCGTCTGGATGGCAGATTGCAGGAGCTATTTAGTATCATCAAACCAGCCCGACTTGGCACTGGTGCCACCATGAGTCTGGTAACCATCCTGCCTATCGTAGCTTTTCAGTAGCCAGCCAGTCACTCCCAGCCATAGGCCCCCAGACAAATACCTCGGCCCGTTTCCCTGGGAAACAAAAGTAAGCTACCCCGCTTCTGCATGGCAGATTGCAGGAGCCACTTTGCACCATCAAACCAGCCCGACTTGGCACTGGTGCCACCTCTGGTCTGGGAACCATCCTGCGTATCGTGGATTCTAAGGAGACAGCCGGCCACTCCCAGCCACAGGCCCCCAAACACAAACAACGGCGCTTTTCCCTGGAAAACAAAACTCGCCTGCCAACTTTTTGATGGCAGATTGCAGGAGCCACTTGGTACTATCAAACCAGCCCAACTTGGCACTGGTGCCACCATGGGTCTGGTCACCATCCTGCCTATCGTAGCTTTTCAGGAGCCAGCCGGTCACTCCCAGCCATAGGCCCCCAGACAAAAACCTCGGCCCGTTTCCCTGGAAAACAAAAGTAAGTTATCCCGCTTCTGGATGGCAGATTGCAGGAGCCACTTTTCAACATCAAACCAGCCCGACTTGGCACTGGTGCCACCTCTGGTCTGGGAACCATCCTGCGTATCGTGGATTCTAAGGAGCCAGCCGGCCACTCCCAGCCACAGGCCCCCAAACACAAACAACGGCGCTTTTCCCTGGATAACAAACTCGCCTGCCACCTTTTTGATGGCAGATTGCAGGAGCCACTTGGTACTATCAAACCAGCCCAGCTTGGCACTGGTGCCACCATGGGGTCTGGTCACCATCCTGCCTATCGTAGCTTTTCAGGAGCCAGCCGGTCACTCCCAGCCATAGGCCCTGAGACACAAACCTCGGCCCGTTTCCCTGGCAAACAAAAGTAAGCTGCCCCGCTTCTGGATGGCAGATTGCAGGACGCACTTGGTACTATCAAACCAGCCCAACTTGGCACTGGTGCCACCTCTGGTCTGGGAACCATGCCGCGTATCGTGGATTCTAAGGAGCCAGCCGGCCACTCCCAGCCACAGGCCCCCAAACACAAACAACGGCGCTTTTCCCTGGAAAACAAAACTCGCCTGCCAACTTTTTGATGGCAGATTGCAGGAGCCACTTGGTACTATCAAATCAGCCCAACTTGGCACTGGTGCCACCATGGGTCTGGTCACCATCCTGCCTATCGTAGCTTTTCAGGACCTAGCCGGTCACTCCAAGCCATAGGCGCCCAGACAAAAATCTCGGCCCGTTTCCCTGGCAAACAAAAGTAAGCTACCCCGCTTCTGGATGGCAGATTGCAGGAGCCACTTTGCACCATCAAACTAGCCCGACTTGGCACTGGTGCCACCTCAGGTCTGGGAACCATCCTGCGTATCGTTCATTGTAAGGAGCCAGCCGGCCACTCCAGCCACAGGCCCCCAGACACAATCAACGGCGCTTTTCCCTGGAAAACAAAACTCGCCTGCCAACTTTTTGATGGCAGATTGCAGGAGCCACTTGGTACTATCAAATCAGCCCAACTTGGCACTGGTGCCACCATGGGTCTGGTCACCATCCTGCCTATCGTAGTTTTCAGGAGCCAGCCGGTCACTCGCAGCCATAGGCCCCCAGACACAATACTCGGCCCGTTTCCCTGGCAAACAAAAGTAAGCTACCCCGCTTCTGGATGGCAGATTGCAGGAACCACTTGGTACTATCAAACCAGCCCAACTTGGCACTGGTGCCACCTTGGGTCTGGGAACCATCCTGCGTATCGTGGATTCTAAGCAGCCAGCCGGCCACTCCCTGCCACAGGCACCCAAACACAAACAACGGCGCTTTTCCCTGGAAAACAAAACTCGCCCTCCCACTTTGTGATGGCGGATTGCAGGAGCCACTTGGTACTATCAAACCAGCCCAACTTGGCACTGGTGCCACCATGGGTCTGGTCACCATCCTGACTATCGTAGCTTTTCAGGACCTAGCAGGTCACTCCCAGCCATAGGCCCCCAGACACAAAGCTCGGCCCGTATCCCTGGCAAACAAAAGTAAGCTGCCCCGCTTCTGGATGGCAGATTGCCGGAGCCACTGGGTACTATCAAACCAGCCCGACTTGGCACTGGTGCCACCTCTGGTCTGGGAACCATGCTGCGTATCGTGGATTCTAAGGAGCCAGCCGGCCACTCCCAGCCACAGGCCCCCAAACACAAACAACGGCGCTTTTCCCTGGAAAACAAAACTCGCCTGCCAACATTTTGATGGCAGATTGCAGGAGCTACTTGCTACTATCAAATCAGCCCAACTTGGCACTGGTGCCACCATGGGTCTGGTCACCATCCTGCCTATCGTAGCTGTTCAGGCGCCAGCCGGTCACTCCCAGCCATAGTCCCCCAGAGAAAAACCTCGGCCCGTTTCCCTGGGAAACAAAAGTAAGCTGCCCCGCTTCTGGATGGCAGATTGCAGGAGCCACTTTGCACCATCAAACCACCCCAACTTGGCACTGGTGCCACCTCTGGTCTGGGAACCATGCCGCGTATCGTGGATTCTAAGGAGCCAGCCGGCCACTCCCAGCCACAGGCCCCCAAACACAAACAACGGCGCTTTTCCCTGGAAAACAAAACTCGCCTGCCAACTTTTTGATGGCAGATTGCAGGAGCCACTTGGTACTATCAAATCAGCCCAACTTGGCACTGGTGCCACCATGGGTCTGGTCACCATCCTGCCTATCGTAGCTTTTCAGGACCTAGCCGGTCACTCCAAGCCATAGGCGCCCAGACACAAAGCTCGGCCCATTTCCCTGGCAAACAAATGTAAGCTGTCCCGCTTCTGGATGGCAGATTGCAGGATCCCCTAGGTATTATCAAACCAGCCCGACTTGGCACTGGTGCCACCTCTGGTCTGGGAACCATCCTGCGTATCGTGGATTCTAAGCAGCCAGCCGGCCACTCCCAGCCACAGGCCCCCAAACACAAACAACGGCGCTTTTCCCTGGAAAACAAAACTCGCCTGCCATCTTTTTGATGGCAGATTGCAGGAGCCACTTGGTACTATCAAACCAGCCCAACTTGGCACTGGTGCCACCATGGGTCTGGTCACCATCCTGCCTATCGTAGCTTTTCAGGAGCCAGCCGGTCACTCCCAGCCATAGGCCCCCAGACAAAAACCTCGGCCCGCTTCCCTGGCAAAGAAAAGTAAGCTGCCCCGCTTCTGGATGGCAGATTGCAGGAGCCACTTTGCACCATCAAACTAGCCAGACTTGGCACTTGTGCCACCTCTGGTCTGGGAACCATGCTGCGTATCGTGGATTCTAAGGAGCCAGCCGGCCACTCCAAGCCACAGGCCCCCAAACACAAACAACGGCGCTTTTCCCTGGAAAACAAAACTCGCCTGCCAAATTTTGATGGCAGATTGCAGGAGCCACTTGGTACTATCAAACCAGCCCAACTTGGCACTGCTGCCACCATGGGTCTGGTCACCATCCTGCCTATCTTAGCTTTTCAGGTCCTAGCCGGTCACTCCCAGCCATAGGCCCCCAGAGAAAAACCTCGGCCCGTTTCCCTGGCAAACAAAATTAAGCTGCCCCGCTTCTGGATGGCAGATTGCAGGAGCCACTTGGTACTATCAAACCAGCCCAACTTGGCACTGGTGCCACCTTGGGTCTGGGAACCATCCTGCGTATCGTGGATTCTAAGGAGCCAGCCGGTCACTCCCAGCCACAGGCCCCCAAACACAAACAACGGCGCTTTTCCCTGGAATACAAAAAACGCCTGCCAACATTTTGATGGCAGATTGCAGGAGCCACTTGGTACTATCAAATCAGCCCAACTCGGCACTGGTGCCACCATGGGTCTGGTCACCATCCTGCCTATCATAGCTTTTCAGGAGCCAGCCGGTCCCTCTCTGCCATAGGGCCCCAGAGAAATCCTCGGCCAGTTTCCCTGGCAAAAAAAAGTAACCTACCCCGCTTCTGGATGGCAGATTGCAGGAGCCACTTTACACCTTCAAACTAGCCCGACTTGGCACTGGTGCCACCTCAGGTCTGGGAACCATCCTGCGTATCGTGGATTCTAAGGAGCCAGCCGGCCACTCCAGCCACAGGCCCCCAGACACAATCAACGGCGCTTTTCCCTGGAAAACAAAACTCGCCTGCCGACTTTTTGATGGCAGATTGCAGGAGCCACTTGGTACTATCAAATCAGCCCAACTTGGCACTGGTGCCACCATGGGTCTGGTCACCATCCTGCCTATCGTAGCTTTTCAGGAGCCAGCCGGTCACTCCCAGCCATAGGCCCCCAGACACAAAGCTCGGCCCGTTTCCCTGGCAAACAAAAGCAAGCTGGCCCGCTTCTGGATGGCATATTGCAGGAGCCACTTTGCACCATCAAACTAGCCCGACTCGGCACTGGTGCCACCTCAGGTCTGGGAACCATGCTGCGTATCGTGGATTCTAATTAGCCATCCGGCCACTCCCAGCCACAGGCCCCCAAACAAAAACAACGGCGCTTTTCCTTGGCAAACAAAACTCGCCTGCCAAATTTTGATGGCAGATTGCAGGAGCCACTTCGTACTATCAAACCAGCCCAACTTGACACTGGTGCCACCATGGGTCTGGTCACCATCCTGCCTATCGTAGCTTTTCAGGAGCCAGCCGGTCAATCCCAGCCATAGGCCCCCAGACACAAACCTCGGCCCGTTTCCCTGGCAAACAAAAGTAAGCTACCCCGCTTCTGGATGGCAGATTGCAGGACGCACTTGGTACTATCAAACCAGCCCAACTTGGCACTGGTGCCACCTCTGGTCTGGGAACCATCCTGCGAATCGTGGATTCTAATTAGCCATCCGTCCACTCCCAGCCACAGGCCCCCAAACAGAAACAACGGCGCTTTTCCCTGGAAATCAAAACTCGCCTGCCAACATTTTGATGGCAGATTGCCGGAGCCACTTGGTACTATCAAACCAGCCCAACTTGACACTGGTGCCACCATGGGTCTGGTCACCATCCTGCCTATCGTAGCATTTCAGGAGCCAGCCGGTCACTCCCAGCCATAGGCCCCCAGACAAAAACCTCGGCCCGTTTCCCTGGCAAACAAAAGTAAGCTGCCCCGCTTCTGGATGGCAGATTGCAGGACGCACTTGGTACTATAAAACCAGCCCAACTTGGCACTGGTGCCACCTCTGGTCTGGGAACCATGCTGCGTATCGTGGATTCTAAGGAGCCAGCCGGCCACTCCCAGCCACAGGCCCCCAAACACAAACAACGGCGCTTTTCCCTGGAAAACAAAACTCGCCTGCCAACTTTTTGATGGCAGATTGCAGGAGCCACTTGGTACTATCAAACCAGCCCAACTTGACACTGGTGCCACCATGGGTCTGGTCACCATCCTGCCTATTGTAGCTTTTCAGGAGCCAGCCGGTCACTCCCAGCCATAGGCGCCCAGACACAAAGCTCGGCCCGTTTCCCTGACAAACAAAAGTAAGCTGTCCCGCTTCTGGATGGCAGATTCCAGGAGCCACTTGGTACTATCAAATCAGCCCAATTTGGCACTGGTGCCACCTCTGGTCTGGGAACCATCCTGCATATCGTGGATTCTAATTAGCCATCCGTCCACTCCCAGCCACAGGCCCCCAAACGCAAACAACGGCGCTTTACCCTGGAAAACAAAACTCGTCTGCCAACTTTTTGATGGCAGATTGCCGGAGCCACTTGGTACTATCAAACCAGCCCACCTTGGTACTGTTGCCACCTTGGGTCTGGGAACCATGCTGCGTATCGTGGATTATAAGGAGCCAGCCGGCCACTCCCTGCCACAGGCCCCCAAACAGAAACAACGGCGCTTTTCCCTGGAAAACATAATTCGCCGGCCAACTATTTGATGGCAGATTGCAGGAGCCACTTGGTACTATCAAATCAGCCCAACTTGGCACTGGTTGCGCCTCAGGTCTGGGAACCATCCTGCCTATCGTAGCTTTTCAGGAGCCAGCCGGTCACTCCCAGCCATAGGCGCCCAGACACAAAGCTCGGCCCGTTTCCCTGGCAAACCAAAGTAAGCTGCCCCGCTTCTTGATGGCAGATTGCAGGAACCACTTTTCACCATCAAAGTAGCCCGACTTGGAACTGGTGCCACCTCTGGTCTGGGATCCATGCTGCGTATCGTGGATTCTAAGGAGCCAGCCGGCCACTCCCAGCCACAGGCCCCCAAACACAAACAACGGCGCTTTTCCCTGGAAAACAAAACTCGCCTGCCAACATTTTGATGGCAGATTGCAGGAGCCACTTGCTACTATCAAATCAGCCCAACTTGGCACTGGTGCCACCATGGGTCTGGTCACCATCCTGCCTATCGTAGCTTTTCAGGAGCCAGCCGGTCACTCCCAGCCATAGGCCCCCAGACAAAACCTCGGCCCGTTTCACTGGCAAACAAAAGTAAGCTGCCCCGCTTCTGCATGGCAGATTGCAGGAACCACTTGGTATTATAAAACCAGCCCGACTTGGCACTGGTGCCACCTCTGGTCTGGGAACCATGCTGCGTATCGGGGATTCTAAGGAGCCAGCCGGCCACTCCCACCCAAAGGCCCCCAAACACAAACAACGGCGCTTTTCCCTGGAAAACAAAACTCGCCTGCCAACTTTTTGATGGCAGATTGCAGGAGCCACTTGGTACTATCAAACCAGCTCAACTTGGCACTGGTGCCACCATGGGTCTGGTCACCATCCTGCCTATCTTAGCTTTTCAGGACCTAGCCGGTCACTCCCAGCCATAGGCCCGCAGACACAAAGCTCGGCCCGTTTCCCTGGCAAACAAAAGTAAGCTGCCCTGCTTCTGGATGGCAGATTGCAGGAACCACTTGGTACAATCAAACCAGCCCAATTTTGCACTGGTTCCACCTTGGCTCTGGGAACCATCCTACGTATCCTGGGTTCAAAGGAGGCAGCCGGCCACTCCCAGCCACAGGCCTCTAAACAAAAAGAACGGCGCTTTTCCCTGGAAAACAAAACTCGCCTGACAACTTTTTGATGGCAGATTGCAGGAGCCACTTGGTACTATCAAACCAGCCCAACTTGGCACTGGTGCCACCATGGGTCTGGTCACCATCCTGCCTATCGTAGCTTTTCAGGAGCCAGCCGCTCACTCCCAGCCATAGACCCCCAGACACAAACCTCGGCCCGTTTCCCTGGAAAACAAAAGTAAGCTGCTCCGATTCTGGATGGCAGATTGCAGGAGCCACTTGGTACTATCAAATCAGCCCGACTTGGCACTGGTGCCACCATGGGTCTGGTAAACCTCCTGCCTATCGTAGCTTTTCAGGAGCCAGACGGTCACTCCCTGCCATAGGCCCCCAGACACAAACCTCGGCCCGTTTCCCTGGCAAACAAAAGTAAACTGCCCCGCTTTTGGATGGCAGATTGCAGGATGCATTTGGTACTATCAAACCTGCCCGACTTGGCCCTCGTGCCACCTTGGCTCTGGGAACCATGCTGCGTAACGTAGATTCTACGAGGACAGGCGGCCACTCCCAGCCACAGGCGTCTAAACAACAACAACGGCGCTTTTCCCTGGAAAACAAAACTCGCCTGCCAACTTTTTGATGGCAGATTGCAGGAGCCACTTGGTACTATCAAACCAGCCCAACTTGGTACTGGTTCCACTTTGGGTCTGGTCATCATCCTGCCTATCGTAGCTTTTCAGGAGCCAGCCGGTCACTCCCAGCCATAGGCCCCCAGACAAATATCTCGGCCCGTTTCCCTGGCAAACAAAAGTAAGCTGCCCCGCTTCTGGATGGCAGATTGCAGGAGCCACATGGTACTATCAAACCAGGCCAACATGGCACTGGTGCCACCTTGGCTCTGGGAACCATCCTGCCTATCGTGGATTTTCAGGGGCCAGCCGGCCACTCTCAGCCATATGCCCCCAAACACATACCACGGCCCTTTGCTCTGGCAAACAAAACTCAACTGCCCCTCTTCTGGATGGCAAATTGCAGGACGCACTTGGTACTACGAAAACAGCCCGACTTGGCACTGATGCCACCTTGGGTCAGGGAACAATCCTGCGTATCGATCTTTTTAAGGAGCCAGCCGGCCACGTCCAGCCATATACCCCCCAAAAAAAACCACGGAACTTTTCTCCAGCAAACAAAAATCCGCTGCCCCGCGTCTGAATGGCAGATTTCAGGAGCTATTTAGTATTATCAAACCAGCCCGACTTGGCACTGGTGCCACCAGGAGTCTGGTAACCATCCTGCCTATCGTAGCTTTTCAGTAGCCAGCCAGTCACTCCCAGCCATAGGCCCCCAGACAAATACCTCAGCCCGTTTCCCTGGGAAACAGAAGTAAGCTGTCTCGCTTCTGGATGGCAGATTGCAGGAGCCACTTGGTATTATCAAACCAGCCCAACTTGGCACTGGTGCCACTTTGGCTCTGGGAACCATCCTGCGTATCCTGGGTTCAAAGGAGGCAGCCGGCCACTCCCAGCCACAGGCCTCTAAACAAGAACAACGGCGCTTTTCCCTGGAAAACAAAACTCGCCTGACAACTTTTTGATGGCAGATTGCAGGAGCCACTTGGTACTATCAAACCAGCCCAACTTGGCACTGGTGCCACCATGGGTCTGGTCACCATCCTGCCTATCGTAGCTTTTCAGGAGCCAGCCGGTCACTCCCAGCCATAGGCCCCCAGACAAATATCTCGGCCCGTTTCCCTGGCAAACAAAAGTAAGCAGCCCCGCTTCTGGATGGCAGATTGCAGGAGCCACATGGTACTATCAAACCAGGCCAACATGGCACTGGTGCCACCTTGGTTCTGGGAACCATCCTGCCTATCGTGGATTTTCAGGGGCCAGCCGGCCACTCTCAACCATATGCCCCCAAACATATACCACGGCCCTTTTCTCTGGCAAATAAAACTCAACTGCCCCTCTTCTGGATGGCAAATTGCAGGACGCACTTGGTACTACGAAAACAGCCCGACTTGGCACTGATGCCACCTTGGGTCAGGGAACAATCCTGCGTATCGAGCTTTTTAAGGAGCCAGCCGGCCACGTCCAGCCATATACCCCCCAAAAAAAACCACGGAACTTTTCTCCAGCAAACAAAAATCCGCTGCCCCGCGTCTGGATGGCAGATTGCAGGAGCTATTTAGTATTATCAAACCAGCCCGACTTGGCACTGGTGCCACCATGAGTCTGGTAACCATCCTGCCTATCGTAGCTTTTCAGTAGCCAGCCAGTCACTCCCAGCCATAGGCCCCCAGACAAATACCTCGGCCCGTTTCCCTGGGAAACAAAAGTAAGCTGTCCCGCTTCTGGATGGCAGATTGCAGGAGCCACTTGGTACTATCAAACCAGCCCAACTTGGCACTGGCGCCACCTTGGCTCTGGGAACCATCCTGCGTATCCTGGGTTCAAAGGAGGCAGCCGGCCACTCCCAGCCACAGGCCTCTAAACAAGAACAACGGCGCTTTTCCCTGGAAAACAAAACTGGCCTGCCAACTTTTTGATGGCAGATTGCAGGAGCCACTTGGTACTATCAAACCAGCCCAACTTGGCACTGGTGCCACCATGGGTCTGGTCACCATCCTGCCTATCGTAGCTTTTCAGGCGCCAGCCGGTGCTTCTAGCCATTGGCCCCCAGTCACAAACCTCGGCCCGTTTCCCTGGCAAACAAAAGTAAGCTACCCCGCTTCTGGATGGCAGATTGCAGGAGCCACTTTGCACCATCAAACCAGCCCGACTTGGCACTGGTGCCACCTCTGGTCTGGGAACCATCCTGCGTATCGTGGATTCTAAGGAGCCAGCCGGCCACTCCCAGCCACAGGCCCCCAAACACAAACAACGGCGCTTTTCCCTGGATAACAAACTCGCCTGCCAACTTTTTGATGGCAGATTGCAGGAGCCACTTGGTACTATCAAACCAGCCCAACTTGGCACTGGTGCCACCATGGGTCTGGTCACCATCCTGCCTATCGTAGCTTTTCAGGAGCCAGCCGGTCACTCCCAGCCATAGGCCCCCAGACAAAAACCTCGGCCCGTTTCCCTGGCAAACAAAAGTAAGCTGCCCCGCTTCTGGATGGCAGATTGCAGGACGCACTTGGTACTATCAAACCAGCCCGACTTGGCACTGGTGCCACCTCTGGTCTGGGAACCATGCCGCGTATCGTGGATTCTAAGGAGCCAGCCGGCCACTCCCAGCCACAGGCCCCCAAACACAAACAACGGCGCTTTTCCCTGGAAAACAAAACTCGCCTGCCAACTTTTTGATGGCAGATTGCAGGAGCCACTTGGTACTATCAAATCAGCCCAACTTGGCACTGGTGCCACCATGGGTCTGGTCACCATCCTGCCTATCGTAGCTTTTCAGGACCTAGCCGGTCACTCCAAGCCATAGGCGCCCAGACACAAAGCTCGGCCCGTTTCCCTGGCAAACAAAAGTAAGCTACCCCGCTTCTGGATGGCAGATTGCAGGAGCCACTTTGCACCATCAAACTAGCCCGACTTGGCACTGGTGCCACCTCAGGTCTGGGAACCATGCTGCGTATCGTTCATTGTAAGGAGCCAGCCGGCCACTCCAGCCACAGGCCCCCAGACACAATCAACGGCGCTTTTCCCTGGAAAACAAAACTCGCCTGCCAAGTTTTCGATGGCAGATTGCAGGAGCCACTTGGTACTATCAAATCAGCCCAACTTGGCACTGGTGCCACCATGGGTCTGGTCACCATCCTGCCTATCGTAGTTTTCAGGAGCCAGCCGGTCACTCGCAGCCATAGGCCCCCAGACACAATACTCGGCCCGTTTCCCTGGCAAAAAAAAGTAAGCTACCCCGCTTCTGGATGGCAGATTGCAGGAACCACTTGGTACTATCAAACCAGCCCAACTTGGCACTGGTGCCACCATGGGTCTGGTAAACCTCCTGCCTATCGTAGCTTTTCAGGAGCCAGACGGTCACTCCCTGCCATAGGCCCCCAGACACAAACCTCGGCCCGTTTCCCTGGCAAACAAAAGTAAACTGCCCCGCTTTTGGATGGCAGATTGCAGGATGCATTTGGTACTATCAAACCTGCCCGACTTGGCCCTCGTGCCACCTTGGCTCTGGGAACCATGCTGCGTAACGTAGATTCTACGAGGACAGGCGGCCACTCCCAGCCACAGGCCTCTAAACAAAATCAACGGCGCTTTTCCCTGGAAAACAAAACTCGCCTGACAACTTTTTGATGGCAGATTGCAGGAGCCACTTGGTACTATCAAACCAGCCCAACTTGGTACTGGTTCCACTTTGGGTCTGGTCACCATCCTGCCTATCGTAGCTTTTCAGGAGCCAGCCGGTCACTCCCAGCCATAGGCCCCCAGACAAATATCTCGGCCCGTTTCCCTGGCAAACAAAAGTAAGCTGCCCCGCTTCTGGATGGCAGATTGCAGGAGCCACATGGTACTATCAAACCAGGCCAACATGGCACTGGTGCCACCTTGGCTCTGGGAACCATCCTGCCTATCGTGGATTTTCAGGGGCCAGCCGGCCACTCTCAGCCATATGCCCCCAAACACATACCACGGCCCTTTGCTCTGGCAAACAAAACTCAACTGCCCCTCTTCTGGATGGCAAATTGCAGGACGCACTTGGTACTACGAAAACAGCCCGACTTGGCACTGATGCCACCTTGGGTCAGGGAACAATCCTGCGTATCGATCTTTTTAAGGAGACAGCCGGCCACGTCCAGCCATATACCCCCAAAAAAAAACCACGGAACTTTTCTCCAGCAAACAAAAATCCGCTGCCCCGCGTCTGAATGGCAGATTTCAGGAGCTATTTAGTATTATCAAACCAGCCCGACTTGGCACTGGTGCCACCATGAGTCTGGTAACCATCCTGCCTATCGTAGCTTTTCAGTAGCCAGCCGGTCACTCCCAGCCATAGGCCCCCAGACAAATACCTCAGCCCGTTGCCCTGGGAAACAAAAGTAAGCTGTCCCGCTTCTGGATGGCAGATTGCAGGAGCCACTTGGTATTATCAAACCAGCCCAACTTGGCACTGGTGCCACTTTGGCTCTGGGAACCATCCTGCGTATCCTGGGTTCAAAGGAGGCAGCCGGCCACTCCCAGCCACAGGCCTCTAAACAAGAACAACGGCGCTTTTCCCTGGAAAACAAAACTCGCCTGACAACTTTTTGATGGCAGATTGCAGGAGCCACTTGGTACTATCAAACCAGCCCAACTTGGCACTGGTGCCACCATGGGTCTGGTCACCATCCTGCCTATCGTAGCTTTTCAGGAGCCAGCCGCTCACTCCCAGCCATAGGCCCCCAGACAAATATCTCGGCCCGTTTCCCTGGCAAACAAAATTCAGCAGCCCCGCTTCTGGATGGCAGATTGCAGGAGCCACATGGTACTATCAAACCAGGCCAACATGGCACTGGTGCCACCTTGGTTCTGGGAACCATCCTGCCTATCGTGGATTTTCAGGGGCCAGCCGGCCACTCTCAACCATATGCCCCCAAACATATACCACGGCCCTTTTCTCTGGCAAACAAAACTCAACTGCCCCTCTTCTGGATGGCAAATTGCAGGACGCACTTGGTACTACGAAAACAGCCCGACTTGGCACTGATGCCACCTTGGGTCAGGGAACAATCCTGCGTATCGAGCTTTTTAAGGAGCCAGCCGGCCACGTCCAGCCATATACCCCCAAAAAAAATCCACGGAACTTTTCTACAGCAAACAAAAATCCGCTGCCCCGCGTCTGGATGGCAGATTGCAGGAGCTATTTAGTATTATCAAACCAGCCCGACTTGGCACTGGTGCCACCATGAGTCTGGTAACCATCCTGCCTATCGTAGCTTTTCAGTAGCCAGCCAGTCACTCCCAGCCATAGGCCCCCAGACAAATACCTCGGCCCGTTTCCCTGGGAAACAAAAGTAAGCTGTCCCGCTTCTGGATGGCAGATTCCAGGAGCCACTTGGTACTATCAAACCAGCCCAACTTGGCACTGGCGCCACCTTGGCTCTGGGAACCATCCTGCGTATCCTGGGTTCAAAGGAGGCAGCCGGCCACTCCCAGCCACAGGCCTCCAAACACAAACAACGGCGCTTTTCCCTGGAAAACAAAACTGGCCTGCCAACTTTTTGATGGCAGATTGCAGGAGCCACTTGGTACTATCAAACCAGCCCAACTTGGCACTGGTGCCACCATGGGTCTGGTCACCATCCTGCCTATCGTAGCTTTTCAGGCGCCAGCCGGTGCTCCCAGCCATTGGCCCCCAGTCACAAACCTCGGCCCGTTTCCCTGGCAAACAAAAGTAAGCTACCCCGCTTCTGGATGGCAGATTGCAGGAGCCACTTTGCACCATCAAACCAGCCCGACTTGGCACTGGTGCCACCTCTGGTCTGGGAACCATCCTGCGTATCGTGGATTCTAAGGAGCCAGCCGGCCACTCCCAGCCACAGGCCCCCAAACACAAACAACGGTGCTTTTCCCTGGATAACAAACTCGCCTGCCAACTTTTTGATGGCAGATTGCAGGAGCCACTTGGTACTATCAAACCGGCCCAACTTGGCACTGGTGCCACCATGGGTCTGGTCACCATCCTGCCTATCGTAGCTTTTCAGGAGCCAGCCGGTCACTCCCAGCCATAGGCCCCCAGACAAAAACCTCGGCCCGTTTCCCTGGCAAACAAAAGTAAGCTGCCCCGCTTCTGGATGGCAGATTGCAGGACGCACTTGGTACTATCAAACCAGCCCAACTTGGCACTGGTGCCACCTCTGGTCTGGGAACCATGCCGCGTATCGTGGATTCTAAGGAGCCAGCCGGCCACTCCCAGCCACAGGCCCCCAAACACAAACAACGGCGCTTTTCCCTGGAAAACAAAACTTGCCTGCCAACTTTTTGATGGCAGATTGCAGGAGCCACTTGGTACTATCAAATCAGCCCAACTTGGCACTGGTGCCACCATGGGTCTGGTCACCATCCTGCCTATCGTAGCTTTTCAGGACCTAGCCGGTCACTCCAAGCCATAGGCGCCCAGACACAAAGCTCGGCCCGTTTCCCTGGCAAACAAAAGTAAGCTACCCCGCTTCTGGATGGCAGATTGCAGGAGCCACTTTGCACCATCAAACTAGCCCGACTTGGCACTGGTGCCACCTCAGGTCTGGGAACCATCCTGCGTATCGTGGATTCTAAGGAGCCAGCCGGCCACTCCAGCCACAGGCCCCCAGACACAATCAACGGCGCTTTTCCCTGGAAAACAAAACTCGCCTGCCAAGTTTTTGATGGCAGATTGCAGGAGCCACTTGGTACTATCAAATCAGCCCAACTTGGCACTGGTGCCACCATGGGTCTGGTCACCATCCTGCCTATCGTAGTTTTCAGGAGCCAGCCGGTCACTCGCAGCCATAGGCCCCCAGACACAATACTCGGCCCGTTTCCCTGGCAAAAAAAAGTAAGCTACCCCGCTTCTGGATGGCAGACTGCAGGAACCACTTTGTACTATCAAACCAGCCCAACTTGGCACTGGTGCCACCTTGGGTCTGGGAACCATCCTGCGTATCGTGGATTCTAAGCAGCCAGCCGGCCACTCCCTGCCACAAGCACCCAAACACAAACAACGGCGCTTTTCCCTGGAAAACAAAACTCGCCCTCCCACTTTTTGATGGCGGATTGCAGGAGCCACTTGGTACTATCAAACCAGCCCAACTTGGCACTGGTGCCACCATGGGTCTGGTCACCATCCTGCCTATCGTAGCTTTTCAGGACCTAGCAGGTCACTCCCAGCCATAGGCGCCCAGACACAAAGCTCGGCCCGTTTCCCTGGCAAACAAAAGTAAGCTACCCCGCTTCTGGATGGCAGATTGCAGGAGCCACTTTGCACCATCAAACTAGCCCGACTTGGCACTGGTGCCACCTCTGGTCTGGGAACCATCCTGCGTATCGTGGATTCTAAGGAGCCAGCCGGCCACTCCAGCCACAGGCCCCCAGACACAATCAACGGCGCTTTTCCCTGGAAAACAAAACTCGCCTGCCAACTTTTTGATGGCAGATTGCAGGAGCCACTTGGTACTATCAAACCAGCCCAACTTGGCACTGGTGCCACCATGGGTCTGGTCACCATCCTGCCTATCGTAGTTTTCAGGAGCCAGCCGGTCACTCGCAGCCATAGGCCCCCAGACACAATACTCGGCCCGTTTCCCTGGCAAAAAAAAGTAAGCTACCCCGCTTCTGGATGGCAGATTGCAGGAACCACTTGGTACTATCAAACCAGCCCAACTTGGCACTGGTGCCACCTTGGGTCTGGGAACCATCCTGCGTATCGTGGATTCTAAGCAGCCAGCCGGCCACTCCCTGCCACAGGCACCCAAACACAACAACGGCGCTTTTCCCTGGAAAACAAAACTCGCCCTCCCACTTTTTGATGGCGGATTGCAGGAGCCACTTGGTACTATCAAACCAGCCCAACTTGGCACTGGTGCCACCATGGGTCTGGTCACCATCCTGCCTATCGTAGCTTTTCAGGACCTAGCAGGTCACTCCCAGCCATAGGCGCCCAGACACAAAGCTCGGCCCGTTTCCCTGGCAAACAAAAGTAAGCTGCCCCGCTTCTGGATGGCAGATTGCCGGAGCCACTTGGTACTATCAAACCAGCCCGACTTGGCACTGGTGCCACCTCTGGTCTGGGAACCATTCTGCGTATCGTGGATTCTAAGGAGCCAGCCGGCCACTCCCAGCCACAGGCCCCCAAACACAAACAACGGCGCTTTTCCCTGGAAAACAAAACTCGCCTGCCAACATTTTGATGGCAGATTGCAGGAGCCACTTGCTACTATCAAATCAGCCCAACTTGGCACTGGTGCCACCATGGGTCTGGTCACCATCCTGCCTATCGTAGCTGTTCAGGCGCCAGCCGGTCACTCCCAGCCATAGGCCCCCAGAGAAAAACCTCGGCCCGTTTCCCTGGGAAACAAAAGTAAGCTGCCCCGCTTCTGGATGGCAGATTGCAGGAGCCACTTTGCACCATCAAACCAGCCCAACTTGGCACTGGTGCCACCTCTGGTCTGGGAACCATGCCGCGTATCGTGGATTCTAAGGAGCCAGCCGGCCACTCCCAGCCACAGGCCCCCAAACAGAAACAACGGCGCTTTTCCCTGGAAAACAAAACTCGCCTGCCGACTTTTTGATGGCAGATTGCAGGAGCCACTTGGTACAATCAAATCAGCCCAACTTGGCACTGGTGCCACCATGGGTCTGGTCACCATCCTGCGTATCGTAGCTTTTCAGGAGCCAGCCGGTCACTCCCAGCCATAGGCCCCCAGACACAAAGCTCGGCCCGTTTCCCTGGCAAACAAAAGCAAGCTGCCCCGCTTCTGGATGGCATATTGCAGGAGCCACTTTGCACCATCAAACTAGCGCGACTCGGCACTGGTGCCACCTCAGGTCTGGGAACCATGCTGCGTATCGTGGATTCTAATTAGCAATCCGGCCACTCCCACCCACAGGCCCCCAAACAAAAACAACGGCGCTTTTCCCTGGAAAACAAAACTCGCCTGCCAAATTTTGATGGCAGATTGCAGGAGCCACTTGGTACTATCAAACCAGCCCAACTTGACACTGGTGCCACCATGGGTCTGGTCACCATCCTGCCTATCGTAGCTTTTCAGGAGCCAGCCGGTCAATCCCAGCCATAGGCCCGCAGACACAAACCTCGGCCCGTTTCCCTGGCAAACAAAAGTAAGCTACCCCGCTTCTGGATGGCAGATTGCAGGACGCACTTGGTACTATCAAACCAGCCCAAGTTGGCACTGGTGCCACCTTGGGTCTGGGAACCATCCTGCGTATCGTGGATTCTAATTAGCCATCCGTCCACTCCCAGCCACAGGCCCCCAAACAGAAACAACGGCGCTTTTCCCTGGAAAACAAAACTCGCCTGACAACTTTTTGATGGCAGATTGCAGGAGCCACTTGGTACTATCAAACCAGCCCAACTTGGTACTGGTTCCACTTTGGGTCTGGTCACCATCCTGCCTATCGTAGCTTTTCAGGAGCCAGCCGGTCACTCCCAGCCATAGGCCCCCAGACAAATATCTCGGCCCGTTTCCCTGGCAAACAAAAGTAAGCTGCCCCGCTTCTGGATGGCAGATTGCAGGAGCCACATGGTACTATCAAACCAGGCCAACATGGCACTGGTGCCACCTTGGCTCTGGGAACCATCCTGCCTATCGTGGATTTTCAGGGGCCAGCCGGCCACTCTCAGCCATATGCCCCCAAACACATACCACGGCCCTTTGCTCTGGCAAACAAAACTCAACTGCCCCTCTTCTGGATGGCAAATTGCAGGACGCACTTGGTACTACGAAAACAGCCCGACTTGGCACTGATGCCACCTTGGGTCAGGGAACAATCCTGCGTATCGATCTTTTTAAGGAGACAGCCGGCCACGTCCAGCCATATACCCCCAAAAAAAAACCACGGAACTTTTCTCCAGCAAACAAAAATCCGCTGCCCCGCGTCTGAATGGCAGATTTCAGGAGCTATTTAGTATTATCAAACCAGCCCGACTTGGCACTGGTGCCACCATGAGTCTGGTAACCATCCTGCCTATCGTAGCTTTTCAGTAGCCAGCCGGTCACTCCCAGCCATAGGCCCCCAGACAAATACCTCAGCCCGTTGCCCTGGGAAACAAAAGTAAGCTGTCCCGCTTCTGGATGGCAGATTGCAGGAGCCACTTGGTATTATCAAACCAGCCCAACTTGGCACTGGTGCCACTTTGGCTCTGGGAACCATCCTGCGTATCCTGGGTTCAAAGGAGGCAGCCGGCCACTCCCAGCCACAGGCCTCTAAACAAGAACAACGGCGCTTTTCCCTGGAAAACAAAACTCGCCTGACAACTTTTTGATGGCAGATTGCAGGAGCCACTTGGTACTATCAAACCAGCCCAACTTGGCACTGGTGCCACCATGGGTCTGGTCACCATCCTGCCTATCGTAGCTTTTCAGGAGCCAGCCGCTCACTCCCAGCCATAGGCCCCCAGACAAATATCTCGGCCCGTTTCCCTGGCAAACAAAATTCAGCAGCCCCGCTTCTGGATGGCAGATTGCAGGAGCCACATGGTACTATCAAACCAGGCCAACATGGCACTGGTGCCACCTTGGTTCTGGGAACCATCCTGCCTATCGTGGATTTTCAGGGGCCAGCCGGCCACTCTCAACCATATGCCCCCAAACATATACCACGGCCCTTTTCTCTGGCAAACAAAACTCAACTGCCCCTCTTCTGGATGGCAAATTGCAGGACGCACTTGGTACTACGAAAACAGCCCGACTTGGCACTGATGCCACCTTGGGTCAGGGAACAATCCTGCGTATCGAGCTTTTTAAGGAGCCAGCCGGCCACGTCCAGCCATATACCCCCAAAAAAAATCCACGGAACTTTTCTACAGCAAACAAAAATCCGCTGCCCCGCGTCTGGATGGCAGATTGCAGGAGCTATTTAGTATTATCAAACCAGCCCGACTTGGCACTGGTGCCACCATGAGTCTGGTAACCATCCTGCCTATCGTAGCTTTTCAGTAGCCAGCCAGTCACTCCCAGCCATAGGCCCCCAGACAAATACCTCGGCCCGTTTCCCTGGGAAACAAAAGTAAGCTGTCCCGCTTCTGGATGGCAGATTCCAGGAGCCACTTGGTACTATCAAACCAGCCCAACTTGGCACTGGCGCCACCTTGGCTCTGGGAACCATCCTGCGTATCCTGGGTTCAAAGGAGGCAGCCGGCCACTCCCAGCCACAGGCCTCCAAACACAAACAACGGCGCTTTTCCCTGGAAAACAAAACTGGCCTGCCAACTTTTTGATGGCAGATTGCAGGAGCCACTTGGTACTATCAAACCAGCCCAACTTGGCACTGGTGCCACCATGGGTCTGGTCACCATCCTGCCTATCGTAGCTTTTCAGGCGCCAGCCGGTGCTCCCAGCCATTGGCCCCCAGTCACAAACCTCGGCCCGTTTCCCTGGCAAACAAAAGTAAGCTACCCCGCTTCTGGATGGCAGATTGCAGGAGCCACTTTGCACCATCAAACCAGCCCGACTTGGCACTGGTGCCACCTCTGGTCTGGGAACCATCCTGCGTATCGTGGATTCTAAGGAGCCAGCCGGCCACTCCCAGCCACAGGCCCCCAAACACAAACAACGGTGCTTTTCCCTGGATAACAAACTCGCCTGCCAACTTTTTGATGGCAGATTGCAGGAGCCACTTGGTACTATCAAACCGGCCCAACTTGGCACTGGTGCCACCATGGGTCTGGTCACCATCCTGCCTATCGTAGCTTTTCAGGAGCCAGCCGGTCACTCCCAGCCATAGGCCCCCAGACAAAAACCTCGGCCCGTTTCCCTGGCAAACAAAAGTAAGCTGCCCCGCTTCTGGATGGCAGATTGCAGGACGCACTTGGTACTATCAAACCAGCCCAACTTGGCACTGGTGCCACCTCTGGTCTGGGAACCATGCCGCGTATCGTGGATTCTAAGGAGCCAGCCGGCCACTCCCAGCCACAGGCCCCCAAACACAAACAACGGCGCTTTTCCCTGGAAAACAAAACTTGCCTGCCAACTTTTTGATGGCAGATTGCAGGAGCCACTTGGTACTATCAAATCAGCCCAACTTGGCACTGGTGCCACCATGGGTCTGGTCACCATCCTGCCTATCGTAGCTTTTCAGGACCTAGCCGGTCACTCCAAGCCATAGGCGCCCAGACACAAAGCTCGGCCCGTTTCCCTGGCAAACAAAAGTAAGCTACCCCGCTTCTGGATGGCAGATTGCAGGAGCCACTTTGCACCATCAAACTAGCCCGACTTGGCACTGGTGCCACCTCAGGTCTGGGAACCATCCTGCGTATCGTGGATTCTAAGGAGCCAGCCGGCCACTCCAGCCACAGGCCCCCAGACACAATCAACGGCGCTTTTCCCTGGAAAACAAAACTCGCCTGCCAAGTTTTTGATGGCAGATTGCAGGAGCCACTTGGTACTATCAAATCAGCCCAACTTGGCACTGGTGCCACCATGGGTCTGGTCACCATCCTGCCTATCGTAGTTTTCAGGAGCCAGCCGGTCACTCGCAGCCATAGGCCCCCAGACACAATACTCGGCCCGTTTCCCTGGCAAAAAAAAGTAAGCTACCCCGCTTCTGGATGGCAGACTGCAGGAACCACTTTGTACTATCAAACCAGCCCAACTTGGCACTGGTGCCACCTTGGGTCTGGGAACCATCCTGCGTATCGTGGATTCTAAGCAGCCAGCCGGCCACTCCCTGCCACAAGCACCCAAACACAAACAACGGCGCTTTTCCCTGGAAAACAAAACTCGCCCTCCCACTTTTTGATGGCGGATTGCAGGAGCCACTTGGTACTATCAAACCAGCCCAACTTGGCACTGGTGCCACCATGGGTCTGGTCACCATCCTGCCTATCGTAGCTTTTCAGGACCTAGCAGGTCACTCCCAGCCATAGGCGCCCAGACACAAAGCTCGGCCCGTTTCCCTGGCAAACAAAAGTAAGCTACCCCGCTTCTGGATGGCAGATTGCAGGAGCCACTTTGCACCATCAAACTAGCCCGACTTGGCACTGGTGCCACCTCTGGTCTGGGAACCATCCTGCGTATCGTGGATTCTAAGGAGCCAGCCGGCCACTCCAGCCACAGGCCCCCAGACACAATCAACGGCGCTTTTCCCTGGAAAACAAAACTCGCCTGCCAACTTTTTGATGGCAGATTGCAGGAGCCACTTGGTACTATCAAACCAGCCCAACTTGGCACTGGTGCCACCATGGGTCTGGTCACCATCCTGCCTATCGTAGTTTTCAGGAGCCAGCCGGTCACTCGCAGCCATAGGCCCCCAGACACAATACTCGGCCCGTTTCCCTGGCAAAAAAAAGTAAGCTACCCCGCTTCTGGATGGCAGATTGCAGGAACCACTTGGTACTATCAAACCAGCCCAACTTGGCACTGGTGCCACCTTGGGTCTGGGAACCATCCTGCGTATCGTGGATTCTAAGCAGCCAGCCGGCCACTCCCTGCCACAGGCACCCAAACACAACAACGGCGCTTTTCCCTGGAAAACAAAACTCGCCCTCCCACTTTTTGATGGCGGATTGCAGGAGCCACTTGGTACTATCAAACCAGCCCAACTTGGCACTGGTGCCACCATGGGTCTGGTCACCATCCTGCCTATCGTAGCTTTTCAGGACCTAGCAGGTCACTCCCAGCCATAGGCGCCCAGACACAAAGCTCGGCCCGTTTCCCTGGCAAACAAAAGTAAGCTGCCCCGCTTCTGGATGGCAGATTGCCGGAGCCACTTGGTACTATCAAACCAGCCCGACTTGGCACTGGTGCCACCTCTGGTCTGGGAACCATTCTGCGTATCGTGGATTCTAAGGAGCCAGCCGGCCACTCCCAGCCACAGGCCCCCAAACACAAACAACGGCGCTTTTCCCTGGAAAACAAAACTCGCCTGCCAACATTTTGATGGCAGATTGCAGGAGCCACTTGCTACTATCAAATCAGCCCAACTTGGCACTGGTGCCACCATGGGTCTGGTCACCATCCTGCCTATCGTAGCTGTTCAGGCGCCAGCCGGTCACTCCCAGCCATAGGCCCCCAGAGAAAAACCTCGGCCCGTTTCCCTGGGAAACAAAAGTAAGCTGCCCCGCTTCTGGATGGCAGATTGCAGGAGCCACTTTGCACCATCAAACCAGCCCAACTTGGCACTGGTGCCACCTCTGGTCTGGGAACCATGCCGCGTATCGTGGATTCTAAGGAGCCAGCCGGCCACTCCCAGCCACAGGCCCCCAAACAGAAACAACGGCGCTTTTCCCTGGAAAACAAAACTCGCCTGCCGACTTTTTGATGGCAGATTGCAGGAGCCACTTGGTACAATCAAATCAGCCCAACTTGGCACTGGTGCCACCATGGGTCTGGTCACCATCCTGCGTATCGTAGCTTTTCAGGAGCCAGCCGGTCACTCCCAGCCATAGGCCCCCAGACACAAAGCTCGGCCCGTTTCCCTGGCAAACAAAAGCAAGCTGCCCCGCTTCTGGATGGCATATTGCAGGAGCCACTTTGCACCATCAAACTAGCGCGACTCGGCACTGGTGCCACCTCAGGTCTGGGAACCATGCTGCGTATCGTGGATTCTAATTAGCAATCCGGCCACTCCCACCCACAGGCCCCCAAACAAAAACAACGGCGCTTTTCCCTGGAAAACAAAACTCGCCTGCCAAATTTTGATGGCAGATTGCAGGAGCCACTTGGTACTATCAAACCAGCCCAACTTGACACTGGTGCCACCATGGGTCTGGTCACCATCCTGCCTATCGTAGCTTTTCAGGAGCCAGCCGGTCAATCCCAGCCATAGGCCCGCAGACACAAACCTCGGCCCGTTTCCCTGGCAAACAAAAGTAAGCTACCCCGCTTCTGGATGGCAGATTGCAGGACGCACTTGGTACTATCAAACCAGCCCAAGTTGGCACTGGTGCCACCTTGGGTCTGGGAACCATCCTGCGTATCGTGGATTCTAATTAGCCATCCGTCCACTCCCAGCCACAGGCCCCCAAACAGAAACAACGGCGCTTTTCCCTGGAAATCAAAACTCGCCTGCCAACATTTTGATGGCAGATTGCCGGAGCCACTTGGTACTATCAAACCAGCCCAACCTTACACTGGTGCCACCATGGGTCTGGTCACCATCCTGCCTATCGTAGCATTTCAGGAGCCAGCCGGTCACTCCCAGCCATAGGCCCCCAGACAAAAACCTTGGCCCGTTTCCCTGGCAAACAAAAGTAAGTTATCCCGCTACTGGATGGCAGATTGCAGGAGCCACTTTTCGCCATCAAACAGGCCCGACTTGGCACTGGTGCCACCTCTGGTCTGGGAACCATGCTGCGTATCGTGGATTCTAAGGAGCCAGCCGGCCACTCCCAGCCACAGGCCCCCAAACAAAAACAACGGCGCTTTTCCCTGGAAAACAAAACTCGCCTGCCAACTTTTTGATGGCAGATTGCAGGAGCCACTTGGTACTATCAAACCAGCCCAACTTGACACTGGTGCCACCATGGGTCTGGTCACCATCCTGCCTATCGTAGCTTTTCAGGAGCCAGCTGGTCACTCCCAGCCATAGGCCCCCAGACACAAAGCTCGGCCCGTTTCCCTGACAAACAAAAGTAAGCTGTCCCGCTTCTGGATGGCAGATTCCAGGAGCCACTTGGTACTATCAAATCAGCCCAATTTGGCACTGGTGCCACCTCTGGTCTGGGAACCATCCTGCATATCGTGGATTCTAATTAGCCATCCGTCCACTCCCAGCCACAGGCCCCCAAACGCAAACAACGGCGCTTTACCCTGGAAAACAAAACTCGTCTGCCAACTTTTTGATGGCAGATTGCCGGAGCCACTTGGTACTATCAAACCAGCCCAACTTGGCACTGTTGCCACCTTGGGTCTGGGAACCATGCTGCGTATCGTGGATTATAAGGAGCCAGCCGGCCACTCCCTGCCACAGGCCCCCAAACAGAAACAACGGCGCTTTTCCCTGGAAAACATAATTCGCCGGCCAACTATTTGATGGCAGATTGCAGGAGCCACTTGGTACTATAAAATCAGCCCAACTTGGCACTGGTTGCACCTCAGGTCTGGGAACCATCCTGCCTATCGTAGCTTTTCAGGACCTCGCCGGTCACTCCCAGCCATAGGCGCCCAGACACAAAGCTCGGCCCGTTTCCCTGGCAAACCAAAGTAAGCTGCCCCGCTTCTTGATGGCAGATTGCAGGAACCACTTTTCACCATCAAAGTAGCCCGACTTGGAACTGGTGCCACCTCTGGTCTGGGAACCATGCTGCGTATCGTGGATTCTAAGGAGCCAGCCGGCCACTCCCAGCCACAGGCCCCCAAACACAAACAACGGCGCTTTTCCCTGGAAAACAAAACTCGCCTGCCAACATTTTGATGGCAGATTGCAGGAGCCACTTGCTACTATCAAATCAGCCCAACTTGGCACTGGTGCCACCATGGGTCTTGTCACCATCCTGCCTATCGTAGCTTTTCAGGAGCCAGCCGGTCACTCCCAGCCATAGGCCCCCAGACAAAAACCTCGGCCCGTTTCCCTGGCAAACAAAAGTAAGCTGCCCCGCTTCTGCATGGCAGATTGCAGGAACCACTTGGTATTATAAAACCAGCCCGACTTGGCACTGGTGCCACCTCTGGTCTGGGAACCATGCTGCGTATCGGGGATTCTAAGGAGCCAGCCGGCCACTCCCACCTAAAGGCCCCCAAACACAAACAACGGCGCTTTTCCCTGGAAAACAAAACTCGCCTGCCAACTTTTTGATGGCAGATTGCAGGAGCCACTTGGTACTATCAAACCAGCTCAACTTGGCACTGGTGCCACCATGGGTCTGGTCACCATCCTGCCTATCTTAGCTTTTCAGGACCTAGCCGGTCACTCCCAGCCATAGGCCCGCAGACACAAAGCTCGGCCCGTTTCCCTGGCAAACAAAAGTAAGCTGCCCTGCTTCTGGATGGCAGATTGCAGGAACCACTTGGTACTATCAAACCAGCCCAATTTTGCACTGGTGCCACCTTGGCTCTGGGAACCATCCTACGTATCCTGGGTTCAAAGGAGGCAGCCGGCCACTCCCAGCCACAGGCCTCTAAACAAAAACAACGGCGCTTTTCCCTGGAAAACAAAACTCGCCTGACAACTTTTTGATGGCAGATTGCAGGAGCCACTTGGTACTATCAAACCAGCCCAACTTGGCACTGGTGCCACCATGGGTCTGGTCACCATCCTGCCTATCGTAGCTTTTCAGGAGCCAGCCGGTCACTCCCAGCCATAGACCCCCAGACACAAACCTCGGCCCGTTTCCCTGGAAAACAAAAGTAAGCTGCTCCGATTCTGGATGGCAGATTGCAGGAGCCACTTGGTACTATCAAATCAGCCCGACTTGGCACTGGTGCCACCATGGGTCTGGTAAACCTCCTGCCTATCGTAGCTTTTCAGGAGCCAGACGGTCACTCCCTGCCATAGGCCCCCAGACACAAACCTCGGCCCGTTTCCCTGGCAAACAAAAGTAAACTGCCCCGCTTTTGGATGGCAGATTGCAGGATGCATTTGGTACTATCAAACCTGCCCGACTTGGCCCTCGTGCCACCTTGGCTCTGGGAACCATGCTGCGTAACGTAGATTCTACGAGGACAGGCGGCCACTCCCAGCCACAGGCGTCTAAACAACAACAACGGCGCTTTTCCCTGGAAAACAAAACTCGCCTGACAACTTTTTGATGGCAGATTGCAGGAGGCACTTGGTACTATCAAACCAGCCCAACTTGGCACTGGTGCCACCATGGGTCTGGTCACCATCCTGCCTATCGTAGCTTTTCAGGAGCCAGCCGCTCACTCCCAGCCATAGGCCCCCAGACAAATATCTCGGCCCGTTTCCCTGGCAAACAAAAGTAAGCAGCCCCGCTTCTGGATGGCAGATTGCAGGAGCCACATGGTACTATCAAACCAGGCCAACATGGCACTGGTGCCACCTTGGTTCTGGGAACCATCCTGCCTATCGTGGATTTTCAGGGGCCAGCCGGCCACTCTCAACCATATGCCCCCAAACATATACCACGGCCCTTTTCTCTGGCAAACAAAACTCAACTGCCCCTCTTCTGGATGGCAAATTGCAGGACGCACTTGGTACTACGAAAACAGCCCGACTTGGCACTGATGCCACCTTGGGTCAGGGAACAATCCTGCGTATCGAGCTTTTTAAGGAGCCAGCCGGCCACGTCCAGCCATATACCCCCAAAAAAAACCACGGAACTTTTCTCCAGCAAACAAAAATCCGCTGCCCCGCGTCTGGATGGCAGATTGCAGGAGCTATTTAGTATTATCAAACCAGCCCGACTTGGCACTGGTGCCACCATGAGTCTGGTAACCATCCTGCCTATCGTAGCTTTTCAGTAGCCAGCCAGTCACTCCCAGCCTTAGGCCCCCAGACAAATACCTCGGCCCGTTTCCCTGGGAAACAAAAGTAAGCTGTCCCGCTTCAGGATGGCAGATTGCAGGAGCCACTTGGTACTATCAAACCAGCCCAACTTGGCACTGGCGCCACCTTGGCTCTGGGAACCATCCTGCGTATCCTGGGTTCAAAGGAGGCAGCTGGCCACTCCCAGCCACAGGCCTCCAAACACAAACAACGGCGCTTTTCCCTGGAAAACAAAACTGGCCTGCCAACTTTTTGATGGCAGATTGCAGGAGCCACTTGGTACTATCAAACCAGCCCAACTTGGCACTGGTGCCACCATGGGTCTGGTCACCATCCGGCCTATCGTAGCTTTTCAGGCGCCAGCCGGTGCTCCTAGCCATTGGCCCCCAGTCACAAACCTCGGCCCGTTTCCCTGGCAAACAAAAGTAAGCTACCCCGCTTCTGGATGGCAGATTGCAGGAGCCACTTTGCACCATCAAACCAGCCCGACTTGGCACTGGTGCCACCTCTGGTCTGGGAACCATCCTGCGTATCGTGGATTCTAAGGAGCCAGCTGGCCACTCCCAGCCACAGGCCCCCAAACAAAAACAACGGCGCTTTTCCCTGGAAAACAAAACTCACCTGCCAACTTTTTGATGGCAGATTGCAGGAGCCACTTGGTACTATCAAACCAGCCCAACTTGGCACTGGTGCCACCATGGGTCTGGTCACCATCCTGCCTATCGTAGCTTTTCAGGAGCCAGCCGGTCACTCCCAGCCATAGGCCCCCAGACACAAAGCTCTGCCCGTTTCCCTGGCAAACAAAAGTAAGCTGTCCCGCTTCTGGATGGCAGATTGCAGGAGTCACTTTGCACCATCAAACCAGCCCGACTTGGCACTGGTGCCACCTCTGGTCTGGGACCCATCCTGCGTATCGTGGATTCTAAGGAGACAGCTGGCCACTCCCAGCCACAGGCCCCCAAACACAAACAACGCCGATTTTCCCTGGAGAACAAAACTCGCTTGCCAACTTTTTGATGGCAGATTGCAGGAGCCACTTGGTACTATCAAACCACCCCAACTTGGCAACAAGTGGTTCCTGCAATCTGCCATCCAGAAGCGGGGCAGCTTACTTTTCTTTGCCAGGGAAACGGACCGTTGTTTGTGTTTGGAGGCGTATGGCTGGGAGTGGCCGACTGGCTCCTTAAAATCCACGATACGCAGGATGGTTCCCAGACCAGAGGTGGCACCAGTGCCTAGTCGGGCTGGTTTGATAGTACCAAGTGGCTCCTGCAATCTGCCATCCAGAAGCGGGGGTGCTTACATTTGTTTGCCAGGGAAACGGGCCGAGCTTTGTGTCTCGGGGCCTATGGCAGGGAGTGACCGGCTGCCTCCTGAAAAGCTACGATAGGCAGGATGGTGACCAGACCCAAAGTGGAACCAGTGCCAAGTTGGGCTGGTTTGATAGTACCAATTGGCTCCTGCAATCTGCCATCAAAAAGTTGGCAGGCGAGTTTTGTTTTCCAGGGAAAAGCGCCATTGTTTGTGTTTGGGGGCCTGTGGTTGGGAGTGCCCGGCTGGCTCCTTAGAAACCACGATACGCAGCATGGTTACCAGACAAGAGGTGCCACCAGTGCCAAGTTGTGCTGGTTTGATACTACCAAGTGGTTCCTGCAATCTGCCATCCAGAAGCGGGGCAGCTTACTTTTGTTTGCCACGGAAACAGGCCGTTGTTTGTGTTTGGGGGCCTGTGGCTGGGAGTGGCCGACTGGCTCCTTAGAATCCACGATACGCAGGATGGGTCCCAGACCAGAGGTGGCACCAGTGCCAAGTTGGGCTGGTTTGATAGTACCAAGTGGCTCCTGCAATCTGCCATCCAGAAGCGGGGCAGCTTACTTTTGTTTGCCAGGGAAACGGGCCGAGGTTTGTGACTGGGGACCTATGGCTGGGAGTGACCCGCTGGCTCCTGAAAAGCAACGATAGGCAGGATGGTGACCAGACCCATGGTGGCACCAGTGTCAAGTTGGGCTGGTTTGATAGTACCAAGTGGCTCCTGCAATCTGCCATCAAAAAGTTGGCAGGCGAGTTTTGTTTTCCAGGGAAAAGCGCCGTTGTTTGTATTTGGGGGCCTGTGGCTGGGAGTGGCTGCCTGTCCTCGTAGAATCTACGTTACGCAGCATGGTTCCCAGAGCCAAGGTGGCACGAGGGCCAAGTCGGGCAGGTTTGATAGTACCAAATGCATCCTGCACTCTGCCATCCAAAAGCGGGGCAGTTTACTTTTTTTTGCCAGGGAAACGGGCCGAGGTTTGTGTCTGGGGGCCTAGGGCAGGGAGTGACCGTCTGGCTCCTGAAAAGCTACGATAGGCAGGATGTTTACCAGACCCATGGTGGCACCAGTGCCAAGTTGGGCTGATTTGATAGTACCAAGTGGCTCCTGCAATCTGCCATCCAGAATCGGGGCAGCTTACTTTTGTTTTCCAGGGAAACGGGCCGAGGTTTGTGTCTGGGGGTCTATGGCTGGGAGTGACCGGCTGGCTCCTGAAAAGCTACGATAGGCAGGATGGTGACCAGACCCATGGTGGCACCAGTGCCAAGTTGGGCAGGTTTGATAGTACCAAGTGCCTCCTGCAATCTGCCATCAAAAAGTTGTCAGGCGAGTTTTGTTTTCCAGGGAAAAGTGCCGTTGTTTTTGTTTAGAGGCCTGTGGCTGGGAGTGGCCGGCTGCCTCCTTTGAACCCAGGATACGTAGGATGGTTCCCAGAGCCAAGGTGGCACCAGTGCAAAATTGGGCTGGTTTGATAGTACCAAGTGCTTCCTGCAATCTGCCATCCAGAAGCAGGGCAGCTTACTTTTGTTTGCCAGGGAAACGGGCCGAGCTTTGTGTCTGCGGGCCTATGGCTGGGAGTGACCGGCTAGGTCCTGAAAAGCTAAGATAGGCAGGATGGTGACCAGACCCATGGTGGCACCAGTGCCAAGTTGAGCTGGTTTGATAGTACCAAGTGGCTCCTGCAATCTGCCATCAAAAAGTTGGCAGGCGAGTTTTGTTTTCCAGGGAAAAGCGCCGTTGTTTTTGTTTGGGGGCCTGTGGCTGGGAGTGGCCGGCTGGCTCCTTAGAATCCACGATACGCAGCATGGTTCCCAGACCAGAGGTGGCACCAGTGCCAAGTTGGGCTGGTTTGATAGTACCAAGTGCGTCCTGCAATCTGCCATCCAGAAGCAGGGCAGCTTACTTTTGTTTGCCAGGGAAACGGGCCGAGGTTTTTGTCTGGGGGCCTATGGCTGGGAGTGACCGGCTGGATCCTGAAAAGCTACGATAGGCAGGATGGTGACCAGACCCATGGTGGCACCAGTGTCAAGTTGGGCTGGTTTGATAGTACCAAGTGGCTCCTGCAATCTGCCATCAAATATTTGGCAGGCGAGTTTGTTATCCAGGGAAATGCGCCGTTGTTTGTGTTTGGGGGCCTGTGGCTGGGAGTGGCCGGCTGGCTGCTTAGAATCCATGATACGCAGCATGGTTCCCAGACCTGAGGTGGCACCAGTGCCAAGTTGGGCTGGTTTGATGGTGAAAAGTGGCTCCTGCAATCTGCCATCCAGTAGCGGGATAACTTACTTTTGTTTGCCAGGGAAACGGGCCAAGGTTTTTGTCTGGGGGCCTATGGCTGGGAGTGACCGGCTGGCTCCTGAAATGCTACGATAGGCAGGATGGTGACCAGACCCATGGTGGCACCAGTGTCAAGTTGGGCTGGTTTTATAGTACCAAGTGGCTCCGGCAATCTGCCATCAAAATGTTGGCAGGCGAGTTTTGTTTTCCAGGGAAAAGCGCCGTTGTTTTTGTTTGGGGGCCTGTGGCTGGGAGTGGACGGATGGCTAATTAGAATCCACGATACGCAGGATGGTTCCCAGACCCAAGGTGGCACCAGTGCCAAGTTGTGCTGCTTTGATAGTACCAAGTGCGTCCTGCAATCTGCCATCCAGAAGCGGGGTAGCTTACTTTTGTTTGCCAGGGAAACGGGCCGAGGTTTGTGTCTGGGGGCCTAAGGCTGGGATTGACCGTCTGGCTCCTGAAAAGCTACGATAGGCAGGATGGTGACCAGACCCATGGTGGCACCAGTGTCAAGTTGGGCTGGTTTGATAGTACCAAGTGGCTCCTGCAATCTGCCATCAAAATTTGGCAGGCGAGTTTTGTTTTCCAGGGAAAAGCGCCGTTGTTTTTGTTTGGGGGCCTGTGGGTGGGAGTGTCCGGATGGCTAATTAGAATCCACGATACGCAGCATGGTTCCCAGACCTGAGGTGGCACCAGTGCCGAGTCGGGCTAGTTTGATGGTGCAAAGTGGCTCCTGCAATCTGCCATCCAGAAGCGGGGCAGCTTGCTTTTGTTTGCCAGGGAAACGGGCCGAGCTTTGTGTCTGGGGGCCTATGGCTTGGAGTGACCGTCTGGCTCCTGAAAAGCTACGATAGGCAGGATGGTGACCAGACCCATGGTGGCACCAGTGCCAAGTTGGGCTGATTTGATAGTACCAAGTGGCTCCTGCAATCTGCCATCAAAAATCGGCAGGCGAGTTTTGTTTTCCAGGGAAAAGCGCCGTTGATTGTGTCTGGGGGCCTGTGGCTGGAGTGGCCGGCTGGCTCCTTAGAATCCACGATACGCAGGATGGTTCCCAGACCTGAGGTGGCACCAGTGCCAAGTCGGGCTAGTTTGATGGTGTAAAGTGGCTCCTGCAATCTGCCATCCAGAAGCGGGGTAGGTTACTTTTTTTTGCCAGGGAAACTGGCCGAGGATTTCTCTGGGGCCCTATGGCAGAGAGGGACCGGCTGGCTCCTGAAAAGCTATGATAGGCAGGATGGTGACCAGACCCATGGTGGCACCAGTGCCGAGTTGGGCTGATTTGATAGTACCAAGTGGCTCCTGCAATCTGCCATCAAAATGTTGGCAGGCGGGTTTTGTATTCCAGGGAAAAGCGCCGTTGTTTGTGTTTGGGGGCCTGTGGCTGGGAGTGACCGGCTGGCTCCTTAGAATCCACGATACGCAGGATGGTTCCCAGACCCAAGGTGGCACCAGTGCCAAGTTGGGCTGGTTTGATAGTACCAAGTGGCTCCTGCAATCTGCCATCCAGAAGCGGGACAGCTTACTTTTGTTTGCCAGGGAAACGGGTCGAGCTTTGTGTCTGGGGGCCTATGGCTGGGAGTGACCGGCTAGGACCTGAAAAGCTAAGATAGGCAGGATGGTGACCAGACCCATGGTGGCAGCAGTTCCAAGTTGGGCTGGTTTGATAGTACCAAGTGGCTCCTGCAATCTGCCATCAAAATTTGGCAGGCGAGTTTTGTTTTCCAGGGAAAAGCGCCGTTGTTTGTGTTTGGGGGCCTGTGGCTTGGAGTGGCCGGCTGGCTCCTTAGAATCCACGATACGCAGCATGGTTCCCAGACCAGAGGTGGCACAAGTGCCAAGTCTGGCTAGTTTGATGGTGCAAAGTGGCTCCTGCAATCTGCCATCCAGAAGCGGGGCAGCTTACTTTTCTTTGCCAGGGAAACGTGCCGAGGTTTTTGTCTGGGGGCCTATGGCTTGGAGTGACCGGCTGGCTCCTGAAAAGCTACGATAGGCAGGATGGTGAGCAGACCCATGGTGGCACCAGTGCCAAGTTGGGCTGGTTTGATAGTACCAAGTGGCTCCTGCAATCTGCCATCAAAATGTTGGCAGGCGAGTTTTGTTTTCCAGGGAAAAGCGCCGTTGTTTGTGTTTGGGGGCCTGTGGCTGGGAGTGGCCGGCTGGCTGCTTAGAATCCACGATACGCAGGATGGTTCCCAGACCAGAGGTGGCACCAGTGCCAAGTCGGGCTGCTTTGATAATACCTAGTGGATCCTGCAATCTGCCATCCAGAAGCGGGACAGCTTACATTTGTTTGCCAGGGAAACGGGCCGAGCTTTGTGTCTGGGCGCCTATGGCTTGGAGTGACCAGCTATGTCCTGAAAAGCTACGATAGGCAGGATGGTGACCAGACCCATGGTGGCACCAGTGCCAAGTTGGGCTGATTTGATAGTACCAAGTGGCTCCTGCAATCTGCCATCAAAAAGTTGGCAGGCGAGTTTTGTTTTCCAGGGAAAAGCGCCGTTGTTTGTGTTTGGGGGCCTGTGGCTGGGAGTGGCCGGCTGGCTCCTTAGAATCCACGATACGCGGCATGGTTCCCAGACCAGAGGTGGCACCAGTGCCAAGTTGGGCTGGTTTGATGGTGCAAAGTGGCTCCTGCAATCTGCCATCCAGAAGCGGGGCAGCTTACTTTTGTTTCCCAGGGAAACGGGCCAAGGTTTTTCTCTGGGGGCCTATGGCTGGGAGTGACCGGCTGGCGCCTGAACAGCTACGATAGGCAGGATGGTGACCAGACCCATGGTGGCACCAGTGCCAAGTTGGGCTGATTTGATAGTAGCAAGTGGCTCCTGCAATCTGCCATCAAAATGTTGGCAGGCGAGTTTTGTTTTCCAGGGAAAAGCGCCGTTGTTTGTGTCTGGGGGCCTGTGGCTGGAGTGGCCGGCTGGCTCCTTACAATGAACGATACGCAGCATGGTTCCCAGACCTGAGGTGGCACCAGTGCCAAGTCGGGCTAGTTTGATGGTGCAAAGTGGCTCCTGCAATCTGCCATCCAGAAGCGGGGTAGCTTACTTTTGTTTGCCAGGGAAACGGGCCGAGCTTTGTGTCTGGGCGCCTATGGCTTGGAGTGACCGGCTAGGTCCTGAAAAGCTACGATAGGCAGGATGGTGACCAGACCCATGGTGGCACCAGTGCCAAGTTGGGCTGGTTTGATAGTACCAAGTGGCTCCTGCAATCTGCCATCAAAAAGTTGGCAGGCGAGTTTTGTTTTCCAGGGAAAAGCGCCGTTGTTTGTGTTTGGGCGCCTGTGGCTGGGAGTGGCCGGCTGGCTCCTTAGAATCCACGATACGCGGCATGGTTCCCAGACCAGAGGTGGCACCAGTGCCAAGTTGGGCTGGTTTGATAGTACCATGTGGCTCCTGCAATCTGCCATCCAGAAGCGGGGCAGCTTACTTTTGTTTGCCAGGGAAACGGGCCGAGGTTTGTGTCTCAGGGCCTATGGCTGGGAGTGACCGGCTGGCTCCTGAAAAGCTACGATAGGCAGGATGGTGACCAGACCCATGGTGGCACCAGTGCCAAGTTGGGCTGGTTTGATAGTACCAAGTGGCTCCTGCAATCTGCCAACAAAAAGTTGGCAGGCGAGTTTGTTATCCAGGGAAAAGCGCCGTTGTTTGTGTCTGGGGGCCTGTGGCTGGGAGTGGCCGGCTGGCTCCTTAGAATCCACGATACGCAGGATGGTTCCCAGACCAGAGGTGGCACCAGTGCCAAGTCGGGCTGGTTTGATGGTGAAAAGTGGCTCCTGCAATCTGCCATCCAGAAGCGGGATAACTTACTTTTGTTTGCCAGGGAAACGGGCCGAGGTTTTTGTCTGGGGGCCTATGGCTGGGAGTGTTTGGCTGGCTCCTGAAAAGCTACGATAGGCAGGATGGTGACCAGACCCATGGTGGCACCAGTGCCAAGTTGGGCTGGTTTGATAGTACCAAGTGGCTCCTGCAATCTGCCATCAAAAAGTTGGCAGGCGAGTTTTGTTTTCCAGGGAAAAGCGCCGTTGTTTGTGTTTGGGGGCCTGTGGGTGAGAGTGGCCGGCTGTCTCCTTAGAATCCACGATACGCAGGATGGTTCCCAGACCAGAGGTGGCACCAGTGCCAAGTCGGGCTGGTGTGATGGTGAAAAGTGGCTCCTGCAATCTGCCATCCAGGAGCGGGGTAGCTTACTTTTGTTTCCCAGGGAAACGGGCCGAGGTATTTGTCTGGGGGCCTATGGCTGGGAGTGACTGGCTGGCTACTGAAAAGCTACGATAGGCAGGATGGTTACCAGACTCATGGTGGCACCAGTGCCAAGTCGGGCTGGTTTGATTATACTAAATAGCTCCTGCAATCTGCCATCCAGACGCGGGGCAGCGGATTTTTGTTTGCTGGAGAAAAGTTCCGTGGTTTTTTTTTGGGGGTATATGGCTGGACGTGGCCGGCTGGCTCCTTAAAAAGCTCGATACGCAGGATTGTTCCCTGACCCAAGGTGGCATCAGTGCCAAGTCGGGCTGTTTTCGTAGTACCAAGTGCGTCCTGCAATTTGCCATCCAGAAGAGGGGCAGTTGAGTTCTGTTTGCCAGAGAAAAGGGCCGTGGTATGTGTTTGGGGGCATATGGTTGAGAGTGGCCGGCTGGCCCCTGAAAATCCACGATAGGCAGGATGGTTCCCAGAGCCAAGGTGGCACCAGTGCCATGTTGGCCTGGTTTGATAGTAGCATGTGGCTCCTGCAATCTGCCATCCAGAAGCGGGGCTGCTTACTTTTGTTTGCCAGGGAAACGGGCCGAGATATTTGTCTGGGGGCCTATGGCTGGGAGTGAGCGGCTGGCTCCTGAAAAGCTACGATAGGCAGGATGGTGACCAGACCCATGGTGGCACCAGTGCCAAGTTGGGCTGGTTTGATAGTACCAAGTGGCTCCTGCAATCTGCCATCAAAAAGTTGGCAGGAGAGTTTTGTTTTCCAGGGAAAAGCGCCGTTGCTTTTGTTTAGAGGCCTGTGGCAGGGAGTGGCCGCCTGTCCTCGTAGAATCTACGTTACGCAGCATGGTTCCCAGAGCCAAGGTGGCACCAGGGCCAAGTCGAGCTGGTTTGATAGTACCAAGTGCATCCTGCAATCAGCCATCCAAAAGCGGGGCAGCTTACTTTTGTTTGCCAGGGAAACGGGCCGAGGTTTGTGTCTGGGGGCCTATGGCAGGGAGTGACCGGCTGGCTCCTGAAAAGCTACGATAGGCAGGATGGTGACCAGACCCATGGTGGCACCAGTGCCAAGTTGGGCTGGTTTGATAGTACCAAGTGGCTCCTGCAATCTGCCATCAAAAAGTTGGCAGGAGAGTTTTGTTTTCCAGGGAAAAGCGCCGTTGTTTGTGTTTGGGGGTCTGTGGGTGGGAGTGGCCGGCTGGCTCCTTAGAACACACGATACGCAGGATGGTTCCCAGACCCAAGGTGGCACCAGTGCCACGTCGGGCTGCTTTGATGGTGAAAAGTGGCTCCTGCAATCTGCCATCCTGAAGCGGGGTAGCTTACATTTGTGTACCAGGGAAACGGGCCGAGGTTTATGACTGGGGGCCTAGGGCTAGGAGTGACCGGCTGGCTCCTGAAAAGCAACAATAGGCAGGATGGTTCCCAGACCCAAGGTGGCACCAGTGCCAAGTTGGGCTGGTTTGATGGTACCAACTGGCTCCTGCAATCTGCCATCAAAAAGTTGTCAGGCGAGTTTTGTTTTCCAGGGAAAAGCGCCGTTGATTTTGTTTGGAGGGCGGTGGCTGGCAGTGGCTGCCTGTCGTCTTAGAATCCGGGTTACGCAGCATGGTTCCCAGAGCCAAGGTGGCACCAGTGTCAAGTTGGGCTGGTTTGATAGTACCAAGTGGCTCCTGCAATCTGCCATCCAGAAGCGGGGCAGCTGACTTTTGTTTGCCAGGGAAACGGGCCGAGGTATTTGTCTGGGGACCTATGGCTGGGAGTGACCGGCTGGCTCCTGAAAAGCTACGATAGGCAGGATGGTGACCAGACCCATGGTGGCACCAGTGCCAAGTTGGGCTGGTTTGATAGTACCAAGTGGCTCCTGCAATCTGCCATCAAATAGTTGGCAGGCCAGTTTTGTTTTCCAGGGAAAAGCGCCGTTGTTTGTGTTTGGGGGACTGTGGCTGGGAGTGGCCGGCTGGCTCCTTAGAACACACGATACGCAGGATGGTTCCCAGACCCAAGGTGGCACAAGTGCCAAGTCGGGCTGGTTTGATAACACCAAGTGGCTCCTGCAATCTGCCATCCAGAAGCAGGGCAGCTTACTTTTGTTTTCCAGGGAAACGGACCGAGGTTTTTTTCTGGGGGCCTATGGCTGGGAGTGACCGGCTGGCTCCTGAAAAGCTACGATAGGCAGGATGGTGACCAGACCCATGGTGGCACCAGTGCCAAGTTGGGCTGGTTTGATAGTACCAAGTGGCTCCTGCAATCTGCCATCAAATAGTTGGCAGGCCAGTTTTGTTTTCCAGGGAAAAGCGCCGTTGTTTGTGTTTGGGGGACTGTGGCTGGGAGTGGCCGGCTGGCTCCTTAGAACACACGATACGCAGGATGGTTCCCAGACCCAAGGTGGCACAAGTGCCAAGTCGGGCTGGTTTGATAACACCAAGTGGCTCCTGCAATCTGCCATCCAGAAGCAGGGCAGCTTACTTTTGTTTTCCAGGGAAACGGACCGAGGTTTTTTTCTGGGGGCCTATGGCTGGGAGTGACCGGCTGGCTCCTGAAAAGCTACGATAGGCAGGATGGTGACCAGACCCATGGTGGCACCAGTGCCAAGTTGGGCTGGTTTGATAGTACCAAGTGGCTCCTGCACTCTGCCATCAAAATGTTGGCAGGCGAGTTTTGTTTTCCAGGGAAAAGCGCCGTTGTTTGTGTTTGGGGGCCTGTGGCTGGGAGTGGCCGGCTGGCTCCTTAGAATCCACGATACGCAGCATGGTTCCCAGACCAGAGGTGGCACCAGTGCCAAGTCGGGCTGGTTTGATGGTGCAAAGTGGCTCCTGCAATCTGCCATCCAGAAGTGCGGTAGCTTACTTTTGTGTGCCAGGGAAACAGGCCGAGGTTTGTGTCTGGCGGCCTATGGCTGGGAGTGACCGGCTGGCTCCTGAAAAGCTACGATAGGCAGGATGGTGACCAGACCCATGGTGGCACCAGTGCCAAGTTGGGCTGGTTTGATAGTACCAAGTGGCTCCTGCAATCTGCCATCAAAAAGTTGGCAGGCGAGTTTTGTTTTCCAGGGAAAAGCGCCGTTGTGTGTGTTTTGGGGCCTGTGGCTGGGAGTGGCCAGCTGGCTCCTTAGAATCCACGATACGCAGGATGGTTCCCAGACCCAAGGTGGCACCAGTGCCAAGTCGGGCTGGTTTGTTAGTACCAAGTGGTTCCTGCAATCTGCCATCCAGAAGCGGGGCACTTGAATTTTGTTTGCCAGAGAAAAAGGCTGTTGTTTGTGTTTCGGGGCCTGTGGCTGGCAGTGGACGGCTGGCTCCTGAAAATCCATGATACGCAGCATGGTTCCCAGACCCAAGGTGGCACCAGTGCCAAGTAGGGCTGGTTTCATAGTACCCAGTGGCTCCTGCAATCTGCCATCCAGAAGAGGGGCAGTTGAGTTTTGTTTTCCAGAGAAAAGGGCCGTGGTTTGTGTTTGGGGCCTATGGCTGAGAGTGACCGGCTGACCCCTGAAAATCCACTATACGCCGGATGGTTCCCAGATCCAAGGTGGCACCAGTGCCATGTTGTGCTGGTGTGATAGTCCCAAGTGGCTCCTGCACTCTGCCATCCAGAAGTGGGGCAGCTGAATTTTGTTTGCCAGAGAAAAAGGCTGTGGTTTTTGTTTGGGGGCCTATGGCTGGGAGTGGCCGGCTGGCTCCTGAAAATCCATGATACGCAGCATGGTTCCCAGACCCAAGGTGGCACCAGTGCCAAGTGGGGCTGGTTTCACAGTGTCAAGTGCCTCCTGCAATCTCCCATCCAGAAGCGGGGCAGCTGAGTTTTGTTTGCCTGTGAAACGGGCCGTTGTTTTTGATTGGGGTCTGTGGCCGAGAGTGTTCAGCTGGCTCCTGACAATCCACAATACGCAGGATGGTTCCCAGACCCAAGGTGGCACCAGTGCCAAGTCGTGCTGGTTTGATAGTACCAAGTGGCTCCTGCAATCTGCCATCCAGAAGCGGTGCAGCTGAGTTTTGTTTGCCAGAGGAAAGGGCCGTGGGTTGTGTTCGGGGGCATATGGCTGGGAGTGGCCGGCTGTCTCATTAAAAAGATCGATACGCACGATGGTTCCCAGACCCAAGGTGGCACCAGTGCCAAGTCGGGCTGTTTTTATAGTACCAAGTGCGTCCTGCAATTTGCCATCCAGAAGAGGGGCAGTTGAGTTTTGTTTGCCAGAGAAAAGCGCCGTTGTTTGTGTTTGGGGGCTTGTGGCTGGGAGTGGCCGACTGGCGCCTTAGAATCTGCGATACGCAGCATGGTTCCCAGACCCAAGGTGGCACCAGTTCCAAGTTGGGCTGGTTTGATAGTACCAAGTGGCTCCTGCAATCTGCCATCCAGAAGCGGGGTAGCTTAGTTTTGTTTGCCAGGGAAACGGGCCGAGGTTTGTGACTGGGGGCCTATGGCTGGGAGTGACCGGCTGGCTCCTGGAAAGCTACGATAGGCAGGATGGTGACCAGACCCATGGTGGCACCAGTGTCAAGTTGGGCTGGTTTGATAGTACCAAGTGGCTCCTGCAATCTGCCATCAAAAAGTTGGCAGGCGAGTTTTGTTTTCCAGGGAAAAGCGCCGTTGTTTGTGTCTGGGGGCCTGTGGCTGGAGTGACCGGCTGGCTCCTTAGAATCCACGATACGCAGGATGGTTCCCAGACCAGAGGTGGCACCAGCGCCAAGTCGGGCTGGTTTTATAGTACCAAGTGGTTCCTGCAATCTGCCATCCAGAAGCGGGGCAGCTTACTTTTGTGTGCCAGGGAAACGGGCCGAGCTTTGTGTCTGGGCGCCTATGGCTGGGAGTGACCGGCGAGGTCCTGAAAAGCTACGATCAGCAGGATGGTGACCACATCCATTGTGGCACCAGTGACAAGTTGGGCTGCTTGGATAGTACCAAGTGGCTCCTGCAATCCGCCATCAAAGAGTTGGCAGGCGAGTTTTGTTTTCCAGGGAAAAGCGCCGTTGTTTGTGTTTCGGGGCCTGTGGCTGGGAGTGGCCGGCTGGCTCCTTAGAATCCACGATACGCGGCATGGTTCCCAGACCAGAGGTGGCACCAGTGACAAGTCGGGCTGGTTTGATAGTACCAAGTGCGTCCTGCAATCTGCCATCCAGAAGCGGGGCAGCTTACTTTTGTTTGCCAGGGAAACGGGCCGAGGTTTGTGTCTGGGGGCCTATGGCTGGGAGTGACCGGCTGGCTCCTGAAAAGCTACGATAGGCAGGATGGGGAGCAGACCCATGGTGGCACCAGTGCCAAGTTGGGCTGGTTTGATAGTACCAAGTGGCTCCTGCAATCTGCCCTCAAAAAGTTGGCAGGCGAGTTTTGTTTTCCAGGGAAAAGCGCCGTTGTTTGTGTTTGGGGGCCTGTGGGTGGGAGTGGCCGGCTGGCTCCTTAGAATCCACGATACGCAGGATGGTTCCCAGACCTGACGTGGCACCAGTGCCAAGTCGGGCTGGTTTTATAGTACCAAGTGGTTCCTGCAATCTGCCATCCAGAAGCGGGGCAGCTTACTTTTGTTTGCCAGGGAAACGGGCCGAGGTTTTTGTCTGGGCGCCTATGGCTGGGAGTGACCTGCTAGGTCCTGAAAAGCTACGATAGGCAGGATGGTGACCATATCCATGGTGGCACCAGTGCCAAGTTGGGCTGGTTTGATAGTACCAAGTGGCTCCTGCAATCCGCCATCAAAAAGTTGGCAGGCGAGTTTTGTTTTCCAGGGAAAAGCGCCGTTGTTTGTGTTTGGGTGCCTGTGGCAGGGAGTGGCCGGCGGGCTCCTCAGAATCCACGATACGCGGGATGGTTCCCAGACCCAAGGTGGCACCAGTGCCAAGTTGGGCTGGTTTGATACTACCAAGTGCGTCCTGCAAACTGCCATCCAGAAGCGGGGTAGCTTACTTTTTTTTGCCTGGGAAACGGGCCGAGGTTTTTTTCTCGGGGCCTATGGCTGGGGGTGACCTGCTGGCTCCTGAAAAGCTACGATAGGCAGGATGGTGACCAGACCCATGGTGGCACCAGTGCCAAGTCGGGCTGATTTGATAGTACCAAGTGGCTCCTGCAATCTGCCATCAAAATGTTGGCAGGCGAGTTTTGTTTTCCAGGGAAAAGCGCCGTTGTTTGTGTTTGGGGGCCTGTGGCTGGGAGTGGCCGGCTGGCTAATTAGAATCCACGATACGCAGGATGGTTCCCAGACCAGAGGTGGCACCAGTGCCAAGTCGGGCTGGTTTGATACTACCAAGTGCGTCCTGCAATCTGCCATCCAGAAGCGGGACAGCTTACTTTTGTTTGCCAGGGAAACGGGCCGAGGTTTGTGTCTGGGGGCCTATGGCTGGGAGTGACCGGCTGGCTCCTGAAAAGCTACGATAGGCAGGATGGTGACCAGACCCATGGTGGCACCAGTGCCAAGTTGGGCTGGTTTGATAGTACCAAGTGGCTCCTGCAATCTGCCATCAGAAATTTGGCAGGCGAGTTTGTTATCTAGGGAAAAGCGCCGTTGTTTGTGTTTGGGGGCCTGTGGCTGGGAGTGGCCGGTTGGCTCCTTAGAATCCACGATACGCAGGATGGTTCCCAGACCAGAGGTGGCACCAGTGCCAAGTCGGGCTGGTCTGATAGTACCAAGTGCGTCCTGCAATCTGCCATCCAGAAGCGGGGCAGCTTAATTTTGTTTGCCAGGGAAACGGGCCGAGGTTTGTGTTTGGGAGCCTGTGGCTGGGAGTTGCCGACTGGCTCCTTAGAACCCATGATACGCAGGATGGTTCCCAGACCAGAGGTGGCACCAGTGCCAAGTTGGGCTAGTTTGATAGTACCAAGTGGCTTCTGCAATCTGCCATCCAGAAGCGGGGCAGCTTACTTTTGTTTGCCAGGGAAACGGGCCGTTGTTTGTGTTTGGGGGCCTGTGGCTGGGAGTTGCCGACTGGCTCCTTAGAATCCACGATACGCGGGATGGTTCCCAGACCAGAGGTGGCACCAGTGCCAAGTTGGGCTGGTGTGATAGTACCAAGTGGCTCCTGCAATCTGCCATCCAGAAGCGGGGCAGCTTACTTTTCTTTGCCAGGGAAACGTGCCGAGGTTTGTGTCTCAGGGCCTATGGCTGGGAGTGACCGGCTGGCTCCTGAAAAGTTACCATAGGCAGGATGGTGAGCAGACCCATGGTGGCACCAGTGCCAAGTCGGGCTGGTTTGATAGTACCAAGTGGCTCCTGCAATCTGCCATCAAAATGTTGGCAGGCGAGTTTTGTTTTCCAGGGAAAAGCGCCGTTGTTTGTGTTTGGGGGCCTGTGGCTGGGAGTGGCCGGCTGGCTGCTTAGAATCCACGATACACAGGATGGTTCCCAGACCAGAGGTGGCACCAGTGCCAAGTCGGGCTGCTTTGATAATACCTAGTGGATCCTGCAATCTGCCATCCAGAAGCGGGACAGCTTACATTTGTTTGCCAGGGAAACGGGCCGAGATTTGTGTCTGGGCGCCTATGGCTTGGAGTGACCAGCTATGTCCTGAAAAGCTACGATAGGCAGGATGGTGACCAGACCCATGGTGGCACCAGTGCCAAGTTGGGCTGATTTGATAGTACCAAGTGGCTCCTGCAATCTGCCATCAAAAAGTTGGCAGGCGAGTTTTGTTTTCCAGGGAAAAGCGCCGTTGTTTGTGTTTGGGGGCCTGTGGCTGGGAGTGGCCGGCTGGCTCCTTAGAATCCACGATACGCGGCATGGTTCCCAGACCAGAGGTGGCACCAGTGCCAAGTTGGGCTGGTTTGATGGTGCAAAGTGGCTCCTGCAATCTGCCATCCAGAAGCGGGGCAGCTTACTTTTGTTTCCCAGGGAAACGGGCCAAGGTTTTTCTCTGGGGGCCTATGGCTGGGAGTGACCGGCTGGCGCCTGAACAGCTACGATAGGCAGGATGGTGACCAGACCCATGGTGGCACCAGTGCCAAGTTGGGCTGATTTGATAGTAGCAAGTGGCTCCTGCAATCTGCCATCAAAATGTTGGCAGGCGAGTTTTGTTTTCCAGGGAAAAGCGCCGTTGTTTGTGTCTGGGGGCCTGTGGCTGGAGTGGCCGGCTGGCTCCTTACAATGAACGATACGCAGCATGGTTCCCAGACCTGAGGTGGCACCAGTGCCAAGTCGGGCTAGTTTGATGGTGCAAAGTGGCTCCTGCAATCTGCCATCCAGAAGCGGGGTAGCTTACTTTTGTTTGCCAGGGAAACGGGCCGAGCTTTGTGTCTGGGCGCCTATGGCTTGGAGTGACCGGCTAGGTCCTGAAAAGCTACGATAGGCAGGATGGTGACCAGACCCATGGTGGCACCAGTGCCAAGTTGGGCTGGTTTGATAGTACCAAGTGGCTCCTGCAATCTGCCATCAAAAAGTTGGCAGGCGAGTTTTGTTTTCCAGGGAAAAGCGCCGTTGTTTGTGTTTGGGGGCCTGTGGGTGAGAGTGGCCGGCTGTCTCCTTAGAATCCACGATACGCAGGATGGTTCCCAGACCAGAGGTGGCACCAGTGCCAAGTCGGGCTGGTTTGATGGTGAAAAGTGGCTCCTGCAATCTGCCATCCAGAAGCGGGGTAGCTTACTTTTGTTTCCCAGGGAAACGGGCCGAGGTATTTGTCTGGGGGCCTATGGCTGGGAGTGACTGGCTGGCTACTGAAAAGCTACGATAGGCAGGATGGTTACCAGACTCATGGTGGCACCAGTGCCAAGTCGGGCTGGTTTGATTATACTAAATAGCTCCTGCAATCTGCCATCCAGACGCGGGGCAGCGGATTTTTGTTTGCTGGAGAAAAGTTCCGTGGTTTTTTTTTGGGGGTATATGGCTGGACGTGGCCGGCTGGCTCCTTAAAAAGCTCGATACGCAGGATTGTTCCCTGACCCAAGGTGGCATCAGTGCCAAGTCGGGCTGTTTTCGTAGTACCAAGTGCGTCCTGCAATTTGCCATCCAGAAGAGGGGCAGTTGAGTTCTGTTTGCCAGAGAAAAGGGCCGTGGTATGTGTTTGGGGGCATATGGTTGAGAGTGGCCGGCTGGCCCCTGAAAATCCACGATAGGCAGGATGGTTCCCAGAGCCAAGGTGGCACCAGTGCCATGTTGGCCTGGTTTGATAGTAGCATGTGGCTCCTGCAATCTGCCATCCAGAAGCGGGGCTGCTTACTTTTGTTTGCCAGGGAAACGGGCCGAGATATTTGTCTGGGGGCCTATGGCTGGGAGTGAGCGGCTGGCTCCTGAAAAGCTACGATAGGCAGGATGGTGACCAGACCCATGGTGGCACCAGTGCCAAGTTGGGCTGGTTTGATAGTACCAAGTGGCTCCTGCAATCTGCCATCAAAAAGTTGGCAGGAGAGTTTTGTTTTCCAGGGAAAAGCGCCGTTGCTTTTGTTTAGAGGCCTGTGGCAGGGAGTGGCCGCCTGTCCTCGTAGAATCTACGTTACGCAGCATGGTTCCCAGAGCCAAGGTGGCACCAGGGCCAAGTCGAGCTGGTTTGATAGTACCAAGTGCATCCTGCAATCAGCCATCCAAAAGCGGGGCAGCTTACTTTTGTTTGCCAGGGAAACGGGCCGAGGTTTGTGTCTGGGGGCCTATGGCAGGGAGTGACCGGCTGGCTCCTGAAAAGCTACGATAGGCAGGATGGTGACCAGACCCATGGTGGCACCAGTGCCAAGTTGGGCTGGTTTGATAGTACCAAGTGGCTCCTGCAATCTGCCATCAAAAAGTTGGCAGGAGAGTTTTGTTTTCCAGGGAAAAGCGCCGTTGTTTGTGTTTGGGGGTCTGTGGGTGGGAGTGGCCGGCTGGCTCCTTAGAACACACGATACGCAGGATGGTTCCCAGACCCAAGGTGGCACCAGTGCCACGTCGGGCTGCTTTGATGGTGAAAAGTGGCTCCTGCAATCTGCCATCCTGAAGCGGGGTAGCTTACATTTGTGTACCAGGGAAACGGGCCGAGGTTTATGACTGGGGGCCTAGGGCTAGGAGTGACCGGCTGGCTCCTGAAAAGCAACAATAGGCAGGATGGTTCCCAGACCCAAGGTGGCACCAGTGCCAAGTTGGGCTGGTTTGATGGTACCAACTGGCTCCTGCAATCTGCCATCAAAAAGTTGTCAGGCGAGTTTTGTTTTCCAGGGAAAAGCGCCGTTGATTTTGTTTGGAGGGCGGTGGCTGGCAGTGGCTGCCTGTCGTCTTAGAATCCGGGTTACGCAGCATGGTTCCCAGAGCCAAGGTGGCACCAGTGTCAAGTTGGGCTGGTTTGATAGTACCAAGTGGCTCCTGCAATCTGCCATCCAGAAGCGGGGCAGCTGACTTTTGTTTGCCAGGGAAACGGGCCGAGGTATTTGTCTGGGGACCTATGGCTGGGAGTGACCGGCTGGCTCCTGAAAAGCTACGATAGGCAGGATGGTGACCAGACCCATGGTGGCACCAGTGCCAAGTTGGGCTGGTTTGATAGTACCAAGTGGCTCCTGCAATCTGCCATCAAATAGTTGGCAGGCCAGTTTTGTTTTCCAGGGAAAAGCGCCGTTGTTTGTGTTTGGGGGACTGTGGCTGGGAGTGGCCGGCTGGCTCCTTAGAACACACGATACGCAGGATGGTTCCCAGACCCAAGGTGGCACAAGTGCCAAGTCGGGCTGGTTTGATAACACCAAGTGGCTCCTGCAATCTGCCATCCAGAAGCAGGGCAGCTTACTTTTGTTTTCCAGGGAAACGGACCGAGGTTTTTTTCTGGGGGCCTATGGCTGGGAGTGACCGGCTGGCTCCTGAAAAGCTACGATAGGCAGGATGGTGACCAGACCCATGGTGGCACCAGTGCCAAGTTGGGCTGGTTTGATAGTACCAAGTGGCTCCTGCAATCTGCCATCAAATAGTTGGCAGGCCAGTTTTGTTTTCCAGGGAAAAGCGCCGTTGTTTGTGTTTGGGGGACTGTGGCTGGGAGTGGCCGGCTGGCTCCTTAGAACACACGATACGCAGGATGGTTCCCAGACCCAAGGTGGCACAAGTGCCAAGTCGGGCTGGTTTGATAACACCAAGTGGCTCCTGCAATCTGCCATCCAGAAGCAGGGCAGCTTACTTTTGTTTTCCAGGGAAACGGACCGAGGTTTTTTTCTGGGGGCCTATGGCTGGGAGTGACCGGCTGGCTCCTGAAAAGCTACGATAGGCAGGATGGTGACCAGACCCATGGTGGCACCAGTGCCAAGTTGGGCTGGTTTGATAGTACCAAGGGGCTCCTGCACTCTGCCATCAAAATGTTGGCAGGCGAGTTTTGTTTTCCAGGGAAAAGCGCCGTTGTTTGTGTTTGGGGGCCTGTGGCTGGGAGTGGCCGGCTGGCTCCTTAGAATCCACGATACGCAGCATGGTTCCCAGACCAGAGGTGGCACCAGTGCCAAGTCGGGCTGGTTTGATGGTGCAAAGTGGCTCCTGCAATCTGCCATCCAGAAGTGCGGTAGCTTACTTTTGTGTGCCAGGGAAACAGGCCGAGGTTTGTGTCTGGCGGCCTATGGCTGGGAGTGACCGGCTGGCTCCTGAAAAGCTACGATAGGCAGGATGGTGACCAGACCCATGGTGGCACCAGTGCCAAGTTGGGCTGGTTTGATAGTACCAAGTGGCTCCTGCAATCTGCCATCAAAATGTTGGCAGGCGAGTTTTGTTTTCCAGGGAAAAGCGCCGTTGTGTGTGTTTTGGGGCCTGTGGCTGGGAGTGGCCAGCTGGCTCCTTAGAATCCACGATACGCAGGATGGTTCCCAGACCCAAGGTGGCACCAGTGCCAAGTCGGGCTGGTTTGTTAGTACCAAGTGGTTCCTGCAATCTGCCATCCAGAAGCGGGGCAGCTGAATTTTGTTTGCCAGAGAAAAAGGCTGTTGTTTGTGTTTCGGGGCCTGTGGCTGGCAGTGGACGGCTGGCTCCTGAAAATCCATGATACGCAGCATGGTTCCCAGACCCAAGGTGGCACCAGTGCCAAGTAGGGCTGGTTTCATAGTACCCAGTGGCTCCTGCAATCTGCCATCCAGAAGAGGGGCAGTTGAGTTTTGTTTTCCAGAGAAAAGGGCCGTGGTTTGTGTTTGGGGCCTATGGCTGAGAGTGACCGGCTGACCCCTGAAAATCCACTATACGCCGGATGGTTCCCAGATCCAAGGTGGCACCAGTGCCATGTTGTGCTGGTGTGATAGTCCCAAGTGGCTCCTGCACTCTGCCATCCAGAAGTGGGGCAGCTGAATTTTGTTTGCCAGAGAAAAAGGCTGTGGTTTTTGTTTGGGGGCCTATGGCTGGGAGTGGCCGGCTGGCTCCTGAAAATCCATGATACGCAGCATGGTTCCCAGACCCAAGGTGGCACCAGTGCCAAGTGGGGCTGGTTTCACAGTGTCAAGTGCCTCCTGCAATCTCCCATCCAGAAGCGGGGCAGCTGAGTTTTGTTTGCCTGTGAAACGGGCCGTTGTTTTTGATTGGGGTCTGTGGCCGAGAGTGTTCAGCTGGCTCCTGACAATCCACAATACGCAGGATGGTTCCCAGACCCAAGGTGGCACCAGTGCCAAGTCGTGCTGGTTTGATAGTACCAAGTGGCTCCTGCAATCTGCCATCCAGAAGCGGTGCAGCTGAGTTTTGTTTGCCAGAGGAAAGGGCCGTGGGTTGTGTTCGGGGGCATATGGCTGGGAGTGGCCGGCTGTCTCATTAAAAAGATCGATACGCACGATGGTTCCCAGACCCAAGGTGGCACCAGTGCCAAGTCGGGCTGTTTTTATAGTACCAAGTGCGTCCTGCAATTTGCCATCCAGAAGAGGGGCAGTTGAGTTTTGTTTGCCAGAGAAAAGCGCCGTTGTTTGTGTTTGGGGGCTTGTGGCTGGGAGTGGCCGACTGGCGCCTTAGAATCTGCGATACGCAGCATGGTTCCCAGACCCAAGGTGGCACCAGTTCCAAGTTGGGCTGGTTTGATAGTACCAAGTGGCTCCTGCAATCTGCCATCCAGAAGCGGGGTAGCTTAGTTTTGTTTGCCAGGGAAACGGGCCGAGGTTTGTGACTGGGGGCCTATGGCTGGGAGTGACCGGCTGGCTCCTGGAAAGCTACGATAGGCAGGATGGTGACCAGACCCATGGTGGCACCAGTGTCAAGTTGGGCTGGTTTGATAGTACCAAGTGGCTCCTGCAATCTGCCATCAAAAAGTTGGCAGGCGAGTTTTGTTTTCCAGGGAAAAGCGCCGTTGTTTGTGTCTGGGGGCCTGTGGCTGGAGTGACCGGCTGGCTCCTTAGAATCCACGATACGCAGGATGGTTCCCAGACCAGAGGTGGCACCAGCGCCAAGTCGGGCTGGTTTTATAGTACCAAGTGGTTCCTGCAATCTGCCATCCAGAAGCGGGGCAGCTTACTTTTGTGTGCCAGGGAAACGGGCCGAGCTTTGTGTCTGGGCGCCTATGGCTGGGAGTGACCGGCGAGGTCCTGAAAAGCTACGATCAGCAGGATGGTGACCACATCCATTGTGGCACCAGTGACAAGTTGGGCTGCTTGGATAGTACCAAGTGGCTCCTGCAATCCGCCATCAAAGAGTTGGCAGGCGAGTTTTGTTTTCCAGGGAAAAGCGCCGTTGTTTGTGTTTCGGGGCCTGTGGCTGGGAGTGGCCGGCTGGCTCCTTAGAATCCACGATACGCGGCATGGTTCCCAGACCAGAGGTGGCACCAGTGACAAGTCGGGCTGGTTTGATAGTACCAAGTGCGTCCTGCAATCTGCCATCCAGAAGCGGGGCAGCTTACTTTTGTTTGCCAGGGAAACGGGCCGAGGTTTGTGTCTGGGGGCCTATGGCTGGGAGTGACCGGCTGGCTCCTGAAAAGCTACGATAGGCAGGATGGGGAGCAGACCCATGGTGGCACCAGTGCCAAGTTGGGCTGGTTTGATAGTACCAAGTGGCTCCTGCAATCTGCCCTCAAAAAGTTGGCAGGCGAGTTTTGTTTTCCAGGGAAAAGCGCCGTTGTTTGTGTTTGGGGGCCTGTGGGTGGGAGTGGCCGGCTGGCTCCTTAGAATCCACGATACGCAGGATGGTTCCCAGACCTGACGTGGCACCAGTGCCAAGTCGGGCTGGTTTTATAGTACCAAGTGGTTCCTGCAATCTGCCATCCAGAAGCGGGGCAGCTTACTTTTGTTTGCCAGGGAAACGGGCCGAGGTTTTTGTCTGGGCGCCTATGGCTGGGAGTGACCTGCTAGGTCCTGAAAAGCTACGATAGGCAGGATGGTGACCATATCCATGGTGGCACCAGTGCCAAGTTGGGCTGATTTGATAGTACCAAGTGGCTCCTGCAATCCGCCATCAAAAAGTTGGCAGGCGAGTTTTGTTTTCCAGGGAAAAGCGCCGTTGTTTGTGTTTGGGTGCCTGTGGCAGGGAGTGGCCGGCGGGCTCCTCAGAATCCACGATACGCGGGATGGTTCCCAGACCCAAGGTGGCACCAGTGCCAAGTTGGGCTGGTTTGATACTACCAAGTGCGTCCTGCAAACTGCCATCCAGAAGCGGGGTAGCTTACTTTTTTTTGCCTGGGAAACGGGCCGAGGTTTTTTTCTCGGGGCCTATGGCTGGGGGTGACCTGCTGGCTCCTGAAAAGCTACGATAGGCAGGATGGTGACCAGACCCATGGTGGCACCAGTGCCAAGTCGGGCTGATTTGATAGTACCAAGTGGCTCCTGCAATCTGCCATCAAAATGTTGGCAGGCGAGTTTTGTTTTCCAGGGAAAAGCGCCGTTGTTTGTGTTTGGGGGCCTGTGGCTGGGAGTGGCCGGCTGGCTAATTAGAATCCACGATACGCAGGATGGTTCCCAGACCAGAGGTGGCACCAGTGCCAAGTCGGGCTGGTTTGATACTACCAAGTGCGTCCTGCCATCTGCCATCCAGAAGCGGGACAGCTTACTTTTGTTTGCCAGGGAAACGGGCCGAGGTTTGTGTCTGGGGGCCTATGGCTGGGAGTGACTGGCTGGCTCCTGAAAAGCTACGATAGGCAGGATGGTGACCAGACCCATGGTGGCACCAGTGCCAAGTTGGGCTGGTTTGATAGTACCAAGTGGCTCCTGCAATCTGCCATCAGAAATTTGGCAGGCGAGTTTGTTATCTAGGGAAAAGCGCCGTTGTTTGTGTTTGGGGGCCTGTGGCTGGGAGTGGCCGGTTGGCTCCTTAGAATCCACGATACGCAGGATGGTTCCCAGACCAGAGGTGGCACCAGTGCCAAGTCGGGCTGGTCTGATAGTACCAAGTGCGTCCTGCAATCTGCCATCCAGAAGCGGGGCAGCTTAATTTTGTTTGCCAGGGAAACGGGCCGAGGTTTGTGTTTGGGAGCCTGTGGCTGGGAGTTGCCGACTGGCTCCTTAGAACCCATGATACGCAGGATGGTTCCCAGACCAGAGGTGGCACCAGTGCCAAGTTGGGCTAGTTTGATAGTACCAAGTGGCTTCTGCAATCTGCCATCCAGAAGCGGGGCAGCTTACTTTTGTTTGCCAGGGAAACGGGCCGTTGTTTGTGTTTGGGGGCCTGTGGCTGGGAGTTGCCGACTGGCTCCTTAGAATCCACGATACGCGGGATGGTTCCCAGACCAGAGGTGGCACCAGTGCCAAGTTGGGCTGGTGTGATAGTACCAAGTGGCTCCTGCAATCTGCCATCCAGAAGCGGGGCAGCTTACTTTTGTTTGCCAGGGAAACGGGCCGAGGTTTGTGTCTCAGGGCCTATGGCTGGGAGTGACCGGCTGGCTCCTGAAAAGTTACCATAGGCAGGATGGTGAGCAGACCCATGGTGGCACCAGTGCCAAGTCGGGCTGGTTTGATAGTACCAAGTGGCTCCTGCAATCTGCCATCAAAATGTTGGCAGGCGAGTTTTGTTTTCCAGGGAAAAGCGCCGTTGTTTGTGTTTGGGGGCCTGTGGCTGGGAGTGGCCGGCTGGCTCCTTAGAATCCACGATACACAGGATGGTTCCCAGACCCAAGGTGGCACCAGTTCCAAGTTGGGCTGGTTTGATAGTACCAAGTGGCTCCTGCAATCTGCCATCCAGAAGCGGGGTAGCTTACTTTTGTTTGCCAGGGAAACGGGCCGAGGTTTGTGACTGGGGGCCTATGGCTGGGAGTGACCGGCTGGCTCCTGAAAAGCTACGATAGGCAGGATGGTGACCAGACCCATGGTGGCACCAGTGCCAAGTTGGGCTGGTTTGATAGTACCAAGTGGCTCCTGCAATCTGCCATCAAAATGTTGGCAGGCGAGTTTTGTTTTCCAGGGAAAAGCGCCGTTGTTTGTGTCTGGGGGCCTGTGGCTGGAGTGACCGGCTGGCTCCTTAGAATCCACGATACGCAGGATGGTTCCCAGACCAGAGGTGGCACCAGTGCCAAGTTGGGCTGGTTTTATAGTACCAAGTGGCTCCTGCAATCTGCCATCCAGAAGCGGGGTAGCTTACTTTTGTTTGCCAGGGAAACGGGCCGAGGTTTGTGACTGGGGGCCTATGGCTGGGAGTGACCGGCGAGGTCCTGAAAAGCTACGATAGGCAGGATGGTGACCACATCCATTGTGGCACCAGTGACAAGTTGGGCTGGTTTGATAGTAGCAAGTGGCTCCTGCAATCCGCCATCAAAATGTTGGCAGGCGAGTTTTGTTTTCCAGGGAAAAGCGCCGTTGTTTGTGTTTGGGCGCCTGTGGCTGGGAGTGGCCGGCTGGCTCCTTAGAATCCACGATACGCGGCATGGTTCCCAGACCAGAGGTGGCACCAGTGACAAGTCGGGCTGGTTTGATAGTACCAAGGGCGTCCTGCAATCTGCCATCCAGAAGCGGGGCAGCTTACTTTTGTTTGCCAGGGAAACGGTCCGAGGTTTGTGTCTGGGGGCCTATGGCTGGGAGTGACCGGCTGGCTCCTGAAAAGCTACGATAGGCAGGATGGTGACCAGACCCATGGTGGCACCAGTGCCAAGTTGGGCTGGTTTGATAGTACCAAGTGGCTCCTGCAATCTGCCCTCAAAAATTTGGCAGGCGAGTTTTGTTTTCCAGGGAATAGCGTCGTTGTTTGTGTTTGGGGGCCTGTGGGTGGGAGTGGCCGGCTGGCTCCTTAGAATCCACGATACGCAGGATGGTTCCCAGACCTGACGTGGCACCAGTGCCAAGTCGGGCTGGTTTTATAGTACCAATTGGTTCCTGCAATCTGCCATCCAGAAGCGGGGCAGCTTACTTTTGTTTGCCAGGGTAACGGGCCGAGGTTTTTGTCTGGGCGCCTATGGCTGGGAGTGACCTGCTAGGTCCTGAAAAGCTACGATAGGCAGGATGGTGACCATATCCATGGTGGCACCAGTGCCAAGTTGGGCTGGTTTGATAGTACCAAGTGGCTCCTGCAATCCGCCATCAAAAAGTTGGCAGGCGAGTTTTGTTTTCCAGGTAAAAGTGCCGTTGTTTGTGTTTGGGTGCCTGTGGCAGGGAGTGGCCGGCGGGTTCCTCAGAATCCACGATACGCAGGATGGTTCCCAGGCCCAAGGTGGCACCAGTGCCAAGTTGGGCTGGTTTGATACTACCAAGTGCGTCCTGCAATCTGCCATCCAGAAGCGGGGTAGCTTACTTTTTTTTGCCAGGGAAACGGGCCGAGGTTTTTTTCTCGGGGCCTATGGCTGGGGGTGACCTGCTGGCTCCTGAAAAGCTACGATAGGCAGGATGGTGACCAGACCCATGGTGGCACCAGTGCCAAGTTGGGCTTATTTGATAGTACCAAGTGGCTCCTGCAATCTGCCATCAAAATGTTGGCAGGCGAGTTTTGTTTTCCAGGGAAAAGCGCCGTTGTTTGTGTTTGGGGGCCTGTGGCTGGGAGTGGCCGGCTGGCTAATTAGAATCCACGATACGCAGGATGGTTCCCAGACCAGAGGTGGCACCAGTGCCAAGTCGGGCTGGTTTGATACTACCAAGTGCGTCCTGCAATCTGCCATCCAGAAGCGGGACAGCTTACTTTTGTTTGCCAGGGAAACGGGCCGAGGTTTGTGTCTGGGGGCCTATGGCTGGGAGTGACCGGCTGGCTCCTGAAAAGCTACGATAGGCAGGATGGTGACCAGACCCATGGTGGCACCAGTGCCAAGTTGGGCTGGTTTGATAGTACCAAGTGGCTCCTGCAATCTGCCATCAAAAAGTTGGCAGGCGAGTTTGTTATCTAGGGAAAAGCGCAGTTGTTTGTGTTTGGGGGCCTGTGGCTGGGAGTGGCCGGCTGGCTCCTTAGAATCCACGATACGCAGGATGGTTCCCAGACCCATGGTGGCACCAGTGCCAAGTTGGGCTGGTTCGATACTACCAAGTGGCTCCTGCAATCTGCCATGAAAAAGTTGGCAGGCGAGTTTTGTTTTCCAGGGTAAAGCGCCATTGTTTGTGTTTGGGGGCCTGTGGGTGGGAGTGGCCGGCTGGCTCCTTAGAATCCACGATACGCAGGATGGTTCCCAGACCTGAGGTGGCACCAGTGGCAAGTCGGGCTAGTTTGATGCTGCAAAGTGGCTCCTGCAATCTGCCATCCAGAAGCGGGGTAGCTTACTTTTGTTTGCCAGGGAAACGGGCCGAGCTTTGTGTCTGGGGGCCTATGGCTTGGAGTGACCGGCTGGCTCCTGAAAAGCTACGATAGGCAGGATGGTGACCAGACCCATGGTGGCACCAGTGCCAAGTTGGGCTGGTTTGATAGTACCAAGTGGCTCCTGCAATCTGCCATCAAAATATTGGCAGGCGAGTTTTGTTTTCCAGGGAAAAGCGCCGTTGATTTTGTTTGGAGGCCGGTGGCTGGCAGTGGCCGTCTGGTTCCTTAGACTCCACGATACGCAGCATGGTTCCCAGACCTGAGGTGGCACCAGTGCCAAGTCGGGCTAGTTTGATGGTGCAAAGTGGCTCCTGCAATCTGCCATCCAGAAGCAGGGCAGCTTACTTTTGTTTGCCAGGGAAACGGGCCGAGGTTTTTCTCTGGGGGCCTATGGCAGGGAGGGACCGGCTGGCTCCTGAAAAGCTACGATAGGAAGGATGGTGACCAGACCCATGGTGGCACAAGTGCCAAGTTGGGCTGATTTGATAGTAGCAAGTGGCTCCTGCAATCTGCCATCAAAATGTTGGCAGACGAGTTTTGTTTTCCAGGGAAAAGCGCCGTTGATTGTGTTTGGGGGCCTGTGGCTGGGAGTGACCAGGTGGCTCCTTTGAATCCACGATACGCAGGATGGTTCCCAGACCCAAGGTGGAACCACTGCCAAGTTGGGCTGGTTTGATAGTACCAAGTGATTCCTGCAATCTGCCGTCCAGATGCGGGGCAGCTTACTTTTGTTTGCCAGGGAAACGGGCCGAGCTTTGTGTCTGGGGGCCTATGGCTGGGAGTGACCGGCTGGCTCCTGAAAAGCTACGATAGGCAGGATGGTGACCAGACCCATGGTGGCACCAGTGCCAAGTTGGGCTGGTTTGATAGTACCAAGTGGCTCCTGCAATCTGCCATCAAAAAGTTGGCAGGCGAGTTTTGTTTTCCAGGGAAAAGCGCCGTTGTTTGTGTTTGGGGGCCTGTGGCTGGGAATGGCCGGCTTGCTAATTGGAATCCACGATACGCAGCATGGTTCCCAGACCTGAGGTGGCACCAGTGACAAGTCGGGCCAGTTTGATGGTGCAAAGTGGCTCCTGCAATCTGCCATCCAGAAGCGGGGCAGCTTACTTTTGTTTTCCAGGGAAAAGGGCCGAGGTTTTTCTCTGGGGGCCTATGGCTGGGAGTGACCGGCTGGCGCCTGAACAGCTACGATAGGCAGGATGGTTCCCAGACCCATGGTGGCACCAGTGCCATGTTGGGCTGATTTGATAGTACCAAGTGCCTCCTGCAATCTGCCATCAAAATGTTGGCAGGCGAGTTTTGTTTTCCAGGGAAAAGCGCTGTTGTTGTATTTGGGGGCCTGTGGCTGGGAGTGGCCGGCTGGCTCCTTAGAATCCACGATACGCAGGATGGTTCCCAGACCCAAGGTGGCACCAGTGCCAAGTTGGGCTGGTTTGATAGTACCAAGTGGTTCCTGCAATCTGCCATCCAGAAGCGGGGCAGCTTACTTTTGTTTGCCAGGGAAACGGGCCGAGGTTTTTGTCTGGGGGCCTATGGCTGGGAGTGTTTGGCTGGCTCCTGAAAAGCTACGATAGGCAGGATGGTGACCAGACCCATGGTGGCACCAGTGCCAAGTTGGGCTGGTTTGATAGTACCAAGTGGCTCCTGCAATCTGCCATCAAAAATTTGGCAGGCGAGTTTTGATTTCCAGGGAAAAGCGCCGTTGTTTGTGTTTGGGGGCCTGTGGCTGGGAGTGGCCGGCTTGCTAATTGGAATCCACGATACGCAGGATGTTTCCCAGACCCAAGGTGGCACCAGTGCCAAGTCGGGCTAGTTTGATGCTGCAAAGTGGCTCCTGCAATCTGCCATGCAGAAGCGGGGTAGCTTACTTTTGTTTGCCAGGGAAAATGGACGAGGTTTTTCTCTGGGGGCCTATGGCTGGGAGTGACCGGCTGGCTCCTGAAAAGCTACGATAGGCAGGATGGTGACCAGACCCATGGTGGCACCAGTGCCAAGTTGGGCTGATTTGATAGTAGCAAGTGGCTCCTGCAATCTGCCATCAAAATGTTGGCAGGCGAGTTTTGTTTTCCAGGGAAAAGCGCCGTTGTTTTTGTTTAGAGGCCTGTGGCTGGGAGTGACCGGCTGCCTCCTTTGAACCCAGGATACGTAGGATGGTTCCCAGAGCCAAGGTGGCACCAGTGCAAAATTGGGCTGGTTTGATAGTACCAAGTGGCTCCTGCAATCTGCCATCAAAAAGTTGTCAGGCGAGTTTTGTTTTCCAGGGAAAAGCGCCGTTGCTTTTGTTTAGAGGCCTGTGGCAGGGAGTGGCCGCCTGTCCTCGTAGAATCTACGTTACGCAGCATGGTTCCCAGAGCCAAGGTGGCACCAGGGCCAAGTCGGGCTGGTTTGATAGTACCAAGTGCATCCTGCAATCAGCCATCCAAAAGCGGGGCAGCTTACTTTTGTTTGCCAGGGAAACGGGTCGAGCTTTGTGTCTGGGGGCCTATGGCTGGGAGTGACCGGCTGGCTCCTGAAAAGCTACGATAGGCAGGATGTTTACCAGACCCATGGTGGCACCAGTGCCAAGTTTGGCTGATTTCATAGTACCAAGTGGCTCCTGCAATCTGCCATCCAGAATCGGGGCAGCTTACTTTTGTTTTCCAGGGAAACGGGCCGAGGTTTGTGTCTGGGGGCCTATGGCTGGGAGTGACCGGCTGGCTCCTGAAAAGCTACGATAGGCAGGATGGTGACCAGACCCATGGTGGCACCAGTGCCAAGTTGGGCTGGTTTGATAGTACCAAGTGGCTCCTGCAATCTGCCATCAAAATGTTGGCAGGCGAGTTTTGTTTTCCAGGGAAAAGCGCCGTTGTTTGTATTTGGGGGCCTGTGGCTCAGAGTGGCCGGGTGGCTGCTTAGAATCCACGATACGCAGGATGGTTCCCAGACCCAAGGTGGCACCAGTGCCAAGTCGGGCTGGTTTGACACTACCAAGTGCGTCCTGCACTCTGCCATCCAGAATCGGGGCAGCTTAATTTTGTTTGCCAGGTAAACGGTCCGAGGTTTGTGTCTGGGGGCCTATGGCTGGGAGTGACCGGCTGGCTCCTGAAAAGCTACGATAGTCAGGATGGTTCCCAGATCCAAGATGGCACCAGTGCCAAGTCGGGGTGGTTTGATGGTGCAAAGTGGCTCCTGCAATCTGCCATCCTGACGCGGGGCAGCGGATTTTTGTTTCCAAGAGAAATGGTCTGTGGTTTGTTTTTGGGGCTATATGGCTGGGCGTGGCCTGCTGGCTCCTTAAAAAGCTACGATAGGCAGGATGGTTCCCTGACCCAAGGTGGCACCAGTGCCAAGTCGGGCGGTTTTCGTAGTACAAAGTGCGTCCTAAAATTTGCCATCCAGAAGAGGGTCAGTTGAGTTTTGTTTACCAGAGAAAAGGGCCGTGGTTGTTTTTGGGGGCATATGGCTGATAGTGGCCGTCTGGCCCCTGAAAATCCACGATAGGCAGGATGGTTCCCAGACCAGAGGTGGCACCAGTGCCATGTCGGGCTGGTTTGATAGTACTAAATAGCACCTGCAATCTGCCATGCAGAAGCGGGGCAGCTTACTTTTGTTTGCCAGGGAAACGGGCCGAGGTTTGTGTCTGGGGGCCTATGGCTGGGAGTGACAGCCTGGCTCCTGAAAAGCTACGATAGGCAGGATGGTGACCAGACCCATGGTGGCACCAGTGCCAAGTTGGGCTGGTTTGATAGTACCAAGTGGCTCCTGCAATCTGCCATCAAAAAGTTGGCAGGCGAGTTTTGTTTTCCAGGGAAAAGCGCCGTTGTTTGTGTTTGGGGGTCTGTGGGTGGGAGTGGCCGGCTGGCTCCTTAGAACACACGATACGCAGGATGGTTCCCAGACCCAAGGTGGCACCAGTGCCACGTCGGGCTGGTTTGATGGTGAAAAGTGGCTCCTGCAATCTGCCATCCAGAAGCGGGGTAGCTTACTTTTGTGTACCAGGGAAACGGGCCGAGGTTTATGACTGGGGGCCTAGGGCTAGGAGTGACCGGCTGGCTCCTGAAAAGCAACAATAGGCAGGATGGTTCCCAGACCCAAGGTGGCACCAGTGCCAAGTTGGGCTGGTTTGATGGTACCAACTGGCTCCTGCAATCTGCCATCTAAAAGATGTCAGGCGAGTTTTGTTTTCCAGGGAAAAGCGCCGTTGATTTTGTTTGGAGGCCGGTGGCTGGCAGTGGCTGCCTGTCGTCTTAGAATCCGGGTTACGCAGCATGATTCCCAGAGCCAAGGTGGCACCAGTGTCAAGTTGGGCTGGTTTGATAGTACCAAGTGGCTCCTGCAATCTGCCATCCAGAAGCGGGGCAGCTTACTTTTGTTTGCCAGGGAAACGGGCCGAGGTATTTGTCTGGGGACCTATGGCTGGGAGTGACCGGCTGGCTCCTGAAAAGCTACGATAGGCAGGATGGTGACCAGACCCATGGTGGCACCAGTGCCAAGTTGGGCTGGTTTGATAGTACCAAGTGGCTCCTGCAATCTGCCATCAAAATGTTGGCAGGCCAGTTTTGTTTTCCAGGGAAAAGCGCCATTGTTTTTGTTTGGGGGACTGTGACTGGGAGTGGCCGGCTGGCTCCTTAGAACACACGATACGCAGGATGGTTCCCAGACCCAAGGTGGCACCAGTGCCAAGTCGGGCTGGTTTGATAACACCAAGTGGCTCCTGCAATCTGCCATCCAGAAGCAGGGCAGCTTACTTTTGTTTTCCAGGGAAACGGACCGAGGTTTTTTTCTGGGGGCCTATGGCTGGGAGTGAAGGGCTGGCTCCTGAAAAGCTACGATAGGCAGGATGGTGACCAGACCCATGGTGGCACCAGTGCCAAGTTGGGCTGGTTTGATAGTACCAAGTGGCTCCTGCACTCTGCCATCAAAATGTTGGCAGGCGAGTTTTGTTTTCCAGGGAAAAGCGCCGTTGTTTGTGTTTGGAGGCCTGTGGCTGGGAGTGGCCGGCTGGCTCCTTAGAATCCACGATACGCAGCATGGTTCCCAGACCAGAGGTGGCACCAGTGCCAAGTCGGGCTGGTTTGATGGTGCAAAGTGGCTCCTGCAATCTGCCATCCAGAAGTGCGGTAGCTTACTTTTGTGTGCCAGGGAAACAGGCCGAGGTTTGTGTCTGGGGGCCTATGGCTGGGAGTGACCGGCTGGCTCCTTAGAATCCACGATACGCAGGATGGTTCCCAGACCAGAGGTGGCACCAGTGCCATGTCGGGCTGGTTTGTTAGTACCAAGTGGTTCCTGCAATCTGCCATCCAGAAGCGGGGCAGCTGAATTTTGTTTGCCAGAGAAAAAGGCTGTTGTTTGTGTTTCGGGGCCTGTGGCTGGCAGTGGACGGCTGGCTCCTGAAAATCCATGATACGCAGCATGGTTCCCAGACCCAAGGTGGCACCAGTGCCAAGTAGGGCTGGTTTCATAGTACCCAGTGTCTCCTGCAATCTGCCATCCAGAAGAGGGGCAGTTGAGTTTTGTTTTCCAGAGAAAAGGGCCGTGGTTTGTGTTTGGGGCCTATGGCTGAGAGTGACCGGCTGACCCCTGAAAATCCGCTATACGCCGGATGGTTCCCAGATCCAAGGTGGCACCAGTGCCATGTTGTGCTGGTGTGATAGTCCCAAGTGGCTCCTGCAATCTGCCATCCAGAAGTGGGGCAGCTGAATTTTGTTTGCCAGAGAAAAAGGCTGTGGTTTTTGTTTGGGGGCCTATGGCTGGGAGTGGCCGGCTGGCTCCTGAAAATCCATGATACGCAGCATGGTTCCCAGACCCAAGGTGGCACCAGTGCCAAGTGGGGCTGGTTTCACAGTGTCAAGTGCCTCCTGCAATCTCCCATCCAGAAGCGGGGCAGCTGAGTTTTGTTTGCCTGTGAAACGGGCCGTTGTTTTTGATTGGGGTCTGTGGCCGAGAGTGTTCAGCTGGCTCCTGACAATCCACAATACGCAGGATGGTTCCCAGACCCAAGGTGGCACCAGTGCCAAGTCGTGCTGGTTTGATAGTAGCAAGTGGCTCCTGCAATCTGCCATCCAGAAGCGGTGCAGCTGAGTTTTGATTGCCAGAGGACAGGGCCGTGGGTTGTGTTCGGGGGCATATGGCTGGGAGTGGCCGGCTGTCTCATTAAAAAGATCGATACGCACGATGGTTCCCAGACCCAAGGTGGCACCAGTGCCAAGTCGGGCTGTTTTTATAGTACCAAGTGCGTCCTGCAATTTGCCATCCAGAAGAGGGGCAGTTGAGTTTTGTTTGCCAGAGAAAAGCGCCGTTGTTTGTGTTTGGGGGCTTGTGGCAGGGAGTGGCCGACTGGCGCCTTAGAATCTGCGATACGCAGCATGGTTCCCAGACCCAAGGTGGCACCAGTTCCAAGTTGGGCTGGTTTGATAGTACCAAGTGGCTCCTGCAATCTGCCATCCAGAAGCGGGGTAGCTTACTTTTGTTTGCCAGGGAAACGGGCCGAGGTTTGTGACTGGGGGCCTATGGCTGGGAGTGACCGGCTGGCTCCTGGAAAGCTACGATAGGCAGGATGGTGACCAGACCCATGGTGGCACCAGTGCCAAGTTGGGCTGGTTTGATAGTACCAAGTGGCTCCTGCAATCTGCCATCAAAAAGTTGGCAGGCGAGTTTTGTTTTCCAGGGAAAAGCGCCGTTGTTTGTGTCTGGGGGCCTGTGGCTGGAGTGACCGGCTGGCTAATTAGAATCCACGATACGCAGGATGGTTCCCAGACCAGAGGTGGCACCAGTGCCAAGTCGGGCTGGTTTGATACTACCAAGTGCGTCCTGCAATCTGCCATGCAGAAGCGGGGCAGCTTACTTTTGTTTGCCAGGGAAACGGGCCGAGGTTTGTGTCTGGGGGCCTATGGCTGGGAGTGACCGCCTGGCTCCTGAAAAGCTACGATAGGCAGGATGGTGACCAGACCCATGGTGGCACCAGTGCCACGTCGGGCTGGTTTGATGGTGAAAAGTGGCTCCTGCAATCTGCCATCCAGAAGCGGGGTAGCTTACTTTTGTGTACCAGGGAAACGGGCCGAGGTTTATGACTGGGGGCCTAGGGCTAGGAGTGACCGGCTGGCTCCTGAAAAGCAACAATAGGCAGGATGGTTCCCAGACCCAAGGTGGCACCAGTGCCAAGTTGGGCTGGTTTGATGGTACCAACTGGCTCCTGCAATCTGCCATCTAAAAGATGTCAGGCGAGTTTTGTTTTCCAGGGAAAAGCGCCGTTGATTTTGTTTGGAGGCCGGTGGCTGGCAGTGGCTGCCTGTCGTCTTAGAATCCGGGTTACGCAGCATGGTTCCCAGAGCCAAGGTGGCACCAGTGTCAAGTTGGGCTGGTTTGATAGTACCAAGTGGCTCCTGCAATCTGCCATCCAGAAGCGGGGCAGCTTACTTTTGTTTGCCAGGGAAACGGGCCGAGGTATTTGTCTGGGGACCTATGGCTGGGAGTGACCGGCTGGCTCCTGAAAAGCTACGATAGGCAGGATGGTGACCAGACCCATGGTGGCACCAGTGCCAAGTTGGGCTGGTTTGATAGTACCAAGAGGCTCCTGCAATCTGCCATCAAAAAGTTGGCAGGCCAGTTTTGTTTTCCAGGGAAAAGCGCCATTGTTTGTGTTTGGGGCACTGTGGCTGGGAGTGGCCGGCTGGCTCCTTAGAACACACGATACGCAGGATGGTTCCCAGACCCAAGGTGGCACCAGTGCCAAGTCGGGCTGGTTTGATGGTGAAAAGTGGCTCCTGCAATCTGCCATCCAGTAGCGGGATAACTTACTTTTGTTTGCCAGGGAAACGGGCCAAGGTTTTTGTCTGGGGGCCTATGGCTGGGAGTCACCGGCTGGCTCCTGAAATGCTACGATAGGCAGGATGGTGACCAGACCCATGGTGGCACCAGTGTCAAGTTGGGCTGGTTTGATAGTACCAAGTGGCTCCTGCAATCTGCCATCAAAATGTTGGCAGGCGAGTTTTGTTTCCCAGGGAAAAGCGCCGTTGTTTGTGTTTGGAGGCCTGTGGCTGGGAGTGGCCGGCTGGCTCCTTAGAATCCACGATACGCGGCATGGTTCCCAGACCAGAGGTGGCACCAGTGCCAAGTCGGGCTGGTTTGATGGTGCAAAGTGGCTCCTGCAATCTGCCATCCAGAAGTGCGGTAGCTTACTTTTGTGTGCCAGGGAAACAGGCCGAGGTTTGTGTCTGGGGGCCTATGGCTGGGAGGGACCGGCTGGCTCCTGAAAAGCTACGATAGGCAGGATGGTGACCAGACCCATGGTGGCACCAGTGCCAAGTTGGGCTGATGTGATAGTACCAAGTGGCTCCTGCAATCTGCCATCAAAAAGTTGGCAGGCGAGTTTTGTTTTCCAGGGAAAAGCGCCGTTGTGTGTGTTTTGGGGCCTGTGGCTGGGAGTGGCCAGCTGGCTCCTTAGAATCCACGATACGCAGGATGGTTCCCAGACCCAAGGTGGCACCAGTGCCAAGTCGGGCTGGTTTGTTAGTACCAAGTGGTTCCTGCAATCTGCCATCCAGAAGCGGGGCAGCTGAATTTTTTTTGCCAGAGAAAAAGGCTGTTGTTTGTGTTTCGGGGCCTGTGGCTGGCAGTGGACGGCTGGCTCCTGAAAATCCATGATACGCAGCATGGTTCCCAGACCCAAGGTGGCACCAGTGCCAAGTAGGGCTGGTTTCATAGTACCCAGTGGCTCCTGCAATCTGCCATCCAGAAGAGGGGCAGTTGAGTTTTGTTTTCCAGAGAAAAGGGCCGTGGTTTGTGTTTGGGGCCTATGGCTGAGAGTGACCGGCTGACCCCTGAAAATCCACTATACGCCGGATGGTTCCCAGATCCAAGGTGGCACCAGTGCCATGTTGTGCTGGTGTGATAGTCCCAAGTGGCTCCTGCAATCTGCCATCCAGAAGTGGGGCAGCTGAATTTTGTTTGCCAGAGAAAAAGGCTGTGGTTTTTGTTTGGGGGCCTATGGCTGGGAGTGGCCGGCTGGCTCCTGAAAATCCATGATACGCAGCATGGTTCCCAGACCCAAGGTGGCACCAGTGCCAAGTGGGGCTGGTTTCACAGTGTCAAGTGCCTCCTGCAATCTCCCATCCAGAAGCGGGGCAGCTGAGTTTTGTTTGCCTGTGAAACGGGCCGTTGTTTTTGATTGGGGTCTGTGGCCGAGAGTGTTCAGCTGGCTCCTGACAATCCACAATACGCAGGATGGTTCCCAGACCCAAGGTGGCACCAGTGCCAAGTCGTGCTGGTTTGATAGTACCAAGTGGCTCCTGCAATCTGCCATCCAGAAGCGGTGCAGCTGAGTTTTGATTGCCAGAGGACAGGGCCGTGGGTTGTGTTCGGGGGCATATGGCTGGGAGTGGCCGGCTGTCTCATTAAAAAGATCGATACGCACGATGGTTCCCAGACCCAAGGTGGCACCAGTGCCAAGTCGGGCTGTTTTTATAGTACCAAGTGCGTCCTGCAATTTGCCATCCAGAAGAGGGGCAGTTGAGTTTTGTTTGCCAGAGAAAAGCGCCGTTGTTTGTGTTTGGGGGCTTGTGGCTGGGAGTGGCCGACTGGCGCCTTAGAATCTGCGATACGCAGCATGGTTCCCAGACCCAAGGTGGCACCAGTTCCAAGTTGGGCTGGTTTGATAGTACCAAGTGGCTCCTGCAATCTGCCATCCAGAAGCGGGGTAGCTTACTTTTGTTTGCCAGGGAAACGGGCCGAGGTTTGTGACTGGGGGCCTATGGCTGGGAGTGACCGGCTGGCTCCTGAAAAGCTACGATAGGCAGGATGGTGACCAGACCCATGGTGGCACCAGTGCCAAGTTGGGCTGGTTTGATAGTACCAAGTGGCTCCTGCAATCTGCCATCAAAATGTTGGCAGGCGAGTTTTGTTTTCCAGGGAAAAGCGCCGTTGTTTGTGTCTGGGGGCCTGTGGCTGGAGTGACCGGCTGGCTCCTTAGAATCCACGATACGCAGGATGGTTCCCAGACCAGAGGTGGCACCAGTGCCAAGTTGGGCTGGTTTTATAGTACCAAGTGGTTCCTGCAATCTGCCATCCAGAAGCGGGGCAGCTTACTTTTGTGTGCCAGGGAAACGGGCCGAGCTTTGTGTCTGGGCGCCTATGGCTGGGAGTGACCGGCGAGGTCCTGAAAAGCTACGATAGGCAGGATGGTGACCACATCCATTGTGGCACCAGTGACAAGTTGGGCTGGTTTGATAGTACCAAGTGGCTCCTGCAATCCGCCATCAAAATGTTGGCAGGCGAGTTTTGTTTTCCAGGGAAAAGCGCCGTTGTTTGTGTTTGGGCGCCTGTGGCTGGGAGTGGCCGGCTGGCTCCTTAGAATCCACGATACGCGGCATGGTTCCCAGACCAGAGGTGGCACCAGTGACAAGTCGGGCTGGTTTGATAGTACCAAGGGCGTCCTGCAATCTGCCATCCAGAAGCGGGGCAGCTTACTTTTGTTTGCCAGGGAAACGGTCCGAGGTTTGTGTCTGGGGGCCTATGGCTGGGAGTGACCGGCTGGCTCCTGAAAAGCTACGATAGGCAGGATGGTGACCAGACCCATGGTGGCACCAGTGCCAAGTTGGGCTGGTTTGATAGTACCAAGTGGCTCCTGCAATCTGCCCTCAAAAAGTTGGCAGGCGAGTTTTGTTTTCCAGGGAATAGCGTCGTTGTTTGTGTTTGGGGGCCTGTGGGTGGGAGTGGCCGGCTGGCTCCTTAGAATCCACGATACGCAGGATGGTTCCCAGACCTGACGTGGCACCAGTGCCAAGTCGGGCTGGTTTTATAGTACCAAGTGGTTCCTGCAATCTGCCATCCAGAAGCGGGGCAGCTTACTTTTGTTTGCCAGGGTAACGGGCCGAGGTTTTTGTCTGGGCGCCTATGGCTGGGAGTGACCTGCTAGGTCCTGAAAAGCTACGATAGGCAGGATGGTGACCATATCCATGGTGGCACCAGTGCCAAGTTGGGCTGGTTTGATAGTACCAAGTGGCTCCTGCAATCCGCCATCAAAAAGTTGGCAGGCGAGTTTTGTTTTCCAGGTAAAAGTGCCGTTGTTTGTGTTTGGGTGCCTGTGGCAGGGAGTGGCCGGCGGGTTCCTCAGAATCCACGATACGCAGGATGGTTCCCAGACCCAAGGTGGCACCAGTGCCAAGTTGGGCTGGTTTGATACTACCAAGTGCGTCCTGCAATCTGCCATCCAGAAGCGGGGTAGCTTACTTTTTTTTGCCAGGGAAACGGGCCGAGGTTTTTTTCTCGGGGCCTATGGCTGGGGGTGACCTGCTGGCTCCTGAAAAGCTACGATAGGCAGGATGGTGACCAGACCCATGGTGGCACCAGTGCCAAGTTGGGCTTATTTGATAGTACCAAGTGGCTCCTGCAATCTGCCATCAAAATGTTGGCAGGCGAGTTTTGTTTTCCAGGGAAAAGCGCCGTTGTTTGTGTTTGGGGGCCTGTGGCTGGGAGTGGCCGGCTGGCTAATTAGAATCCACGATACGCAGGATGGTTCCCAGACCAGAGGTGGCACCAGTGCCAAGTCGGGCTGGTTTGATACTACCAAGTGCGTCCTGCAATCTGCCATCCAGAAGCGGGACAGCTTACTTTTGTTTGCCAGGGAAACGGGCCGAGGTTTGTGTCTGGGGGCCTATGGCTGGGAGTGACCGGCTGGCTCCTGAAAAGCTACGATAGGCAGGATGGTGACCAGACCCATGGTGGCACCAGTGCCAAGTTGGGCTGGTTTGATAGTACCAAGTGGCTCCTGCAATCTGCCATCAAAATGTTGGCAGGCGAGTTTTGTTTTCCAGGGAAAAGCGCTGTTGTTGTATTTGGGGGCCTGTGGCTGGGAGTGGCCGGCTGGCTCCTTAGAATCCACGATACGCAGGATGGTTCCCAGACCCAAGGTGGCACCAGTGCCAAGTTGGGCTGGTTTGATAGTACCAAGTGGTTCCTGCAATCTGCCATCCAGAAGCGGGGCAGCTTACTTTTGTTTGCCAGGGAAACGGGCCGAGGTTTTTGTCTGGGGGCCTATGGCTGGGAGTGTTTGGCTGGCTCCTGAAAAGCTACGATAGGCAGGATGGTGACCAGACCCATGGTGGCACCAGTGCCAAGTTGGGCTGGTTTGATAGTACCAAGTGGCTCCTGCAATCTGCCATCAAAAATTTGGCAGGCGAGTTTTGATTTCCAGGGAAAAGCGCCGTTGTTTGTGTTTGGGGGCCTGTGGCTGGGAGTGGCCGGCTTGCTAATTGGAATCCACGATACGCAGGATGTTTCCCAGACCCAAGGTGGCACCAGTGCCAAGTCGGGCTAGTTTGATGCTGCAAAGTGGCTCCTGCAATCTGCCATGCAGAAGCGGGGTAGCTTACTTTTGTTTGCCAGGGAAAATGGCCGAGGTTTTTCTCTGGGGGCCTATGGCTGGGAGTGACCGGCTGGCTCCTGAAAAGCTACGATAGGCAGGATGGTGACCAGACCCATGGTGGCACCAGTGCCAAGTTGGGCTGATTTGATAGTAGCAAGTGGCTCCTGCAATCTGCCATCAAAATGTTGGCAGGCGAGTTTTGTTTTCCAGGGAAAAGCGCCGTTGTTTGTGTTTGGGGGCCTGTGGCTGGGAGTGACCGGCTGGCTCCTTAGAATCCACGATACGCAGGATGGTTCCCAGACCCAAGGTGGCACCAGTGCCAAGTTGGGCTGGTTTCATAGTACCAAGTGCGTCCTGCAATCTGCCATCCAGAAGCGGGGTAGCTTACTTTTTTTTGCCAGGGAAACGGGCCGAGGTTTTTGTCTCGGGGCCTATGGCTGAGGGTGACCGGCTGGCTCCTGAAAAGCTACCATAGGCAGGATGGTGACCAGACCCATGGTGACACCAGTGCCAAGTTGGGCTGGTTTGATAGTACCAAGTGGCTCCTGCAATCTGCCATCAAAAAGTTGGCAGGCGAGTTTTGTTTTCCAGGGAAAAGCGCCGTTGTTTGTGTTTGGGGACCTGTGGCTGGGAGTGGCCGGCTGGCTGCTTAGAATCCACGATACGCAGGATGGTTCCCAGACCAGAGGTGGCACCAGTGCCAAGTCGGGCTGGTCTGATAGTACCAAGTGCGTCCTGCAATCTGCCATCCAGAAGCGGGGCAGCTTAATTTTGTTTGCCAGGGTAACGGGCCGAGGTTTTTGTTTGGGGGCCTGTGGCTGGGAGTTGCCGACTGGCTCCTTAGAACCCATGATACGCAGGATGGTTCCCAGACCAGAGGTGGCACCAGTGCCAAGTTGGGCTAGTTTGATAGTACCAAGTGGCTTCTGCAATCTGCCATCCAGAAGCGGGGCAGCTTACTTTTGTTTGCCAGGGAAACGGGCTGTTGTTTGTGTTTGGGGGCCTGTGGCTGGGAGTTGCCGACTGGCTCCTTAGAATCCACGATACGCGGGATGGTTCCCAGACCAGAGGTGGCACCAGTGCCTAGTCGGGCTGATTTGATAGTACCAAGTGGCTCCTGCAATCTGCCATCCAGAAGCGGGGCAGCTTACTTTTGTTTTCCAGGGAAAAGCGCCATTGTTTGTGTTTGGGGGCCTGTGGGTGGGAGTGGCCGGATGGCTCCTTAGAATCCACGATACGCAGCATGGTTCCCAGACCAGAGGTGGCACCAGTGCCAAGTCGGGCTGGTTTGATAGTACCAAGTGGCTCCTGCAATCTGCCATCCAGAAGCGGGGCAGCTTACTTTTGTTTGCCAGGGAAACGGGCCGAGGTTTGTGTCTCAGGGCCTATGGCTGGGAGTGACCGGCTGGCTCCTGAAAAGTTACGATAGGCAGGATGGTGACCAGACCCATGGTGGCACCAGTGCCAAGTCGGGCTGGTTTGATAGTACCAAGTGGCTCCTGCAATCTGCCATGAAAAAGTTGGCAGGCGAATTTTGTTTTCCAGGGAAAAGCGCCGTTGTTTGTGTTTGGGGGCCTGTGGCTGGGAGTGGCCGGCTGGCTCCTTAGAATCCACGATACGCAGCATGGTATCCAGACCCAAGGTGGCACCAGTGCCAAGTTGGGCTGGTTTGATAATACCAAGTTGTTCCTGCAAACTCCATCAAAAAGTTGGCAGGCGTGTTTTGTTTTCCAGGGAACTGCGCCGTTGATTTTGTTTGGGGGCCTGTGGCTGGGAGTGGCCGGCTGGCTCCTTAGAATCCACGATACGCAGGATGGTTCCCAGACCCAAGGTGGCACCAGTGCCAAGTCGGGCTGGTTTGATTACACCAAGTGGCTCCTGCAATCTGCCATCCAGAAGTGAGGCAGCTAAGTTTTGTTTGCGAGAAAAAAGGGCCGTGGTTTTTGTTGGGGGCCTGTGGCTGGGAGTAGCCGGCTGGCTCCTTAAAATCCACGATAGGCAGGATGGTTCCCAGACCCAAGGTGGCACCAGTGCCAGTCGGGCTGGTTTGATAGTACCAAGTGGCACCTGCAATCTGCCATCCAGAAGCGGGGCAGCTGAGTTTTGTTTGCCAGAGAAAAAGGCTGTGGTTTTTGTTTGGGGGCCTGTGGCTGGCAGTGGCCGGCTGGCTCCTGAAAATCCACGATACGCAGCATGGTTCCCAGACCCAAGGTGGCACCAGTACAAAGTGGGGCTCGTTTGACAGTGTCAAGTGCCTCCTGCAATCTCCCATCCAGAAGCGGGGCAGCTGAGTTTTTTTTGCCAGGGAAACGGACCTTTGTTTTTGATTGGGGTCTGTGGCCGAGAGTGGTCGGCTGTCTCCTGACAATCCAGAATACGCAGGATGGTTCCCAGACCCAAGGTGGCACCAGTGCCAAGTCGGGCTGGTTTGATAGTACCAAGTGCCTCCTGTAATCTGCCATCCAGAAGCGGGGCAGCTGAGTTTTGTTTGCCAGAGAAAAGGGCCGTGGGTTGTGTTTGGGGGCATATGGCTGGGAGTGGCCACCTGGCTCCTTAAAATGCACGATACGCCGCATGGTAACCAGACGCAAGGTGGCACCAGTGCCAAGTCGGGCTGTTTTTGTAGTACCCAGTGGCTCCTGCAATTTGCCATCCAGAAGCGGGGCAGCTAAATTTTGTTTGCTAGAGAAAAGGGCTGTGGTTTGTGTTTGGGGGCCTATGGCCGAGAGTGGTAGGCTGGCCCCTGAAAATCAACGATAGGCAGGATGGTTCCCAGATCCAAGGTGGCACCAGTGCCAAGTAAGGCTGGTTGTATGGTTCAAAGTGACTCCTGCAATCTGCCATCCAGAAGCGGGACAGCTGAGTTTTTTTTGCCAGAGAAAAGGTCCGTGGTTTCTTTTTGGGGCATGCGGCTGGGAATTGCCGGCTGGCTCCTTAAAATGCTCGATACGCAGGATGGTTCCCAGAGCCAAGGTGGCACCACTGCCAAGTCGGGCTCTTTTTGTAGTACCAAGTGCCTCCTGCAATTTGCCATCCAGAAGAGGGGCAGTTGAGTTTTGTTTGCCAGAGAAAAGGGCCGAGGTTTGTGTTTGGGAGCATATGGCTGGGAATGACCGGCTGGCCCCTGAAAATCCACGATACGCCGGATGGTTCCCAGATCCAAGGTGGTACCATTACCAAGTCGGGCTGGTTTGATAGTCCCAAGTGGCTCCTGCAAACTGCCATCCAGAAGCGGGGCAGCTGAGTTTTGTTTGCCAGGGAAATGGGCCGTTGTTTGTGTTTGGGGGCCTGTGGCTGGGAGTGTTCGGCTGGTTCCTGAATATGTACGATACGCAGTATTGTTCCCAGATTCAAGGTGGCAGCAGTGCCATGTTGTGCTGGTTTGATAGTCCCAAGTGGCTCCTGCAATCTGCCATCCAGAAGTGGGGCAGCTGAATTTTGTTTGCCAGAGAAAAGGTCCGTGGTTTGTGTTTGGGGGCATATGGCTGAGAGTGGCCGGCTGGCCCCTGAAAATCCACGATACACAGGATGGTTCCCAGATCCAAGGTGGCACCTGTGCCAAGTCGGGCTGATTTGATAGTACTAAGTAGCTCCTGCAATCTGCCATCCAGAAGCGGGGCAGCTTACTTTTGTTTGCCAGGGAAACGGGCCGAGGTTTCTGTTTGGGGGCCTATGGCTGGGAGTGACCGGCTGGCTCCTGAAAAGCTACAATAGGCAGGATGGTTCCCAGAGCCAAGGTGGCACCAGTGCCAAGTTGGGCTGGTTTGATAGTACCAAGTGGCTCCTGCAATCTGCCATCCAGAAGCAGGGCAGCTGAGTTTTGTTTGCCAGAGAAAAGGGCTTGGTTTGTGTTTGGGGGCATATGGCTGGGTGTGGCCAGCTGGCTCCTTAAAATGCACGATATGCAACATGGCTCCCAGACCCATAGTGTCACCAGTGCCAAGTCAGGCTGGTTTGATAGTACCAAGTGGCTCCTGCAATCTTCCATGATCACGTGGAGAAATACTTTCTGGTTTCAGCCATATGCTCTTTCTTCTCTCCCTCAACTTCTCTATCACCTCTCATCTGGTTCACATGCGCTGTCTTCAAGGTCCACAGGCTACTTTTCACAGAATCTTCTGGCCTGATGAAGTAAGAATGATGAATAGAACAGAGCTGGGATCTATTTTCCAGTTTGGATAAAATGCATTCTGCACACAAATCCAAGGAGAACGTGGTGCCCCAATGCCCAGAAAATCTTTCACTCCTGCTAGTGTTCTACGTCAACCGCAACTTAGTCTGAAAGAAAAGCTTTTTCTCTGAGAGCATCTGAGAGGTTTGCATGAAGCACTGATATCTGACATATGCAATTTTGAATAGGAGAGGAAAAAGAAAATGGCAAGGAGTTTTTAATTTTAGTGGTTTCAATTTTAATTTCCGTGCACTTTTTCAAAACTTGTCAGCTCAAATGCCCATCAACATCTTTTAGTCATCTGTAAGTCAGTATTCATATAAAATGTGCTTCAAATCCAAAGAATTTCAAATTTGCACTCCAAGCTTCTATGCCTAGATTTATGATTTCCTACACATATTAGATGAAAGGAAGGCCTTTTTTACTGTGGGAGTGCTGGAACACTGGAACAGGTTGCCCAGAGAAGTTGTGGGTGTCCCATCCCTGAAAGTATTCAAGGTCACCTTGGACGGGGCTTGGAGCAGCAACAAAGGAGAAGCTTGATGGTAGAGAAACAAAGTTGGACTATAGAAGAAACTCGGATTGAAGTATAGGATCAAGTTTTCTCTCAGCTCTTGGGGTAAATTCAAAGTTGTACAAAATGACATTTATCTGTGCTATTCACTACTGTAACAGAAAGTTTCATGAAAACTGTACAGAAGATAGTAAATTTTAAAAGAGATAAGAATTACAGCATAAAATCCATGGGATAGGTTACAACATGAGACACTCTCTAAGAGAAAATCTCTGTGTTTCAGCACTTCATCGGGGTAAGATTTCATGAAGTGCCAAAGAAGGCGGCAAAATATCATTCGGGACATTATTTACTGGAATTCAGCCTGGCCATTAGTAGGAACTGCCTTTGAACATATCATGTAGATATACCACACACGCTTTCCCTTCACTGAAAAATTACTGTTTACAACAAATAAGCAATTGACGATCAAAATTGATTGAAAGCATCTTAAACATGTCAAGTATTTCATTGTAGATGATCTGTGATCCAAATGCTTCTTCCACCTTCGAGAGGGACAGAAGAATTCTTCCATATCATGATGGTTTAAAATTGTATCAACCAATGTTTTCTGCTGAAAAGATATCATCTATTTTTTTCTATTTTTGGAAGAAAATATTCCTAGACATACAACAGGTGAGAACTAAGTAATTTTAAAGAAACAAATGAAATGAAAATATTCTGTAAATAGAATGAAATGAAAAGCTGTGTTTTAAATAGGAGCTAAATATTAAACAGAATTTTTGTACCAGGCATTTGAATTACTGCACCAGCTCTTTTGCCCATCAAGAGAGGCATTTAGCATTTCAGTCTTTTCCAAGGTGTTCATGATCTGCTATGCTGATCTCTGTGTGTGCCTAGGTGTGTGTGGAGGGGGGGGCATATGAAGGGGAGTGTGTATGTTTGCTTTACAATTGTTGTGGCAGATTCATGCCTCAGCTCCACATTTTGTTTTAAAAAGGTCACACCGAGTGGATATGAAGTTTACTATCAACAAGAGATCGATTCCCAAATCATCCATTTGACTCTCCCTTATAAATCATGTGCTTTGTTGCATATTTTATCAAATATACTTTCAAGCCAGATGGAGGAAGGAGGATGTGGGAATCCCTCCACCATCTTGCAACTTTTATGTAAGTAGGTTTTCAAGAAAATCATCATTTCTCTTTTAAATATGTCTGGAACAGGCATGATGGTAGTGTCAACCTGTTGGAGTTTTTGTTGCTGGAAGAAGTTGTACAAAAGGATTGGTTTTTACATTGACCAGTTACTGAATCAAGCGCAGGAATACATTGGAAATTTAGCTGGGGGTTCCTTTTCCCAGCAGACTACTTCTAGAACGAGCTTGTACACTGAAGCTGACTCTTTTGCTCTCTTTTTGTTTCTTTCCTATTTTCTTGGCTTCTTTGCCACTATCTAGACAATTTTGGAACTTTGTTCCCAACTAAAATGGTTTCAATAGTCTGATTGTGATCATACATTTTTACAAGGAATTTTTAAAATCTTTCCTCGAGTCCAGAAAGTCAAGGACTTAGATCTTTTTCTTCCCTTATCAATATTGCCATGAAATTGATAAATAAAGACCAACTCTTTATTTTTGTTTTTAACCCACGTAGATAATTCCCATCCATTAATCCATTTTGTGGACCAATAGCTGCCATTCTGATGGAAGCTGTCACTTCTTAACAATAGGCATTCTGTGACTATGTTGACTGCACTTTGGGTGAAGATCCTAACTGGTCTTAGATATACATAGGGAGAAATTTGCTCAGCCAGTGTCAGTCTTAAGCATGCGTATCAGAAGATCTTTCTAGAGCTGGGAATTTTCCCATGAAAGGGATTCAGTTAGGGAAGAGACACTTGTGCCAGAGTTTTACATTCTTCTTGAACACTGCTTAAGGAACTTAGATGCCATGTCCATTTGGATCTCTGTCTGCACAGAACTTTGTCATGCCAGCGCTTTGAAATGCATCTTGAAGAGAATTCACTAGCACAGAATGAAAGAGAGTGGAAGGGGTTGGTGGGGCTAACCAGGCCCAACCCCCCTGCCTAAACCAGGATACCTAGAGCCTCTTGCCCAGGATTCTATCTGGGTGTACTTTTAATGTCTTCAAAGATCCAGGCTCCACAATCTTTCTGGGCAGTCTGTGCCGTGGTTCAGTCACCCTGACAGTAAAGAAACATTTACTGATGTTCAAAGGCAATCTCCTGTATTTCAGTGTGTGCCCACTGCCTCTTGTCTTTTCCCTCAGCATCACTGAAAAGACACTGATTCCCTCCCCTTTGCACTATTGCTTCCATATGTATGTGTGATGCCATGTAGAGGTATGTCAAAAACCTCCCTGAAGCCCAGGCAGATAATATTCCCTTCATCTACCAGTCAAGTTGATTCATCAGAGGAGTTTAAAGTGATGTTCAGCATGAAATTCCCCTGAAAAATCATGCTAACTACATTATTTGGTCATCTGTCATGTGCCTGGCAAGGATTTCCAGGAAGAGCTGCTTCATCAACTTCCTGGGGATAAAAAAGAGGCTGGCTGGTTTGTACTATGGCGAGTCCTCTTAATTGCCTTTTTTGAAGATGGGTGTCATTTGCTAACATCCACTCTTTAGCTCCTCTTCTCATCTACACCTCGGCAAAAAGCTTTTCCACTATGTCTGGCTAGGAAAAACTGTGCCAGCACAGAAAACATCTCCCATCGTGTTCTAGAAGTTGCACGGATGTCTGCCAAGTGTTTGGCAGGAAGAAAAGAAAAGTTGTCCAAAACAGCTTCCAATCGAATGTTCCTGTGATTGGAAAAGTCAGGAGAGTGCAAAGGTACTGTTTTCTATCAGTTGGCAAGGTGCGCACACAATCCCAGTGTTGTACAGCTTGCTTCTTCACCTTCCCGAAGCTGCCGCTCTCGCCGGCTGCCGGAGCCCAAGAAGCGGCTTCTTCGCGCAAAGACGATTGTGCCGCTCACAGTGCTCTCCTTAGCGCGGCTTCTGCCGAAAGACGCCCGGCAGCGGCTCTTACCTCCGGAGAGCATCCTACCTTCGTCTTTAGCTCCTCTTCTCATCTACACCTCGGCAAAACGCTTTTCCACTATGTCTGGCTAGGAAAAACTGTGCCAGCACAGAAAACATCTCCCATCGTGTTCTAGAAGTTGCACGGATGTCTGCCAAGTGTTTGGCAGGAAGAAAAGAAAAGTTGTCCAAAACAGCTTCCAATCGAATGTTCCTGTGATTGGAAAAGTCAGGAGAGTGCAAAGGTACTGTTTTCTATCAGTTGGCAAGGTGCGCACACAATCCCAGTGTTGTACAGCTTGCTTCTTCACCTTCCCGAAGCTGCCGCTCTCGCCGGCTGCCGGAGCCCAAGAAGCGGCTTCTTCGCGCAAAGACGATTGTGCCGCTCACAGGGCTCTCCTTAGCGCGGCTTCTGCCGAAAGACGCCCGGCAGCGGCTCTTACCTCCGGAGAGCATCCTACCTTCGTCTTTCGCGTCTTTTGTAGTCTACATCTTAGCAAAACGCTTTTCCACTATGTCTGGCTAGGAAAAACTGTGCCAGCACAGAAAACATCTCCCATCGTGTTCTAGAAGTTGCACGGATGTCTGCCAAGTGTTTGGCAGGAAGAAAAGAAAAGTTGTCCAAAACAGCTTCCAATCGAATGTTCCTGTGATTGGAAAAGTCAGGAGAGTGCAAAGGTACTGTTTTCTATCAGTTGGCAAGGTGCGCACACAATCCCAGTGTTGTACAGCTTGCTTCTTCACCTTCCCGAAGCTGCCGCTCTCGCCGGCTGCCGGAGCCCAAGAAGCGGCTTCTTCGCGCAAAGACGATTGTGCCGCTCACAGTGCTCTCCTTAGCGCGGCTTCTGCCGAAAGACGCCCGGCAGCGGCTCTTACCTCCGGAGAGCATCCTACCTTCGTCTTTCGCGTCTTTTGTAGTCTACATCTTAGCAAAACGCTTTTCCACTATGTCTGGCTAGGAAAAACTGTGCCAGCACAGAAAACATCTCCCATCGTGTTCTAGAAGTTGCACGGATGTCTGCCAAGTGTTTGGCAGGAAGAAAAGAAAAGTTGTCCAAAACAGCTTCCAATCGAATGTTCCTGTGATTGGAAAAGTCAGGAGAGTGCAAAGGTACTGTTTTCTATCAGTTGGCAAGGTGCGCACACAATCCCAGTGTTGTACAGCTTGCTTCTTCACCTTCCCGAAGCTGCCGCTCTCGCCGGCTGCCGGAGCCCAAGAAGCGGCTTCTTCGCGCAAAGACGATTGTGCCGCTCACAGTGCTCTCCTTAGCGCGGCTTCTGCCGAAAGACGCCCGGCAGCGGCTCTTACCTCCGGAGAGCATCCTACCTTCGTCTTTCGCGTCTTTTGTAGTCTACATCTTAGCAAAACGCTTTTCCACTATGTCTGGCTAGGAAAAACTGTGCCAGCACAGAAAACATCTCCCATCGTGTTCTAGAAGTTGCACGGATGTCTGCCAAGTGTTTGGCAGGAAGAAAAGAAAAGTTGTCCAAAACAGCTTCCAATCGAATGTTCCTGTGATTGGAAAAGTCAGGAGAGTGCAAAGGTACTGTTTTCTATCAGTTGGCAAGGTGCGCACACAATCCCAGTGTTGTACAGCTTGCTTCTTCACCTTCCCGAAGCTGCCGCTCTCGCCGGCTCCCGGAACCGAAGAATCGGCTTCTTCGCGCAAAGACGATTGTGCCGTTCACAGTGCTCTCCTTAGCGCGGCTTCTGCCGAAAGACGCCCGGCAGCGGCTCTTACCTCCGGAGAGCATCCTACCTTCGTCTTTCGCGTCTTTTGTAGTCTACATCTTAGCAAAACGCTTTTCCACTATGTCTGGCTAGGAAAAACTGTGCCAGCACAGAAAACATCTCCCATCGTGTTCTAGAAGTTGCACGGATGTCTGCCAAGTGTTTGGCAGGAAGAAAAGAAAAGTTGTCCAAAACAGCTTCCAATCGAATGTTCCTGTGATTGGAAAAGTCAGGAGAGTGCAAAGGTACTGTTTTCTATCAGTTGGCAAGGTGCGCACACAATCCCAGTGTTGTACAGCTTGCTTCTTCACCTTCCCGAAGCTGCCGCTCTCGCCGGCTGCCGGAGCCCAAGAAGCGGCTTCTTCGCGCAAAGACGATTGTGCCGCTCACAGGGCTCTCCTTAGCGCGGCTTCTGCCGAAAGACGCCCGGCAGCGGCTCTTACCTCCGGAGAGCATCCTACCTTCGTCTTTAGCTCCTCTTCTCATCTACACCTCGGCAAAACGCTTTGCCAATATGTCTGGCTAGGAAAAACTGTGCCAGCACAGAAAACATCTCCCATCGTGTTCTAGAAGTTGCACGGATGTCTGCCAAGTGTTTGGCAGGAAGAAAAGAAAAGTTGTCCAAAACAGCTTCCAATCGAATGTTCCTGTGATTGGAAAAGTCAGGAGAGTGCAAAGGTACTGTTTTCTATCAGTTGGCAAGGTGCGCACACAATCCCAGTGTTGTACAGCTTGCTTCTTCACCTTCCCGAAGCTGCCGCTCTCGCCGGCTCCCGGAACCGAAGAAGCGGCTTCTTCGCGCAAAGACGATTGTGCCGCTCACAGGGCTCTCCTTAGCGCGGCTTCTGCCGAAAGACGCCCGGCAGCGGCTCTTACCTCCGGAGAGCATCCTACCTTCGTCTTTCGCGTCTTATGTAGTCTACATCTTAGCAAAACGCTTTTCCACTATGTCTGGCTAGGAAAAACTGTGCCAGCACAGAAAACATCTCCCATCGTGTTCTAGAAGTTGCACGGATGTCTGCCAAGTGTTTGGCAGGAAGAAAAGAAAAGTTGTCCAAAACAGCTTCCAATCGAATGTTCCTGTGATTGGAAAAGTCAGGAGAGTGCAAAGGTACTGTTTTCTATCAGTTGGCAAGGTGCGCACACAATCCCAGTGTTGTACAGCTTGCTTCTTCACCTTCCCGAAGCTGCCGCTCTCGCCGGCTGCCGGAGCCCAAGAAGCGGCTTCTTCGCGCAAAGACGATTGTGCCGCTCACAGTGCTCTCCTTAGCGCGGCTTCTGCCGAAAGACGCCCGGCAGCGGCTCTTACCTCCGGAGAGCATCCTACCTTCGTCTTTCGCGTCTTTTGTAGTCTACATCTTAGCAAAACGCTTTTCCACTATGTCTGGCTAGGAAAAACTGTGCCAGCACAGAAAACATCTCCCATCGTGTTCTAGAAGTTGCACGGATGTCTGCCAAGTGTTTGGCAGGAAGAAAAGAAAAGTTGTCCAAAACAGCTTCCAATCGAATGTTCATGTGATTGGAAAAGTCAGGAGAGTGCAAAGGTACTGTTTTCTATCAGTTGGCAAGGTGCGCACACAATCCCAGTGTTGTACAGCTTGCTTCTTCACCTTCCCGAAGCTGCCGCTCTCGCCGGCTGCCGGAGCCCAAGAAGCGGCTTCTTCGCGCAAAGACGATTGTGCCGCTCACAGTGCTCTCCTTAGCGCGGCTTCTGCCGAAAGACGCCCGGCAGCGGCTCTTACCTCCGGAGACCATCCTACCTTCGTCTTTCGCGTCTTTTGTAGTCTACATCTTAGCAAAACGCTTTTCCACTATGTCTGGCTAGGAAAAACTGTGCCAGCACAGAAAACATCTCCCATCGTGTTCTAGAAGTTGCACGGATGTCTGCCAAGTGTTTGGCAGGAAGAAAAGAAAAGTTGTCCAAAACAGCTTCCAATCGAATGTTCCTGTGATTGGAAAAGTCAGGAGAGTGCAAAGGTACTGTTTTCTATCAGTTGGCAAGGTGCGCACACAATCCCAGTGTTGTACAGCTTGCTTCTTCACCTTCCCGAAGCTGCCGCTCTCGCCGGCTGCCGGAGCCCAAGAAGCGGCTTCTTCGCGCAAAGACGATTGTGCCGCTCACAGGGCTCTCCTTAGCGCGGCTTCTGCCGAAAGACGCCCGGCAGCGGCTCTTACCTCCGGAGAGCATCCTACCTTCGTCTTTCGCGTCTTTTGTAGTCTACATCTTAGCAAAACGCTTTTCCACTATGTCTGGCTAGGAAAAACTGTGCCAGCACAGAAAACATCTCCCATCATGTTCTAGAAGTTGCACGGATGTCTGCCAAGTGTTTGGCAGGAAGAAAAGAAAAGTTGTCCAAAACAGCTTCCAATCGAATGTTCCTGTGATTGGAAAAGTCAGGAGAGTGCAAAGGTACTGTTTTCTATCAGTTGGCAAGGTGCGCACACAATCCCAGTGTTGTACAGCTTGCTTCTTCACCTTCCCGAAGCTGCCGCTCTCGCCGGCTGCCGGAGCCCAAGAAGCGGCTTCTTCGCGCAAAGACGATTGTGCCGTTCACAGTGCTCTCCTTAGCGCGGCTTCTGCCGAAAGACGCCCGGCAGCGGCTCTTACCTCCTGAGAGTGGCAGCTTCGGGAAGGTGAAGAAGCAAGCTGTACAACACTGGGATTGTGTGCGCACCTTGCCAACTGATAGAAAACAGTACCTTTGCACTCTCCTGACTTTTCCAATCACAGGAACATTCGATTGGAAGCTGTTTTGGACAACTTTTCTTTTCTTCCTGCCAAACACTTGGCAGACATCCGTGCAACTTCTAGAACACGATGGGAGATGTTTTCTGTGCTGGCACAGTTTTTCCTAGCCAGACATAGTGGAAAAGCGTTTTGCCGAGGTGTAGACTACAAAAGACGCGAAAGACGAAGGTAGGATGCTCTCCGGAGGTAAGAGCCGCTGCCGGGCGTCTTTCGGCAGAAGCCGCGCTAAGGAGAGCACTGTGAGCGGCACAATCGTCTTTGCGCGAAGAAGCCGCTTCTTGGGCTCCGGCAGCCGGCGAGAGCGGCAGCTTCGGGAAGGTGAAGAAGCAAGCTGTACAACACTGGGATTGTGTGCGCACCTTGCCAACTGATAGAAAACAGTACCTTTGCACTCTCCTGACTTTTCCAATCACAGGAACATTCGATTGGAAGCTGTTTTGGACAACTTTTCTTTTCTTCCTGCCAAACACTTGGCAGACATCCGTGCAACTTCTAGAACACGATGGGAGATGTTTTCTGTGCTGGCACAGTTTTTCCTAGCCAGACATAGTGGAAAAGCGTTTTGCTAAGATGTAGACTACAAAAGACGCGAAAGACGAAGGTAGGATGCTCTCCGGAGGTAAGAGCCGCTGCCGGGCGTCTTTCGGCAGAAGCCGCGCTAAGGAGAGCCCGGTGAGCGGCACAATCGTCTTTGCGCGAAGAAGCCGCTTCTTGGGCTCCGGCAGCCGGCGAGAGCGGCAGCTTCGGGAAGGTGAAGAAGCAAGCTGTACAACACTGGGATTGTGTGCGCACCTTGCCAACTGATAGAAAACAGTACCTTTGCACTCTCCTGACTTTTCCAATCACAGGAACATTCGATTGGAAGCTGTTTTGGACAACTTTTCTTTTCTTCCTGCCAAACACTTGGCAGACATCCGTGCAACTTCTAGAACACGATGGGAGATGTTTTCTGTGCTGGCACAGTTTTTCCTAGCCAGACATAGTGGAAAAGCGTTTTGCCGAGGTGTAGATGAGAAGAGGAGCTAAAGACGAAGGTAGGATGCTCTCCGGAGGTAAGAGCCGCTGCCGGGCGTCTTTCGGCAGAAGCCGCGCTAAGGAGAGCCCTGTGAGCGGCACAATCGTCTTTGCGCGAAGAAGCCGCTTCTTGGGCTCCGGCAGCCGGCGAGAGCGGCAGCTTCGGGAAGGTGAAGAAGCAAGCTGTACAACACTGGGATTGTGTGCGCACCTTGCCAACTGATAGAAAACAGTACCTTTGCACTCTCCTGACTTTTCCAATCACAGGAACATTCGATTGGAAGCTGTTTTGGACAACTTTTCTTTTCTTCCTGCCAAACACTTGGCAGACATCCGTGCAACTTCTAGAACACGATGGGAGATGTTTTCTGTGCTGGCACAGTTTTTCCTAGCCAGACATAGTGGAAAAGCGTTTTGCCGAGGTGTAGATGAGAAGAGGAGCTAAAGACGAAGGTAGGATGCTCTCCGGAGGTAAGAGCCGCTGCCGGGCGTCTTTCGGCAGAAGCCGCGCTAAGGAGAGCACTGTGAGCGGCACAATCGTCTTTGCGCGAAGAAGCCGCTTCTTGGGCTCCGGCAGCCGGCGAGAGCGGCAGCTTCGGGAAGGTGAAGAAGCAAGCTGTACAACACTGGGATTGTGTGCGCACCTTGCCAACTGATAGAAAACAGTACCTTTGCACTCTCCTGACTTTTTCAATCACAGGAACATTCGATTGGAAGCTGTTTTGGACAACTTTTCTTTTCTTCCTGCCAAACACTTGGCAGACATCCGTGCAACTTCTAGAACACGATGGGAGATGTTTTCTGTGCTGGCACAGTTTTTCCTAGCCAGACATAGTGGAAAAGCTTTTTGCCGAGGTGTAGATGAGAAGAGGAGCTAAAGAGTGGATGTTAGCAAATGACACCCATCTTCAAAAAAGGCAATTAAGAGGACTCGCCATAGTACAAACCAGCCAGCCTCTTTTTTATCCCCAGGAAGTTGATGAAGCAGCTCTTCCTGGAAATCCTTGCCAGGCACATGACAGATGACCAAATAATGTAGTTAGCATGATTTTTCAGGGGAATTTCATGCTGAACATCACTTTAAACTCCTCTGATGAATCAACTTGACTGGTAGATGAAGGGAATATTATCTGCCTGGGCTTCAGGGAGGTTTTTGACATACCTCTACATGGCATCACACATACATATGGAAGCAATAGTGCAAAGGGGAGGGAATCAGTGTCTTTTCAGTGATGCTGAGGGAAAAGACAAGAGGCAGTGGGCACACACTGAAATACAGGAGATTGCCTTTGAACATCAGTAAATGTTTCTTTACTGTCAGGGTGACTGAACCACGGCACAGACTGCCCAGAAAGATTGTGGAGCCTGGATCTTTGAAGACATTAAAAGTACACCCAGATAGAATCCTGGGCAAGAGGCTCTAGGTATCCTGGTTTAGGCAGGGGGGTTGGGCCTGGTTAGCCCCACCAACCCCTTCCACTCTCTTTCATTCTGTGCTAGTGAATTCTCTTCAAGATGCATTTCAAAGCGCTGGCATGACAAAGTTCTGTGCAGACAGAGATCCAAATGGACATGGCATCTAAGTTCCTTAAGCAGTGTTCAAGAAGAATGTAAAACTCTGGCACAAGTGTCTCTTCCCTAACTGAATCCCTTTCATGGGAAAATTCCCAGCTCTAGAAAGATCTTCTGATACGCATGCTTAAGACTGACACTGGCTGAGCAAATTTCTCCCTATGTATATCTAAGACCAGTTAGGATCTTCACCCAAAGTGCAGTCAACATAGTCACAGAATGCCTATTGTTAAGAAGTGACAGCTTCCATCAGAATGGCAGCTATTGGTCCACAAAATGGATTAATGGATGGGAATTATCTACGTGGGTTAAAAACAAAAATAAAGAGTTGGTCTTTATTTATCAATTTCATGGCAATATTGATAAGGGAAGAAAAAGATCTAAGTCCTTGACTTTCTGGACTCGAGGAAAGATTTTAAAAATTCCTTGTAAAAATGTATGATCACAATCAGACTATTGAAACCATTTTAGTTGGGAACAAAGTTCCAAAATTGTCTAGATAGTGGCAAAGAAGCCAAGAAAATAGGAAAGAAACAAAAAGAGAGCAAAAGAGTCAGCTTCAGTGTACAAGCTCGTTCTAGAAGTAGTCTGCTGGGAAAAGGAACCCCCAGCTAAATTTCCAATGTATTCCTGCGCTTGATTCAGTAACTGGTCAATGTAAAAACCAATCCTTTTGTACAACTTCTTCCAGCAACAAAAACTCCAACAGGTTGACACTACCATCATGCCTGTTCCAGACATATTTAAAAGAGAAATGATGATTTTCTTGAAAACCTACTTACATAAAAGTTGCAAGATGGTGGAGGGATTCCCACATCCTCCTTCCTCCATCTGGCTTGAAAGTATATTTGATAAAATATGCAACAAAGCACATGATTTATAAGGGAGAGTCAAATGGATGATTTGGGAATCGATCTCTTGTTGATAGTAAACTTCATATCCACTCGGTGTGACCTTTTTAAAACAAAATGTGGAGCTGAGGCATGAATCTGCCACAACAATTGTAAAGCAAACATACACACTCCCCTTCATATGCCCCCCCCTCCACACACACCTAGGCACACACAGAGATCAGCATAGCAGATCATGAACACCTTGGAAAAGACTGAAATGCTAAATGCCTCTCTTGATGGGCAAAAGAGCTGGTGCAGTAATTCAAATGCCTGGTACAAAAATTCTGTTTAATATTTAGCTCCTATTTAAAACACAGCTTTTCATTTCATTCTATTTACAGAATATTTTCATTTCATTTGTTTCTTTAAAATTACTTAGTTCTCACCTGTTGTATGTCTAGGAATATTTTCTTCCAAAAATAGAAAAAAATAGATGATATCTTTTCAGCAGAAAACATTGGTTGATACAATTTTAAACCATCATGATATGGAAGAATTCTTCTGTCCCTCTCGAAGGTGGAAGAAGCATTTGGATCACAGATCATCTACAATGAAATACTTGACATGTTTAAGATGCTTTCAATCAATTTTGATCGTCAATTGCTTATTTGTTGTAAACAGTAATTTTTCAGTGAAGGGAAAGTGTGTGTGGTATATCTACATGATATGTTCAAAGGCAGTTCCTACTAATGGCCAGGCTGAATTCCAGTAAATAATGTCCCGAATGATATTTTGCCGCCTTCTTTGGCACTTCATGAAATCTTACCCCGATGAAGTGCTGAAACAAAGAGATTTTCTCTTAGAGAGTGTCTCATGTTGTAACCTATCCCATGGATTTTATGCTGTAATTCTTATCTCTTTTAAAATTTACTATCTTCTGTACAGTTTTCATGAAACTTTCTGTTACAGTAGTGAATAGCACAGATAAATGTCATTTTGTACAACTTTGAATTTACCCCAAGAGCTGAGAGAAAACTTGATCCTATACTTCAATCCGAGTTTCTTCTATAGTCCAACTTTGTTTCTCTACCATCAAGCTTCTCCTTTGTTGCTGCTCCAAGCCCCGTCCAAGGTGACCTTGAATACTTTCAGGGATGGGACACCCACAACTTCTCTGGGCAACCTGTTCCAGTGTTCCAGCACTCCCACAGTAAAAAAGGCCTTCCTTTCATCTAATATGTGTAGGAAATCATAAATCTAGGCATAGAAGCTTGGAGTGCAAATTTGAAATTCTTTGGATTTGAAGCACATTTTATATGAATACTGACTTACAGATGACTAAAAGATGTTGATGGGCATTTGAGCTGACAAGTTTTGAAAAAGTGCACGGAAATTAAAATTGAAACCACTAAAATTAAAAACTCCTTGCCATTTTCTTTTTCCTCTCCTATTCAAAATTGCATATGTCAGATATCAGTGCTTCATGCAATCCTCTCAGATGCTCTCAGAGAAAAAGCTTTTCTTTCAGACTAAGTTGCGGTTGACGTAGAACACTAGCAGGAGTGAAAGATTTTCTGGGCATTGGGGCAGCCCGTTCTCCTTGGATTTGTGTGCAGAATGCATTTTATCCAAACTGGAAAATAGATCCCAGCTCTGTTCTATTCATCATTCTTACTTCATCAGGCCAGAAGATTCTGTGAAAAGTAGCCTGTGGACCTTGAAGACAGCGCATGTGAACCAGATGAGAGGTGATAGAGAAGTTGAGGGAGAGAAGAAAGAGCATGAGGCTGAAACCAGAAAGTATTTCTCCACGTGATCATGGAAGATTGCAGGAGCCACTTGGTACTATCAAACCAGCCCAACTTGGCACTGGTGCCACCTTGGGTCTGGGAGCCATGTTGCATATCGTGCATTTTAAGGAGCCAGCTGGCCACACCCAGCCATATGCCCCCAAACACAAACCAAGGCCCTTTTCTCTGGCAAACAAAACTCAGCTGCCCTGCTTCTGGATGGCAGATTGCAGGAACCACTTGGTACTATCAAACCAGCCCAACTTGGCACTGGTGCCACCATGGGTCTGGTCACCATCCTGCCTATTGTAGCTTTTCAGGAGCCAGCCGGTCACTCTCAGCCATAGGCCCCCAAACACAAACCTCGGCCCGTTTCCCTGGCAAACAAAAGTAAGCTGCCCCGCTTCTGGATGGCAGATTGCAGGAGCTACTTAGTACTATCAAATCAGCCCGACTTGGCACAGGTGCCACCTTGGATCTGGGAACCATCCTGTGTATCGTGGATTTTCAGGGGCCAGCCAGCCACTCTCAGCCATATGCCCCCAAAAACAAACCACGGACCTTTTCTCTGGCAAACAAAACTCAACTGCCCCTCTTCTGGATGGCAAATTTTAGGACGCACTTTGTACTACGAAAACCGCCCGACGTGGCACTGGTGCCACCTTGTGTCAGGGAACCATCCTGCATATCGAGCTTTTTAAGGAGCCAGCCGGCCAGGCCCAGCCATATACCCCCAAAAACAAACCACGGACCATTTCTCATGGAAACAAAAATCCGCTGCCCCGCGTCTGGATGGCAGATTGCAGGAGCCACTTTGCACCATCAAACCAGCCCGACTTGGCACTGGTGCCACCTTGGGTCTGGGAACAATCCTGCGTATCGTACATATTCAGGAACCAGCCGAACACTCCCAGCCACAGGCCCCCAAACACAAACAACGGCCCATTTCCCTGGCAAACAAAAGTCAGCTGCCCCGCTTCTGGATGGCAGTTTGCAGGAGTCACTTGGGACTATCAAACCAGCCCGACTTGGCACTGGTGCCACCTTGGGTCTGGGAACCATCCTGCGTATGGTGGATTCTAAGGAGCCAGCCGGCCACTCCCAGCCACAGGCCCCCAACAAAAACCACGGCCCTTTTTTCTGGCAAACAAAACTTAGCTGCCTCACTTCTGGATGGCAGATTGAAGGAGCCACTTGGTGTAATCAAACCAGCCCGACTTGGCACTGGTGCCACCTTGGGTCTGGGAACCATCCTGCGTATCGTGGATTCTAAGGAGCCAGCCGGCCACTCCCAGCCACAGGCCCCCAAACAAAATCAACGGCGCTGTTCCCTGGAAAACAAAACACGCCTGCCAACTTTTTGATGGAGTTTGCAGGAGCCACTTGGTACTATCAAACCAGCCCGACTTGGCACTGGTGCCACCTTGGGTCTGGGAAACATCCTGCGTATCGTGGATTCTTAGGAGCCAGCCGGCCACTCCTAGCCACAGGCCCCCAAACAAAAACCTAGGCCTATTTCTCTGGCAAACAAAAGTAAGCTGCCCCGCTTCTGGATGGCAGATTGCAGGAGACACTTGGTACTATCAAACCAGCCCAACTTGGCACTGGTGCCACCTTGGATCTGGGAACCATGCTGTGTATCGTGGATATTCAGGGGCCACCCGGCCACTCTCAGCCATATGTCCCCAAACAGAAACCTCGGCCCGTTTCTCTGGCAAACAAAACTCAACTGCCCCTCTTCTGGATGGCAAATTGCAGGATGAACTTGATACTAAAACCGCAGGCCGACTTGGTAGTGGTGACACCTTGGACCTGGGAACCATCATGCCTATCGAGCATTTTAAGGAGCCAGCCGGCCACTCCCAGCAATATGCCCCCAAAAACAATCCACGGAATTTTTCTCTGGCAAACAAAAATCAGCTGCCCCGCTTCTGGATGGCAGATTGCAGGAGCCACTTTGCACCATCAAACCAGCCCGACTTGGCACTGGTGCCACCTTGCATCTGGGAACCATGCTGCCTAGCGTGGATTTTCAGGAGACAGCCGGCCACTCTCAGCCATAGGCCCCCAAACAAAACCCACGGCCCGTTTCCCTGGCAAACAAAATTAAGCTGCCCCGCTTCTGGATGGCAGATTGCAGGACGCACTTGGTAGTATCAAACCAGCCCGACTTGGCACTGGTGCCACCTTGGGTCTGGGAACCATCCTGCGTATCGTGGGTTCAAAGGAGCCAGCTGGCCACTCCCAGCCACAGGCCCCCAAATACAAACAACGGCGCTTTTCCCTGGAAAACAAAACTCGCCTGCCAACTTTTTGATGGCAGATTGCAGGAGCCACTTGGTACTATCAAACCAGCCCAACTTGGCACTGGTGCCACCATGGGTCTGGTCACCATCCTGCCTATTGTAGCTTTCCAGGAGCCAGCCGGTCACTCCCAGCCATAGGTCCCCAGTCACAAACCTCGGCCCGTTTACCTGGCAAACAAAAGTAAGCTGCCCCGCTTCTGGATGGCAGATTGCAGGAGCCACTTGGTACTATCAAACCAGCCCAACTTGGCACTGGTGCCACCTCTGGTCTGGGAACCATGCTGCGTAACACAGATTCTAAGGCGCCAGTCGGCCACTCCCAGCCACAAGCCCCCAAACACAAACAACGGCGCTATTCTCTGGCAAACAAAACTCCACTGCCCCTCTTCTGGATGGCAAATTGCAGGACGCACTTGGTACTATAAAAACAGCCCGACTTGGCACTGGTGCCACCTTGGTTCTGGGAACCATCCTGCGTATCGATCTTTTTAATGAGACAGCCGGCCACTCCCAGCCATATGCCCCCAAACACAACCCACGGCCCTTTTCTCTGGCAAACAAAACTCAACTGCACCGCTTCTGGATGGCAGATTGCAGGAGCCACTTGGTACTATCAAACCAGCCCGACTTGGCACTGGTGCCACCTTGGGTCTGGGAACCATCCAGCCTATCGTGGATTTTAAGGAGCCAGCCGGCTACTCCCAGCCACAGGCCCCCAACAAAAACCACGGCCCTTTTTTCTGGCAAACAAAACTTAGCTGCCTCACTTCTGGATGGCAGATTGCAGGAGCCACTTGGTGTAATCAAACCAGCCCGACTTGGCACTGGTGCCACCTTGGGTCTGGGAACCATCCTGCGTATCGTGGATTCTAAGGAGCCAGCCGGCCACTCCCAGCCACAGGTCCCCAAACATAATCAACGGCGCTGTTCCCTGGAAAACAAAACACGTCTGCCAACATTTTGATGGAGTTTGCAGGAGCCACTTGGTACTATCAAACCAGCCCGACTTGGCACTGGTGCCACCTTGGGTCTGGGAAACATCCTGCGTATCGTGGATTCTTAGGAGCCAGCCGGCCACTCCTAGCCACAGGCCCCCAGACAAAAACCTAGGCCTATTTCTCTGGCAAACAAAAGTAAGCTGCCCCGCTTCTGGATGGCAGATTGCAGGAGACACTTGGTACTATCAAACCAGCCCAACTTGGCACTGGTGCCACCTTGGATCTGGGAACCATGCTGTGTATCGTGGATATTCAGGGGCCACCCGGCCACTCTCAGCCATATGTCCCCAAACAGAAACCTCGGCCCGTTTCTCTGGCAAACAAAACTCAACTGCCCCTCTTCTGGATGGCAAATTGCAGGATGAACTTGATACTAAAACCGCAGGCCGACTTGGTAGTGGTGACACCTTGGACCTGGGAACCATCATGCGTATCGAGCATTTTAAGGAGCCAGCCGGCCACTCCCAGCAATATGCCCCCAAAAACAATCCACGGAATTTTTCTCTGGCAAACAAAAATCAGCTGCCCCGCTTCTGGATGGCAGATTGCAGGAGCCACTTTGCACCATCAAACCAGCCCGACTTGGCACTGGTGCCACCTTGCATCTGGGAACCATGCTGCCTAGCGTGGATTTTCAGGAGCCAGCCGGCCACTCTCAGCTATAGGCCCCCATACAAAACCCACGGCCCGTTTCCCTGGCAAACAAAATTAAGCTGCCCCGCTTCTGGATGGCAGATTGCAGGACGCACTTGGTAGTATCAAACCAGCCCGACTTGGCACTGGTGCCACCTTGGGTCTGGGAACCATCCTGCGTATCGTGGGTTCAAAGGAGCCAGCTGGCCACTCCCAGCCACAGGCCCCCAAATACAAACAACGGCGCTTTTCCCTGGAAAACAAAACTCGCCTGCCAACTTTTTGATGGCAGATTGCAGGAGCCACTTGGTACTATCAAACCAGCCCAACTTGGCACTGGTGCCACCATGGGTCTGGTCACCATCCTGCCTATTGTAGCTTTCCAGGAGCCAGCCGGTCACTCCCAGCCATAGGTCCCCAGTCACAAACCTCGGCCCGTTTACCTGGCAAACAAAAGTAAGCTGCCCCGCTTCTGGATGGCAGATTGCAGGAGCCACTTGGTACTATCAAACCAGCCCAACTTGGCACTGGTGCCACCTCTGGTCTGGGAACCATGCTGCGTAACACAGATTCTAAGGCGCCAGTCGGCCACTCCCAGCCACAAGCCCCCAAACACAAACAACGGCGCTATTCTCTGGCAAACAAAACTCCACTGCCCCTCTTCTGGATGGCAAATTGCAGGACGCACTTGGTACTATAAAAACAGCCCGACTTGGCACTGGTGCCACCTTGGTTCTGGGAACCATCCTGCGTATCGATCTTTTTAATGAGACAGCCGGCCACTCCCAGCCATATGCCCCCAAACACAACCCACGGCCCTTTTCTCTGGCAAACAAAACTCAACTGCACCGCTTCTGGATGGCAGATTGCAGGAGCCACTTGGTACTATCAAACCAGCCCGACTTGGCACTGGTGCCACCTTGGGTCTGGGAACCATCCAGCCTATCGTGGATTTTAAGGAGCCAGCCGGCTACTCCCAGCCACAGGCCCCCAACAAAAACCAAGGCCCATTTTTCTCGCAAACAAAACTTAGCTGCCTCACTTCTGGATGGCAGATTGCAGGAGCCACTTGGTGTAATCAAACCAGCCCGACTTGGCACTGGTGCCACCTTGGGTCTGGGAACCATCCTGCGTATCGTGGATTCTAAGGAGCCAGCCGGCCACTCCCAGCCACAGGTCCCCAAACAAAATCAACGGCGCTGTTCCCTGGAAAACAAAACACGTCTGCCAACATTTTGATGGAGTTTGCAGGAGCCACTTGGTACTATCAAACCAGCCCGACTTGGCACTGGTGCCACCTTGGGTCTGGGAAACATCCTGCGTATCGTGGATTCTTAGGAGCCAGCCGGCCACTCCTAGCCACAGGCCCCCAAACAAAAACCTAGGCCTATTTCTCTGGCAAACAAAAGTAAGCTGCCCCGCTTCTGGATGGCAGATTGCAGGAGACACTTGGTACTATCAAACCAGCCCAACTTGGCACTGGTGCCACCTTGGATCTTGGAACCATGCTGTGTATCGTGGATATTCAGGGGCCACCTGGCCACTCTCAGCCATATGTCCCCAAACAGAAACCTCGGCCCGTTTCTCTGGCAAACAAAACTCAACTGCCCCTCTTCTGGATGGCAAATTGCAGGATGAACTTGATACTAAAACCGCAGGCCGACTTGGTACTGGTGACACCTTGGACCTGGGAACCATCATGCGTATCGAGCATTTTAAGGAGCCAGCCGGCCACTCCCAGCAATATGCCCCCAAAAACAATCCACGGAATTTTTCTCTGGCAAACAAAAATCAGCTGCCCCGCTTCTGGATGGCAGATTGCAGGAGCCACTTTGCACCATCAAACCAGCCCGACTTGGCACTGGTGCCACCTTGCATCTGGGAACCATGCTGCCTAGCGTGGATTTTCAGGAGCCAGCCGGCCACTCTCAGCTATAGGCCCCCATACAAAACCCACGGCCCGTTTCCCTGGCAAACAAAATTAAGCTGCCCCGCTTCTGGATGGCAGATTGCAGGAGCCACTTGGTAGTATCAAACCAGCCCAACTTGGCACTGGTGCCACCTCTGGTCTGGGAACCATCCTGCGTATCGTGGGTTCAAAGGAGCCAGCCGGCCACTCCCAGCCATAGGCCCCCAAATGCAAACAACGGCGCTTTTCCCTGGAAAACAAAACTCGCCTGCCAACTTTTTGATGGCAGATTGCAGGAGCCACTTGGTACTATCAAACCAGCCCAACTTGGCACTGGTGCCACCATGGGTCTGGTCACCATCCTGCCTATTGTAGCTTTCCAGGAGCCAGCCGGTCACTCCCAGCCATAGGTCCCAAGTCACAAAGCTCGGCCCGTTTCCCTGGCAAACAAAAGTAAGCTGCCCCGCTTCTGGATGGCAGATTGCAGGAGCCACTTGGTACTATCAAACCAGCCCAACTTGGCACTGGTGCCACTTTGGGTCTGGATACCATGCTGCGTAACACAGATTCTAAGGCGCCAGTCGGCCACTCCCAGCCACAAGCCCCCAAACACAAACAACGGCGCTATTCTCTGGCAAACAAAACTCAACTGCCCCTCTTCTGGATGGCAAATTGCAGGACGCACTTGGTACTATAAAAACAGCCCGACTTGGCACTGGTGCCACCTTGGTTCTGGGAACCATCCTGCGTATCGATCTTTTTAATGAGACAGCCGGCCACTCCCAGCCATATGCCCCCAAACACAACCCACGGCCCTTTTCTCTGGCAAACAAAACTCAACTGCACCGCTTCTGGATGGCAGATTGCAGGAGCCACTTGGTACTATCAAACCAGCCCGACTTGGCACTGGTGCCACCTTGGGTCTGGGAACCATCCTGCGTATTGTGGGTTGTCAGGAGCCAGCCGAACACTCTAGGCCACAGACCCCAATCAAAAACAACGGCCCGTTTCACAGGCAAACAAAACTCAGCTGCCCCGCTTCTGGATGGGAGATTGCAGGAGGCACTTGACACTGTGAAACCAGCCCCACTTGGCACTGGTGCCACCTTGGGTCTGGGAACCATGCTGCGTATCATGGATTTTCAGGAGCCAGCCGGCCACTCCCAGCCACAGGCCCCCAAACACAAACCACAGCCTTTTTCTCTGGCAAACAAAATTCAGCTGCCCCGCTTCTGGATGGCAGATTGCAGGAGCCACTTGGGACTATCACACCAGCACAACATGGCACTGCTGCCACCTTGGATCTGGGAACCATCCTTCCTATCGTGGATTTTCAGGGGCCAGCCGGTCACTCTCAGCCATAGGCCCCAAACACAAACCACGGCCCTTTTCTCTGGAAAACAAAACTCAACTGCCCCTCTTCCTGATGGGAGATTGCAGGAGCCACTGGGTACTATGAAACCAGCCCTACTTGGCACTGGTGCCACCTTGGGTCTGGGAACCATGCTGCGTATCATGGATTTTAAGGAGCCAGCCGGCCACTGCCAGCCACAGGCCCCGAAACACAAACAACAGCCTTTTTCTCTGGCAAACAAAATTCAGCTGCCCCGCTTCTGGATGGCAGATTGCAGGAACCACTTGGTACTAACAAACCAGCCTGACTTGGCACTGGTGCCACCTTGGGTCTGGGAACCATCCTGCGTATCGTGGATTCTAAGGAGCCAGCTGGCCACTCCCAGCCACAGGCCCCAAAACACACACAACGGTGCTTTTCCCTGGAAAACAAAACTCGCCTTCCAAACATTTGATGGCAGATTGCAGGAGCCACTTGGTTTTATCAAATCAGCCCAACTTGGCACTGGTGCCACCATGGGTCTGGTCACCATCCTGCCTATCGTAGCTTTTCAGGTGCCAGCCAGCCACCCCCAGCCAGAGGCCCCTAGACAAATATTTCGGCCCGTTTCCCTGGCAAACAAAAGTAAGCTACCCCGCTTCTGGATGGCAGATTGCAGGAGCCACTTTGCACCATCAAACCAGCCCAACTTGGCACTGGTGCCACCTCTGGTCTGGGAACCATCCTGCGTATCGTGGGTTCTAAGGAGCCAGCTGGCCACTCCCAGCCACAGGCCCCCAAACACAAACAACGGCGCTTTTCCCTGGAAAACAAAACTCGCCTGCCAAGTTTTTGATGGCAGATTGCCGGAGCCACTTGGTACTATCAAACCAGCCCAACTTGGCACTGGTGCCACCATGGGTCTGGTCACCATCCTGCCTATCGTAGCTTTTCAGGAGCCAGCCGGTCACTCCCAGCCATAGGCCCCCAGACACAAACCTCGGCCCGTTTCCCTGGCAACCAAAAGTAAGCTGCCCCACTTCTGCATGGCAGATTGCAGGAGCTATTTAGTACTATCAAACCAGCCCGACTTGGCACTGGTGACACCTCTGGTCTGGGAACCATCCTGCCTATCGTGGATTTTCAGGGGCCAGCCGGCCACTATCAGCCATATGCCCCCAAAAACAAACCACGGACCTTTTCTCTGGCAAACAAAACTCAACTGCCCCTCTTCTGGATGGCAAATTTTAGGACGCACTTTGTACTACGAAAACCGCCCGACGTGGCACTGGTTCCACCTTGTGTCAGGGAACAATCCTGCGTATCGAGCTTTTTAAGGAGCCAGCCGGCCACGTCCAGCCATATACCCCCAAAAACAAACCACGGACCATTTCTCATGGAAACAAAAATCCGCTGCCCCGCGTCTGGATGGCAGATTGCAGGAGCCACTTTGCACCATCAAACCAGCCCGACTTGGCACTGGTGCCACCTTGGGTCTGGGAACAATCCTGCATATCGTGGATTCTAAGGAGCCAGCCGGCCACTCCCAGCCACAGGCCCCCAAACACAAACAACGGCGCTTTTCCCAGGAAAACAAAACTCGCCTGCCAGCTTTTTGATGGCAGATTGCAGGAGCCACTTGGTACTATCAAATCATCCCAACTTGGCACTGGTGCCACTATGGGTCAGGGAACCATCCTGCCTATTGTAGCATTTCAGGAGCCAGCCGGTCACTCCCAGCCATAGGCCCCCAGACACAAACCTCGGACCGTTTCCCTGGCAAACAAAATTAAGCTGCCCCGCTTCTGGATGGCAGATTGCAGGAGCCACTTGGTAGTGTCAAACCAGCCCGACTTGGCACTGGTGCCACCTTGGGTCTGGGAACCATCCGGCGTATCGTGGATTCTAAGCAGCCACCCGGCCACTCCCAGCCACAGGCGCCCAAACACAAACAACGGCGCTTTTCCCTGGAAAACAAAAATCGCCTGCCAACATTTTGATGGCAGATTGCAGGAGCCACTTGGTGCTATCAAACCAGCCCAACTTGGCACTGGTGCCACCATGGGTCTGGTCACCATCCTGCCTATCGTAGCTTTTCAGGAGCCAGCCGGTCACTCCCAGCCATAGACCCCCAGACACAAACCTCGGCCCGTTTCCCTGGAAAACAAAAGTAAGCTGCCCCGATTCTGGATGGCAGATTGCAGGAGCCACTTGGTACTATCAAATCAGCCCAACTTGGCACTGGTGCCACCATGGGTCTGGTAAACATCCTGCCTATCGTAGCTTTTCAGGAGCCAGACGGTCACTCCCTGCCATAGGCCCCCAGACACAAACCTCGGCCCGTTTCCCTGGCAAACAAAAGTAAATTGCCCCGCTTTTGGATGGCAGATTGCAGGATGCATTTGGTACTATCAAACCTGCCCGACTTGGCCCTGGTGCCACCTTGGCTCTGGGAACCATGCTGCGTAACGTAGATTCTACGAGGACAGGCGGCCACTCCCAGCCACAGGACTCTAAACAAAAACAACGGCGCTTTTCCCTGGAAAACAAAACTCGCCTGCCAAATTTTTGATGGCAGATTGCAGGAGCCACTTGGTACTATCAAACCAGCCCAACTTGGTACTGGTTCCACTTTGGGTCTGGTCACCATCCTGCCTATCGTAGCTTTTCAGGAGCCAGCCGGTCACTCCCAGCCATAGGCCCCCAGACAAATATCTCGGCCCGTTTCCCTGGCAAACAAAAGTAAGCTGCCCCGCTTCTGGATGGCAGATTGCAGGAGCCACATGGTACTATCAAACCAGGCCAACATGGCACTGGTGCCACCTTGGCTCTGGGAACCATCCTGCCTATCGTGGATTTTCAGGGGCCAGCCGGCCACTCTCAGCCATATGCCCCCAAACACATACCACGGCCCTTTGCTCTGGCAAACAAAACTCAACTGCCCCTATTCTGGATGGCAAATTGCAGGACGCACTTGGTACTACGAAAACAGCCCGACTTGGCACTGATGCCACCTTGGGTCAGGGAACAATCCTGCATATCGAGCTTTTTAAGGAGCCAGCCGGCCACGTCCAGCCATATAACCCCAAAAACAAACCACGGAACTTTTGTCCAGCAAACAAAAATCCGCTGCCCCGCGTCTGGATGGCAGATTGCAGGAGCTATTTAGTATTATCAAACCAGCCCGACTTGGCTCTGGTACCACCATGAGTCTGGTAAACATCCTGCCTATCGTAGCTTTTCAGTAGCCAGCTAGTCACTCCCAGCCATAGGCCCCCAGACAAATACCTCGGCCCGTTTCCCTGGGAAACAAAATTAAGCTGTCCCGCTTCTGGATGGCAGATTGCAGGAGCCACTTGGTACTATCAAACCAGCCCAACTTGGCACTGACGCCACCTTGGCTCTGGGAACCATCCTGCGTATCCTGGGTTCAAAGGAGACAGCCGGCCACTCCCAGCCACAGGCCTCCAAACACAAACAACGGCGCTTTTCCCTGGAAAACAAAACTGGCCTGCCAACTTTTTGATGGCAGATTGCAGGAGCCACTTGGTACTATCAAACCAGCCCAACTTGGCACTGGTGCCACCATGGGTCTGGTCACCATCCTGCCTATCGTAGCTTTTCAGGCGCCAGCCGGTCACTCCCACCCATAGGCCCCCAGAGAAAAACCTCGGCCCGTTTCCCTGGCAAACAAAAGTAAGCTACCCCGCTTCTGGATGGCAGATTGCAGGAGCCACTTTGTACCATCAAACCAGCCCGACTTGGCACTGGTGCCACCTCTGGTCTGGGAACCATCCTGCCTATCGTGGATTCTAAGGAGCCAGCTGGCCACTCCCAGCCACAGGCCCCCAAACACAAACAACGGTGCTTTTCCCTGGAAAACAAAACTCACCTGCCAACTTTTTGATGGCAGATTGCAGGAGCCACTTGGTACTATCAAACCAGCCACACTTGGCACTGGTGCCACCATGGGTCTGGTCACCATCCTGCCTATCGTAGCTTTTCAGGAGCCAGCCGCTCACTCCCAGCCATAGGCCCCCAGACACAAAGCTCTGCCCGTTTCCCTGGCAAACAAAAGTAAGCTGCCCCGCTTCTGGATGGCAGATTGCAGGAGTCACTTTGCACCATCAAACCAGCCCGACTTGGCACTGGTGCCACCTCTGGTCTGGGACCAATCCTGCGTATCGTGGATTCTAAGGAGACAGCTGGCCACTCCCAGCCACAGGCCCCCAAAAACAAACAACGGCGCTTTTCCCTGGAAAACAAAACTCGCTTGCAAACTTTTTGATGGCAGATTGCAGGAGCCACTTGGTACTATCAAACCACCCCAACTTGGCAACAAGTGGTTCCTGCAATCTGACATCCAGAAGCGGGGCAGCTTACTTTTTTTTGCCAGGGAAACGGACCGTTGTTTGTGTTTGGAGGCGTATGGCTGGGAGTGGCCGACTGGCTCCTTAAAATCCACGATACGCAGCATGGTTCCCAGACCAGAGGTGGCACCAGTGCCAAGTCGGGCTGGTTTGATAGTACCAAGTGACTCCTGCAATCTGCCATCCAGAAGCGGGGCAGCTTACTTTTGTTTGCCAGGGAAACGGGCCGAGGTTTTTGACTGGGGACCTATGGCTTGGAGTGAGCGGCTGGCTCCTGAAAAGTTACGATAGGCAGGATGGTGACCAGACCCATGGTGGCACCAGTGCCAAGTTGGGCTGGTTTGATAGTACCAAGTGGCTCCTGTAATCTGCCATCAAATAGTTGGTAGGCGAGTTTTGTTTTCCAGGGAAAAGCGCCGTTGTTTGTGTTTGGGGGCCTGTGGCTGGGAGTGGCCGGCTGGCTAATTAGAATCCACGATACGCAGGATGGTTCCCAGACCCAAGGTGGGACCAGTGCCAAGACGGGCTAGTTTGATGGTGCAAAGTGGCTCCTGCAATCTGCCATCCAGAAGCGGGGTAGCTTACTTTTGTTTGCCAGGGAAACGGGCCGAGCTTTTTGTCTGGGGGCGTATGGCTGGGAGTGACCGGCTGGCTCCTGAAAAGCTACGATAGGCAGGATGGTGACCAGACCCATGGTGGCACCAGTGCCAAGTTGGGCTGATTTGATAAAACCAAGTGGCTCCTGCAATCTGCCATCAAAAATTTGGCAGGCGAGTTTTGTTTTCCAGGGAAAAGCGCCGTTGTTTGTGTTTGGGGGCCTGTGGCTGCGAGTGGCCGGCTTGCTAATTGGAATCCACGATACGCAGGATGGTTCCCAGACCTGACGTGGCACCAGTGCCAAGTCGGGCTAGTTTGATGCTGCAAAGTGGCTCCTGCAATCTGCCATGCAGAAGCGGGGAAGCATACTTTTGTTTGCCAGGGAAAATGGCCGAGGTTTTTGTCTGGGGCCTATGGCTGGGAGTGACCGGCTGGCTCCTGAAAAGCTACGATAGGCAGGATGGTGACCAGACCCATGGTGGCACCAGTGCCAAGTTGGGCTGATTTGATAGTAGCAAGTGGCTCCTGCAATCTGCCATCAAAATGTTGGCAGGCGAGTTTTTTTTTCCAGGGAAAAGCGCAGTTGTTTGTGTTTGGGGGCCTGTGGCTGGGAGTGACCGGCTGGTTCCTTAGAATCCACGATACGCAGGATGGTTCCCAGACCAGAGGTGGCACCAGTGCCAAGTTGGGCTGGTTTGATGGTGCAAAGTGGCTCCTGCAATCTGCCATCCAGAAGCGGGGTAGCTTACTTTTGTATGCCAGGGAAAGGGGCCGAGGTTTATGTCTGGGGGCCTATAGCTGGGAGTGACCGGCTGGCTCCTGAAAAGCTACGATAGGCAGGATGGTGACCAGACCCATGGTGGCACCAGTGCCATGTTGGGCTGATTTGATAGTACCAAGTTGCTCCTGCAATCTGCCATCAAAATGTTGGCAGGCGAGTTTTGTTTTCCAGGGAAAAGCGCCGTTGATTTTGTTTGGGGGCCTGTGGCTGGGAGTGACCGGCTGGCTCCTTAGAATCCACGATAAGCAGGATGGTTCCCAGACCCAAGGTGGCACCAGTGCCAAGTTGGGCTGGTTTGATAGTACCAAGTGCGTCCTGCAATCTGCCATCCAGAAGCGGGGTAGCTTACTTTTTTTTGCCAGGGAAACGGGCCGAGGTTTTTGTCTCGGGGCCTATGGCTGAGGGTGACCGGCTGGCTCCTGAAAAGCTACCATAGGCAGGATGGTGACCAGACCCATGGTGACACCAGTGCCAAGTTTGGCTGGTTTGATAGTACCAAGTTGCTCCTGCAATCTGCCATCAAAAAGTTGGCAGGCGAGTTTTGTTTTCCAGGGAAAAGCGCCGTTGTTTGTGTTTGGGGGCCTGTGGGTGGGAGTGGCCGGCTGGCTCCTTAGAATCCACGATACGCAGCATGGTATCCAGACCCAAGGTGGCACCAGTGCCAAGTCGGGCTGGTTTGATAGTACCAAGTGGCTCCTGCAATCTGCCATCCAGAAGCGGGGCAGCTTAGTTTTGTTTGCCAGGGAAACGGGCCGAGGTTTGTGTCTCAGGGCCTATGGCTGGGAGTGACCGGCTGGCTCCTGAAAAGTTACGATAGGCAGGATGGTGACCAGACCCATGGTGGCACCAGTGCCAAGTCGGGCTGGTTTGATAGTACCAAGTGGCTCCTGCAATCTGCCATGAAAATGTTGGCAGGCGAGTTTTGTTTTCCAGGGAAAAGCGCCGTTGTTTGTGTTTGGGGGCCTGTGGCTGGGAGTGGCCGGCTGGCTCGTTATAATCCACGATACGCAGCATGGTATCCAGACCCAAGGTGGCACCAGTGCCAAGTTGGGCTGGTTTGATAATACCAAGTGGTTCCTGCAAACTCCATCAAAATTTGGCAGGCGTGTTTTCTTTTTCCAGGGAACAGCGCCGTTGATTTTGTTGGGGGGCCTGTGGCTGGGAGTGGCCGGCTGGCTCCTTAGAATCCACGATACGCAGGATGGTTCCCAGACCCAAGTGGCACCAGTGCCAAGTCGGGCTGGTTTGATTACACCAAGTGGCTCCTGCAATCTGCCATCCAGAAGTGAGGCAGCTAAGTTTTGTTTGCCAGAGAAAAAGGCTGTGGTTTTTGTTTGGGGGCCTGTGGCTGGCAGTGGCCGGCTGGCTCCTGAAAATCCACGATACGCAGCATGGTTCCCAGACCCAAGGTGGCACCAGTACAAAGTGGGGCTCGTTTGACAGTGTCAAGTGCCTCCTGCAATCTCCCATCCAGAAGCGGGGCAGCTGAGTTTTTTTTGCCAGGGAAACGGACCTTTGTTTTTGATTGGGGTCTGTGGCCGAGAGTGGTCGGCTGTCTCCTGACAATCCACAATACACAGGATGGTTCCCAGACCAAAGGTGGCACCAGTGCCAAGTCGGGCTGGTTTGATAGTACCAAGTGCCTCCTGCAATCTGCCATCCAGAAGCGGGGCAGCTGAGTTTTGTTTGCCAGAGAAAAGGGCCGTGGGTTGTGTTTGGGGGCATATGGCTGGGAGTGGCCACCTGGCTCCTTAAAATGCACGATACGCCGCATGGTAACCAGACGCAAGGTGGCACCAGTGCCAAGTCGGGCTGTTTTTGTAGTACCCAGTGGCTCCTGCAATTTGCCATCCAGAAGCGGGGCAGCTAAATTTTGTTTGCTAGAGAAAAGGGCTGTGGTTTGTGTTTGGGGGCCTATGGCCGAGAGTGGTAGGCTGGCCCCTGAAAATCAACGATAGGCAGGATGGTTCCCAGATCCAAGGTGGCACCAGTGCCAAGTAAGGCTGGTTGTATGGTTCAAAGTGACTCCTGCAATCTGCCATCCAGAAGCGGGACAGCTGAGTTTTTTTTGCCAGAGAAAAGGTCCGTGGTTTCTTTTTGGGGCATACGGCTGGGAATTGCCGGCTGGCTCCTTAAAATGCTCGATACGCAGGATGGTTCCCAGAGCCAAGGTGGCACCACTGCCAAGTCGGGCTCTTTTTGTAGTACCAAGTGCGTCCTGCAATTTGCCATCCAGAAGAGGGGCAGTTGAGTTTTGTTTGCCAGAGAAAAGGGCCGAGGTTTGTGTTTGGGAGCATATGGCTGGGAATGACCGGCTGGCCCCTGAAAATCCACGATACGCCGGATGGTTCCCAGATCCAAGGTGGTACCATTACCAAGTCGGGCTGGTTTGATAGTCCCAAGTGGCTCCTGCAAACTGCCATCCAGAAGCGGGGCAGCTGAGTTTTGTTTGCCAGGGAAATGGGCCGTTGTTTGTGTTTGGGGGCCTGTGGCTGGGAGTGTTCGGCTGGTTCCTGAATATGTACGATACGCAGGATTGTTCCCAGATCCAAGGTGGCAGCAGTGCCATGTTGTGCTGCTGTGATAGTCCCAAGTGGCTCCTGCAATCTGCCATCCAGAAGTGGGGCAGCTGAGTTTTGTTTGCCAGAGAAAAGGTCCGTGGTTTGTGTTTGGGGGCATATGGCTGAGAGTGGCCGGCTGGCCCCTGAAAATCCACGATACACAGGATGGTTCCCAGATCCAAGGTGGCACCTGTGCCAAGTCGGGCTGATTTGATAGTACTAAGTAGCTCCTGCAATCTGCCATCCAGAAGCGGGGCAGCTTACTTTTGTTTGCCAGGGAAACGGGCCGAGGTTTCTGTTTGGGGGCCTATGGCTGGGAGTGACCGGCTGGCTCCTGAAAAGCTACAATAGGCAGCATGGTTCCCAGAGCCAAGGTGGCACCAGTGCCAAGTTGGGCTGGTTTGATAGTACCAAGTGGCTCCTGCAATCTGCCATCCAGAAGCAGGGCAGCTGAGTTTTGTTTGCCAGAGAAAAGGGCTTGGTTTGTGTTTGGGGGCATATGGCTGGGTGTGGCCAGCTGGCTCCTTAAAATGCACGATATGCAACATGGCTCCCAGACCCATAGTGGCACCAGTGCCAAGTCGGGCTGGTTTGATAGTACCAAGTGGCTCCTGCAATCTTCCATGATCACGTGGAGAAATACTTTCTGGTTTCAGCCATATGCTCTTTCTTCTCTCCCTCAACTTCTCTATCACCTCTCATCTGGTTCACATGCGCTGTCTTCAAGGTCCACAGGCTACTTTTCACAGAATCTTCTGGCCTGATGAAGTAAGAATGATGAATAGAACAGAGCTGGGATCTATTTTCCAGTTTGGATAAAATGCATTCTGCACACAAATCCAAGGAGAACGTGCTGCCCCAATGCCCAGAAAATCTTTCACTCCTGCTAGTGTTCTACGTCAACCGCAACTTAGTCTGAAAGAAAAGCTTTTTCTCTGAGAGCATCTGAGAGGTTTGCATGAAGCACTGATATCTGACATATGCAATTTTGAATAGGAGAGGAAAAAGAAAATGGCAAGGAGTTTTTAATTTTAGTGGTTTCAATTTTAATTTCCGTGCACTTTTTCAAAACTTGTCAGCTCAAATGCCCATCAACATCTTTTAGTCATCTGTAAGTCAGTATTCATATAAAATGTGCTTCAAATCCAAAGAATTTCAAATTTGCACTCCAAGCTTCTATGCCTAGATTTATGATTTCCTACACATATTAGATGAAAGGAAGGCCTTTTTTACTGTGGGAGTGCTGGAACACTGGAACAGGTTGCCCAGAGAAGTTGTGGGTGTCCCATCCCTGAAAGTATTCAAGGTCACCTTGGACGGGGCTTGGAGCAGCAACAAAGGAGAAGCTTGATGGTAGAGAAACAAAGTTGGACTATAGAAGAAACTCGGATTGAAGTATAGGATCAAGTTTTCTCTCAGCTCTTGGGGTAAATTCAAAGTTGTACAAAATGACATTTATCTGTGCTATTCACTACTGTAACAGAAAGTTTCATGAAAACTGTACAGAAGATAGTAAATTTTAAAAGAGATAAGAATTACAGCATAAAATCCATGGGATAGGTTACAACATGAGACACTCTCTAAGAGAAAATCTCTGTGTTTCAGCACTTCATCGGGGTAAGATTTCATGAAGTGCCAAAGAAGGCGGCAAAATATCATTCGGGACATTATTTACTGGAATTCAGCCTGGCCATTAGTAGGAACTGCCTTTGAACATATCATGTAGATATACCACACACGCTTTCCCTTCACTGAAAAATTACTGTTTACAACAAATAAGCAATTGACGATCAAAATTGATTGAAAGCATCTTAAACATGTCAAGTATTTCATTGTAGATGATCTGTGATCCAAATGCTTCTTCCACCTTCGAGAGGGACAGAAGAATTCTTCCATATCATGATGGTTTAAAATTGTATCAACCAATGTTTTCTGCTGAAAAGATATCATCTATTTTTTTCTATTTTTGGAAGAAAATATTCCTAGACATACAACAAGTGAGAACTAAGTAATTTTAAAGAAACAAATGAAATGAAAATATTCTGTAAATAGAATGAAATGAAAAGCTGTGTTTTAAATAGGAGCTAAATATTAAACAGAATTTTTGTACCAGGCATTTGAATTACTGCACCAGCTCTTTTGCCCATCAAGAGAGGCATTTAGCATTTCAGTCTTTTCCAAGGTGTTCATGATCTGCTATGCTGATCTCTGTGTGTGCCTAGGTGTGTGTGGAGGGGGGGGCATATGAAGGGGAGTGTGTATGTTTGCTTTACAATTGTTGTGGCAGATTCATGCCTCAGCTCCACATTTTGTTTTAAAAAGGTCACACCGAGTGGATATGAAGTTTACTATCAACAAGAGATCGATTCCCAAATCATCCATTTGACTCTCCCTTATAAATCATGTGCTTTGTTGCATATTTTATCAAATATACTTTCAAGCCAGATGGAGGAAGGAGGATGTGGGAATCCCTCCACCATCTTGCAACTTTTATGTAAGTAGGTTTTCAAGAAAATCATCATTTCTCTTTTAAATATGTCTGGAACAGGCATGATGGTAGTGTCAACCTGTTGGAGTTTTTGTTGCTGGAAGAAGTTGTACAAAAGGATTGGTTTTTACATTGACCAGTTACTGAATCAAGCGCAGGAATACATTGGAAATTTAGCTGGGGGTTCCTTTTCCCAGCAGACTACTTCTAGAACGAGCTTGTACACTGAAGCTGACTCTTTTGCTCTCTTTTTGTTTCTTTCCTATTTTCTTGGCTTCTTTGCCACTATCTAGACAATTTTGGAACTTTGTTCCCAACTAAAATGGTTTCAATAGTCTGATTGTGATCATACATTTTTACAAGGAATTTTTAAAATCTTTCCTCGAGTCCAGAAAGTCAAGGACTTAGATCTTTTTCTTCCCTTATCAATATTGCCATGAAATTGATAAATAAAGACCAACTCTTTATTTTTGTTTTTAACCCACGTAGATAATTCCCATCCATTAATCCATTTTGTGGACCAATAGCTGCCATTCTGATGGAAGCTGTCACTTCTTAACAATAGGCATTCTGTGACTATGTTGACTGCACTTTGGGTGAAGATCCTAACTGGTCTTAGATATACATAGGGAGAAATTTGCTCAGCCAGTGTCAGTCTTAAGCATGCGTATCAGAAGATCTTTCTAGAGCTGGGAATTTTCCCATGAAAGGGATTCAGTTAGGGAAGAGACACTTGTGCCAGAGTTTTACATTCTTCTTGAACACTGCTTAAGGAACTTAGATGCCATGTCCATTTGGATCTCTGTCTGCACAGAACTTTGTCATGCCAGCGCTTTGAAATGCATCTTGAAGAGAATTCACTAGCACAGAATGAAAGAGAGTGGAAGGGGTTGGTGGGGCTAACCAGGCCCAACCCCCCTGCCTAAACCAGGATACCTAGAGCCTCTTGCCCAGGATTCTATCTGGGTGTACTTTTAATGTCTTCAAAGATCCAGGCTCCACAATCTTTCTGGGCAGTCTGTGCCGTGGTTCAGTCACCCTGACAGTAAAGAAACATTTACTGATGTTCAAAGGCAATCTCCTGTATTTCAGTGTGTGCCCACTGCCTCTTGTCTTTTCCCTCAGCATCACTGAAAAGACACTGATTCCCTCCCCTTTGCACTATTGCTTCCATATGTATGTGTGATGCCATGTAGAGGTATGTCAAAAACCTCCCTGAAGCCCAGGCAGATAATATTCCCTTCATCTACCAGTCAAGTTGATTCATCAGAGGAGTTTAAAGTGATGTTCAGCATGAAATTCCCCTGAAAAATCATGCTAACTACATTATTTGGTCATCTGTCATGTGCCTGGCAAGGATTTCCAGGAAGAGCTGCTTCATCAACTTCCTGGGGATAAAAAAGAGGCTGGCTGGTTTGTACTATGGCGAGTCCTCTTAATTGCCTTTTTTGAAGATAGGTGTCATTTGCTAACATCCACTCTTTAGCTCCTCTTCTCATCTACACCTCGGCAAAAAGCTTTTCCACTATGTCTGGCTAGGAAAAACTGTGCCAGCACAGAAAACATCTCCCATCGTGTTCTAGAAGTTGCACGGATGTCTGCCAAGTGTTTGGCAGGAAGAAAAGAAAAGTTGTCCAAAACAGCTTCCAATCGAATGTTCATGTGATTGGAAAAGTCAGGAGAGTGCAAAGGTACTGTTTTCTATCAGTTGGCAAGGTGCGCACACAATCCCAGTGTTGTACAGCTTGCTTCTTCACCTTCCCGAAGCTGCCGCTCTCGCCGGCTGCCGGAGCCCAAGAAGCGGCTTCTTCGCGCAAAGACGATTGTGCCGCTCACAGTGCTCTCCTTAGCGCGGCTTCTGTCGAAAGACGCCCGGCAGCGGCTCTTACCTCCGGAGAGCATCCTACCTTCGTCTTTAGCTCCTCTTCTCATCTACACCTCGGCAAAAAGCTTTTCCACTATGTCTGGCTAGGAAAAACTGTGCCAGCACAGAAAACATCTCCCATCGTGTTCTAGAAGTTGCACGGATGTCTGCCAAGTGTTTGGCAGGAAGAAAAGAAAAGTTGTCCAAAACAGCTTCCAATCGAATGTTCCTGTGATTGGAAAAGTCAGGAGAGTGCAAAGGTACTGTTTTCTATCAGTTGGCAAGGTGCGCACACAATCCCAGTGTTGTACAGCTTGCTTCTTCACCTTCCCGAAGCTGCCGCTCTCGCCGGCTGCCGGAGCCCAAGAAGCGGCTTCTTCGCGCAAAGACGATTGTGCCGCTCACAGTGCTCTCCTTAGCGCGGCTTCTGCCGAAAGACGCCCGGCAGCGGCTCTTACCTCCGGAGAGCATCCTACCTTCGTCTTTAGCTCCTCTTCTCATCTACACCTCGGCAAAAAGCTTTTCCACTATGTCTGGCTAGGAAAAACTGTGCCAGCACAGAAAACATCTCCCATCGTGTTCTAGAAGTTGCACGGATGTCTGCCAAGTGTTTGGCAGGAAGAAAAGAAAAGTTGTCCAAAACAGCTTCCAATCGAATGTTCCTGTGATTGGAAAAGTCAGGAGAGTGCAAAGGTACTGTTTTCTATCAGTTGGCAAGGTGCGCACACAATCCCAGTGTTGTACAGCTTGCTTCTTCACCTTCCCGAAGCTGCCGCTCTCGCCGGCTGCCGGAGCTCAAGAAGCGGCTTCTTCGCGCAAAGACGATTGTGCCGCTCACAGTGCTCTCTTTAGCGCGGCTTCTGCCGAAAGACGCCCGGCAGCGGCTCTTACCTCCGGAGAGCATCCTACCTTCGTCTTTAGCTCCTCTTCTCATCTACACCTCGGCAAAAAGCTTTTCCACTATGTCTGGCTAGGAAAAACTGTGCCAGCACAGAAAACATCTCCCATCGTGTTCTAGAAGTTGCACGGATGTCTGCCAAGTGTTTGGCAGGAAGAAAAGAAAAGTTGTCCAAAACAGCTTCCAATCGAATGTTCCTGTGATTGGAAAAGTCAGGAGAGTGCAAAGGTACTGTTTTCTATCAGTTGGCAAGGTGCGCACACAATCCCAGTGTTGTACAGCTTGCTTCTTCACCTTCCCGAAGCTGCCGCTCTCGCCGGCTGCCGGAGCCCAAGAAGCGGCTTCTTCGCGCAAAGACGATTGTGCCGCTCACAGGGCTCTCCTTAGCGCGGCTTCTGCCGAAAGACGCCCGGCAGCGGCTCTTACCTCCGGAGAGCATCCTACCTTCGTCTTTCGCGTCTTATGTAGTCTACATCTTAGCAAAACGCTTTTCCACTATGTCTGGCTAGGAAAAACTGTGCCAGCACAGAAAACATCTCCCATCGTGTTCTAGAAGTTGCACGGATGTCTGCCAAGTGTTTGGCAGGAAGAAAAGAAAAGTTGTCCAAAACAGCTTCCAATCGAATGTTCATGTGATTGGAAAAGTCAGGAGTGCAAAGGTACTGTTTTCTATCAGTTGGCAAGGTGCGCACACAATCCCAGTGTTGTACATCTTGCTTCTTCACCTTCCCGAAGCTGCCACTCTCAGGAGGTAAGAGCCGCTGCCGGGCGTCTTTCGGCAGAAGCCGCGCTAAGGAGAGCACTGTGAGCGGCACAATCGTCTTTGCGCGAAGAAGCCGCTTCTTGGGCTCCGGCAGCCGGCGAGAGCGGCAGCTTCGGGAAGGTGAAGAAGCAAGCTGTACAACACTGGGATTGTGTGCGCACCTTGCCAACTGATAGAAAACAGTACCTTTGCACTCTCCTGAATTTTCCAATCACAGGAACATTCGATTGGAAGCGTTTTGGACAACTTTTCTTTTCTTCCTACCAAACACTTGGCAGACATCCGTGCAACTTCTAGAACACGATGGGAGATGTTTTCTGTGCTGGCACAGTTTTTCCTAGCCAGACATAGTGGAAAAGTGTTTTGCTAAGATGTAGACTACAAAAGACGCGAAAGACGAAGGTAGGATGCTCTCCGGAGGTAAGAGCCGCTGCCGGGCGTCTTTCGGCAGAAGCCGCGCTAAGGAGAGCACTGTGAGCGGCACAATCGTCTTTGCGCGAAGAAGCCGCTTCTTCGGTTCCGGGAGCCGGCGAGAGCGGCAGCTTCGGGAAGGTGAAGAAGCAAGCTGTACAACACTGGGATTGTGTGCGCACCTTGCCAACTGATAGAAAACAGTACCTTTGCACTCTCCTGACTTTTCCAATCACAGGAACATTCGATTGGAAGCTGTTTTGGACAACTTTTCTTCCTGCCAAACACTTGGCAGACATCCGTGCAACTTCTAGAACACGATGGGAGATGTTTTCTGTGCTGGCACAGTTTTTCCTAGCCAGACATAGTGGAAAAGCGTTTTGCTAAGATGTAGACTACAAAAGACGCGAAAGACGAAGGTAGGATGCTCTCCGGAGGTAAGAGCCGCTGCCGGGCGTCTTTCGGCAGAAGCCGCGCTAAGGAGAGCCCTGTGAGCGGCACAATCGTCTTTGCGCGAAGAAGCCGCTTCTTGGGCTCCGGCAGCCGGCGCGAGCGGCAGCTTCGGGAAGGTGAAGAAGCAAGCTGTACAACACTGGGATTGTGTGCGCACCTTGCCAACTGATAGAAAACAGTACCTTTGCACTCTCCTGACTTTTCCAATCACAGGAACATTCGATTGGAAGCTGTTTTGGACAACTTTTCTTTTCTTCCTGCCAAACACTTGGCAGACATCCGTGCAACTTCTAGAACACGATGGGAGATGTTTTCTGTGCTGGCACAGTTTTTCCTAGCCAGACATAGTGGAAAAGCGTTTTGCTAAGATGTAGACTACATAAGACGCGAAAGACGAAGGTAGGATGCTCTCCGGAGGTAAGAGCCGCTGCCGGGCGTCTTTCGGCAGAAGCCGCGCTAAGGAGAGCCCTGTGAGTGGCACAATCGTCTTTGCGCGAAGAAGCCGCTTCTTGGGCTCCGGCAGCCGGCGAGAGCGGCAGCTTCGGGAAGGTGAAGAAGCAAGCTGTACAACACTGGGATTGTGTGCGCACCTTGCCAACTGATAGAAAACAGTACCTTTGCACTCTCCTGACTTTTCCAATCACAGGAACATTCGATTGGAAGCTGTTTTGGACAACTTTTCTTTTCTTCCTGCCAAACACTTGGCAGACATCCGTGCAACTTCTAGAACACGATGGGAGATGTTTTCTGTGCTGGCACAGTTTTTCCTAGCCAGACATAGTGGAAAAGCTTTTTGCCGAGGTGTAGATGAGAAGAGGAGCTAAAGACGAAGGTAGGATGCTCTCCGGAGGTAAGAGCCGCTGCCGGGCGTCTTTCGGCAGAAGCCGCGCTAAGGAGAGCCCTGTGAGCGGCACAATCGTCTTTGCGCGAAGAAGCCGCTTCTTGGGCTCCGGCAGCCGGCGAGAGCGGCAGCTTCGGGAAGGTGAAGAAGCAAGCTGTACAACACTGGGATTGTGTGCGCACCTTGCCAACTGATAGAAAACAGTACCTTTGCACTCTCCTGACTTTTCCAATCACAGGAACATTCGATTGGAAGCTGTTTTGGACAACTTTTCTTTTCTTCCTGCCAAACACTTGGCAGACATCCGTGCAACTTCTAGAACACGATGGGAGATGTTTTCTGTGCTGGCACAGTTTTTCCTAGCCAGACATAGTGGAAAAGCGTTTTGCTAAGATGTAGACTACAAAAGACGCGAAAGACGAAGGTAGGATGCTCTCCGGAGGTAAGAGCCGCTGCCGGGCGTCTTTCGGCAGAAGCCGCGCTAAGGAGAGCACTGTGAGCGGCACAATCGTCTTTGCGCGAAGAAGCCGCTTCTTGGGCTCCGGCAGCCGGCGAGAGCGGCAGCTTCGGGAAGGTGAAGAAGCAAGCTGTACAACACTGGGATTGTGTGCGCACCTTGCCAACTGATAGAAAACAGTACCTTTGCACTCTCCTGACTTTTCCAATCACAGGAACATTCGATTGGAAGCTGTTTTGGACAACTTTTCTTTTCTTCCTGCCAAACACTTGGCAGACATCCGTGCAACTTCTAGAACACGATGGGAGATGTTTTCTGTGCTGGCACAGTTTTTCCTAGCCAGACATAGTGGAAAAGCGTTTTGCCGAGGTGTAGATGAGAAGAGGAGCTAAAGACGAAGGTAGGATGCTCTCCGGAGGTAAGAGCCGCTGCCGGGCGTCTTTCGGCAGAAGCCGCGCTAAGGAGAGCACTGTGAGCGGCACAATCGTCTTTGCGCGAAGAAGCCGCTTCTTGGGCTCCGGCAGCCGGCGAGAGCGGCAGCTTCGGGAAGGTGAAGAAGCAAGCTGTACAACACTGGGATTGTGTGCGCACCTTGCCAACTGATAGAAAACAGTACCTTTGCACTCTCCTGACTTTTCCAATCACAGGAACATTCGATTGGAAGCTGTTTTGGACAACTTTTCTTTTCTTCCTGCCAAACACTTGGCAGACATCCGTGCAACTTCTAGAACACGATGGGAGATGTTTTCTGTGCTGGCACAGTTTTTCCTAGCCAGACATAGTGGAAAAGCTTTTTGCCGAGGTGTAGATGAGAAGAGGAGCTAAAGACGAAGGTAGGATGCTCTCCGGAGGTAAGAGCCGCTGCCGGGCGTCTTTCGACAGAAGCCGCGCTAAGGAGAGCACTGTGAGCGGCACAATCGTCTTTGCGCGAAGAAGCCGCTTCTTGGGCTCCGGCAGCCGGCGAGAGCGGCAGCTTCGGGAAGGTGAAGAAGCAAGCTGTACAACACTGGGATTGTGTGCGCACCTTGCCAACTGATAGAAAACAGTACCTTTGCACTCTCCTGACTTTTCCAATCACATGAACATTCGATTGGAAGCTGTTTTGGACAACTTTTCTTTTCTTCCTGCCAAACACTTGGCAGACATCCGTGCAACTTCTAGAACACGATGGGAGATGTTTTCTGTGCTGGCACAGTTTTTCCTAGCCAGACATAGTGGAAAAGCGTTTTGCTAAGATGTAGACGACAAGAGAGGCTAAAGAGTGGATGTTAGCAAATGACACCCATCTTCAAAAAAGGCAATTAAGAGGACTCGCCATAGTACAAACCAGCCAGCCTCTTTTTTATCCCCAGGAAGTTGATGAAGCAGCTCTTCCTGGAAATCCTTGCCAGGCACATGACAGATGACCAAATAATGTAGTTAGCATGATTTTTCAGGGGAATTTCATGCTGAACATCACTTTAAACTCCTCTGATGAATCAACTTGACTGGTAGATGAAGGGAATATTATCTGCCTGGGCTTCAGGGAGGTTTTTGACATACCTCTACATGGCATCACACATACATATGGAAGCAATAGTGCAAAGGGGAGGGAATCAGTGTCTTTTCAGTGATGCTGAGGGAAAAGACAAGAGGCAGTGGGCACACACTGAAATACAGGAGATTGCCTTTGAACATCAGTAAATGTTTCTTTACTGTCAGGGTGACTGAACCACGGCACAGACTGCCCAGAAAGATTGTGGAGCCTGGATCTTTGAAGACATTAAAAGTACACCCAGATAGAATCCTGGGCAAGAGGCTCTAGGTATCCTGGTTTAGGCAGGGGGGTTGGGCCTGGTTAGCCCCACCAACCCCTTCCACTCTCTTTCATTCTGTGCTAGTGAATTCTCTTCAAGATGCATTTCAAAGCGCTGGCATGACAAAGTTCTGTGCAGACAGAGATCCAAATGGACATGGCATCTAAGTTCCTTAAGCAGTGTTCAAGAAGAATGTAAAACTCTGGCACAAGTGTCTCTTCCCTAACTGAATCCCTTTCATGGGAAAATTCCCAGCTCTAGAAAGATCTTCTGATACGCATGCTTAAGACTGACACTGGCTGAGCAAATTTCTCCCTATGTATATCTAAGACCAGTTAGGATCTTCACCCAAAGTGCAGTCAACATAGTCACAGAATGCCTATTGTTAAGAAGTGACAGCTTCCATCAGAATGGCAGCTATTGGTCCACAAAATGGATTAATGGATGGGAATTATCTACGTGGGTTAAAAACAAAAATAAAGAGTTGGTCTTTATTTATCAATTTCATGGCAATATTGATAAGGGAAGAAAAAGATCTAAGTCCTTGACTTTCTGGACTCGAGGAAAGATTTTAAAAATTCCTTGTAAAAATGTATGATCACAATCAGACTATTGAAACCATTTTAGTTGGGAACAAAGTTCCAAAATTGTCTAGATAGTGGCAAAGAAGCCAAGAAAATAGGAAAGAAACAAAAAGAGAGCAAAAGAGTCAGTTTCAGTGTACAAGCTCGTTCTAGAAGTAGTCTGCTGGGAAAAGGAACCCCCAGCTAAATTTCCAATGTATTCCTGCGCTTGATTCAGTAACTGGTCAATGTAAAAACCAATCCTTTTGTACAACTTCTTCCAGCAACAAAAACTCCAACAGGTTGACACTACCATCATGCCTGTTCCAGACATATTTAAAAGAGAAATGATGATTTTCTTGAAAACCTACTTACATAAAAGTTGCAAGATGGTGGAGGGATTCCCACATCCTCCTTCCTCCATCTGGCTTGAAAGTATATTTGATAAAATATGCAACAAAGCACATGATTTATAAGGGAGAGTCAAATGGATGATTTGGGAATCGATCTCTTGTTGATAGTAAACTTCATATCCACTCGGTGTGACCTTTTTAAAACAAAATGTGGAGCTGAGGCATGAATCTGCCACAACAATTGTAAAGCAAACATACACACTCCCCTTCATATGCCCCCCCCTCCACACACACCTAGGCACACACAGAGATCAGCATAGCAGATCATGAACACCTTGGAAAAGACTGAAATGCTAAATGCCTCTCTTGATGGGCAAAAGAGCTGGTGCAGTAATTCAAATGCCTGGTACAAAAATTCTGTTTAATATTTAGCTCCTATTTAAAACACAGCTTTTCATTTCATTCTATTTACAGAATATTTTCATTTCATTTGTTTCTTTAAAATTACTTAGTTCTCACCTGTTGTATGTCTAGGAATATTTTCTTCCAAAAATAGAAAAAAATAGATGATATCTTTTCAGCAGAAAACATTGGTTGATACAATTTTAAACCATCATGATATGGAAGAATTCTTCTGTCCCTCTCGAAGGTGGAAGAAGCATTTGGATCACAGATCATCTACAATGAAATACTTGACATGTTTAAGATGCTTTCAATCAATTTTGATCGTCAATTGCTTATTTGTTGTAAACAGTAATTTTTCAGTGAAGGGAAAGCGTGTGTGGTATATCTACATGATATGTTCAAAGGCAGTTCCTACTAATGGCCAGGCTGAATTCCAGTAAATAATGTCCCGAATGATATTTTGCCGCCTTCTTTGGCACTTCATGAAATCTTACCCCGATGAAGTGCTGAAACACAGAGATTTTCTCTTAGAGAGTGTCTCATGTTGTAACCTATCCCATGGATTTTATGCTGTAATTCTTATCTCTTTTAAAATTTACTATCTTCTGTACAGTTTTCATGAAACTTTCTGTTACAGTAGTGAATAGCACAGATAAATGTCATTTTGTACAACCTTGAATTTACCCCAAGAGCTGAGAGAAAACTTGATCCTATACTTCAATCCGAGTTTCTTCTATAGTCCAACTTTGTTTCTCTACCATCAAGCTTCTCCTTTGTTGCTGCTCCAAGCCCCGTCCAAGGTGACCTTGAATACTTTCAGGGATGGGACACCCACAACTTCTCTGGGCAACCTGTTCCAGTGTTCCAGCACTCCCACAGTAAAAAAGGCCTTCCTTTCATCTAATATGTGTAGGAAATCATAAATCTAGGCATAGAAGCTTGGAGTGCAAATTTGAAATTCTTTGGATTTGAAGCACATTTTATATGAATACTGACTTACAGATGACTAAAAGATGTTGATGGGCATTTGAGCTGACAAGTTTTGAAAAAGTGCACGGAAATTAAAATTGAAACCACTAAAATTAAAAACTCCTTGCCATTTTCTTTTTCCTCTCCTATTCAAAATTGCATATGTCAGATATCAGTGCTTCATGCAAACCTCTCAGATGCTCTCAGAGAAAAAGCTTTTCTTTCAGACTAAGTTGCGGTTGACGTAGAACACTAGCAGGAGTGAAAGATTTTCTGGGCATTGAGGCAGCCCGTTCTCCTTGGATTTGTGTGCAGAATGCATTTTATCCAAACTGGAAAATAGATCCCAGCTCTGTTCTATTCATCATTCTTACTTCATCAGGCCAGAAGATTCTGTGAAAAGTAGCCTGTGGACCTTGAAGACAGCGCATGTGAACCAGATGAGAGGTGATAGAGAAGTTGAGGGAGAGAAGAAAGAGCATATGGCTGAAACCAGAAAGTATTTCTCCACGTGATCATGGAAGATTGCAGGAGCCACTTGGAACTATCAAACCAGCCCGACTTGGCACTGGTGCCACTATGGGTCTGGGAGCCATGTTGCATATCGTGCATTTTAAGGAGCCAGCTGGCCACACCCAGCCATATGCCCCCAAACACAAACCAAGCCCTTTTCTCTGGCAAACAAAACTCAGCTGCCCTGCTTCTGGATGGCAGATTGCAGGAGCCACTTGGTACTATCAAACCAGCCCAACTTGGCACTGGTGCCACCTTGGCTCTGGGAACCATCCTGCCTATTGTAGCTTTTCAGGAGCCAGCCGGTCACTCCCAGCCATAGGCCCCCAAACAGAAACCTCGGCCCGTTTCCCTGGCAAACAAAAGTAAGCTGCCCCGCTTCTGGATGACAGATTGCAGGAGCTACTTAGTACTATCAAATCAGCCCGACTTGGCACAGGTGCCACCTTGGATCTGGGAACCATCCTGTGTATCGTGGATTTTCAGGGGCCAGCCGGCCACTCTCAGCCATATGCCCCCAAACACAAACCACGGACCTTTTCTCTGGCAAACAAAAATCAGCTGCCCCACTTCTGGATGGCAGATTGCAGGAGCCACTTGGGACTATCACAGCAGCACAACATGGCACTGCTGCCACCTTGGATCTGGGAACAATCCTGCGTATCGTACATATTCAGGAACCAGCCGAACACTCCCAGCCACAGGCCCCCAAACACAAACAACCGCCCATTTCCCTGGCAAACAAAACTCAGCTGCCCCGCTTCTGGATGGCAGTTTGCAGGAGCCACTTGGGACTATCAAACCAGCCCGACTTGGTAATGGTACCACCTTGGGTCTGGGAACCATCCGGCGTATCGTGGATTTTCAGGGGCCAGCCGGTCATTCCCAGCCATATGCTCCCAAACACAAACCTCGGCCCTTTTCTCTGGCAAACAAAACTCAGCTGCCCCGCTTCTGGATGGCAAATTGCAGGACGCACTTGGTACTACAAAAAGAGCCCGACTTGGCAGTGGTGCCACCTTGGCTCTGGGAACCATCCTGCGTATCGAGCATTTTAAGGAGCCAGCCGGCAATTCCCAGCCGTATGCCCCAAAAAGAAACCACGGACCTTTTCTCTGGCAAAAAAAACTCAGCTGTCCCGCTTCTGGATGGCAGATTGCAGGAGTCACTTTGAACCATACAACCAGCCTTACTTGGCACTGGTGCCACCTTGGATCTGGGAACCCTCCTGCCTATCGTTGATTTTCAGGGGCCAGCCTACCACTCTCGGCCATAGGCCCCCAAACACAAACCACAGCCCTTTTCTCTAGCAAACAAAATTTAGCTGCCCCGCTTCTGGATGGCAAATTGCAGGAGCCACTGGGTACTACAAAAACAGCCCGACTTGGCACTGGTGCCACCTTGCGTCTGGTTACCATGCGGCGCATCGTGCATTTTAAGGAGCCAGGTGGCCACTCCCAGCCATATGCCCCCAAACACAACCCATGGCCCTTTTCTCTGGCAAACAAAACTCAGCTGCCCCGCTTCTGGATGGCAGATTGCAGGAGGCACTTGGTACTATCAAACCAGCCCGACTTGGCACTGGTGCCACCTTGGGTCTGGGAACCATCCTGCGTATTGTGGATTGTCAGGAGACAGCCGACCACTCTCGGCCACAGACCCCAATCAAAAACAAAGGTCCGTTTCCCTGGCAAAAAAAACTCAGCTGCCCCGCTTCTGGATGGGAGATTGCAGGAGGCACTTGACACTGTCAAACGAGCCCCACTTTGTACTGGTGCCACCTTGGGTCTGGGAACCATCCTGCGTATCGTGGATTTTCAGGAGCCAGCCGGCCACTGCCAGCCACAGGCCCCCAAACAAAAACCACAGCCTTTTTCTCTGGCAAACAAAACTCAGCTGCCCCGCTTCTGGATGGCAGATTGCAGGAGCCACTTGGTACTATCAAACCAGCCCGACTTGGCACTGGTGCCACCTTGGGTCTGGGAACCATCCTGCCTATCGTGGATTTTAAGGAGCCAGCCAGCTACTCCCAGCCACAGGCCCCCAACAAAAACCACGGCCCTTTTTTCTCGCAAACAAAACTTAGCTGCCTCACTTCTGGATGGCAGATTGCAGGAGCCACTTGGTGTAATCAAACCAGCCCGACTTGGCACTGGTGCCACCTTGGGTCTGGGAACCATCCTGCGTATCGTGGATTCTAAGGAGCCAGCCGGTCACTCCCAGCCACAGGCCCCCAAACAAAATCAACGGCGCTGTTCCCTGGAAAACAAAACACGCCTGCCAACTTTTTGATGGAGTTTGCAGGAACCACTTGGTATTATCAAACCAGCCCAACTTGGCACTGGTGCCACCTTGGGTCTGGATACCATGCTGCGTATCGTGGATTCTAAGGAGCCAGCCGGCCACTCCCAGCCACAGGCCCCCAAACACAAACAACGGCGCTTTTCCCTGGAAAACAAAACTCGCCTGCCAACTTTTTCATGGCAGATTGCAGGAGCCACTTGGTACTATCAAACCAGCCCGACTTGGCACTGGTGCCACCATGGGTCTGGTCACCATCCTGCCTATTGTAACTTTTCAGGAGCCAGCCGGTCACTCCCAGCCATAGGCCCTGAGACACAAAGCTCGGCCCGTTTCCCTGGCAAAAAAAAGTAAGCTGCCCCGCTTCTGGATGGCAGATTGCAGGAGCCACTTGGTACTATCAAACCAGCCCGACTTGGCACTGGTGCCACCTCTGGTCTGGGAACCATCCTGCGTATCGTGGATTCTAAGGAGCCATCCGGCCACTCCCACCCACAGGCCCCCAAACACAAACAACGGCGCTTTTCCCTGGAAAACAAAAGTAAGCTGCCCCGCTTCTGGATGGCAGATTGCAGGAGCCACTTGGTACTATCAAACCAGCCCGACTAGGCACTGGTGCCACCTCTGGTCTGTGAACCATCCCGCGTATCGTGGATTCTAAGGAGCCAGTCGGCAACTCCCAGCCACAGGCCCCCAAACACAAACAACGGCCCGTTTCCCTGGCAAACAAAAGTAAGCTGCCCCGCTTCTGGATGGCAGATTGCAGAAGCCACTTGGTACTATCAAACTAGCCCAACTTGGCACTGGTGCCACCTCTGGTCTGGGAACCATCCTGCGTATCATGGGTTCTAAGGAGCCAGTCGGCAACTCCCAGCCCCAGGCCCCCAAACACAAACCTCGGCCCGTTTCCCTGGCAAACAAAATTAAGCTGCCCCGCTTCTGGATGGCAGATTGCAGGACGCACTTGGTACTATCAGACCAGCCGGACTTGGCACTGGTGCCACCTCTGGTCTGGGAACCATCCTGCGTATCGTGGATTCTAAGGAGCCAACCGGCCACTCCCAGCCACAGGCCCCCAAACACAAACAACGGCGCTTTTCCCTGGAAAACAAAACTCGCCTGCCAACTTTTTGATGGCAGATTGCAGGAGCCACTTGGTACTATCAAATCAGCCCAACTTGGCACTGGTGCCACCATGGATCTGGTCACCATCCTGCCTATCGTAGCTTTTCAGGAGCCAGCCGGTCACTCCCAGCCATAGGCCCTGAGACACAAACCTCGGCCCGTTTCCCTGGCAAACAAAAGTAAGCTGTCCCGCTTCTGGATGGCAGATTGCAGGAGCCACTTGGGACTATCACACCAGCACAACATGGCACTGGTGCCACCTTGGATCTGGGAACCATCCGGCGTATAGTGGATTTTCAGGGGTCAGCCGGTCACTCTCAGCCATAGGCCCCAAACACAAACCACGGCCCTTTTCTCTGGAAAACAAAACTCAACTGCCCCTCTTCTGGATGGCAGATTGCAGGAGCCACTTGGTACTATGAAACCAGCCCTACTTGGCACTGGTGCCACCTTGGGTCTGGGAACCATGCTGCGTATCATGGATTTTCAGGAGCCAGCCGTCCACTGCCAGCCACAGGCCCCGAAACACAAACAACAGCCTTTTTCTCTGGCAAACAAAATTCAGCTGCCCCGCTTCTGGATGGCAGATTGCAGGAACCACTTGGTACTAACAAACCAGCCCGACTTGGCACTGGTGCCACCTTGGGTCTGGGAACCATCCTGCGTATCGTGGATTCTAAGGAGCCAGCTGGCCACTCCCAGCCACAGGCCCAAAAACACACACAACGGCGCTTTTCCCTGGAAAACAAAACTCGCCTGCCAACTTTTTGATGGCAGATTGCAGGAGCCACTTGGTACTATCAAACCAGCCCAACTTGGCACTGGTGCCACCATGGGTCTGGTCACCATCCTGCCTATCGTAGCTTTTCAGGAGCCAGCCGGTCACTCCCAGCCATAGGCCCCCAGACACAAACCTCGGCCTGTTTCCCTGGCACACAAAAGAAAGCTACCGCACTTCTGGATGGCAGATTGCAGGAGCCACTTTGCACCATCAAACCAGCCCGACTTGGCACTGGTGCCACCTCTGGTCTGGGAACCATGCTGCGTATCGTGCATTTTAAGGAGCCAGGTGGCCACTCCCAGCCACAGGCCCCCAAACACAAACAACGGCGCTTTTCCCTGGAAAACAAAACTCGCCTGCCAACATTTTGATGGCAGCTTGCAGGAGCCACTTGGTACTATCAAACCAGCCCAACTTGGCACTGGTGCCACCATGGGTCTGGTCACCATCCTGCCTATCGTAGCTTTTCAGGAGCCAGCCGGTCACTCCCAGCCATAGGCCCCCAGACAAAAACCTCGGTCCGTTTCCCTGGAAAACAAAAGTAAGCTGCCCTGCTTCTGGATGGCAGATTGCAGGAGCCACTTGGTGTTATCAAACCAGCCCGACTTGGCACTGGTGCCACCTTGGGTCTGGGAACCATCCTGCGTATCGTGTGTTCTAGGGAGCCAGCCGGCCACTCCCAGCCACAGTCCCCCAAACAAAAACAACGGCGCTTTTCCCTGGAAAACAAAACTGGCCTGCCAACTTTTTGATGGCAGATTGCAGGAGCCACTTGGTACTATCAAACCAGCCCAACTTGGCACTGGTGCCACCATGGGTCTGGTCACCATCCTGCCTATCGTAGCTTTTCAGGAGCCAGCCGGTCACTCCCAGCCATAGGTCCCCAGACAAATACCTCGGCCCGTTTCCCTGGCAAACAAAAGTAAGCTGCCCCGCTTCTGGATGGCAGATTGCCGGAGCCACTTGGTACTATCAAACCAGCCCAACTTGACACTGGTGCCACCTTGGCTCTGGGAACCATGCTGCGTAACCCGGATTCTAAGACGACAGGCAGCCACTGCCAGCCACCGGCCTCCAAACAAAATCAACGGCGCTTTTCCCTGGAAAACAAAACTCGCCTGAAAACTTTCAGATGGCAGATTGCAGGGGCCAGTTGGTACCATCAAACCAGCCCAACTTGGCACTGGTGCCACCTTGGGTCTGGGAACCATCCTGCCTATTGTTGCTTTTCAGGAGCCAGCCGGTCACTCCTAGCCCTAGGCCCCCAGTCATAAACCTCGGCCCGTTTCCCTGGTACACAAATGTAAGCTACCCCGCTTCAGGATGGCAGATTGCAGGAGCCACTTTTCACCATCAAACCAGCCCGACGTGGCACTGGTGCCACCTTGGGTCTGGGAACCATCCTGCGTATCGTGTGTTCTAAGGAGCCAGCCGGCCACTCCCACCCACAGACCCCCAAACACAAACAACGGCGCTTTTCCCTGGAAAACAAAACTCTCCTGCCAACATTTTGATGGCAGATTGCAGGAGCCACTTGGTACTATCAAACCAGCCCAATTTGGCACTGGTGCCACCATGGGTCTGGTCACCATCCTGCCTATCGTAGCTTTTCAGGAGCCAGGCGGTCACTCCCAGCCATAGGCCCCCAGACACAAACCTCGGCCCGTTTCCCTGGCAAACAAAAGTAAGCTGCCCCGCTTCTGCATGGCAGATTGCAGGTGCTATTTAGTACTATCAAACCAGCCCGACTTGGCACTGGTGCCACCTCTGGTCTGGGAACCATCCTGCCTATCGTGGATTTTCAGGGGCCAGACGGCCACTATCAGCCATATGCCCCCAAAAACAAACCACGGCCCTTTTCTCTGGTAAACAACCTCAACTGACCCTCTTCTGGATGGCAAATTTTAGGACGCACTTTGTACTACGAAAACCGCCCGACTTGGCACTGGTGCCACCTTGGGTCAGGGAACCATCCTGCCTATCGTAGCTTTTTAAGGAGCCAGCAGGCCACGCCCAGCCATATAGCCCCAAAAACAAACCACGGACCATTTCTCTTGGAAACAAAAATCCGCTGCCCCGCGTCAGGATGGCAGATTGCAGGAGCCACTTTGCACCATCAAACCACCCCGACTTGGCACTGGTGCCATCTTGGATCTGGGAACCATCCTGCCTATCGTAGCTTTTCAGGAGCCAGCCGGTCACTCCCAGCCATAGGCCCCCAGACACAAACCTCGGACCGTTTCCCTGGCAAACAAAATTAAGCTGCCCCGATTCTGGATGGCAGAGTGCAGGAGCCACTTGGTAGTGTCAAACCAGCCCGACTTGGCACGGGTGCCACCTTGGCTCTGGGAACCATCCTGCGTATCGTGGATTCTAAGGAGCCAGCCGGCCACTCCCAGCCACAGGCCCCCAAACAAAAACAACGGCGCTTTTCCCTGGAAAACAAAACTCGCCTGCCAACATTTTGATGGCAGATTGCAGGAGCCACTTGGTACTATCAAACCAGCCCAACTTGGCACTGCTGCCACCATGGGTCTGGTCACCATCCTGCCTATCGTAGCTTTTCAGGAGCCAGCCGGTCACTCCCAGCCATAGGCCCCCAGACACAAACCTCGGCCCGTTTCCCTGGAAAACAAAAGTAAGCTGCCCCGATTCTGGATGGCAGATTGCAGGAGCCACTTGGTACTATGAAATCAGCCCAACTTGGCACTGGTGCCACCATGGGTCTGGTAAACATCCTGCCTATCGTAGCTTTTCAGGAGCCAGCCGGTCACTCCCTGCCATAGGCCCCCAGACAAAAACCTCGGCCCGTTTCGCTGGCAAACAAAAGTAAGCTGCCCCGCTTTTGGATGGCTGATTGCAGGATGCACTTGGTACTATCAAACCAGCCCGACTTGGCCCTGGTGCCACCTTGGCTCTGGGAACCATGCTGCGTAACGTAGATTCTACGAGGACAGGCGGCCACTCCCTGCCACAGGCCTCTAAACAAAAGCAACGGCGCTTTTCCCTGGAAAACAAAACTCGCCTGCCAACTTTTTGATGGCAGATTGCAGGAGCCACTTGGTACTATCAAACCAGCCCAACTTGGCACTGGTGCCACCATGGGTCTGGTCACCATCCTGCCTATCGTAGCTTTTCAGGAGCCAGCCGGTCACTCCCAGCCATAGGCCCCCAGACAAATACCTCGGCCTGTTTCCCTGGCAAACAAAAGTAAGCTGCCCCGCTTCTGGATGGCAGATTGCAGGAGCCACATGGTACTATCAAACCAGGCCAACATGGCACTGGTGCCACCTTGGCTCTGGGAACCATCCTGCCTATCTTGGATTTTCAGGGGCCAGCCGGCCACTCTCAGCCATATGCCCCCAAACACATACCACGGCCCTTTTCTCTGGCAAACAAAACTCAACTGCCCCTCTTCTGGATGGCAAATTGCAGGACGCACTTGGTACTACGAAAACAGCCCGACTTGGCACTGATGCCACCTTGGGTCAGGGAACAATCCTGCGTATCGATCTTTTTAAGGAGCCAGCCGGCCCCGCCCAGCCATATACCCCCAAAAAACAACCACGGAACTTTTCTCCAGCAAACAAAAATCCGCTGCCCCGCGTCTGAATGGCAGATTTCAGGAGCTATTTAGTATTATAAACCAGCCCGACTTGGCACTGGTGCTACCATGAGTCTGGTAACCATCCTGCCTATCGTAGCTTTTCAGTAGCCAGCCGGTCACTCCCAGCCATAGGCCCCCAGACAAATACCTCGGCCCGTTTCCCTGGCAAACAAAAGTAAGCTGCCCCGCTTCTGGATGGCAGATTGCAGGAGCCACTTGGTACTATCAAACCAGCCCAATTTTGCACTGGTGCCACCTTGGCTCTGGGAACCATCCTACGTATCCTGGGTTCAAAGGAGGCAGCCGGCCACTCCCAGCCACAGGCCTCTAAACAAAAACAACGGCGCTTTTCCCTGGAAAACAAAACTGGCCTGACAACTTTTTGATGGCAGATTGCAGGAGCCACTTGGTACTATCAAACCAGCCCAACTTGGCACTGGTGCCACCATGGGTCTGGTCACCATCCTGCCTATCGTAGCTTTTCAGGAGCCAGCCGGTCACTCCCAGCCATAGGCCCCCTGACAAATACCTCGGCCCGTTTCCCTGGCAAACAAAAGTAAGTTATCCCGCTTCTGGATGGCAGATTGCAGGAGCCACTTTTCAACATCAAACCAGCCCGACTTGGCACTGGTGCCACCTCTGGTCTGGGAACCATCCTGCGTATCGTGGATTCTAAGGAGCCAGCCGGCCACTCCCAGCCACAGGCCCCCAAACACAAACAACGGCGCTTTTCCCTGGATAACAAACTCGCCTGCCAACTTTTTGATGGCAGATTGCAGGAGCCACTTGGTACTATCAAACCAGCCCAACTTGGCACTGGTGCCACCATGGGTCTGGTCACCATCCTGCCTATCGTAGCTTTTCAGGAGCCAGCCGGTCACTCCCAGCCATAGGCCCTGAGACACAAACCTCGGCCCGTTTCCCTGGCAAACAAAAGTAAGCTGTCCCGCTTCTGGATGGCAGATTGCAGGACGCACTTGGTACTACCAAACCAGCCCAACTTGGCACTGGTGCCACCTCTGGTCTGGGAACCATGCCGCGTATCGTGGATTCTAAGGAGCCAGCCGGCCACTCCCAGCCACAGGCCCCCAAACACAAACAACGGCGCTTTTCCCTGGAAAACAAAACTCGCCTGCCAACTTTTTGATGGCAGATTGCAGGAGCCACTTGGTACTATCAAATCAGCCCAACTTGGCACTGGTGCCACCATGGGTCTGGTCACCATCCTGCCTATCGTAGCTTTTCAGGACCTAGCCGGTCACTCCAAGCCATAGGCGCCCAGACACAAAGCTCGGCCCGTTTCCCTGGCAAACAAAAGTAAGCTACCCCGCTTCTGGATGGCAGATTGCAGGAGCCACTTTGCACCATCAAACTAGCCCGACTTGGCACTGGTGCCACCTCAGGTCTGGGAACCATGCTGCGTATCGTTCATTGTAAGGAGCCAGCCGGCCACTCCAGCCACAGGCCCCCAGACACAATCAACGGCGCTTTTCCCTGGAAAACAAAACTCGCCTGCCAAGTTTTTGATGGCAGATTGCAGGAGCCACTTGCTACTATCAAATCAGCCCAACTTGGCACTGGTGCCACCATGGGTCTGGTCACCATCCTGCCTATCGTAGTTTTCAGGAGCCAGCCGGTCACTCGCAGCCATAGGCCCCCAGACACAATACTCGGCCCGTTTCCCTGGCAAACAAAAGTAAGCTACCCCGCTTCTGGATGGCAGATTGCAGGAACCACTTGGTACTATCAAACCAGCCCAACTTGGCACTGGTGCCACCTTGGGTCTGGGAACCATCCTGCGTATCGTGGATTCTAAGCAGCCAGCCGGCCACTCCCTGCCACAGGCACCCAAACACAAACAACGGCGCTTTTCCCTGGAAAACAAAACTCGCCCTCCCACTTTTTGATGGCGGATTGCAGGAGCCACTTGGTACTATCAAACCAGCCCAACTTGGCACTGGTGCCACCATGGGTCTGGTCACCATCCTGCCTATCGTAGCTTTTCAGGACCTAGCAGGTCACTCCCAGCCATAGGCCCCCAGACACAAAGCTCGGCCCGTTTCCCTGGCAAACAAAAGTAAGCTGCCCCGCTTCTGGATGGCAGATTGCCGGAGCCACTTAGTACTATCAAACCAGCCCGACTTGGCACTGGTGCCACCTCTGGTCTGGGAACCATGCTGCGTATCGTGGATTCTAAGGAGCCAGCCGGCCACTCCCAGCCACAGGCCCCCAAACACAAACAACGGCGCTTTTCCCTGGAAAACAAAACTCGCCTGCCAACATTTTGATGGCAGATTGCAGGAGCCACTTGCTACTATCAAATCAGGCCAACTTGGCACTGGTGCCACCATGGGTCTGGTCACCATCCTGCCTATCGTAGCTGTTCAGGCGCCAGCCGGTCACTCCCAGCCATAGGCCCCCAGAGAAAAACCTCGGCCCGTTACCCTGGGAAACAAAAGTAAGCTGCCCCGCTTCTGGATGGCAGATTGCAGGAGCCACTTTGCACCATCAAACCAGCCCAACTTGGCACTGGTGCCACCTCTGGTCTGGGAACCATGCCGCGTATCGTGGATTCTAAGGAGCCAGCTGGCCACTCCCAGCCACAGGCCCCCAAACACAAACAACGGCGCTTTTCCCTGGAAAACAAAACTCGCCTGCCAACATTTTGATGGCAGATTGCAGGAGCCACTTGGTACTATCAAATCAGCCCAACTTGGCACTGGTGCCACCATGGGTCTGGTCACCATCCTGCCTATCGTAGCTTTTCAGGACCTAGCCGGTCACTCCAAGCCATAGGCGCCCAGACACAAAGCTCGGCCCGTTTCCCTGGCAAACAAATGTAAGCTGTCCCGCTTCTGGATGGCAGATTGCAGGATCCACTAGGTATTATCAAACCAGCCCAACTTGGCACTGGTGCCACCTCTGGTCTGGGAACCATCCTGCGTATCGTGGATTCTAAGGAGCCAGCCGGCCACTCCAGCCACAGGCCCCCAGACACAATCAAAGGCGCTTTTCCCTGGAAAACAAAACTCGCCTGCCGAATTTTGATGGCAGATTGCAGGAGCCACTTGGTACTATCAAATCAGCCCAACTTGGTACTGGTGCCACCATGGGTCTGGTCACCATCCTGCCTATCGTAGCTTTTCAGGAGCCAGCCGGTCAATCCCAGCCATAGGCCCCCAGACACAAAGCTCGGCCCGTTTCCCTGGCAAACAAAAGCAAGCTGCCCCGCTTCTGGATGGCATATTGCAGGAGCCACTTTGCACCATCAAACTAGCCCGACTCGGCACTGGTGCAACCTCAGGTCTGGGAACCATGCTGCGTATCGTGGATTCTAATTAGCCATCCGGCCACTCCCAGCCACAGGCCCCCAAACAAAAACAACGGCGCTTTTCCCTGGAAAACAAAACTCGCCTGCCAACATTTTGATGGCAGATTGCCGGAGCCACTTGGTACTATCAAACCAACCCAACTTGACACTGGTGCCACCATGGGTCTGGTCACCATCCTGCCTATCGTAGCATTTCAGGAGCCAGCCGGTCACTCCCAGCCATAGGCCCCCAGACAAAAACCTCGGCCCGTTTCCCTGGCAAACAAAAGTAAGCTGCCCCGCTTCTGGATGGCAGATTGCAGGACGCACTTGGTACTATAAAACCAGCCCGACTTGGCACTGGTGCCACCTCTGGTCTGGGAACCATGCTGCGTATCGTGGATTCTAAGGAGCCAGCCGGCCACTCCCAGCCACAGGCCCCCAAACACAAACAACGGCGCTTTTCCCTGGAAAACAAAACTCGCCTGCCAACTTTTTGATGGCAGATTGCAGGAGCCACTTGGTACTATCAAACCAGCCCAACTTGACACTGGTGCCACCATGGGTCTGGTCACCATCCTGCCTATCGTAGCTTTTCAGGAGCCAGCCGGTCACTCCCAGCCATAGGCCCCCAGACACAAAGCTCGGCCCGTTTCCCTGACAAACAAAAGTAAGCTGTCCCGCTTCTGGATGGCAGATTCCAGGAGCCACTTGGTACTATCAAATCAGCCCAATTTGGCACTGGTGCCACCTCTGGTCTGGGAACCATCCTGCATATCGTGGATTCTAATTAGCCATCCGTCCACTCCCAGCCACAGGCCCCCAAACGCAAACAACGGCGCTTTACCCTGGAAAACAAAACTCGTCTGCCAACATTTGATGGCAGATTGCCGGAGCCACTTGGTACTATCAAACCAGCCCACCTTGGCACTGTTGCCACCTTGGGTCTGGGAACCATGCTGCGTATCGTGGATTATAAGGAGCCAGCCGGCCACTCCCTGCCACAGGCCCCCAAACAGAAACAACGGCGCTTTTCCCTGGAAAACATAATTCGCCGGCCAACTATTTGATGGCAGATTGCAGGAGCCACTTGGTACTATCAAATCAGCCCAACTTGGCACTGGTTGCACCTCAGGTCTGGGAACCATCCTGCCTATCGTAGCTTTTCAGGAGCCAGCCGGTCACTCCCAGCCATAGGCCCCCAGACAAAAACCTCGGCCCGTTTCCCTGGCAAACCAAAGTAAGCTGCCCCGCTTCTTGATGGCAGATTGCAGGAACCACTTTTCACCATCAAAGTAGCCCGACTTGGAACTGGTGCCACCTCTGGTCTGGGAACCATGCTGCGTATCGGGGATTCTAAGGAGCCAGCCGGCCACTCCCACCCAAAGGCCCCCAAACACAAACAACGGCGCTTTTCCCTGGAAAACAAAACTCGCCTGCCAACTTTTTGATGGCAGATTGCAGGAGCCACTTGGTACTATCAAACCAGCTCAACTTGGCACTGGTGCCACCATGGGTCTGGTCACCATCCTGCCTATCTTAGCTTTTCAGGACCTAGCCGGTCACTCCCAGCCATAGGCCCGCAGACACAAAGCTCGGCCCGTTTCCCTGGCAAACAAAAGTAAGCTGCCCTGCTTCTGGATGGCAGATTGCAGGAACCACTTGGTACTATCAAACCAGCCCAATTTTGCACTGGTGCCACCTTGGCTCTGGGAACCATCCTACGTATCCTGGGTTCAAAGGAGGCAGCCGGCCACTCCCAGCCACAGGCCTCTAAACAAAAACAACGGCGCTTTTCCCTGGAAAACAAAACTCGCCTGACAACTTTTTGATGGCAGATTGCAGGAGCCACTTGGTACTATCAAACCAGCCCAACTTGGCACTGGTGCCACCATGGGTCTGGTCACCATCCTGCCTATCGTAGCTTTTCAGGAGCCAGCCGCTCACTCCCAGCCATAGGCCCCCAGACAAATATCTCGGCCTGTTTCCCTGGCAAACAAAAGTAAGCTGCCCCGCTTCTGGATGGCAGATTGCAGGAGCCACTTGGTACTATCAAACCAGGCCAACATGGCACTGGTGCCACCTTGGTTCTGGGAACCATCCTGCCTATCGTGGATTTTCAGGGGCCAGCCGGCCACTCTCAACCATATGCCCCCAAACATATACCACGGCCCTTTTCTCTGGCAAACAAAACTCAACTGCCCCTCTTCTGGATGGCAAATTGCAGGACGCACTTGGTACTACGAAAACAGCCCGACTTGGCACTGATGCCACCTTGGGTCAGGGAACAATCCTGCGTATCGAGCTTTTTAAGGAGCCAGCCGGCCACGTCCAGCCATATACCCCCAAAAAAAAACCACGGAACTTTACTCCAGCAAACAAAAATCCGCTGCCCCGCGTCTGGATGGCAGATTGCAGGAGCTATTTAGTATTATCAAACCAGCCCGACTTGGCACTGGTGCCACCATGAGTCTGGTAAACATCCTGCCTATCGTAGCTTTTCAGCAGCCAGCCAGTCACTCTCAGCCATAGGCCCCCAGACAAATACCTCGGCCCGTTTCCCTGGGAAACAAAAGTAAGCTGTCCCGCTTCTGGATGGCAGATTGCAGGAGCCACTTTGCACCATCAAACCAGCCCGACTTGGCACTGGTGCCACCTCTGGTCTGGGAACCATCCTGCGTATCGTGGATTCTAAGGAGCCAGCCGGCCACTCCCAGCCACAGGCCCCCAAACACAAACAACGGCGCTTTTCCCTGGATAACAAACTCGCCTGCCAACTTTTTGATGGCAGATTGCAGGAGCCACTTGGTACTATCAAACCAGCCCAACTTGGCACTGGTGCCACCATGGGTCTGGTCACCATCCTGCCTATCGTAGCTTTTCAGGAGCCAGCCGGTCACTCCCAGCCATAGGCCCCCAGACAAAAACCTCGGCCCGTTTCCCTGGCAAACAAAAGTAAGCTGCCCCGCTTCTGGATGGCAGATTGCAGGACGCACTTGGTACTATCAAACCAGCCCAACTTGGCACTGGTGCCACCTCTGGTCTGGGAACCATGCCGCGTATCGTGGATTCTAAGGAGCCAGCCGGCCACTCCCAGCCACAGGCCGCCAAACACAAACAACGGCGCTTTTCCCTGGAAAACAAAACTCGCCTGCCAACTTTTTGATGGCAGATTGCAGGAGCCACTTGGTACTATCAAATCAGCCCAACTTGGCACTGGTGCCACCATGGGTCTGGTCACCATCCTGCCTATCGTAGCTTTTCAGGACCTAGCCGGTCACTCCAAGCCATAGGCGCCCAGACACAATGCTCGGCCCGTTTCCCTGGCAAACAAAAGTAAGCTACCCCGCTTCTGGATGGCAGATTGCAGGAGCCACTTTGCACCATCAAACTAGCCCGACTTGGCACTGGTGCCACCTCAGGTCTGGGAACCATGCTGCGTATCGTTCATTGTAAGGAGCCAGCCGGCCACTCCAGCCACAGGCCCCCAGACACAATCAACGGCGCTTTTCCCTGGAAAACAAAACTCGCCTGCCAAGTTTTTGATGGCAGATTGCAGGAGCCACTTGGTACTATCAAATCAGCCCAACTTGGCACTGGTGCCACCATGGGTCTGGTCACCATCCTGCCTATCGTAGTTTTCAGGAGCCAGCCGGTCACTCGCAGCCATAGGCCCCCAGACACAATACTCGGCCCGTTTCCCTGGCAAAAAAAAGTAAGCTACCCCGCTTCTGGATGGCAGATTGCAGGAGACACATGGTACTATCAAACCAGGCCAACATGGCACTGGTGCCACCTTGGCTCTGGGAACCATCCTGCCTATCGTGGATTTTCAGGGGCCAGCCGGCCACTCTCAGCCATATGCCCCCAAACACATACCACGGCCCTTTGCTCTGGCAAACAAAACTCAGCTGCCCCTCTTCTGGATGGCAAATTGCAGGACGCACTTGGTACTACGAAAACAGCCCGACTTGGCACTGATGCCACCTTGGGTCAGGGAACAATCCTGCGTATCGATCTTTTTAAGGAGCCAGCCGGCCACGTCCAGCCATATACCCCCAAAAAAAAACCACGGAACTTTTCTCCAGCAAACAAAAATCCGCTGCCCCGCGTCTGAATGGCAGATTTCAGGAGCTATTTAGTATTATCAAACCAGCCCGACTTGGCACTGGTGCCACCATGAGTCTGGTAACCATCCTGCCTATCGTAGCTTTTCAGTAGCCAGCCGGTCACTCCCAGCCATAGGCCCCCAGACAAATACCTCAGCCCGTTTCCCTGGGAAACAAAAGTAAGCTGTCCCGCTTCTGGATGGCAGATTGCAGGAGCCACTTGGTATTATCAAACCAGCCCAACTTGGCACTGGTGCCACTTTGGCTCTGGGAACCATCCTGCGTATCCTGGGTTCAAAGGAGGCAGCCGGCCACTCCCAGCCACAGGCCTCTAAACAAGAACAACGGCGCTTTTCCCTGGAAAACAAAACTCGCCTGACAACTTTTTGATGGCAGATTGCAGGAGCCACTTGGTACTATCAAACCAGCCCAACTTGGCACTGGTGCCACCATGGGTCTGGTCACCATCCTGCCTATCGTAGCTTTTCAGGAGCCAGCCGCTCACTCCCAGCCATAGGCCCCCAGACAAATATCTCGGCCCGTTTCCCTGGCAAACAAAAGTAAGCAGCCCCGCTTCTGGATGGCAGATTGCAGGAGCCACATGGTACTATCAAACCAGGCCAACATGGCACTGGTGCCACCTTGGTTCTGGGAACCATCCTGCCTATCGTGGATTTTCAGGGGCCAGCCGGCCACTCTCAACCATATGCCCCCAAACATATACCACGGCCCTTTTCTCTGGCAAACAAAACTCAACTGCCCCTCTTCTGGATGGCAAATTGCAGGACGCACTTGGTACTACGAAAACAGCCCGACTTGGCACTGATGCCACCTTGGGTCAGGGAACAATCCTGCGTATCGAGCTTTTTAAGGAGCCAGCCGGCCACGTCCAGCCATATACCCCCAAAAAAAAACCACGGAACTTTTCTCCAGCAAACAAAAATCCGCTGCCCCGCGTCTGGATGGCAGATTGCAGGAGCTATTTAGTATTATCAAACCAGCCCGACTTGGCACTGGTGCCACCATGAGTCTGGTAACCATCCTGCCTATCGTAGCTTTTCAGTAGCCAGCCAGTCACTCCCAGCCATAGGCCCCCAGACAAATACCTCGGCCCGTTTCCCTGGGAAACAAAAGTAAGCTGTCCCGCTTCTGGATGGCAGATTGCAGGAGCCACTTGGTACTATCAAACCAGCCCAACTTGGCACTGGCGCCACCTTGGCTCTGGGAACCATCCTGCGTATCCTGGGTTCAAAGGAGGCAGCCGGCCACTCCCAGCCACAGGCCTCCAAACACAAACAACGGCGCTTTTCCCTGGAAAACAAAACTGGCCTGCCAACTTTTTGATGGCAGATTGCAGGAGCCACTTGGTACTATCAAACCAGCCCAACTTGGCACTGGTGCCACCATGGGTCTGGTCACCATCCTGCCTATCGTAGCTTTTCAGGCGCCAGCCGGTGCTCCCAGCCATTGGCCCCCAGTCACAAACCTCGGCCCGTTTCCCTGGCAAACAAAAGTAAGCTACCCCGCTTCTGGATGGCAGATTGCAGGAGCCACTTTGCACCATCAAACCAGCCCGACTTGGCACTGGTGCCACCTCTGGTCTGGGAACCATCCTGCGTATCGTGGATTCTAAGGAGCCAGCCGGCCACTCCCAGCCACAGGCCCCCAAACACAAACAACGGCGATTTTCCCTGGATAACAAACTCGCCTGCCAACTTTTTGATGGCAGATTGCAGGAGCCACTTGGTACTATCAAACCAGCCCAACTTGGCACTGGTGCCACCATGGGTCTGGTCACCATCCTGCCTATCGTAGCTTTTCAGGAGCCAGCCGGTCACTCCCAGCCATAGGCCCCCAGACAAAAACCTCGGCCCGTTTCCCTGGCAAACAAAAGTAAGCTGCCCCGCTTCTGGATGGCAGATTGCAGGACGCACATGGTACTATCAAACCAGCCCAACTTGGCACTGGTGCCACCTCTGGTCTGGGAACCATGCCGCGTATCGTGGATTCTAAGGAGCCAGCCGGCCACTCCCAGCCACAGGCCCCCAAACACAAACAACGGCGCTTTTCCCTGGAAAACAAAACTCGCCTGCCAACTTTTTGATGGCAGATTGCAGGAGCCACTTGGTACTATCAAATCAGCCCAACTTGGCACTGGTGCCACCATGGGTCTGGTCACCATCCTGCCTATCGTAGCTTTTCAGGACCTAGCCGGTCACTCCAAGCCATAGGCGCCCAGACACAAAGCTCGGCCCGTTTCCCTGGCAAACAAAAGTAAGCTACCCCGCTTCTGGATGGCAGACTGCAGGAACCACTTTGCACCATCAAACTAGCCCGACTTGGCACTGGTGCCACCTCAGGTCTGGGAACCATCCTGCGTATCGTTCATTGTAAGGAGCCAGCCGGCCACTCCAGCCACAGGCCCCCAGACACAATCAACGGCGCTTTTCCCTGGAAAACAAAACTCGCCTGCCAACATTTTGATGGCAGATTGCAGGAGCCACTTGCTACTATCAAATCAGCCCAACTTGGCACTGGTGCCACCATGGGTCTGGTCACCATCCTGCCTATCGTAGTTTTCAGGAGCCAGCCGGTCACTCGCAGCCATAGGCCCCCAGACACAATACTCGGCCCGTTTCCCTGGCAAAAAAAAGTAAGCTACCCCGCTTCTGGATGGCAGATTGCAGGAACCACTTGGTACTATCAAACCAGCCCAACTTGGCACTGGTGCCACCTTGGGTCTGGGAACCATCCTGCGTATCGTGGATTCTAAGCAGCCAGCCGGCCACTCCCTGCCACAGGCACCCAAACACAAACAACGGCGCTTTTCCCTGGAAAACAAAACTCGCCCTCCCACTTTTTGATGGCGGATTGCAGGAGCCACTTGGTACTATCAAACCAGCCCAACTTGGCACTGGTGCCACCATGGGTCTGGTCACCATCCTGCCTATCGTAGCTTTTCAGGACCTAGCAGGTCACTCCCAGCCATAGGCGCCCAGACACAAAGCTCGGCCCGTTTCCCTGGCAAACAAAAGTAAGCTGCCCCGCTTCTGGATGGCAGATTGCCGGAGCCACTTGGTACTATCAAACCAGCCCGACTTGGCACTGGTGCCACCTCTGGTCTGGGAACCATGCTGCGTATCGTGGATTCTAAGGAGCCAGCCGGCCACTCCCAGCCACAGGCCCCCAAACACAAACAACGGCGCTTTTCCCTGGAAAACAAAACTCGCCTGCCTACATTTTGATGGCAGATTGCAGGAGCCACTTGCTACTATCAAATCAGCCCAACTTGGCACTGGTGCCACCATGGGTCTGGTCACCATCCTGCCTATCGTAGCTGTTCAGGCGCCAGCCGGTCACTCCCAGCCATAGGCCCCCAGAGAAAAACCTCGGTCCGTTTCCCTGGGAAACAAAAGTAAGCTGCCCCGCTTCTGGATGGCAGATTGCAGGAGCCACTTTGCACCATCAAACCAGCCCAACTTGGCACTGGTGCCACCTCTGGTCTGGGAACCATGCCGCGTATCGTGGATTCTAAGGAGCCAGCCGGCCACTCCCAGCCACAGGCCCCCAAACACAAACAACGGCGCTTTTCCCTGGAAAACAAAACTCGCCCTCCCACTTTTTGATGGCAGATTGCAGGAGCCACTTGGTACTATCAAATCAGCCCAACTTGGCACTGGTGCCACCATGGGTCTGGTCACCATCCTGCCTATCGTAGCTTTTCAGGACCTAGCCGGTCACTCCAAGCCATAGGCGCCCAGACACAAACCTCGGCCCGTTTCCCTGGCAAACAAATGTAAGCTGTCCCGCTTCTGGATGGCAGATTGCAGGATCCACTAGGTATTATCAAACCAGCCCGACTTGGCACTGGTGCCACCTCTGGTCTGGGAACCATCCTGCGTATCGTGGATTCTAAGCAGCCAGCCGGCCACTCCCAGCCACAGGCCCCCAAACACAAACAACGGCGCTTTTCCCTGGAAAACAAAACTCGCCTGCCAACATTTTGATGGCAGATTGCAGGAGCCACTTGGTACTATCAAACCAGCCCAACTTGGCACTGGTGCCACCATGGGTCTGCTCCCCATCCTGCCTATCGTAGCTTTTCAGGAGCCAGCCGGTCACTCCAAGCCATAGGCCCCCAGACAAAAACCTCGGCACGTTTCCCTGGCAAAGAAAAGTAAGCTGCCCCGCTTCTGGATGGCAGATTGCAGGAGCCACTTTGCACCATCAAACTACCCAGACTTGGCACTTGTGCCACCTCTGGTCTGGGAACCATCCTGCGTATCGTGGATTCTAAGGAGCCAGCCGGTCACTCCCAGCCACAGGCCCCCAAACACAAACAACGGCGCTTTTCCCTGGAATACAAAACCCGCCTGCCAACATTTTGATGGCAGATTGCAGGAGCCACTTGGTACTATCAAATCAGCCCAACTCGGCACTGGTGCCACCATGGGTCTGGTCACCATCCTGCCAATCATAGCTTTTCAGGAGCCAGCCGGTCCCTCTCTGCCATAGGGCCCCAGAGAAATCCTCGGCCAGTTTCCCTGGCAAAAAAAAGTAACCTACCCCGCTTCTGGATGGCAGATTGCAGGAGCCACTTTACACCATCAAACTAGCCCGACTTGGCACTGGTGCCACCTCAGGTCTGGGAACCATCCTGCGTATCGTGGATTCTAAGGAGCCAGCCGGCCACTCCAGCCACAGGCCCCCAGACACAATCAACGGCGCTTTTCCCTGGAAAACAAAACTCGCCTGCCGACTTTTTGATGGCAGATTGCAGGAGCCACTTGGTACTATCAAATCAGCCCAACTTGGCACTGGTGCCACCATGGGTCTGGTCACCATCCTGCCTATCGTAGCTTTTCAGGAGCCAGCCGGTCACTCCCAGCCATAGGCCCCCAGACACAAAGCTCGGCCCGTTTCCCTGGCAAACAAAAGCAAGCTGCCCCGCTTCTGGATGGCATATTGCAGGAGCGACATTGCACCATCAAACTAGCCCGACTCGGCACTGGTGCCACCTCAGGTCTGGGAACCATGCTGCGTATCGTGGATTCTAATTAGCCATCCGGCCACTCCTACCCACAGGCCCCCAAACAAAAACAACGGCGCTTTTCCCTGGAAAACAAAACTCGCCTGCCAAATTTTGATGGCAGATTGCAGGAGCCACTTGGTACTATCAAACCAGCCCAACTTGACACTGGTTCCACCATGGGTCTGGTCACCATCCTGCCTATCGTAGCTTTTCAGGAGCCAGCCGGTCAATCCCAGCCATAGGCCCCCAGACACAAAGCTCGGCCCGTTTCCCTGGCAAACAAAAGTAAGCTACCCCGCTTCTGGATGGCAGATTGCAGGACGCACTTGGTACTATCAAACCAGCCCAACTTGGCACTGGTGCCACCTTGGGTCTGGGAACCATCCTGCGTATCGTGGATTCTAATTAGCCATCCGTCCACTCCCAGCCACAGGCCCCCAAACAGAAACAACGGCGCTTTTCCCTGGAAATCAAAACTCGCCTGCCAACATTTTGATGGCAGATTGCCGGAGCCACTTGGTACTATCAAACCAGCCCAACCTTACACTGGTGCCACCATGGGTCTGGTCACCATCCTGCCTATCGTAGCATTTCAGGAGCCAGCCGGTCACTCCCAGCCATAGGCCCCCAGACAAAAACCTTGGCCCGTTTCCCTGGCAAACAAAAGTAAGATATCCCGCTACTGCATGGCAGATTGCAGGAGCCACTTTTCACCATCAAACCAGCCCGACTTGGCACTGGTGCCACCTCAGGTCTGGGAACCATGCTGCGTATCGTGGATTCTAAGGAGCCAGCCGGCCACTCCCAGCCACAGGCCCCCAAACACAAACAACGGCGCATTTCCCTGGATAACAAACTCGCCTGCCAACTTTTTGATGGCAGATTGCAGGAGCCACTTGGTACTATCAAACCAGCCCAACTTGGCACTGGTGCCACCATGGGTCTGGTCACCATCCTGCCTATCGTAGCTTTTCAGGAGCCAGCCGGTCACTCCCAGCCATAGGCCCCCAGACAAAAACCTCGGCCCGTTTCCCTGGCAAACAAAAGTAAGCTGCCCCGCTTCTGGATGGCAGATTTCAGGACGCACTTGGTACTGTAAAACCAGCCCAACTTGGCACTGGTGCCACCTCTGGTCTGGGAACCATGCTGCGTATCGTGGATTCTAAGGAGCCAGCCGGCCACTCCCAGCCACAGGCCCCCAAACAAAAACAACGGCGCTTTTCCCTGGAAAACAAAACTCGCCTGCCAACTTTTTGATGGCAGATTGCAGGAGCCACTTGGTACTATCAAACCAGCCCAAATTGACACTGGTGCCACCATGGGTCTGGTCACCATCCTGCCTATCGTAGCTTTTCAGGAGCCAGCCGGTCACTCCCAGCCATAGGCCCCCAGACACAAAGCTCGGCCCGTTTCCCTGACAAACAAAAGTAAGCTGTCCCGCTTCTGGATGGCAGATTCCAGGAGCCACTTGGTACTATCAAATCAGCCCAATTTGGCACTGGTGCCACCTCTGGTCTGGGAACCATCCTGCATATCGTGGATTCTAATTAGCCATCCGTCCACTCCCAGCCACAGGCCCCCAAACGCAAACAACGGCGCTTTACCCTGGAAAACAAAACTCGTCTGCCAACTTTTTGATGGCAGATTGCCGGAGCCACTTGGTACTATCAAACCAGCCCAACTTGGCACTGTTGCCACCTTGGGTCTGGGAACCATGCTGCGTATCGTGGATTATAAGGAGCCAGCCGGCCACTCCCTGCCACAGGCCCCCAAACAGAAACAACGGCGCTTTTCCCTGGAAAACATAATTCGCCGGCCAACTATTTGATGGCAGATTGCAGGAGCCACTTGGTACTATCAAATCAGCCCAACTTGGCACTGGTTGCACCTCAGGTCTGGGAACCATCCTGCCTATCGTAGCTTTTCAGGACCTCGCCGGTCACTCCCAGCCATAGGCGCCCAGACACAAAGCTCGGCCCGTTTCCCTGGCAAACCAAAGTAAGCTGCCCCGCTTCTTGATGGCAGATTGCAGGAACCACTTTTCACCATCAAAGTAGCCCGACTTGGAACTGGTGCCACCTCTGGTCTGGGAACCATGCTGCGTATCGTGGATTCTAAGGAGCCAGCCGGCCACTCCCAGCCACAGGCCCCCAAACGCAAACAACGGCGCTTTTCCCTGGAAAACAAAACTCGCCTGCCAACTTTTTGATGGCAGATTGCAGGAGCCACTTGCTACTATCAAATCAGCCCAACTTGGCACTGGTGCCACCATGGGTCTGGTCACCATCCTGCCTATCGTAGCTTTTCAGGAGCCAGCCGGTCACTCCCAGCCATAGGCCCCCAGACAAAAACCTCGGCCCGTTTCCCTGGCAAACAAAAGTAAGCTGCCCTGCTTCTGCATGGCAGATTGCAGGAACCACTTGGTATTATAAAACCAGCCCGACTTGGCACTGGTGCCACCTCTGGTCTGGGAACCATGCTGCGTATCGGGGATTCTAAGGAGCCAGCCGGCCACTCCCACCCAAAGGCCCCCAAACACAAACAACGGCGCTTTTCCCTGGAAAACAAAACTCGCCTGCCAACTTTTTGATGGCAGATTGCAGGAGCCACTTGGTACTATCAAACCAGCTCAACTTGGCACTGGTGCCACCATGGGTCTGGTCACCATCCTGCCTATCGTAGCTTTTCAGGACCTAGCCGGTCACTCCCAGCCATAGGCCCGCAGACACAAAGCTCGGCCCGTTTCCCTGGCAAACAAAAGTAAGCTGCCCTGCTTCTGGATGGCAGATTGCAGGAACCACTTGGTACTATCAAACCAGCCCAATTTTGCACTGGTGCCACCTTGGCTCTGGGAACCATCCTACGTATCCTGGGTTCAAAGGAGGCAGCCGGCCACTCCCAGCCACAGGCCTCCAAACAAAAACAACGGCGCTTTTCCCTGGAAAACAAAACTCGCCTGACAACTTTTTGATGGCAGATTGCAGGAGCCACTTGGTACTATCAAACCAGCCCAACTTGGCACTGGTGCCACCATGGGTCTGGTCAACATCCTGCCTATCGTAGCTTTTCAGGAGCCAGCCGGTCACTCCCAGCCATAGACCCCCAGACACAAACCTCGGCCCGTTTCCCTGGAAAACAAAAGTAAGCTGCTCCGATTCTGGATGGCAGATTGCAGGAGCCACTTGGTACTATCAAATCAGCCCAACTTGGCACTGGTGCCACCATGGGTCTGGTAAACCTCCTGCCTATCGTAGCTTTTCAGGAGCCAGACGGTCACTCCCTGCCATAGGCCCCCAGACACAAACCTCGGCCCGTTTCCCTGGAAAACAAAAGTAAACTGCCCCGCTTTTGGATGGCAGATTGCAGGATGCATTTGGTACTATCAAACCTGCCCGACTTGGCCCTCGTGCCACCTTGGCTCTGGGAACCATGCTGCGTAACGTAGATTCTACGAGGACAGGCGGCCACTCCCAGCCACAGGCCTCTAAACAAGAACAACGGCGCTTTTCCCTGGAAAACAAAACTCGCCTGCCAACTTTTTGATGGCAGATTGCAGGAGCCACTTGGTACTATCAAACCAGCCCAACTTGGCACTGGTGCCACCATGGGTCTGGTCACCATCCTGCCTATCGTAGCTTTTCAGGAGCCAGCCGCTCACTCCCAGCCATAGGCCCCCAGACAAATATCTCGGCCCGTTTCCCTGGCAAACAAAAGTAAGCAGCCCCGCTTCTGGATGGCAGATTGCAGGAGCCACATGGTACTATCAAACCAGGCCAACATGGCACTGGTGCCACCTTGGTTCTGGGAACCATCCTGCCTATCGTGGATTTTCAGGGGCCAGCCGGCCACTCTCAACCATATGCCCCCTAACATATACCACGGCCCTTTTCTCTGGCAAACAAAACTCAACTGCCCCTCTTCTGGATGGCAAATTGCAGGACGCACTTGGTACTACGAAAACAGCCCGACTTGGCACTGATGCCACCTTGGGTCAGGGAACAATCCTGCGTATCGAGCTTTTTAAGGAGCCAGCCGGCCACGTCCAGCCATATACCCCCAAAAAAAAACCACGGAACTTTTCTCCAGCAAACAAAAATCCGCTGCCCCGCTTCTGGATGGCAGATTGCAGGAGCTATTTAGTATTATCAAACCAGCCCAACTTGGCACTGGTGCCACCTTGGGTCTGGGAACCATCCTGCGTATCGTGGATTCTAAGCAGCCAGCCGGCCACTCCCAGCCACAGGCCCCCAAACACAAACAACGGCGCTTTTCCCTGGAAAACAAAACTCGCCTGCCAACATTTTGATGGCAGATTGCAGGAGCCACTTGGTACTATCAAATCAGCCCAACTTGGCACTGGTGCCACCATGGGTCTGGTCACCATCCTGCCTATCGTAGCTTTTCAGGACCTAGCCGGTCACTCCAAGCCATAGGCGCCCAGACACAAAGCTCGGCCCGTTTCCCTGGCAAACAAATGTAAGCTGTCCCGCTTCTGGATGGCAGATTGCAGGATCCACTAGGTATTATCAAACCAGCCCGACTTGGCACTGGTGCCACCTCTGGTCTGGGAACCATCCTGCGTATCGTGGATTCTAAGGAGCCAGCCGGCCACTCCAGCCACAGGCCCCCAGACACAATCAACGGCGCTTTTCCCTGGAAAACAAAACTCGCCTGCCGACTTTTTGATGGCAGATTGCAGGAGCCACTTGGTACTATCAAATCAGCCCAACTTGGCACTGGTGCCACCATGGGTCTGGTCACCATCCTGCCTATCGTAGCTTTTCAGGAGCCAGCCGGTCACTCCCAGCCATAGGCCCCCAGACACAAAGCTCGGCCCGTTTCCCTGGCAAACAAAAGCAAGCTGCCCCGCTTCTGGATGGCATATTGCAGGAGCCACTTTGCACCATCAAACTAGCCCGACTCGGCACTGGTGCCACCTCTGGTCTGGGAACCATGCTGCGTATCGTGGATTCTAATTAGCCATCCGGCCACTCCCAGCCACAGGCCCCCAAACAAAAACAACGGCGCTTTTCCCTGGAAAACAAAACTCGCCTGCCAAATTTTGATGGCAGATTGCAGGAGCCACTTGGTACTATCAAACCAGCCCAACTTGACACTGGTGCCACCATGGGTCTGGTCACCATCCTGCCTATCGTAGCTTTTCAGGAGCCAGCCGGTCAATCCCAGCCATAGGCCCCCAGACACAAACCTCGGCCCGTTTCCCTGGCAAACAAAAGTAAGCTACCCCGCTTCTGGATGGCAGATTGCAGGACGCACTTGGTACTATCAAACCAGCCCAACTTGGCACTGGTGCCACCTTGGGTCTGGGAACCATCCTGCGTATCGTGGATTCTAATTAGCCATCCGTCCACTCCCTGCCACAGGCCCCCAAACAGAAGTAATGGCGCTTTTCCCTGGAAATCAAAACTCGCCTGCCAACATTTTGATGGCAGATTGCCGGAGCCACTTGGTACTATCAAACCAGCCCAACTTGACACTGGTGCCACCATGGGTCTGGTCACCATCCTGCCTATCGTAGCATTTCAGGAGCCAGCCGGTCACTCCCAGCCATAGGCCCCCAGACAAAAACCTCGGCCCGTTTCCCTGGCAAACAAAAGTAAGCTGCCCCGCTTCTGGATGGCAGATTGCAGGACGCACTTGGTACTGTAAAACCAGCCCAACTTGGCACTGGTGCCACCTCTGGTCTGGGAACCATGCTGCGTATCGTGGATTCTAAGGAGCCAGCCGGCCACTCCCAGCCACAGGCCCCCAAACACAAACAACGGCGCTTTTCCCTGGAAAACAAAACTCGCCTGCCAACTTTTTGATGGCAGATTGCAGGAGCCACTTGGTACTATCAAACCAGCCCAACTTGACACTGGTGCCACCATGGGTCTGGTCACCATCCTGCCTATCGTAGCTTTTCAGGAGCCAGCCGGTCACTCCCAGCCATAGGCCCCCAGACACAAAGCTCGGCCCGTTTCCCTGACAAACAAAAGTAAGCTGTCCCGCTTCTGGATGGCAGATTCCAGGAGCCACTTGGTACTATCAAATCAGCCCAATTTGGCACTGGTGCCACCTCTGGTCTGGGAACCATCCTGCATATCGTGGATTCTAATTAGCCATCCGTCCACTCCCAGCCACAGGCCCCCAAACGCAAACAACGGCGCTTTACCCTGGAAAACAAAACTCGTCTGCCAACTTTTTGATGACAGATTGCCGGAGCCACTTGGTACTATCAAACCAGCCCACCTTGGCACTGTTGCCACCTTGGGTCTGGGAACCATGCTGCGTATCGTGGATTATAAGGAGCCAGCCGGCCACTCCCTGCCACAGGCCCCCAAACAGAAACAACGGCGCTTTTCCCTGGAAAACATAATTCGCCGGCCAACTATTTGATGGCAGATTGCAGGAGCCACTTGGTACTATCAAATCAGCCCAACTTGGCACTGGTTGCACCTCAGGTCTGGGAACCATCCTGCCTATCGTAGCTTTTCAGGAGCCAGCCGGTCACTCCCAGCCATAGGCGCCCAGACAAAAACCTCGGCCCTTTTCCCTGGCAAACCAAAGTAAGCTGCCCCGCTTCTTGATGGCAGATTGCAGGAACCACTTTTCACCATCAAAGTAGCCCGACTTGGAACTGGTGCCACCTCTGGTCTGGGAACCATGCTGCGTATCGTGGATTCTAAGGAGCCAGCCGGCCACTCCCAGCCACAGGCCCCCAAACACAAACAACGGCGCTTTTCCCTGGAAAACAAAACTCGCCTGCCAACTTTTTGATGGCAGATTGCAGGAGCCACTTGCTACTATCAAATCAGCCCAACTTGGCACTGGTGCCACCATGGGTCTGGTCACCATCCTGCCTATCGTAGCTTTTCAGGAGCCAGCCGGTCACTCCCAGCCATAGGCCCCCAGACAAAAACCTCGGCCCGTTTCCCTGGCAAACAAAAGTAAGCTGCCCCGCTTCTGCATGGCAGATTGCAGGAACCACTTGGTATTATAAAACCAGCCCGACTTGGCACTGGTGCCACCTCTGGTCTGGGAACCATGCTGCGTATCGGGGATTCTAAGGAGCCAGCCGGCCACTCCCACCCAAAGGCCCCCAAACACAAACAACGGCGCTTTTCCCTGGAAAACAAAACTCGCCTGCCAACTTTTTGATGGCAGATTGCAGGAGCCACTTGGTACTATCAAACCAGCTCAACTTGGCACTGGTGCCACCATGGGTCTGGTCACCATCCTGCCTATCTTAGCTTTTCAGGACCTAGCCGGTCACTACCAGCCATAGGCCCGCAGACACAAAGCTCGGCCCGTTTCCCTGGCAAACAAAAGTAAGCTGCCCTGCTTCTGGATGGCAGATTGCAGGAACCACTTGGTACTATCAAACCAGCCCAATTTTGCACTGGTGCCACCTTGGCTCTGGGAACCATCCTACGTATCCTGGGTTCAAAGGAGGCAGCCGGCCACTCCCAGCCACAGGCCTCTAAACAAAAACAACGGCGCTTTTCCCTGGAAAACAAAACTCGCCTGCCAACTTTTTGATGGCAGATTGCAGGAGCCACTTGGTACTATCAAACCAGCCCAACTTGGCACTGGTGCCACCATGGGTCTGGTCACCATCCTGCCTATCGTAGCTTTTCAGGAGCCAGCCGGTCACTCCCAGCCATAGACCCCCAGACACAAACCTCGGCCCGTTTCCCTGGAAAACAAAAGTAAGCTGCTCCGATTCTGGATGGCAGATTGCAGGAGCCACTTGGTACTATCAAATCAGCCCAACTTGGCACTGGTGCCACCATGGGTCTGGTAAACCTCCTGCCTATCGTAGCTTTTCAGGAGCCAGCCGGTCACTCCCAGCCATAGGCCCCCAGACACAAACCTCGGCCCGTTTCCCTGGCAAACAAAAGTAAACTGCCCCGCTTTTGGATGGCAGATTGCAGGATGCATTTGGTACTATCAAACCTGCCCGACTTGGCCCTCGTGCCACCTTGGCTCTGGGAACCATGCTGCGTAACGTAGATTCTACGAGGACAGGTGGCCACTCCCAGCCACAGGCCTCTAAACAAAAACAACGGCGCTTTTCCCTGGAAAACAAAACTCGCCTGCCAACTTTTTGATGGCAGATTGCAGGAGCCACTTGGTACTATCAAACCAGCCCAACTTGGTACTGGTTCCACTTTGGGTCTGGTCACCATCCTGCCTATCGTAGCTTTTCAGGAGCCAGCCGGTCACTCCCAGCCTTAGGCCCCCAGACAAATATCTCGGCCCGTTTCCCTGGCAAACAAAAGTAAGCTGCCCCGCTTCTGGATGGCAGATTGCAGGAGCCACATGGTACTATCAAACCAGGCCAACATGGCACTGGTGCCACCTTGGCTCTGGGAACCATCCTGCCTATCGTGGATTTTCAGGGGCCAGCCGGCCACTCTCAGCCATATGCCCCCAAACACATACCACGGCCCTTTGCTCTGGCAAACAATACTCAACTGCCCCTCTTCTGGATGGCAAATTGCAGGACGCACTTGGTACTACGAAAACAGCCCGACTTGGCACTGATGCCACCTTGGGTCAGGGAACAATCCTGCGTATCGATCTTTTTAAGGAGCCAGCCGGCCACGTCCAGCCATATACCCCCAAAAAAAAACCACGGAACTTTTCTCCAGCAAACAAAAATCCGCTGCCCCGCGTCTGAATGGCAGATTTCAGGAGCTATTTAGTATTATCAAACCAGCCCGACTTGGCTCTGGTGCCACCATGAGTCTGGTAACCATCCTGCCTATCGTAGCTTTTCAGTAGCCAGCCGGTCACTCCCAGCCATAGGCCCCCAGACAAATACCTCAGCCCGTTTCCCTGGGAAACAAAAGTAAGCTGTCCCGCTTCTGGATGGCAGATTGCAGGAGCCACTTGGTATTATCAAACCAGCCCAACTTGGCACTGGTGCCACTTTGGCTCTGGGAACCATCCTGCGTATCCTGGGTTCAAAGGAGGCAGCCGGCCACTCCCAGCCACAGGCCTCTAAACAAGAACAACGGCGCTTTTCCCTGGAAAACAAAACTCGCCTGCCAACTTTTTGATGGCAGATTGCAGGAGCCACTTGGTACTATCAAACCAGCCCAACTTGGCACTGGTGCCACCATGGGTCTGGTCACCATCCTGCCTATCGTAGCTTTTCAGGAGCCAGCCGCTCACTCCCAGCCATAGGCCCCCAGACAAATATCTCGGCCTGTTTCCCTGGCAAACAAAAGTAAGCAGCCCCGCTTCTGGATGGCAGATTGCAGGAGCCACATGGTACTATCAAACCAGGCCAACATGGCACTGGTGCCACCTTGGTTCTGGGAACCATCCTGCCTATCGTGGATTTTCAGGGGCCAGCCGGCCACTCTCAACCATATGCCCCCAAACATATACCACGGCCGTTTTCTCTGGCAAACAAAACTCAACTGCCCCTCTTCTGGATGGCAAATTGCAGGACGCACTTGGTACTACGAAAACAGCCCGACTTGGCACTGATGCCACCTTGGGTCAGGGAACAATCCTGCGTATCGAGCTTTTTAAGGAGCCAGCCGGCCACGTCCAGCCATATACCCCCAAAAAAAAACCACGGAACTTTACTCCAGCAAACAAAAATCCGCTGCCCCGCGTCTGGATGGCAGATTGCAGGAGCTATTTAGTATTATCAAACCAGCCCGACTTGGCACTGGTGCCACCATGAGTCTGGTAAACATCCTGCCTATCGTAGCTTTTCAGCAGCCAGCCAGTCACTCTCAGCCATAGGCCCCCAGACAAATACCTCGGCCCGTTTCCCTGGGAAACAAAAGTAAGCTGTCCCGCTTCTGGATGGCAGATTGCAGGAGCCACTTGGTACTATCAAACCAGCCCAACTTGGCACTGGCGCCACCTTGGCTCTGGGAACCATCCTGCGTATCCTGGGTTCAAAGGAGGCAGCCGGCCACTCCCAGCCACAGGCCTCCAAACACAAACAACGGCGCTTTTCCCTGGAAAACAAAACTGGCCTGCCAACTTTTTGATGGCAGATTGCAGGAGCCACTTGGTACTATCAAACCAGCCCAACTTGGCACTGGTGCCACCATGGGTCTGGTCACCATCCTGCCTATCGTAGCTTTTCAGGCGCCAGCCGGTGCTTCCAGCCATTGGCCCCCAGTCACAAACCTCGGCCCGTTTCCCTGGCAAACAAAAGTAAGCTACCCCGCTTCTGGATGGCAGATTGCAGGAGCCACTTTGCACCATCAAACCAGCCCGACTTGGCACTGGTGCCACCTCTGGTCTGGGAACCATCCTGCGTATCGTGGATTCTAAGGAGCCAGCCGGCCACTCCCAGCCACAGGCCCCCAAACACAAACAACGGAGCTTTTCCCTGGATAACAAACTCGCCTGCCAACTTTTTGATGGCAGATTGCAGGAGCCACTTGGTACTATCAAACCAGCCCAACTTGGCACTGGTGCCACCATGGGTCTGGTCACCATCCTGCCTATCGTAGCTTTTCAGGAGCCAGCCGGTCACTCCCAGCCATAGGCCCCCAGACAAAAACCTCGGCCCGTTTCCCTGGCAAACAAAAGTAAGCTACCCCGCTTCTGGATGGCAGATTGCAGGACGCACTTGGTACTATCAAACCAGCCCAACTTGGCACTGGTGCCACCTCTGGTCTGGGAACCATGCCGCGTATCGTGGATTCTAAGGAGCCAGCCGGCCACTCCCAGCCACAGGCCCCCAAACACAAACAACGGCGCTTTTCCCTGGAAAACAAAACTCGCCTGCCAACTTTTTGATGGCAGATTGCAGGAGCCACTTGGTACTATCAAATCAGCCCAACTTGGCACTGGTGCCACCATGGGTCTGGTCACCATCCTGCCTATCGTAGCTTTTCAGGATCTAGCCGGTCACTCCAAGCCATAGGCGCCCAGACACAAAGCTCGGCCCGTTTCCCTGGCAAACAAAAGTAAGCTACCCCGCTTCTGGATGGCAGATTGCAGGAGCCACTTTGCACCATCAAACTAGCCCGACTTGGCACTGGTGCCACCTCAGGTCTGGGAACCATGCTGCGTATCGTTCATTGTAAGGAGCCAGCCGGCCACTCCAGCCACAGGCCCCCAGACACAATCAACGGCGCTTTTCCCTGGAAAACAAAACTCGCCTGCCAAGTTTTTGATGGCAGATTGCAGGAGCCACTTGGTACTATCAAATCAGCCCAACTTGGCACTGGTGCCACCATGGGTCTGGTCACCATCCTGCCTATCGTAGTTTTCAGGAGCCAGCCGGTCACTCGCAGCCATAGGCCCCCAGACACAATACTCGGCCCGTTTCCCTGGCAAAAAAAAGTAAGCTACCCCGCTTCTGGATGGCAGATTGCAGGAACCACTTGGTACTATCAAACCAGCCCAACTTGGCACTGGTGCCACCATGGGTCTGGTAAACCTCCTGCCTATCGTAGCTTTTCAGGAGCCAGACGGTCACTCCCTGCCATAGGCCCCCAGACACAAACCTCGGCCCGTTTCCCTGGCAAACAAAAGTAAACTGCCCCGCTTTTGGATGGCAGATTGCAGGATGCATTTGGTACTATCAAACCTGCCCGACTTGGCCCTCGTGCCACCTTGGCTCTGGGAACCATGCTGCGTAACGTAGATTCTACGAGGACAGGCGGCCACTCCCAGCCACAGGCCTCTAAACAAAACAACGGCGCTTTTCCCTGGAAAACAAAACTCGCCTGCCAACTTTTTGATGGCAGATTGCAGGAGCCACTTGGTACTATCAAACCAGCCCAACTTGGTACTGGTTCCACTTTGGGTCTGGTCACCATCCTGCCTATCGTAGCTTTTCAGGAGCCAGCCGGTCACTCCCAGCCATAGGCCCCCAGACAAATATCTCGGCCCGTTTCCCTGGCAAACAAAAGTAAGCTGCCCCGCTTCTGGATGGCAGATTGCAGGAGCCACATGGTACTATCAAACCAGGCCAACATGGCACTGGTGCCACCTTGGCTCTGGGAACCATCCTGCCTATCGTGGATTTTCAGGGGCCAGCCGGCCACTCTCAGCCTTATGCCCCCAAACACATACCACGGCCCTTTGCTCTGGCAAACAAAACTCAACTGCCCCTCTTCTGGATGGCAAATTGCAGGACGCACTTGGTACTACGAAAACAGCCCGACTTGGCACTGATGCCACCTTGGGTCAGGGAACAATCCTGCGTATCGATCTTTTTAAGGAGCCAGCCGGCCACGTCCAGCCATATACCCCCAAAAAAAAACCACGGAACTTTTCTCCAGCAAACAAAAATCCGCTGCCCCGCGTCTGAATGGCAGATTTCAGGAGCTATTTAGTATTATCAAACCAGCCCGACTTGGCACTGGTGCCACCATGAGTCTGGTAACCATCCTGCCTATCGTAGCTTTTCAGTAGCCAGCCGGTCACTCCCAGCCATAGGCCCCCAGACAAATACCTCAGCCCGTTTCCCTGGGAAACAAAAGTAAGCTGTCCCGCTTCTGGATGGCAGATTGCAGGAGCCACTTGGTATTATCAAACCAGCCCAACTTGGCACTGGTGCCACTTTGGCTCTGGGAACCATCCTGCGTATCCTGGGTTCAAAGGAGGCAGCCGGCCACTCCCAGCCACAGGCCTCTAAACAAGAACAACGGCGCTTTTCCCTGGAAAACAAAACTCGCCTGCCAACTTTTTGATGGCAGATTGCAGGAGCCACTTGGTACTATCAAACCAGCCCAACTTGGCACTGGTGCCACCATGGGTCTGGTCACCATCCTGCCTATCGTAGCTTTTCAGGAGCCAGCCGCTCACTCCCAGCCATAGGCCCCCAGACAAATATCTCGGCCCGTTTCCCTGGCAAACAAAAGTAAGCAGCCCCGCTTCAGGATGGCAGATTGCAGGAGCCACATGGTACTATCAAACCAGGCCAACATGGCACTGGTGCCACCTTGGTTCTGGGAACCATCCTGCCTATCGTGGATTTTCAGGGGCCAGCCGGCCACTCTCAACCATATGCCCCCAAACATATACCACGGCCCTTTGCTCTGGCAAACAAAACTCAACTGCCCCTCTTCTGGATGGCAAATTGCAGGACGCACTTGGTACTACGAAAACAGCCCGACTTGGCACTGATGCCACCTTGGGTCAGGGAACAATCCTGCGTATCGAGCTTTTTAAGGAGCCAGCCGGCCACGTCCAGCCATATACCCCCAAAAAAAAACCACGGAACTTTTCTCCAGCAAACAAAAATCCGCTGCCCCGCGTCTGGATGGCAGATTGCAGGAGCTATTTAGTATTATCAAACCAGCCCGACTTGGCACTGGTGCCACCATGAGTCTGGTAACCATCCTGCCTATCGTAGCTTTTCAGTAGCCAGCCAGTCACTCCCAGCCATAGGCCCCCAGACAAATACCTCGGCCCGTTTCCCTGGGAAACAAAAGTAAGCTGTCCCGCTTCTGGATGGCAGATTGCAGGAGCCACTTGGTACTATCAAACCAGCCCAACTTGGCACTGGCGCCACCTTGGCTCTGGGAACCATCCTGCGTATCCTGGGTTCAAAGGAGGCAGCCGGCCACTCCCAGCCACAGGCCTCCAAACACAAACAACGGCGCTTTTCCCTGGAAAACAAAACTGGCCTGCCAACTTTTTGATGGCAGATTGCAGGAGCCACTTGGTACTATCAAACCAGCCCAACTTGGCACTGGTGCCACCATGGGTCTGGTCACCATCCTGCCTATCGTAGCTTTTCAGGCGCCAGCCGGTGCTCCCAGCCATTGGCCCCCAGTCACAAACCTCGGCCCGTTTCCCTGGCAAACAAAAGTAAGCTACCCCGCTTCTGGATGGCAGATTGCAGGAGCCACTTTGCACCATCAAACCAGCCCGACTTGGCACTGGTGCCACCTCTGGTCTGGGAACCATCCTGCGTATCGTGGATTCTAAGGAGCCAGCCGGCCACTCCCAGCCATAGGCCCCCAAACACAAACAACGGCGCTTTTCCCTGGAAAACAAAACTCGCCTGCCAACTTTTTGATGGCAGATTGCAGGAGCCACTTGGTACTATCAAACCAGCCCAACTTGGCACTGGTGCCACCATGGGTCTGGTCACCATCCTGCCTATCGTAGCTTTTCAGGAGCCAGCCGGTCACTCCCAGCCATAGGCCCCCAGACAAAAACCTCGGCCCGTTTCCCTGGCAAACAAAAGTAAGCTGCCCCGCTTCTGGATGGCAGATTGCAGGACGCACTTGGTACTATCAAACCAGCCCAACTTGGCACTGGTGCCACCTCTGGTCTGGGAACCATGCCGCGTATCGTGGATTCTAAGGAGCCAGCCGGCCACTCCCAGCCACAGGCCCCCAAACACAAACAACGGCGCTTTTCCCTGGAAAACAAAACTCGCCTGCCAACTTTTTGATGGCAGATTGCAGGAGCCACTTGGTACTATCAAATCAGCCCAACTTGGCACTGGTGCCACCATGGGTCTGGTCACCATCCTGCCTATCGTAGCTTTTCAGGACCTAGCCGGTCACTCCAAGCCATAGGCGCCCAGACACAAAGCTCGGCCCGTTTCCCTGGCAAACAAAAGTAAGCTACCCCGCTTCTGGATGGCAGATTGCAGGAGCCACTTTGCACCATCAAACTAGCCCGACTTGGCACTGGTGCCACCTCAGGTCTGGGAACCATGCTGCGTATCGTTCATTGTAAGGAGCCAGCCGGCCACTCCAGCCACAGGCCCCCAGACACAATCAACGGCGCTTTTCCCTGGAAAACAAAACTCGCCTGCCAAGTTTTTGATGGCAGATTGCAGGAGCCACTTGGTACTATCAAATCAGCCCAACTTGGCACTGGTGCCACCATGGGTCTGGTCACCATCCTGCCTATCGTAGTTTTCAGGAGCCAGCCGGTCACTCGCAGCCATAGGCCCCCAGACACAATACTCGGCCCGTTTCCCTGGCAAAAAAATGTAAGCTACCCCGCTTCTGGATGGCAGATTGCAGGAACCACTTGGTACTATCAAACCAGCCCAACTTGGCACTGGTGCCACCATGGGTCTGGTAAACCTCCTGCCTATCGTAGCTTTTCAGGAGCCAGACGGTCACTCCCTGCCATAGGCCCCCAGACACAAACCTCGGCCCGTTTCCCTGGCAAACAAAAGTAAACTGCCCCGCTTTTGGATGGCAGATTGCAGGATGCATTTGGTACTATCAAACCTGCCCGACTTGGCCCTCGTGCCACCTTGGCTCTGGGAACCATGCTGCGTAACGTAGATTCTAAGAGGACAGGCGGACACTCCCAGCCACAGGCCTCTAAACAAAAACAACGGCGCTTTTCCCTGGAAAACAAAACTCGCCTGCCAACATTTTGATGGCAGATTGCAGGAGCCACTTGGTACTATCAAACCAGCCCAACTTGGTACTGGTTCCACTTTGGGTCTGGTCACCATCCTGCCTATCGTAGCTTTTCAGGAGCCAGCCGGTCACTCCCAGCCATAGGCCCCCAGACAAATATCTCGGCCCGTTTCCCTGGCAAACAAAAGTAAGCTGCCCCGCTTCTGGATGGCAGATTGCAGGAGCCACATGGTACTATCAAACCAGGCCAACATGGCACTGGTGCCACCTTGGCTCTGGGAACCATCCTGCCTATCGTGGATTTTCAGGGGCCAGCCGGCCACTCTCAGCCATATGCCCCCAAACACATACCACGGCCCTTTGCTCTGGCAAACAAAACTCAACTGCCCCTCTTCTGGATGGCAAATTGCAGGACGCACTTGGTACTACAAAAACAGCCCGACTTGGCACTGATGCCACCTTGGGTCAGGGAACAATCCTGCGTATCGATCTTTTTAAGGAGCCAGCCGGCCACGTCCAGCCATATACCCCCAAAAAAAAACCACGGAACTTTTCTCCAGCAAACAAAAATCCGCTGCCCCGCGTCTGAATGGCAGATTTCAGGAGCTATTTAGTATTATCAAACCAGCCCGACTTGGCACTGGTGCCACCATGAGTCTGGTAACCATCCTGCCTATCGTAGCTTTTCAGTAGCCAGCCGGTCACTCCCAGCCATAGGCCCCCAGACAAATACCTCAGCCCGTTTCCCTGGGAAACAAAAGTAAGCTGTCCCGCTTCTGGATGGCAGATTGCAGGAGCCACTTGGTATTATCAAACCAGCCCAACTTGGCACTGGTGCCACTTTGGCTCTGGGAACCATCCTGCGTATCCTGGGTTCAAAGGAGGCAGCCGGCCACTCCCAGCCACAGGCCTCTAAACAAGAACAACGGCGCTTTTCCCTGGAAAACAAAACTCGCCTGACAACTTTTTGATGGCAGATTGCAGGAGCCACTTGGTACTATCAAACCAGCCCAACTTGGCACTGGTGCCACCATGGGTCTGGTCACCATCCTGCCTATCGTAGCTTTTCAGGAGCCAGCCGGTCACTCCCAGCCATAGGCCCCCAGACAAATATCTCGGCCCGTTTCCCTGGCAAACAAAAGTAAGCAGCCCCGCTTCTGGATGGCAGATTGCAGGAGCCACATGGTACTATCAAACCAGGCCAACATGGCACTGGTGCCACCTTGGTTCTGGGAACCATCCTGCCTATCGTGGATTTTCAGGGGCCAGCCGGCCACTCTCAACCATATGCCCCCAAACATATACCACGGCCCTTTTCTCTGGCAAATAAAACTCAACTGCCCCTCTTCTGGATGGCAAATTGCAGGACGCACTTGGTACTACGAAAACAGCCCGACTTGGCACTGATGCCACCTTGGGTCAGGGAACAATCCTGCGTATCGAGCTTTTTAAGGAGCCAGCCGGCCACGTCCAGCCATATACCCCCAAAAAAAAACCACGGAACTTTTCTCCAGCAAACAAAAATCCGCTGCCCCGCGTCTGGATGGCAGATTGCAGGAGCTATTTAGTATTATCAAACCAGCCCGACTTGGCACTGGTGCCACCATGAGTCTGGTCACCATCCTGCCTATCGTAGCTTTTCAGGACCTAGCCGGTCACTCCAAGCCATAGGCGCCCAGACACAAAGCTCGGCCCGTTTCCCTGGCAAACAAAAGTAAGCTGCCCCGCTTCTGGATGGCAGATTGCAGGAACCACTTTGCACCATCAAACTAGCCCGACTTGGCACTGGTGCCACCTCAGGTCTGGGAACCATCCTGCGTATCGTTCATTGTAAGGAGCCAGCCGGCCACTCCAGCCACAGGCCCCCAGACACAATCAACGGCGCTTTTCCCTGGAAAACAAAACTCGCCTGCCAAGTTTTTGATGGCAGATTGCAGGAGCCACTTGCTACTATCAAATCAGCCCAACTTGGCACTGGTGCCACCATGGGTCTGGTCACCATCCTGCCTATCGTAGTTTTCAGGAGCCAGCCGGTCACTCGCAGCCATAGGCCCCCAGACACAATACTCGGCCCGTTTCCCTGGCAAAAAAAAGTAAGCTACCCCGCTTCTGGATGGCAGATTGCAGGAACCACTTGGTACTATCAAACCAGCCCAACTTGGCACTGGTGCCACCTTGGGTCTGGGAACCATCCTGCGTATCGTGGATTCTAAGCAGCCAGCCGGCCACTCCCTGCCACAGGCACCCAAACACAAACAACGGCGCTTTTCCCTGGAAAACAAAACTCGCCCACCCACTTTTTGATGGCGGATTGCAGGAGCCACTTGGTACTATCAAACCAGCCCAACTTGGCACTGGTGCCACCATGGGTCTGGTCACCATCCTGCCTATCGTAGCTTTTCAGGACCTAGCAGGTCACTCCCAGCCATAGGCGCCCAGACACAAAGCTCGGCCCGTTTCCCTGGCAAACAAAAGTAAGCTGCCCCGCTTCTGGATGGCAGATTGCCGGAGCCACTTGGTACTATCAAACCAGCCCGACTTGGCACTGGTGCCACCTCTGGTCTGGGAACCATGCTGCGTATCGTGGATTCTAAGGAGCCAGCCGGCCACTCCCAGCCACAGGCCCCCAAACACAAACAACGGCGCTTTTCCCTGGAAAACAAAACTCGCCTGCCAACTTTTTGATGGCAGATTGCAGGAGCCACTTGGTACTATCAAATCAGCCCAACTTGGCACTGGTGCCACCATGGGTCTGGTCACCATCCTGCCTATCGTAGCTTTTCAGGACCTAGCCGGTCACTCCAAGCCATAGGCGCCCAGACACAAACCTCGGCCCGTTTCCCTGGCAAACAAATGTAAGCTGTCCCGCTTCTGGATGGCAGATTGAAGGATCCACTAGGTATTATCAAACCAGCCCGACTTGGCACTGGTGCCACCTCTGGTCTGGGAACCATCCTGCGTATCGTGGATTCTAAGCAGCCAGGCGGCCACTCCCAGCCACAGGCCCCCAAACACAAACAACGGCGCTTTTCTCTGGAAAACAAAACTCGCCTGCCAACATTTTGATGGCAGATTGCAGGAGCCACTTGGTACTATCAAACCAGCCCAACTTGGCACTGGTGCCACCATGGGTCTGCTCACCATCCTGCCTATCGTAGCTTTTCAGGAGCCAGCCGGTCACTCCAAGCCATAGGCCCCCAGACAAAAACCTCGGCACGTTTCCCTGGCAAAGAAAAGTAAGCTGCCCCGCTTCTGGATGGCAGAATGCAGGAGCCACTTTGCACCATCAAACTAGCCAGACTTGGCACTTGTGCCACCTCTGGTCTGGGAACCATCCTGCGTATCGTGGATTCTAAGGAGCCAGCCGGCTACTCCAAGCCACAGGCCCCCAAACACAAACAACGGCGCTTTTCCCTGGAAAACAAAACTCGCCTGCCAAATTTTGATGGCAGATTGCAGGAGCCACTTGGTACTATCAAACCAGCCCAACTTGGCACTGCTGCCACCATGGGTCTGGTCACCATCCTGCCTATCTTAGCTTTTCAGGTCCTAGCCGGTCACTCCCAGCCATAGGCCCCCAGACACAAAGCTCGACCCGTTTCCCTGGCAAACAAATATAAGCTGCCCCGCTTCTGGATGGCAGATTGCAGGAGCCACTTGGTACTATCAAACCAGCCCAACTTGGCACTGGTGCCACCTTGGGTCTGGGAACCATCCTGCGTATCGTGGATTCTAAGGAGCCAGCCGGTCACTCCCAGCCACAGGCCCCCAAACACAAACAACGGCGCTTTTCCCTGGAATACAAAACCCGCCTGCCAACATTTTGATGGCAGATTGCAGGAGCCACTTGGTACTATCAAATCAGCCCAACTCGGCACTGGTGCCACCATGGGTCTGGTCACCATCCTGCCAATCATAGCTTTTCAGGAGCCAGCCGGTCCCTCTCTGCCATAGGGCCCCAGAGAAATCCTCGGCCAGTTTCCCTGGCAAAAAAAAGTAACCTACCCCGCTTCTGGATGGCAGATTGCAGGAGCCACTTTACACCATCAAACTAGCCCGACTTGGCACTGGTGCCACCTCAGGTCTGGGAACCATCCTGCGTATCGTGGATTCTAAGGAGCCAGCCGGCCACTCCAGCCACAGGCCCCCAGACACAATCAACGGCGCTTTTCCCTGGAAAACAAAACTCGCCTGCCGACTTTTTGATGGCAGATTGCAGGAGCCACTTGGTACTATCAAATCAGCCCAACTTGGCACTGGTGCCACCATGGGTCTGGTCACCATCCTGCCTATCGTAGCTTTTCAGGAGCCAGCCGGTCACTCCCAGCCATAGGCCCCCAGACACAAAGCTCGGCCCGTTTCCCTGGCAAACAAAAGCAAGCTGCCCCGCTTCTGGATGGCATATTGCAGGAGCCACATTGCACCATCAAACTAGCCCGACTCGGCACTGGTGCCACCTCAGGTCTGGGAACCATGCTGCGTATCGTGGATTCTAATTAGCCATCCGGCCACTCCTACCCACAGGCCCCCAAACAAAAACAACGGCGCTTTTCCCTGGAAAACAAAACTCGCCTGCCAAATTTTGATGGCAGATTGCAGGAGCCACTTGGTACTATCAAACCAGCCCAACTTGACACTGGTGCCACCATGGGTCTGGTCACCATCCTGCCTATCGTAGCTTTTCAGGAGCCAGCCGGTCAATCCCAGCCATAGGCCCCCAGACACAAACCTCGGCCCGTTTCCCTGGCAAACAAAAGTAAGCTACCCCGCTTCTGGATGGCAGATTGCAGGACGCACTTGGTACTATCAAACCAGCCCGACTTGGCACTGGTGCCACCTTGGGTCTGGGAACCATCCTGCGTATCGTGGATTCTAATTAGCCATCCGTCCACTCCCAGCCACAGGCCCCCAAACAGAAACAACGGCGCTTTTCCCTGGAAATCAAAACTCGCCTGCCAACATTTTGATGGCAGATTGCCGGAGCCACTTGGTACTATCAAACCAGCCCAACCTTACACTGGTGCCACCATGGGTCTGGTCACCATCCTGCCTATCGTAGCATTTCAGGAGCCAGCCGGTCACTCCCAGCCATAGGCCCCCAGACAAAAACCTTGGCCCGTTTCCCTGGCAAACAAAAGTAAGTTATCCCGCTACTGGATGGCAGATTGCAGGAGCCACTTTTCACCATCAAACCAGCCCGACTTGGCACTGGTGCCACCTCAGGTCTGGGAACCATGCTGCGTATCGTGGATTCTAAGGAGCCAGCCGGCCACTCCCAGCCACAGGCCCCCAAACAAAAACAACGGCGCTTTTCCCTGGAAAACAAAACTCGCCTGCCAACTTTTTGATGGCAGATTGCAGGAGCCACTTGGTACTATCAAACCAGCCCAACTTGACACTGGTGCCACCATGGGTCTGGTCACCATCCTGCCTATCGTAGCTTTTCAGGAGCCAGCCGGTCACTCCCAGCCATAGGCCCCCAGACACAAAGCTCGGCCCGTTTCCCTGACAAACAAAAGTAAGCTGTCCCGCTTCTGGATGGAAGATTCCAGGAGCCACTTGTTACTATCAAATCAGCCCAATTTGGCACTGGTGCCACCTCTGGTCTGGGAACCATCCTGCATATCGTGGATTCTAATTAGCCATCCGTCCACTCCCAGCCACAGGCCCCCAAACGCAAACAACGGCGCTTTACCCTGGAAAACAAAACTCGTCTGCCAACTTTTTGATGGCAGATTGCCGGAGCCACTTGGTACTATCAAACCAGCCCAACTTGGCACTGTTGCCACCTTGGGTCTGGGAACCATGCTGCGTATCGTGGATTATAAGGAGCCAGCCGGCCACTCCCTGCCACAGGCCCCCAAACAGAAACAACGGCGCTTTTCCCTGGAAAACATAATTCGCCGGCCAACTATTTGATGGCAGATTGCAGGAGCCACTTGGTACTATCAAATCAGCCCAACTTGGCACTGGTTGCACCTCAGGTCTGGGAACCATCCTGCCTATCGTAGCTTTTCAGGAGCCAGCCGGTCACTCCCAGCCATAGGCGCCCAGACAAAAACCTCGGCCCGTTTCCCTGGCAAACCAAAGTAAGCTGCCCCGCTTCTTGATGGCAGATTGCAGGAACCACTTTTCACCATCAAAGTAGCCCGACTTGGAACTGGTGCCACCTCTGGTCTGGGAACCATGCTGCGTATCGTGGATTCTAAGGAGCCAGCCGGCCACTCCCAGCCACAGGCCCCCAAACACAAACAACGGCGCTTTTCCCTGGAAAACAAAACTCGCCTGCCAACTTTTTGATGGCAGATTGCAGGAGCCACTTGCTACTATCAAATCAGCCCAACTTGGCACTGGTGCCACCATGGGTCTGGTCACCATCCTGCCTATCGTAGCTTTTCAGGAGCCAGCCGGTCACTCCCAGCCATAGGCCCCCAGACAAAAACCTCGGCCCGTTTCCCTGGCAAACAAAAGTAAGCTGCCCCGCTTCTGCATGGCAGATTGCAGGAACCACTTGGTATTATAAAACCAGCCCGACTTGGCACTGGTGCCACCTCTGGTCTGGGAACCATGCTGCGTATCGGGGATTCTAAGGAGCCAGCCGGCCACTCCCACCCAAAGGCCCCCAAACACAAACAACGGCGCTTTTCCCTGGAAAACAAAACTCGCCTGCCAACTTTTTGATGGCAGATTGCAGGAGCCACTTGGTACTATCAAATCAGCCCAACTTGGCACTGGTGCCACCATGGGTCTGGTCACCATCCTGCCTATCGTAGCTTTTCAGGACCTAGCCGGTCACTCCCAGCCATAGGCCCGCAGACACAAAGCTCGGCCCGTTTCCCTGGCAAACAAAAGTAAGCTGCCCTGCTTCTGGATGGCAGATTGCAGGAACCACTTGGTACTATCAAACCAGCCCAATTTTGCACTGGTGCCACCTTGGCTCTGGGAACCATCCTACGTATCCTGGGTTCAAAGGAGGCAGCCGGCCACTCCCAGCCACAGGCCTCTAAACAAAAACAACGGCGCTTTTCCCTGGAAAACAAAACTCGCCTGCCAACTTTTTGATGGCAGATTGCAGGAGCCACTTGGTACTATCAAACCAGCCCAACTTGGCACTGGTGCCACCATGGGTCTGGTCACCATCCTGCCTATCGTAGCTTTTCAGGAGCCAGCCGCTCACTCCCAGCCATAGACCCCCAGACACAAACCTCGGCCCGTTTCCCTGGAAAACAAAAGTAAGCTGCTCCGATTCTGGATGGCAGATTGCAGGAGCCACTTGGTACTATCAAATCAGCCCGACTTGGCACTGGTGCCACCATGGGTCTGGTAAACCTCCTGCCTATCGTAGCTTTTCAGGAGCCAGCCGGTCACTCCCAGCCATAGGCCCCCAGACACAAACCTCGGCCCGTTTCCCTGGCAAACAAAAGTAAACTGCCCCGCTTTTGGATGGCAGATTGCAGGATGCATTTGGTACTATCAAACCTGCCCGACTTGGCCCTCGTGCCACCTTGGCTCTGGGAACCATGCTGCGTAACGTAGATTCTACGAGGACAGGCGGCCACTCCCAGCCACAGGCCTCTAAACAAAAACAACGGCGCTTTTCCCTGGAAAACAAAACTCGCCTGCCAACATTTTGATGGCAGATTGCAGGAGCCACTTGGTACTATCAAACCAGCCCAACTTGGCACTGGTGCCACCATGGGTCTGGTCACCATCCTGCCTATCGTAGCTTTTCAGGAGCCAGCCGGTCACTCCCAGCCATAGGCCCCCAGACAAATATCTCGGCCCGTTTCCCTGGCAAACAAAAGTAAGCTGCCCCGCTTCTGGATGGCAGATTGCAGGAGCCACTTTGCACCATCAAACCAGCCCAACTTGGCACTGGTGCCACCTCTGGTCTGGGAACCATGCCGCGTATCGTGGATTCTAAGGAGCCAGCCGGCCACTCCCAGCCACAGGCCCCCAAACACAAACAACGGCGCTTTTCCCTGGAAAACAAAACTCGCCTGCCAACTTTTTGATGGCAGATTGCAGGAGCCACTTGGTACTATCAAATCAGCCCAACTTGGCACTGGTGCCACCATGGGTCTGGTCACCATCCTGCCTATCGTAGCTTTTCAGGACCTAGCCGGTCACTCCAAGCCATAGGCGCCCAGACACAAACCTCGGCCCGTTTCCCTGGCAAACAAATGTAAGCTGTCCCGCTTCTGGATGGCAGATTGAAGGATCCACTAGGTATTATCAAACCAGCCCGACTTGGCACTGGTGCCACCTCTGGTCTGGGAACCATCCTGCGTATCGTGGATTCTAAGGAGCCAGCCGGCCACTCCCAGCCACAGGCCCCCAAACACAAACAACGGCGCTTTTCCCTGGAAAACAAAACTCGCCTGCCAACATTTTGATGGCAGATTGCAGGAGCCACTTGGTACTATCAAACCAGCCCAACTTGGCACTGGTGCCACCATGGGTCTGCTCACCATCCTGCCTATCGTAGCTTTTCAGGAGCCAGCCGGTCACTCCAAGCCATAGGCCCCCAGACAAAAACCTCGGCACGTTTCCCTGGCAAAGAAAAGTAAGCTGCCCCGCTTCTGGATGGCAGATTGCAGGAGCCACTTTGCACCATCAAACTAGCCAGACTTGGCACTTGTGCCACCTCTGGTCTGGGAACCATCCTGCGTATCGTGGATTCTAAGGAGCCAGCCGGCTACTCCAAGCCACAGGCCCCCAAACACAAACAACGGCGCTTTTCCCTGGAAAACAAAACTCGCCTGCCAAATTTTGATGGCAGATTGCAGGAGCCACTTGGTACTATCAAACCAGCCCAACTTGGCACTGCTGCCACCATGGGTCTGGTCACCATCCTGCCTATCTTAGCTTTTCAGGTCCTAGCCGGTCACTCCCAGCCATAGGCCCCCAGACACAAAGCTCGACCCATTTCCCTGGCAAACAAATATAAGCTGCCCCGCTTCTGGATGGCAGATTGCAGGAGCCACTTGGTACTATCAAACCAGCCCAACTTGGCACTGGTGCCACCTTGGGTCTGGGAACCATCCTGCGTATCGTGGATTCTAAGGAGCCAGCCGGTCACTCCCAGCCACAGGCCCCCAAACACAAACAACGGCGATTTTCCCTGGAATACAAAACCCGCCTGCCAACATTTTGATGGCAGATTGCAGGAGCCACTTGGTACTATCAAATCAGCCCAACTCGGCACTGGTGCCACCATGGGTCTGGTCACCATCCTGCCAATCATAGCTTTTCAGGAGCCAGCCGGTCCCTCTCTGCCATAGGGCCCCAGAGAAATCCTCGGCCAGTTTCCCTGGCAAAAAAAAGTAACCTACCCCGCTTCTGGATGGCAGATTGCAGGAGCCACTTTACACCATCAAACTAGCCCGACTTGGCACTGGTGCCACCTCAGGTCTGGGAACCATCCTGCGTATCGTGGATTCTAAGGAGCCAGCCGGCCACTCCAGCCACAGGCCCCCAGACACAATCAACGGCGCTTTTCCCTGGAAAACAAAACTCGCCTGCCGACTTTTTGATGGCAGATTGCAGGAGCCACTTGGTACTATCAAATCAGCCCAACTTGGCACTGGTGCCACCATGGGTCTGGTCACCATCCTGCCTATCGTAGCTTTTCAGGAGCCAGCCGGTCACTCCCAGCCATAGGCCCCCAGACACAAAGCTCGGCCCGTTTCCCTGGCAAACAAAAGCAAGCTGCCCCGCTTCTGGATGGCATATTGCAGGAGCCACATTGCACCATCAAACTAGCCCGACTCGGCACTGGTGCCACCTCAGGTCTGGGAACCATGCTGCGTATCGTGGATTCTAATTAGCCATCCGGCCACTCCTACCCACAGGCCCCCAAACAAAAACAACGGCGCTTTTCCCTGGAAAACAAAACTCGCCTGCCAAATTTTGATGGCAGATTGCAGGAGCCACTTGGTACTATCAAACCAGCCCAACTTGACACTGGTGCCACCATGGGTCTGGTCACCATCCTGCCTATCGTAGCTTTTCAGGAGCCAGCCGGTCAATCCCAGCCATAGGCCCCCAGACACAAACCTCGGCCCGTTTCCCTGGCAAACAAAAGTAAGCTACCCCGCTTCTGGATGGCAGATTGCAGGACGCACTTGGTACTATCAAACCAGCCCAACTTGGCACTGGTGCCACCTTGGGTCTGGGAACCATCCTGCGTATCGTGGATTCTAATTAGCCATCCGTCCACTCCCAGCCACAGGCCCCCAAACAGAAACAACGGCGCTTTTCCCTGGAAATCAAAACTCGCCTGCCAACATTTTGATGGCAGATTGCCGGAGCCACTTGGTACTATCAAACCAGCCCAACCTTACACTGGTGCCACCATGGGTCTGGTCACCATCCTGCCTATCGTAGCATTTCAGGAGCCAGCCGGTCACTCCCAGCCATAGGCCCCCAGACAAATATCTCGGCCCGTTTCCCTGGCAAACAAAAGTAAGCTGCCCCGCTTCTGGATGGCAGATTGCAGGAGCCACATGGTACTATCAAACCAGGCCAACATGGCAGTGGTGCCACCTTGGCTCTGGGAACCATCCTGCCTATCGTGGATTTTCAGGGGCCAGCCGGCCACTCTCAGCCATATGCCCCCAAACACATACCACGGCCCTTTGCTCTGGCAAACAAAACTCAACTGCCCCTCTTCTGGATGGCAAATTGCAGGACGCACTTGGTACTACGAAAACAGCCCGACTTGGCACTGATGCCACCTTGGGTCAGGGAACAATCCTGCGTATCGATCTTTTTAAGGAGCCAGCCGGCCACGTCCAGCCATATACCCCCAAAAAAAAACCACGGAACTTTTCTCCAGCAAACAAAAATCCGCTGCCCCGCGTCTGAATGGCAGATTTCAGGAGCTATTTAGTATTATCAAACCAGCCCGACTTGGCACTGGTGCCACCATGAGTCTGGTAACCATCCTGCCTATCGTAGCTTTTCAGTAGCCAGCCGGTCACTCCCAGCCATAGGCCCCCAGACAAATACCTCAGCCCGTTTCCCTGGGAAACAAAAGTAAGCTGTCCCGCTTCTGGATGGCAGATTGCAGGAGCCACTTGGTATTATCAAACCAGCCCAACTTGGCACTGGTGCCACTTTGGCTCTGGGAACCATCCTGCGTATCCTGGGTTCAAAGGAGGCAGCCGGCCACTCCCAGCCACAGGCCTCTAAACAAGAACAACGGCGCTTTTCCCTGGAAAACAAAACTCGCCTGCCAACTTTTTGATGGCAGATTGCAGGAGCCACTTGGTACTATCAAACCAGCCCAACTTGGCACTGGTGCCACCATGGGTCTGGTCACCATCCTGCCTATCGTAGCTTTTCAGGAGCCAGCCGCTCACTCCCAGCCATAGGCCCCCAGACAAATATCTCGGCCCGTTTCCCTGGCAAACAAAAGTAAGCAGCCCCGCTTCTGGATGGCAGATTGCAGGAGCCACATGGTACTATCAAACCAGGCCAACATGGCACTGGTGCCACCTTGGTTCTGGGAACCATCCTGCCTATCGTGGATTTTCAGGGGCCAGCCGGCCACTCTCAACCATATGCCCCCAAACATATACCACGGCCCTTTTCTCTGGCAAACAAAACTCAACTGCCCCTCTTCTGGATGGCAAATTGCAGGACGCACTTGGTACTACGAAAACAGCCCGACTTGGCACTGATGCCACCTTGGGTCAGGGAACAATCCTGCGTATCGAGCTTTTTAAGGAGCCAGCCGGCCACGTCCAGCCATATACACCCAAAAAATAACCAGGGAACTTTTCTCCAGCAAACAAAAATCCGCTGCCCCGCGTCTGGATGGCAGATTGCAGGAGCTATTTAGTATTATCAAACCAGCCCGACTTGGCACTGGTGCCACCATGAGTCTGGTAACCATCCTGCCTATCGTAGCTTTTCAGTAGCCAGCCAGTCACTCCCAGCCATAGGCCCCCAGACAAATACCTCGGCCCGTTTCCCTGGGAAACAAAAGTAAGCTGTCCCGCTTCTGGATGGCAGATTGCAGGAGCCACTTGGTACTATCAAACCAGCCCAACTTGGCACTGGCGCCACCTTGGGTCTGGGAACCATCCTGCGTATCCTGGGTTCAAAGGAGGCAGCCGGCCACTCCCAGCCACAGGCCTCCAAACACAAACAACGGCGCTTTTCCCTGGAAAACAAAACTGGCCTGCCAACTTTTTGATGGCAGATTGCAGGAGCCACTTGGTACTATCAAACCAGCCCAACTTGGCACTGGTGCCACCATGGGTCTGGTCACCATCCGGCCTATCGTAGCTTTTCAGGCGCCAGCCGGTGCTCCCAGCCATTGGCCCCCAGTCACAAACCTCGGCCCGTTTCCCTGGCAAACAAAAGTAAGCTACCCCGCTTCTGGATGGCAGATTGCAGGAGCCACTTTGCACCATCAAACCAGCCCGACTTGGCACTGGTGCCACCTCTGGTCTGGGAACCATCCTGCGTATCGTGGATTCTAAGGAGCCAGCTGGCCACTCCCAGCCACAGGCCCCCAAACAAAAACAACGGCGCTTTTCCCTGGAAAACAAAACTCACCTGCCAACTTTTTGATGGCAGATTGCAGGAGCCACTTGGTACTATCAAACCAGCCCAACTTGGCACTGGTGCCACCATGGGTCTGGTCACCATCCTGCCTATTGTAGCTTTTCAGGAGCCAGCCGGTCACTCCCAGCCATAGGCCCCCAGACACAAAGCTCTGCCCGTTTCCCTGGCAAACAAAAGTAAGCAGCCCCGCTTCTGGATGGCAGATTGCAGGAGTCACTTTGCACCATCAAACCAGCCCGACTTGGCACTGGTGCCACCTCTGGTCTGGGACCCATCCTGCGTATCGTGGATTCTAAGGAGACAGCTGGCCACTCCCAGCCACAGGCCCCCAAACACAAACAACGGCGATTTTCCCTGGAGAACAAAACTCGCTTGCCAACTTTTTGATGGCAGATTGCAGGAGCCACTTGGTACTATCAAACCACCCCAACTTGGCAACAAGTGGTTCCTGCAATCTGCCATCCAGAAGCGGGGCAGCTTACTTTTCTTTGCCAGGGAAACGGACCGTTGTTTGTGTTTGGAGGCGTATGGCTGGGAGTGGCCGACTGGCTCCTTAAAATCCACGATACGCAGGATGGTTCCCAGACCCAAGGTGGCACCAGTGCCTAGTCGGGCTGGTTTGATAGTACCAAGTGGCTCCTGCAATCTGCCATCCAGAAGCGGGGGTGCTTACTTTTGTTTGCCAGGGAAACGGGCCGAGCTTTGTGTCTCGGGGCCTATGGCAGGGAGTGACCGGTTGCCTCCTGAAAAGCTACGATAGGCAGGATGGTGACCAGACCCATGGTGGCACCAGTGCCAAGTTGGGCTGGTTTGATAGTACCAAGTGGCTCCTGCAATCTGCCATCAAAAAGTTGTCAGGCGAGTTTTGTTTTCCAGGGAAAAGCGCCATTGTTTTTTGTTTGGGGGCCTGTGGTTGGGAGTGCCCGGCTGGCTCCTTAGAAACCACGATACGCAGCATGGTTACCAGACAAGAGGTGCCACCAGTGCCAAGTTGTGCTGGTTTGATACTACCAAGTGGTTCCTGCAATCTGCCATCCAGAAGCGGGGCAGCTTACTTTTGTTTGCCACGGAAACGGGCCGTTGTTTGTGTTTGGGGGCCTGTGGCTGGGAGTGGCCGACTGGCTCCTTAGAATCCACGATACGCAGGATGGGTCCCAGACCAGAGGTGGGACCAGTGCCAAGTTGGGCTGGTTTGATAGTACCAAGTGGCTCCTGCAATCTGCCATCCAGAAGCGGGGCAGCTTACTTTTGTTTGCCAGGGAAACGGGCCGAGGTTTGTGTCTGGGGACCTATGGCTGGGAGTGACCGGCTGGCTCCTGAAAAGCTACGATAGGCAGGATGGTGACCAGACCCAAAGTGGAACCAGTACCAAGTTGGGCTGGTTTGATAGTACCAAGTGGCTCCTGCAATCTGCCATCAAAAAGTTGGCAGGCGAGTTTTGTTTTCCAGGGAAAAGCGCCGTTGTTTTTATTTGGGGGCCTGTGGCTGGGAGTGGCCGCCTGTCCTCGTAGAATCTACGTTACGCAGCATGGTTCCCAGAGCCAAGGTGGCACGAGGGCCAAGTCGGGCAGGTTTGATAGTACCAAATGCATCCTGCAATCTGCCATCCAAAAGCGGGGCAGTTTACTTTTGTTTGCCAGGGAAACGGGCCGAGGTTTGTGTCTGGGGGCCTATGGCAGGGAGTGACCGTCTGGCTCCTGAAAAGCTACGATAGGCAGGATGTTTACCAGACCCATGGTGGCACCAGTGCCAAGTTGGGCTGATTTGATAGTACCAAGTGGCTCCTGCAATCTGCCATCCAGAATCGGGGCAGCTTACTTTTGTTTTCCAGGGAAACGGGCCGAGGTTTGTGTCTGGGGGTCTATGGCTGGGAGTGACCGGCTGGCTCCTGAAAAGCTACAATAGGCAGGATGGTGACCAGACCCATGGTGGCACCAGTGCCAAGTTGGGCAGGTTTGATAGTACCAAGTGGCTCCTGCAATCTGCCATCAAAAAGTTGTCAGGCGAGTTTTGTTTTCCAGGGAAAAGCGCCGTTGTTTTTGTTTAGAGGCCTGTGGCTGGGAGTGGCCGGCTGCCTCCTTTGAACCCAGGATACGTAGGATGGTTCCCAGAGCCAAGGTGGCACCAGTGCAAAATTGGGCTGGTTTGATAGTACCAAGTGGTTCCTGCAATCTGCCATCCAGAAGCAGGGCAGCTTACTTTTGTTTGCCAGGGAAACGGGCCGAGCTTTGTGTCTGCGGGCCTATGGCTGGGAGTGACCGGCTAGGTCCTGAAAAGCTAAGATAGGCAGGATGGTGACCAGACCCATGGTGGCACCAGTGCCAAGTTGAGCTGGTTTGATAGTACCAAGTGGCTCCTGCAATCTGCCATCAAAAAGTTGGCAGGCGAGTTTTGTTTTCCAGGGAAAAGCGCCGTTGTTTGTGTTTGGGGGCCTTTGGGTGGGAGTGGCCGGCTGGCTCCTTAGAATCCCCGATACGCAGCATGGTTCCCAGACCAGAGGTGGCACCAGTGCCAAGTCGGGCTGGTTTTATAATACCAAGTGGTTCCTGCAATCTGCCATGCAGAAGCGGGGCAGCTTACTTTTGTTTGCCAGGGAAACGGGCCGAGGTTTTTGTCTGGGCGCCTATGGCTGGGAGTGACCGGCTGGCTCCTGAAAAGCTACGATAGGCAGGATGGTGACCAGACCCATGGTGGCACCAGTGCCAAGTTGGGCTGATTTGATAGTAGCAAGTGGCTCCTGCAATCTGCCATCAAATTTGGCAGGCGAGTTTTGTTTTCCAGGGAAAAGCGCCGTTGTTTCTGTTTGGGGGCCTGTGGCTGGGAGTGGCCGGGTGGCTCCTTAGAATCCACGATACGCAGCATGGTTCCCAGACCAGAGGTGGCACCAGTTCCAAGTCGAGCTACTTTGATGGTGAAAAGTTGTTCCTGCAATCTGCCATCAAGAAGCGGGGCAGCTTACTTTGGTTTGCCAGGGAAACGGGCCGAGCTTTGTGTCTGGGCGCCTATGGCTGGGAGTGACCGGCTGGCTCCTGAAAAGCTACGATAGGCAGGATGGTTCCCAGATCTGAGGTGGCACCAGTGCCAAGTTGGGCTGATTTGATAGTACCAAGTGGCTCCTGCAATCTGCCATCAAATAGTTGGCCGGCGAATTATGTTTTCCAGGAAAAAGCGCCGTTGTTTCTGTTTGGGGGCCTGTGGCAGGGAGTGGCCGGCTGGCTCCTTATAATCCACGATACGCAGCATGGTTCCCAGACCCAAGGTGGCAAGAGTGCCAAGTTAGGCTGGTTTGATAGTACCAAGTGGCTCCGGCAATCTGCCATCAAAAAGTTGGCAGACGAGTTTTGTTTTCCAGGGTAAAGCGCCGTTGTTTGCGTTTGGGGGCCTGTGGCTGGGAGTGGACGGATGGCTAATTAGAATCCACGATACGCAGGATGGTTCCCAGACCAGAGGTGGCACCAGTGCCAAGTTGGGCTGATTTGATAGTACCAAGTGGCTCCTGGAATCTGCCATCCAGAAGCGGGACAGCTTACTTTTGTTTGTCAGGGAAACGGGCCGAGCTTTGTGTCTGGGGGCCTATGGCTGGGAGTGACCAGCTGGCTCCTGAAAAGCTACGATAGGCAGGATGGTGACCAGACCCATGGTGGCACCAGTGTCAAGTTGGGCTGGTTTGATAGTACCAGGTGGCTCCTGCAATCTGCCACCAAAAGTTGGCAGGCGAGTTTTGTTTTCCAGGGAAAAGCGCCGTTGTTTGTGTTTGGGGGCCTGTGGCTGGGAGTGGCCGGCTGGCCGCTTAGAATCCATGATACGCAGCATGGTTCCCAGACCTGAGGTGCCACCAGTGCCAAGTCGGGCAGGTTTGATAGTACCAAGTGGCTCCTGCAATCTGCCATCCAGTAGCGGGATAACTTACTTTTGTTTGCCAGGGAAACGGGCCAAGGTTTTTGCCTGGGGGCCTATGGCTGGGAGTGACCGGCTGGCTCCTGAAATGCTACGATAGGCAGGATGGTGACCAGACCCATGGTGGCACCAGTGTCAAGTTGGGCTGGTTTGATAGTACCAAGTGGCTCCGGCAATCTGCCATCAAAATGTTGGCAGGCGAGTTTTGTTTTCCAGGGAAAAGCGCTGTTGTTTTTGTTTGGGGGCCTGTGTCTGGGAGTGGACGGATGGCTAATTAGAATCCACGATACGCAGGATGGTTCCCAGACCCAAGGTGGCACCAGTGCCAAGTTGTGCTGGTTTGATAGTACCAAGTGGTTCCTGCAATCTGCCATCCAGAAGCGGGGTAGCTTACTTTTGTTTGCCAGGGAAACGGGCCGAGGTTTGTGTCTGGGGGCCTATGGCTGGGATTGACCGCCTGGCTCCTGAAAAGCTACGATAGGCAGGATGGTGACCAGACCCATGGTGGCACCAGTGCCAAGTTGGGCTGGTTTGATAGTACCAAGTGGCTCCTGCAATCTGCCATCAAAATTTGGCAGGCGAGTTTTGTTTTCCAGGGAAAAGCGCCGTTGTTTTTGTTTGGGGGCCTGTGGGTGGGAGTGGCCGGGTGGCTAATTAGAATCCACGATACGCAGCATGGTTCCCAGACCTGAGGTGGCACCAGTGCCGAGTCGGGCTAGTTTGATGGTGCAAAGTGGCTCCTGCAATATGCCATCCAGAAGCGGGGCAGCTTGCTTTACTTTGCCAGGGAAACGGGCCGAGCTTTGTGTCTGGGGGCCTATGGCTTGGAGTGACCGGCTAGGTCCTGAAAAGCTACGATAGGCAGGATGGTGACCAGACCCATGGTGGCACCAGTGCCAAGTTGGGCTGATTTGATAGTACCAAGTGGCTCCTGCAATCTGCCATCAAAAAGTCGGCAGGCGAGTTTTGTTTTCCAGGGAAAAGCGCCGTTGATTGTGTCTGGGGGCCTGTGGCTGGAGTGGCCGGCTGGCTCCTTAGAATCCACGATACGCGGGATGGTTCCCAGACCTGAGGTGGCACCAGTGCCAAGTCGGGCTAGTTTGATGGTGTAAAGTGGCTCCTGCAATCTGCCATCCAGAAGCGGGGTAGGTTACTTTTTTTTGCCAGGGAAACTGGCCGAGGATTTCTCTGGGGCCCTATGGCAGAGAGGGACCGGCTGGCTCCTGAAAAGCTACGATAGGCAGGATGGTGACCAGACCCATGGTGGCACCAGTGACAAGTTGGGCTGATTTGATAGTAGCAAGTGGCTCCTGCAATCTGCCATCAAAATGTTGGCAGGCGAGTTTTGTTTTCCAGGGAAAAGCGCCGTTGTTTGTGTTTGGGGGCCTGTGGCTGGGAGTGGCCGGCTGGCTCCTTAGAATCCACGATACGCAGCATGGTTCCCAGACCAGAGGTGGCACCAGTGCCAAGTCGGGCAGGTTTGATAGTACCAAGTGGCTCCGGCAATCTGCCATGCAGAATCAGGGCAGCTTACTTTTGTTTGCCAGGGAAACGGGCCGAGCTTTGTGTCTGGGCGCCTATTGCTGGGAGTGACCTGCTAGGTCCTGAAAAGCTACGATAGGCAGGATGGTTACCAGACCCATGGTGGCACCAGTGCCATGTTGGCCTGGTTTGATAGTACCAAGTGGCTCCTGCAATCCGCCATCAAAAAGTGGGAGGGCGAGTTTTGTTTTCCAGGGAAAAGCGCCGTTGTTTGTGTTTGGGTGCCTGTGGCAGGGAGTGGCCGGCTGGCTGCTTAGAATCCACGATACGCAGGATGGTTCCCAGACCCAAGGTGGCACCAGTGCCAAGTTTGGCTGGTTTGATACTACCAAGTGGTTCCTGCAATCTGCCATCCAGAAGCGGGGCAGCTTACTTTTGTTTGCCAGGGAAACGGGCCGAGTATTATGTCTGGGGGCCTATGGCTGCGAGTGACCGGCTGGCTCCTGAAAACTACGATAGGCAGAATGGTGACCAGACCCATGGTGGCACCAGTGCCAAGTTGGGCTGATTTGATAGTACCAAGTGGCTCCTGCAATCTGCCATCAAAAAGTTGGCAGGCGAGTTTTGTTTTCCAGGGAAAAGCGCCGTTGTTTGTGTCTGGGGGCCTGTGGCTGGAGTGGCCGGCTGGCTCCTTACAATGAACGATACGCAGGATGGTTCCCAGACCTGAGGTGGCACCAGTGCCAAGTCGGGCTAGTTTGATGGTGCAAAGTGGCTCCTGCAATCTGCCATCCAGAAGCGGGGTAGCTTACTTTTGTTTGCCAGGGAAACGGGCCGAGCTTTGTGTCTGGGCGCCTATGGCTTGGAGTGACCGGCTAGGTCCCGAAAAGCTACGATAGGCAGGATGGTGACCAGACCGATGGTGGCACCAGTGTCAAGTTGGGCTGGTTTGATAGTACCAAGTGGCTCCTGCAATCTGCCATCAAAAAGATGGCAGGCGAGTTTTCTTTTCCAGGGAAAAGCGCCGTTGATTGTGTTTGGGGGCCTGTGGCTGGGAGTGGCCGGCTGGCTCCTTAGAATCCACGATACGCGGCATGGTTCCCAGACCAGAGGTGGCACCAGTGCCAAGTTGGGCTGGTTTGATAGTACCAAGTGCGTCCTGCAATCTGCCATCCAGAAGCGGGGTAGCTTAATTTTGTTTGCCAGGGAAACGTTCCGAGGTTTGTGTCTCAGGGCCTATGGCTGGGAGTGACCGGCTGGCTCCTGAAAAGCTACGATAGGCAGGATGGTGACCAGACCCATGGTGGCACCAGGGCCAAGTAGGGCTGGTTTGATAGTACCAAGTGGCTCCTGCAATCTGCCATCAAAAAGTTGGCAGGCGAGTTTGTTATCCAGGGAAAAGCGCCGTTGTTTGTGTCTGGGGGCCTGTGGGTGGGAGTGGCCGGCTGGCTCCTTAGAATCCACGATACGCAGGATGGTTCCCAGACCAGAGGTGGCACCAGTGCCAAGTCGGGCTGGTTTGATGGTGAAAAGTGGCTCCTGCAATCTGCCATCCAGAAGCGGGATAACTTACTTTTGTTTGCCAGGGAAACGGGCCGAGGTTTTTGTCTGGGGGCCTATGGCTGGGAGTGACCGCCTGGCTCCTGAAAAGCTACGATAGGCAGGATGGTGACCAGACCCATGGTGGCACCAGTGCCAAGTTGGGCTGGTTTGATAGTACCAAGTGGCTCCTGCAATCTGCCATCAAAAAGTTGGCAGGCGAGTTTTGTTTTCCAGGGAAAAGCGCCGTTGTTTGTGTTTGGGGGCCTGTGGGTGAGAGTGGCCGGCTGCCTCCTTTGAACCCAGGATACGTAGGATGGTTCCCAGAGCCAAGGTGGCACCAGTGCCAAGTTGGGCTGGTTTGATAGTACCAAGTGGCTCCTGCAATCTGCCATCCAGAAGCGGGGCAGCTTACATTTGTTTCCCAGGGAAACGGGCCGAGGTATTTGTCTGGGGGCCTATGGCTGGGAGTGACCGGCTGGCTACTGAAAAGCTACGATAGGCAGGATGGTTACCAGACTCATGGTAGCACCAGTGCCAAGTCGGGCTGGTTTATAATACTAAATAGCTCCTGAAATCTGCCATTCAGACGCGGGGCAGCGGATTTTTGTTTGCTGGAGAAAAGTTCCGTGGTTGATTTTTGGGGGTATATGGCGGGGCGGGGCCGGCTGGCTCCTTAAAAAGATCGATACGCAGGATTGTTCCCTGACCCAAGGTGGCATCAGTGCCAAGTCGGGCTGTTTTCGTAGTACCAAGTGGGTCCTGCAATTTGCCATCCAGAAGAGGGGCAGTTGAGTTTTGTTTGCCAGAGAAAAGGGCCGTGGTATGTGTTTGGGGGCATATGGCTGAGAGTGGCCGGATGGCCCCTGAAAATCCAAGATAGGCAGGATGGTTCCCAGAGCCAAGGTGGCACCAGTGCCATGTTGGCCTGGTTTGATAGTACCATGTGGCTCCTGCAATCTGCCATCCAGAAGCGGGGCAGCTTACTTTTGTTTGCCAGGGAAACGGGCCGAGGTATTTGTCTGGGGGCCTATGGCTGGGAGTGACCGGCTGGCTCCTGAAAAGCTACGATAGGCAGGATGGTGACCAGACCCATGGTGGCACCAGTGCCAAGTTGGGCTGCTTTGATAGTACCAAGTGGCTCCTGCAATCTGCCATCAAAAAGTTGGCAGGCCAGTTTTGTTTTCCAGGGAAAAGCGCCGTTGTTTGTGTTTGGGGGACTGTGGCTGGGAGTGGCCGGCTGGCTCCTTAGAACACACGATACGCAGGATGGTTCCCAGACCCAAGGTGGCACCAGTGCCAAGTTGGGCTGGTTTGATAACACCAAGTGGCTCCTGCAATCTGCCATCCAGAAGCAGGGCAGCTTACTTTTGTTTTCCAGGGAAACGGACCGAGGTTTGTGTCTGGCGGCCTATGGCTGGGAGTGACCGGCTGGCTCCTGAAAAGCTACGATAGGCAGGATGGTGACCAGACCCATGGTGGCACCAGTGCCAAGTTGGGCTGGTTTGATAGTACCAAGTGGCTCCTGCAATCTGCCATCAAAAAGTTGGCAGGCGAGTTTTGTTTTCCAGGGAAAAGCGCCGTTGTGTGTGTTTTGGGGCCTGTGGCTGGGAGTGGCCAGCTGGCTCCTTAGAATCCACGATACGCAGGATGGTTCCCAGACCCAAGGTGGCACCAGTGCCAAGTCGGGCTGGTTTGTTAGTACCAAGTGGTTCCTGCAATCTGCCATCCAGAAGCGGGGCAGCTGAATTTTGTTTGCCAGAGAAAAAGGCTGTTGTTTGTGTTTCGGGGCCTGTGGCTGGCAGTGGACGGCTGGCTCCTGAAAATCCATGATACGCAGCATGGTTCCCAGACCCAAGGTGGCACCAGTGCCAAGTAGGGCTGGTTTCATAGTACCCAGTGGCTCCTGCAATCTGCCATCCAGAAGAGGGGCAGTTGAGTTTTGTTTTCCAGAGAAAAGGGCCGTGGTTTGTGTTTGGGGCCTATGGCTGAGAGTGACCGGCTGACCCCTGAAAATCCACTATACGCCGGATGGTTCCCAGATCCAAGGTGGCACCAGTGCCATGTTGTGCTGGTGTGATAGTCCCAAGTGGCTCCTGCAATCTGCCATCCAGAAGTGGGGCAGCTGAGTTTTGTTTGCCTGTGAAACGGGCCGTTGTTTTTGATTGGGGTCTGTGGCCGAGAGTGTTCAGCTGGCTCCTGACAATCCACAATACGCAGGATGGTTCCCAGACCCAAGGTGGCACCAGTGCCAAGTCGTGCTGGTTTGATAGTACCAAGTGGCTCCTGCAATCTGCCATCCAGAAGCGGTGCAGCTGAGTTTTGTTTGCCAGAGGAAAGGGCCGTGGGTTGTGTTCGGGGGCATATGGCTGGGAGTGGCCGGCTGTCTCATTAAAAAGATCGATACGCACGATGGTTCCCAGACCCAAGGTGGCACCAGTGCCAAGTCGGGCTGTTTTTATAGTACCAAGTGCGTCCTGCAATTTGCCATCCAGAAGAGGGGCAGTTGAGTTTTGTTTGCCAGAGAAAAGCGCCGTTGTTTGTGTTTGGGGGCTTGTGGCTGGGAGTGGCCGACTGGCGCCTTAGAATCTGCGATACGCAGCATGGTTCCCAGACCCAAGGTGGCACCAGTTCCAAGTTGGGCTGGTTTGATAGTACCAAGTGGCTCCTGCAATCTGCCATCCAGAAGCGGGGTAGCTTAGTTTTGTTTGCCAGGGAAACGGGCCGAGGTTTGTGACTGGGGGCCTATGGCTGGGAGTGGCCGGCTGGCTCCTGGAAAGCTACGATAGGCAGGATGGTGACCAGACCCATGGTGGCACCAGTGTCAAGTTGGGCTGGTTTGATAGTACCAAGTGGCTCCTGCAATCTGCCATCAAAAAGTTGGCAGGCGAGTTTTGTTTTCCAGGGAAAAGCGCCGTTGTTTGTGTCTGGGGGCCTGTGGCTGGAGTGACCGGCTGGCTCCTTAGAATCCACGATACGCAGGATGGTTCCCAGACCAGAGGTGGCACCAGCGCCAAGTCGGGCTGGTTTTATAGTACCAAGTGGTTCCTGCAATCTGCCATCCAGAAGCGGGGCAGCTTACTTTTGTGTGCCAGGGAAACGGGCCGAGCTTTGTGTCTGGGCGCCTATGGCTGGGAGTGACCGGCGAGGTCCTGAAAAGCTACGATAGGCAGGATGGTGACCACATCCATTGTGGCACCAGTGACAAGTTGGGCTGCTTTGATAGTACCAAGTGGCTCCTGCAATCCGCCATCAAAAAGTTGGCAGGCGAGTTTTGTTTTCCAGGGAAAAGCGCCGTTGTTTGTGTTTGGGGGCCTGTGGCTGGGAGTGGCCGGCTGGCTCCTTAGAATCCACGATACGCGGCATGGTTCCCAGACCAGAGGTGGCACCAGTGACAAGTCGGGCTGGTTTGATAGTACCAAGTGCGTCCTGCAATCTGCCATCCAGAAGCGGGGCAGCTTACTTTTGTTTGCCAGGGAAACGGGCCGAGGTTTGTGTCTGGGGGCCTATGGCTGGGAGTGACCGGCTGGCTCCTGAAAAGCTACGATAGGCAGGATGGGGAGCAGACCCATGGTGGCACCAGTGCCAAGTTGGGCTGGTTTGATAGTACCAAGTGGCTTCTGCAATCTGCCATCCAGAAGCGGGGCAGCTTACTTTTGTTTGCCAGGGAAACGGGCCGTTGTTTTTGTTTGGGGGCCTGTGGCTGGGAGTTGCCGACTGGCTCCTTAGAATCCACGATACGCGGGATGGTTCCCAGACCAGAGGTGGCACCAGTGCCAAGTTGGGCTGGTTTGATAGTACCAAGTGGCTCCTGCAATCTGCCATCCAGAAGCGGGGCAGCTTACTTTTGTTTGCCAGGGAAACGGGCCGAGGTTTGTGTCTCAGGGCCTATGGCTGGGAGTGACCGGCTGGCTCCTGAAAAGTTACGATAGGCAGGATGGTGACCAGACCCATGGTGGCACCAGTGCCAAGTCGGGCTGGTTTGATAGTACCAAGTGGCTCCTGCAATCTGCCATGAAAAAGTTGGCAGGCGAGTTTTGTTTTCCAGGGAAAAGCGCCGTTGTTTGTGTTTGGGGGCCTGTGGCTGGGAGTGGCCGGCTGGCTCCTTAGAATCCACGATACGCAGCATGGTATCCAGACCCAAGGTGGCACCAGTGCCAAGTTGGGCTGGTTTGATAATGCCAAGTGGTTCCTGCAAACTCCATCAAAAAGTTGGCAGGCGTGTTTTGTTTTCCAGGGAACAGCGCCGTTGATTTTGTTTGGGGGCCTGTGGCTGGGAGTGGCCGGCTGGCTCCTTAGAATCCACGATACGCAGGATGGTTCCCAGACCCAAGGTGGCACCAGTGCCAAGTCGGGCTGGTTTGATTGCACCAAGTGGCTCCTGCAATCTGCCATCCAGAAGTGAGGCAGCTAAGTTTTGTTTGCGAGAAAAAACGGCCGTGGTTTTTGTTGGGGGCCTGTGGCTGGGAGTAGCCGGCTGGCTCCTTAGAATCCACGATACGCAGGATGGTTCCCAGACCCAAGGTGACACCAGTGCCAAGTCGGGCTGGTTTGATTACACCAAGTGGCTCCTGCAATCTGCCATCCAGAAGTGAGGCAGCTAAGTTTTGTTTGCGAGAAAAAAGGGCCGTGGTGTTTGTTGGGGGCCTGTGGCTGGGAGTAGCCGGCTGGCTCCTTAAAATCCACGATAGGCAGGATGGTTCCCAGACCCAAGGTGGCACCAGTGCCAAGTTGGGCTGGTTTGATGGTACCAACTGGCTCCTGCAATCTGCCATCTAAAAGTTGTCAGGCGAGTTTTGTTTTCCAGGGAAAAGCGCCGTTGATTTTGTTTGGAGGGCGGTGGCTGGCAGTGGCTGCCTGTCGTCTTAGAATCCGGGTTACGCAGCATGGTTCCCAGAGCCAAGGTGGCACCAGTGTCAAGTTGGGCTGGTTTGATAGTACCAAGTGGCTCCTGCAATCTGCCATCCAGAAGCGGGGCAGCTGACTTTTGTTTGCCAGGGAAACGGGCCGAGGTATTTGTCTGGGGACCTATGGCTGGGAGTGGCCGGCTGGCTCCTGAAAAGCTACGATAGGCAGGATGGTGACCAGACCCATGGTGGCACCAGTGCCAAGTTGGGCTGGTTTGATAGTACCAAGTGGCTCCTGCAATCTGCCATCAAAAATTTGGCAGGCCAGTTTTGTTTTCCAGGGAAAAGCGCCGTTGTTTGTGTTTGGGGGACTGTGGCTGGGAGTGGCCGGCTGGCTCCTTAGAACACAAGATACGCAGGATGGTTCCCAGACCCAAGGTGGCACCAGTGCCAAGTCGGGCTGGTTTGATAACACCAAGTGGCTCCTGCAATCTGCCATCCAGAAGCAGGGCAGCTTACTTTTGTTTTCCAGGGAAACGGACCGAGGTTTTTTTCTGGGGGCCTATGGCTGGGAGTGACCGGCTGGCTCCTGAAAAGCTACGATAGGCAGGATGGTGACCAGACCCATGGTGGCACCAGTGCCAAGTTGGGCTGGTTTGATAGTACCAAGTGGCTCCTGCACTCGGCCATCAAAATGTTGGCAGGCGAGTTTTGTTTTCCAGGGAAAAGCGCCGTTGTTTGTGTTTGGGGGCCTGTGGCTGGGAGTGGCCGGCTGGCTCCTTAGAATCCACGATACGCAGCATGGTTCCCAGACCAGAGGTGGCACCAGTGCCAAGTCGGGCTGGTTTGATGGTGCAAAGTGGCTCCTGCAATCTGCCATCCAGAAGTGCGGTAGCTTACTTTTGTGTGCCAGGGAAACAGACCGAGGTTTGTGTCTGGCGGCCTATGGCTGGGAGTGACCGGCTGGCTCCTGAAAAGCTACGATAGGCAGGATGGTGACCAGACCCATGGTGGCACCAGTGCCAAGTTGGGCTGGTTTGATAGTACCAAGTGGCTCCTGCAATCTGCCATCAAAAAGTTGGCAGGCGAGTTTTGTTTTCCAGGGAAAAGCGCCGTTGTGTGTGTTTTGGGGCCTGTGGCTGGGAGTGGCCAGCTGGCTCCTTAGAATCCACGATACGCAGGATGGTTCCCAGACCCAAGGTGGCACCAGTGCCAAGTCGGGCTGGTTTGTTAGTACCAAGTGGTTCCTGCAATCTGCCATCCAGAAGCGGGGCAGCTGAATTTTGTTTGCCAGAGAAAAAGGCTGTTGTTTGTGTTTCGGGGCCTGTGGCTGGCAGTGGACGGCTGGCTCCTGAAAATCCATGATACGCAGCATGGTTCCCAGACCCAAGGTGGCACCAGTGCCAAGTAGGGCTGGTTTCATAGTACCCAGTGGCTCCTGCAATCTGCCATCCAGAAGAGGGGCAGTTGAGTTTTGTTTTCCAGAGAAAAGGGCCGTGGTTTGTGTTTGGGGCCTATGGCTGAGAGTGACCGGCTGACCCCTGAAAATCCACTATACGCCGGATGGTTCCCAGATCCAAGGTGGCACCAGTGCCATGTTGTGCTGGTGTGATAGTCCCAAGTGGCTCCTGCAATCTGCCATCCAGAAGTGGGGCAGCTGAATTTTGTTTGCCAGAGAAAAAGGCTGTGGTTTTTGTTTGGGGGCCTATGGCTGGGAGTGGCCGGCTGGCTCCTGAAAATCCATGATACGCAGCATGGTTCCCAGACCCAAGGTGGCACCAGTGCCAAGTGGGGCTGGTTCCACAGTGTCAAGTGCCTCCTGCAATCTCCCATCCAGAAGCGGGGCAGCTGAGTTTTGTTTGCCTGTGAAACGGGCCGTTGTTTTTGATTGGGGTCTGTGGCCGAGAGTGTTCAGCTGGCTCCTGACAATCCACAATACGCAGGATGGTTCCCAGACCCAAGGTGGCACCAGTGCCAAGTCGTGCTGGTTTGATAGTACCAAGTGGCTCCTGCAATCTGCCATCCAGAAGCGGTGCAGCTGAGTTTTGTTTGCCAGAGGAAAGGGCCGTGGGTTGTGTTCGGGGGCATATGGCTGGGAGTGGCCGGCTGACTTATTAAAAAGATCGATACGCACGATGGTTCCCAGACCCAAGGTGGCACCAGTGCCAAGTCGGGCTGTTTTTATAGTACCAAGTGCGTCCTGCAATTTGCCATCCAGAAGAGGGGCAGTTGAGTTTTGTTTGCCAGAGAAAAGCGCCGTTGTTTGTGTTTGGGGGCTTGTGGCTGGGAGTGGCCGACTGGCGCCTTAGAATCTGCGATACGCAGCATGGTTCCCAGACCCAAGGTGGCACCAGTTCCAAGTTGGGCTGGTTTGATAGTACCAAGTGGCTCCTGCAATCTGCCATCCAGAAGCGGGGTAGCTTAGTTTTGTTTGCCAGGGAAACAAGCCGAGGTTTGTGACTGGGGGCCTATGGCTGGTAGTGACCGGCTGGCTCCTGGAAAGCTACGATAGGCAGGATGGTGACCAGACCCATGGTGGCACCAGTGTCAAGTTGGGCTGGTTTGATAGTACCAAGTGGCTCCTGCAATCTGCCATCAAAAAGTTGGCAGGCGAGTTTTGTTTTCCAGGGAAAAGCGCCGTTGATTGTGTCTGGGGGCCTGTGGCTGGAGTGACCGGCTGGCTCCTTAGAATCCACGATACGCAGGATGGTTCCCAGACCAGAGGTGGCACCAGCGCCAAGTCGGGCTGGTTTTATAGTACCAAGTGGTTCCTGCAATCTGCCATCCAGAAGCGGGGCAGCTTACTTTTGTGTGCCAGGGAAACGGGCCGAGCTTTGTGTCTGGGCGCCTATGGCTGGGAGTGACAGGCGAGGTCCTGAAAAGCTACGATAGGCAGGATGGTGACCACATCCATTGTGGCACCAGTGACAAGTTGGGCTGGTTTGATAGTACCAAGTGGCTCCTGCAATCTGCCCTCAAAAAGTTGGCAGGCGAGTTTTGTTTTCCAGGGAAAAGCGCCGTTGTTTGTGTTTGGGGGCCTGTGGGTGGGAGTGGCCGGCTGGCTCCTTAGAATCCACGATACGCAGGATGGTTCCCAGACCTGACGTGGCACCAGTGCCAAGTCGGGCTGGTTTTATAGTACCAAGTGGTTCCTGCAATCTGCCATCCAGAAGCGGGGCAGCTTACTTTTGTTTGCCAGGGAAACGGGCCGAGGTTTTTGTCTGGGCGCCTATTGCTGGGAGTGACCTGCTAGGTCCTGAAAAGCTACGATAGTCAGGATGGTGACCAGACCCATGGTGGCACCAGTGCCAAGTTGGGCTGGTTTGATAGTACCAAGTGGCTCCTGCAATGCGCCATCAAAAAGTTGGCAGGCGAGTTTTGTTTTCCAGGGAAAAGCGCCGTTGTTTGTGTTTGGGTGCCTGTGGCAGGGAGTGGCCGGCGGGCTCCTCAGAATCCACGATACGCAGGATGGTTCCCAGACCCAAGGTGGCACCAGTGCCAAGTTGGGCTGGTTTGATACTACCAAGTGCGTCCTGCAAACTGCCATCCAGAAGCGGGGTAGCTTACTCTTTTTTGCCAGGGAAACGGGCCGAGGTTTTTTTCTCGGGGCCTATGGCTGGGGGTGACCTGCTGGCTCCTGAAAAGCTACGATAGGCAGGATGGTGACCAGACCCATGGTGGCACCAGTGCCAAGTTGGGCTGATTTGATAGTACCAAGTGGCTCCTGCAATCTGCCATCAAAATGTTGGCAGGCGAGTTTTGTTTTCCAAGGAAAAGCGCCGTTGTTTGTGTTTGGGGGCCTGTGGCTGGGAGTGGCCGGCTGGCTAATTAGAATCCACGATACGCAGGATGGTTCCCAGACCAGAGGTGGCACCAGTGCCAAGTCGGGCTGGTTTGATACTACCAAGTGCGTCCTGCAATCTGCCATCCAGAAGCGGGACAGCTTACTTTTGTTTGCCAGGGAAACGGGCCGAGGTTTGTGTCTGGGGGCCTATGGCTGGGAGTGACCGGCTGGCTCCTGAAAAGCTACGATAGGCAGGATGGTGACCAGACCCATGGTGGCACCAGTGCCAAGTTGGGCTGGTTTGATAGTACCAAGTGGCTCCTGCAATCTGCCATCAAAATGTTGGCAGGCGAGTTTGTTATCTAGGGAAAAGCGCCGTTGTTTGTGTTTGGGGGCCTGTGGCTGGGAGTGGCCGGTTTGCTCCTTAGAATCCACGATACGCAGGATGGTTCCCAGACCCAAGGTGGCACCAGTGCCAAGTCGGGCTGGTCTGATATTACCAAGTGCGTCCTGCAATCTGCCATCCAGAAGCGGGGCAGCTTACTTTTGTTTCCCAGGGAAACGGGCCGAGGTTTGTGTTTGGGGGCCTGTGGCTGGGAGTTGCCGACTGGCTCCTTAGAACCCATGATACGCAGGATGGTTCCCAGACCAGAGGTGGCACCAGTGCCAAGTTGGGCTAGTTTGATAGTACCAAGTGGCTTCTGCAATCTGCCATCCAGAAGCGGGGCAGCTTACTTTTGTTTGCCAGGGAAACGGGCCGTTGTTTGTGTTTGGGGGCCTGTGGCTGGGAGTTGCCGACTGGCTCCTTAGAATCCACGATACGCGGGATGGTTCCCAGACCAGAGGTGGCACCAGTGCCTAGTCGGGCTGGTTTGATAGTACCAAGTGGCTCCTGCAATCCGCCATCCAGAAGCGGGGCAGCTTACTTTTTTTTCTAGGGAAAAGCGCCGTTGTTTGTGTTTGGGGGCCTGTGGGTGGGAGTGGCCGGATGGCTCCTTAGGATCCACGATACGCAGGATGGTTCCCAGACCAGAGGTGGCACCAGTGCCAAGTTGGGCTGGTTTGATAGTACCAAGTGGCTCCTGCAATCTGCCATCCAGAAGCGGGGCAGCTTACTTTTGTTTGCCAGGGAAACGGGCCGAGGTTTGTGTCTCAGGGCCTATGGCTGGGAGTGACCGTCTGGCTCCTGAAAAGCTACGATAGGCAGGATGGTGACCAGACCCATGGTGGCACCAGTGCCAAGTCGGGCTGGTTTGATAGTACCAAGTGGCTCCTGCAATCTGCCATGAAAAAGTTGGCAGGCGAGTTTTGTTTTCCAGGGAAAAGCGCCGTTGTTTGTGTTTGGGGGCCTGTGGCTGGGAGTGGCCGGCTGGCTCCTTAGAATCCACGATACGCAGCATGGTATTCAGACCCAAGGTGGCACCAGTGCCAAGTTGGGCTAGTTTGATAATACCAAGTGGTTCCTGCAAACTCCATCAAAAAGTTGGCAGGCGTGTTTTGTTTTCCAGGGAACAGCGCCGTTGATTTTGTTTGGGGGCCTGTGGCTGGGAGTGGCCGGCTGGCTCCTTAGAATCCACGATACGCAGGATGGTTCCCAGACCCAAGGTGGCACCAGTGCCAAGTCGGGCTGGTTTGATTACACCAAGTGGCTCCTGCAATCTGCCATCCAGAAGTGAGGCAGCTAAGTTTTGTTTGCGAGAAAAAAGGGCCGTGGTTTTTGTTGGGGGCCTGTGGCTGGGAGTAGCCGGCTGGCTCCTTAGAATCAACGATACGCAGGATGGTTCCCAGACCCAAGGTGGCACCAGTGCCAAGTCGGGCTGGTTTGATTACACCAAGTGCCTCCTGCAATCTGCCATTCAGAAGTGAGGCAGCTAAGTTTTGTTTGCGAGAAAAAAGGGCCGTGGTTTTTGTTGGGGGCCTGTGGCTGGGAGTAGCTGGCTTGCTCCTTAAAATCCACGATAGGCAGGATGGTTCCCAGACCCAAGGTGGCACCAGTGCCAAGTCGGGCTGGTTTGATAGTACCAAGTGGCTCCTGCAATCTGCCATCCAGAAGCGGGGCAGCTGAGTTTTGTTTGCCAGAGAAAAAGGCTGTGGTTTTTGTTTGGGGGCCTGTGGCTGGCAGTGGCCGGCTGGCTCCTGAAAATCCACGATACGCAGCATGGTTCCCAGACCCAAGGTGGCACCAGTACAAAGTGGGGCTCGTTTGACAGTGTCAAGTGCCTCCTGCAATCTCCCATCCAGAAGCGGGGCAGCTGAGTTTTTTTTGCCAGGGAAACGGACCTTTGTTTTTGATTGGGGTCTGTGGCCGAGAGTGGTCGGCTGTCTCCTGACAATCCACAATACACAGGATGGTTCCCAGACCAAAGGTGGCACCAGTGCCAAGTCGGGCTGGTTTGATAGTACCAAGTGCCTCCTGCAATCTGCCATCCAGAAGCGGGGCAGCTGAGTTTTGTTTGCCAGAGAAAAGGGCCATGGGTTGTGTTTGGGGGCATATGGCTGGGAGTGGCCACCTGGCTCCTTAAAATGCACGATACGCCGCATGGTAACCAGACGCAAGGTGGCACCAGTGCCAAGTCGGGCTGTTTTTGTAGTACCCAGTGGCTCCTGCAATTTGCCATCCAGAAGCGGGGCAGCTAAATTTTGTTTGCTAGAGAAAAGGGCTGTGGTTTGTGTTTGGGGGCCTATGGCCGAGAGTGGTAGGCTGGCCCCTGAAAATCAACGATAGGCAGGATGGTTCCCAGATCCAAGGTGGCACCAGTGCCAAGTAAGGCTGGTTGTATGGTTCAAAGTGACTCCTGCAATCTGCCATCCAGAAGCGGGACAGCTGAGTTTTTTTTGCCAGAGAAAAGGTCCGTGGTTTCTTTTTGGGGCATACGGCTGGGAATTGCCGGCTGGCTCCTTAAAATGCTCGATACGCAGGATGGTTCCCAGAGCCAAGGTGGCACCACTGCCAAGTCGGGCTCTTTTTGTAGTACCAAGTGCGTCCTGCAATTTGCCATCCAGAAGAGGGGCAGTTGAGTTTTGTTTGCCAGAGAAAAGGGCCGAGGTTTGTGTTTGGGAGCATATGGCTGGGAATGACCGGCTGGCCCCTGAAAATCCACGATACGCCGGATGGTTCCCAGATCCAAGGTGGTACCATTACCAAGTCGGGCTGGTTTGATAGTCCCAAGTGGCTCCTGCAAACTGCCATCCAGAAGCGGGGCAGCTGAGTTTTGTTTGCCAGGGAAATGGGCCGTTGTTTGTGTTTGGGGGCCTGTGGCTGGGAGTGTTCGGCTGGTTCCTGAATATGTACGATACGCAGGATTGTTCCCAGATCCAAGGTGGCAGCAGTGCCATGTTGTGCTGGTGTGATAGTCCCAAGTGGCTCCTGCAATCTGCCATCCAGAAGTGGGGCAGCTGATTTTTGTTTGCCAGAGAAAAGGTCCGTGGTTTGTGTTTGGGGGCATATGGCTGTGAGTGGCCGGCTGGCCCCTGAAAATCCACGATACACAGGATGGTTCCCAGATCCAAGGTGGCACCTGTGCCAAGTCGGGCTGATTTGATAGTACTAAGTAGCTCCTGCAATCTGCCATCCAGAAGCGGGGCAGCTTACTTTTGTTTGCCAGGGAAACGGGCCGAGGTTTCTGTTTGGGGGCCTATGGCTGGGAGTGACCGGCTGGCTCCTGAAAAGCTACAATAGGCAGGATGGTTCCCAGAGCCAAGGTGGCACCAGTGCCAAGTTGGGCTGGTTTGATAGTACCAAGTGGCTCCTGCAATCTGCCATCCAGAAGCAGGGCAGCTGAGTTTTGTTTGCCAGAGAAAAGGGCTTGGTTTGTGTTTGGGGGCATATGGCTGGGTGTGGCCAGCTGGCTCCTTAAAATGCACGATATGCAACATGGCTCCCAGACCCATAGTGGCACCAGTGCCAAGTTGGGCTGGTTTGATAGTACCAAGTGGCTCCTGCAATCTTCCATGATCACGTGGAGAAATACTTTCTGGTTTCAGCCATATGCTCTTTCTTCTCTCCCTCAACTTCTCTATCACCTCTCATCTGGTTCACATGCGCTGTCTTCAAGGTCCACAGGCTACTTTTCACAGAATCTTCTGGCCTGATGAAGTAAGAATGATGAATAGAACAGAGCTGGGATCTATTTTCCAGTTTGGATAAAATGCATTCCGCACACAAATCCAAGGAGAACGTGCTGCCTCAATGCCCAGAAAATCTTTCACTCCTGCTAGTGTTCTACGTCAACCGCAACTTAGTCTGAAAGAAAAGCTTTTTCTCTGAGAGCATCTGAGAGGTTTGCATGAAGCACTGATATCTGACATATGCAATTTTGAATAGGAGAGGAAAAAGAAAATGGCAAGGAGTTTTTAATTTTAGTGGTTTCAATTTTAATTTCCGTGCACTTTTTCAAAACTTGTCAGCTCAAATGCCCATCAACATCTTTTAGTCATCTGTAAGTCAGTATTCATATAAAATGTGCTTCAAATCCAAAGAATTTCAAATTTGCACTCCAAGCTTCTATGCCTAGATTTATGATTTCCTACACATATTAGATGAAAGGAAGGCCTTTTTTACTGTGGGAGTGCTGGAACACTGGAACAGGTTGCCCAGAGAAGTTGTGGGTGTCCCATCCCTGAAAGTATTCAAGGTCACCTTGGACGGGGCTTGGAGCAGCAACAAAGGAGAAGCTTGATGGTAGAGAAACAAAGTTGGACTATAGAAGAAACTCGGATTGAAGTATAGGATCAAGTTTTCTCTCAGCTCTTGGGGTAAATTCAAAGTTGTACAAAATGACATTTATCTGTGCTATTCACTACTGTAACAGAAAGTTTCATGAAAACTGTACAGAAGATAGTAAATTTTAAAAGAGATAAGAATTACAGCATAAAATCCATGGGATAGGTTACAACATGAGACACTCTCTAAGAGAAAATCTCTGTGTTTCAGCACTTCATCGGGGTAAGATTTCATGAAGTGCCAAAGAAGGCGGCAAAATATCATTCGGGACATTATTTACTGGAATTCAGCCTGGCCATTAGTAGGAACTGCCTTTGAACATATCATGTAGATATACCACACACGCTTTCCCTTCACTGAAAAATTACTGTTTACAACAAATAAGCAATTGACGATCAAAATTGATTGAAAGCATCTTAAACATGTCAAGTATTTCATTGTAGATGATCTGTGATCCAAATGCTTCTTCCACCTTCGAGAGGGACAGAAGAATTCTTCCATATCATGATGGTTTAAAATTGTATCAACCAATGTTTTCTGCTGAAAAGATATCATCTATTTTTTTCTATTTTTGGAAGAAAATATTCCTAGACATACAACAGGTGAGAACTAAGTAATTTTAAAGAAACAAATGAAATGAAAATATTCTGTAAATAGAATGAAATGAAAAGCTGTGTTTTAAATAGGAGCTAAATATTAAACAGAATTTTTGTACCAGGCATTTGAATTACTGCACCAGCTCTTTTGCCCATCAAGAGAGGCATTTAGCATTTCAGTCTTTTCCAAGGTGTTCATGATCTGCTATGCTGATCTCTGTGTGTGCCTAGGTGTGTGTGGAGGGGGGGGCATATGAAGGGGAGTGTGTATGTTTGCTTTACAATTGTTGTGGCAGATTCATGCCTCAGCTCCACATTTTGTTTTAAAAAGGTCACACCGAGTGGATATGAAGTTTACTATCAACAAGAGATCGATTCCCAAATCATCCATTTGACTCTCCCTTATAAATCATGTGCTTTGTTGCATATTTTATCAAATATACTTTCAAGCCAGATGGAGGAAGGAGGATGTGGGAATCCCTCCACCATCTTGCAACTTTTATGTAAGTAGGTTTTCAAGAAAATCATCATTTCTCTTTTAAATATGTCTGGAACAGGCATGATGGTAGTGTCAACCTGTTGGAGTTTTTGTTGCTGGAAGAAGTTGTACAAAAGGATTGGTTTTTACATTGACCAGTTACTGAATCAAGCGCAGGAATACATTGGAAATTTAGCTGGGGGTTCCTTTTCCCAGCAGACTACTTCTAGAACGAGCTTGTACACTGAAGCTGACTCTTTTGCTCTCTTTTTGTTTCTTTCCTATTTTCTTGGCTTCTTTGCCACTATCTAGACAATTTTGGAACTTTGTTCCCAACTAAAATGGTTTCAATAGTCTGATTGTGATCATACATTTTTACAAGGAATTTTTAAAATCTTTCCTCGAGTCCAGAAAGTCAAGGACTTAGATCTTTTTCTTCCCTTATCAATATTGCCATGAAATTGATAAATAAAGACCAACTCTTTATTTTTGTTTTTAACCCACGTAGATAATTCCCATCCATTAATCCATTTTGTGGACCAATAGCTGCCATTCTGATGGAAGCTGTCACTTCTTAACAATAGGCATTCTGTGACTATGTTGACTGCACTTTGGGTGAAGATCCTAACTGGTCTTAGATATACATAGGGAGAAATTTGCTCAGCCAGTGTCAGTCTTAAGCATGCGTATCAGAAGATCTTTCTAGAGCTGGGAATTTTCCCATGAAAGGGATTCAGTTAGGGAAGAGACACTTGTGCCAGAGTTTTACATTCTTCTTGAACACTGCTTAAGGAACTTAGATGCCATGTCCATTTGGATCTCTGTCTGCACAGAACTTTGTCATGCCAGTGCTTTGAAATGCATCTTGAAGAGAATTCACTAGCACAGAATGAAAGAGAGTGGAAGGGGTTGGTGGGGCTAACCAGGCCCAACCCCCCTGCCTAAACCAGGATACCTAGAGCCTCTTGCCCAGGATTCTATCTGGGTGTACTTTTAATGTCTTCAAAGATCCAGGCTCCACAATCTTTCTGGGCAGTCTGTGCCGTGGTTCAGTCACCCTGACAGTAAAGAAACATTTACTGATGTTCAAAGGCAATCTCCTGTATTTCAGTGTGTGCCCACTGCCTCGTGTCTTTTCCCTCAGCATCACTGAAAAGACACTGATTCCCTCCCCTTTGCACTATTGCTTCCATATGTATGTGTGATGCCATGTAGAGGTATGTCAAAAACCTCCCTGAAGCCCAGGCAGATAATATTCCCTTCATCTACCAGTCAAGTTGATTCATCAGAGGAGTTTAAAGTGATGTTCAGCATGAAATTCCCCTGAAAAATCATGCTAACTACATTATTTGGTCAGCTGTCATGTGCCTGGCAAGGATTTCCAGGAAGAGCTGCTTCATCAACTTCCTGGGGATAAAAAAGAGGCTGGCTGGTTTGTACTATGGCGAGTCCTCTTAATTGCCTTTTTTGAAGATGGGTGTCATTTGCTAACATCCACTCTTTAGCCTCTCTTGTCGTCTACATCTTAGCAAAACGCTTTTCCACTATGTCTGGCTAGGAAAAACTGTGCCAGCACAGAAAACATCTCCCATCGTGTTCTAGAAGTTGCACGGATGTCTGCCAAGTGTTTGGCAGGAAGAAAAGAAAAGTTGTCCAAAACAGCTTCCAATCGAATGTTCATGTGATTGGAAAAGTCAGGAGAGTGCAAAGGTACTGTTTTCTATCAGTTGGCAAGGTGCGCACACAATCCCAGTGTTGTACAGCTTGCTTCTTCACCTTCCCGAAGCTGCCGCTCTCGCCGGCTGCCGGAGCCCAAGAAGCGGCTTCTTCGCGCAAAGACGATTGTGCCGCTCACAGTGCTCTCCTTAGCGCGGCTTCTGTCGAAAGACGCCCGGCAGCGGCTCTTACCTCCGGAGAGCATCCTACCTTCGTCTTTAGCTCCTCTTCTCATCTACACCTCGGCAAAAAGCTTTTCCACTATGTCTGGCTAGGAAAAACTGTGCCAGCACAGAAAACATCTCCCATCGTGTTCTAGAAGTTGCACGGATGTCTGCCAAGTGTTTGGCAGGAAGAAAAGAAAAGTTGTCCAAAACAGCTTCCAATCGAATGTTCCTGTGATTGGAAAAGTCAGGAGAGTGCAAAGGTACTGTTTTCTATCAGTTGGCAAGGTGCGCACACAATCCCAGTGTTGTACAGCTTGCTTCTTCACCTTCCCGAAGCTGCCGCTCTCGCCGGCTGCCGGAGCCCAAGAAGCGGCTTCTTCGCGCAAAGACGATTGTGCCGCTCACAGTGCTCTCCTTAGCGCGGCTTCTGCCGAAAGACGCCCGGCAGCGGCTCTTACCTCCGGAGAGCATCCTACCTTCGTCTTTCGCGTCTTTTGTAGTCTACATCTTAGCAAAACGCTTTTCCACTATGTCTGGCTAGGAAAAACTGTGCCAGCACAGAAAACATCTCCCATCGTGTTCTAGAAGTTGCACGGATGTCTGCCAAGTGTTTGGCAGGAAGAAAAGAAAAGTTGTCCAAAACAGCTTCCAATCGAATGTTCCTGTGATTGGAAAAGTCAGGAGAGTGCAAAGGTACTGTTTTCTATCAGTTGGCAAGGTGCGCACACAATCCCAGTGTTGTACAGCTTGCTTCTTCACCTTCCCGAAGCTGCCGCTCTCGCCGGCTGCCGGAGCCCAAGAAGCGGCTTCTTCGCGCAAAGACGATTGTGCCGCTCACAGGGCTCTCCTTAGCGCGGCTGCTGCCGAAAGACGCCCGGCAGCGGCTCTTACCTCCGGAGAGCATCCTACCTTCGTCTTTAGCTCCTCTTCTCATCTACACCTCGGCAAAAAGCTTTTCCACTATGTCTGGCTAGGAAAAACTGTGCCAGCACAGAAAACATCTCCCATCGTGTTCTAGAAGTTGCACGGATGTCTGCCAAGTGTTTGGCAGGAAGAAAAGAAAAGTTGTCCAAAACAGCTTCCAATCGAATGTTCCTGTGATTGGAAAAGTCAGGAGAGTGCAAAGGTACTGTTTTCTATCAGTTGGCAAGGTGCGCACACAATCCCAGTGTTGTACAGCTTGCTTCTTCACCTTCCCGAAGCTGCCGCTCTCGCCGGCTGCCGGAGCCCAAGAAGCGGCTTCTTCGCGCAAAGACGATTGTGCCGCTCACAGGGCTCTCCTTAGCGCGGCTTCTGCCGAAAGACGCCCGGCAGCGGCTCTTACCTCCGGAGAGCATCCTACCTTCGTCTTTCGCGTCTTTTGTAGTCTACATCTTAGCAAAACGCTTTTCCACTATGTCTGGCTAGGAAAAACTGTGCCAGCACAGAAAACATCTCCCATCGTGTTCTAGAAGTTGCACGGATGTCTGCCAAGTGTTTGGCAGGAAGAAAAGAAAAGTTGTCCAAAACAGCTTCCAATCGAATGTTCCTGTGATTGGAAAAGTCAGGAGAGTGCAAAGGTACTGTTTTCTATCAGTTGGCAAGGTGCGCACACAATCCCAGTGTTGTACAGCTTGCTTCTTCACCTTCCCGAAGCTGCCGCTCTCGCCGGCTGCCGGAGCCCAAGAAGCGGCTTCTTCGCGCAAAGACGATTGTGCCGCTCACAGGGCTCTCCTTAGCGCGGCTTCTGCCGAAAGACGCCCGGCAGCGGCTCTTACCTCCGGAGAGCGTCCTACCTTCGTCTTTCGCGTCTTTTGTAGTCTACATCTTAGCAAAACGCTTTTCCACTATGTCTGGCTAGGAAAAACTGTGCCAGCACAGAAAACATCTCCCATCGTGTTCTAGAAGTTGCACGGATGTCTGCCAAGTGTTTGGCAGGAAGAAAAGAAAAGTTGTCCAAAACAGCTTCCAATCGAATGTTCCTGTGATTGGAAAAGTCAGGAGAGTGCAAAGGTGCTGTTTTTTATCAGTTGGCAAGGTGCGCACACAATCCCAGTGTTGTACAGCTTGCTTCTTCACCTTCCCGAAGCTGCCGCTCTCGCCGGCTGCCGGAGCCCAAGAAGCGGCTTCTTCGCGCAAAGACGATTGTGCCGCTCACAGGGCTCTCCTTAGCGCGGCTGCTGCCGAAAGACGCCCGGCAGCGGCTCTTACCTCCGGAGAGCATCCTACCTTCGTCTTTAGCTCCTCTTCTCATCTACACCTCGGCAAAAAGCTTTTCCACTATGTCTGGCTAGGAAAAACTGTGCCAGCACAGAAAACATCTCCCATCGTGTTCTAGAAGTTGCACGGATGTCTGCCAAGTGTTTGGCAGGAAGAAAAGAAAAGTTGTCCAAAACAGCTTCCAATCGAATGTTCCTGTGATTGGAAAAGTCAGGAGAGTGCAAAGGTACTGTTTTCTATCAGTTGGCAAGGTGCGCACACAATCCCAGTGTTGTACAGCTTGCTTCTTCACCTTCCCGAAGCTGCCGCTCTCGCCGGCTGCCGGAGCCCAAGAAGCGGCTTCTTCGCGCAAAGACGATTGTGCCGCTCACAGGGCTCTCCTTAGCGCGGCTTCTGCCGAAAGACGCCCGGCAGCGGCTCTTACCTCCGGAGAGCGTCCTACCTTCGTCTTTCGCGTCTTTTGTAGTCTACATCTTAGCAAAACGCTTTTCCACTATGTCTGGCTAGGAAAAACTGTGCCAGCACAGAAAACATCTCCCATCGTGTTCTAGAAGTTGCACGGATGTCTGCCAAGTGTTTGGCAGGAAGAAAAGTTGTCCAAAACAGCTTCCAATCGAATGTTCCTGTGATTGGAAAAGTCAGGAGAGTGCAAAGGTACTGTTTTCTATCAGTTGGCAAGGTGCGCACACAATCCCAGTGTTGTACAGCTTGCTTCTTCACCTTCCCGAAGCTGCCGCTCTCGCCGGCTGCCGGAGCCCAAGAAGCGGCTTCTTCGCGCAAAGACGATTGTGCCGCTCACAGGGCTCTCCTTAGCGCGGCTTCTGCCGAAAGACGCCCGGCAGCGGCTCTTACCTCCGGAGAGCATCCTACCTTCGTCTTTAGCTCCTCTTCTCATCTACACCTCGGCAAAAAGCTTTTCCACTATGTCTGGCTAGGAAAAACTGTGCCAGCACAGAAAACATCTCCCATCGTGTTCTAGAAGTTGCACGGATGTCTGCCAAGTGTTTGGCAGGAAGAAAAGAAAAGTTGTCCAAAACAGCTTCCAATCGAATGTTCCTGTGATTGGAAAAGTCAGGAGAGTGCAAAGGTACTGTTTTCTATCAGTTGGCAAGGTGCGCACACAATCCCAGTGTTGTACAGCTTGCTTCTTCACCTTCCCGAAGCTGCCGCTCTCGCCGGCTGCCGGAGCCCAAGAAGCGGCTTCTTCGCGCAAAGACGATTGTGCCACTCACAGGGCTCTCCTTAGCGCGGCTTCTGCCGAAAGACGCCCGGCAGCGGCTCTTACCTCCGGAGAGCATCCTACCTTCGTCTTTCGCGTCTTTTGTTGTCTACATCTTAGCAAAACGCTTTTCCACTATGTCTGGCTAGGAAAAACTGTGCCAGCACAGAAAACATCTCCCATCGTGTTCTAGAAGTTGCACGGATGTCTGCCAAGTGTTTGGCAGGAAGAAAAGAAAAGTTGTCCAAAACAGCTTCCAATCGAATGTTCCTGTGATTGGAAAAGTCAGGAGAGTGCAAAGGTACTGTTTTCTATCAGTTGGCAAGGTGCGCACACAATCCCAGTGTTGTACAGCTTGCTTCTTCACCTTCCCGAAGCTGCCGCTCTCGCCGGCTGCCGGAGCCCAAGAAGCGGCTTCTTCGCGCAAAGACGATTGTGCCGCTCACAGTGCTCTCCTTAGCGCGGCTTCTGCCGAAAGACGCCCGGCAGCGGCTCTTACCTCCTGAGAGTGGCAGCTTCGGGAAGGTGAAGAAGCAAGCTGTACAACACTGGGATTGTGTGCGCACCTTGCCAACTGATAGAAAACAGTACCTTTGCACTCTCCTGACTTTTCCAATCACATGAACATTCGATTGGAAGCTGTTTTGGACAACTTTTCTTTTCTTCCTGCCAAACACTTGGCAGACATCCGTGCAACTTCTAGAACACGATGGGAGATGTTTTCTGTGCTGGCACGGTTTTTCCTAGCCAGACATAGTGGAAAAGCGTTTTGCTAAGATGTAGACTACATAAGACACGAAAGATGAAGGTAGGATGCTCTCCGGAGGTAAGAGCCGCTGCCGGGCGTCTTTCGGCAGAAGCCGCGCTAAGGAGAGCCCTGTGAGCGGCACAATCGTCTTTGCGCGAAGAAGCCGCTTCTTGGGCTCCGGCAGCCGGCGAGAGCGGCAGCTTCGGGAAGGTGAAGAAGCAAGCTGTACAACACTGGGATTGTGTGCGCACCTTGCCAACTGATAGAAAACAGTACCTTTGCACTCTCCTGACTTTTCCAATCACAGGAACATTCGATTGGAAGCTGTTTTGGACAACTTTTCTTTTCTTCCTGCCAAACACTTGGCAGACATCCGTGCAACTTCTAGAACACGATGGGAGATGTTTTCTGTGCTGGCACAGTTTTTCCTAGCCAGACATAGTGGAAAAGCTTTTTGCCGAGGTGTAGATGAGAAGAGGAGCTAAAGACGAAGGTAGGATGCTCTCCGGAGGTAAGAGCCGCTGCCGGGCGTCTTTCGGCAGAAGCCGCGCTAAGGAGAGCCCTGTGAGCGGCACAATCGTCTTTGCGCGAAGAAGCCGCTTCTTGGGCTCCGGCAGCCGGCGAGAGCGGCAGCTTCGGGAAGGTGAAGAAGCAAGCTGTACAACACTGGGATTGTGTGCGCACCTTGCCAACTGATAGAAAACAGTACCTTTGCACTCTCCTGACTTTTCCAATCACAGGAACATTCGATTGGAAGCTGTTTTGGACAACTTTTCTTTTCTTCCTGCCAAACACTTGGCAGACATCCGTGCAACTTCTAGAACACGATGGGAGATGTTTTCTGTGCTGGCACAGTTTTTCCTAGCCAGACATAGTGGAAAAGCGTTTTGCCGAGGTGTAGATGAGAAGAGGAGCTAAAGACGAAGGTAGGATGCTCTCCGGAGGTAAGAGCCGCTGCCGGGCGTCTTTCGGCAGAAGCCGCGCTAAGGAGAGCACTGTGAGCGGCACAATCGTCTTTGCGCGAAGAAGCCGCTTCTTGGGCTCCGGCAGACGGCGAGAGCGGCAGCTTCGGGAAGGTGAAGAAGCAAGCTGTACAACACTGGGATTGTGTGCGCACCTTGCCAACTGATAGAAAACAGTACCTTTGCACTCTCCTGACTTTTCCAATCACAGGAACATTCGATTGGAAGCTGTTTTGGACAACTTTTCTTTTCTTCCTGCCAAACACTTGGCAGACATCCGTGCAACTTCTAGAACACGATGGGAGATGTTTTCTGTGCTGGCACAGTTTTTCCTAGCCAGACATAGTGGAAAAGCTTTTTGCCGAGGTGTAGATGAGAAGAGGAGCTAAAGACGAAGGTAGGATGCTCTCCGGAGGTAAGAGCCGCTGCCGGGCGTCTTTCGGCAGAAGCCGCGCTAAGGAGAGCACTGTGAGCGGCACAATCGTCTTTGCGCGAAGAAGCCGCTTCTTGGGCTCCGGCAGCCGGCGAGAGCGGCAGCTTCGGGAAGGTGAAGAAGCAAGCTGTACAACACTGGGATTGTGTGCGCACCTTGCCAACTGATAGAAAACAGTACCTTTGCACTCTCCTGACTTTTCCAATCACATGAACATTCGATTGGAAGCTGTTTTGGACAACTTTTCTTTTCTTCCTGCCAAACACTTGGCAGACATCCGTGCAACTTCTAGAACACGATGGGAGATGTTTTCTGTGCTGGCACAGTTTTTCCTAGCCAGACATAGTGGAAAAGCGTTTTGCTAAGATGTAGACGACAAGAGAGGCTAAAGAGTGGATGTTAGCAAATGACACCCATCTTCAAAAAAGGCAATTAAGAGGACTCGCCATAGTACAAACCAGCCAGCCTCTTTTTTATCCCCAGGAAGTTGATGAAGCAGCTCTTCCTGGAAATCCTTGCCAGGCACATGACAGATGACCAAATAATGTAGTTAGCAATGATTTTTCAGGGGAATTTCATGCTGAACATCACTTTAAACTCCTCTGATGAATCAACTTGACTGGTAGATGAAGGGAATATTATCTGCCTGGGCTTCAGGGAGGTTTTTGACATACCTCTACATGGCATCACACATACATATGGAAGCAATAGTGCAAAGGGGAGGGAATCAGTGTCTTTTCAGTGATGCTGAGGGAAAAGACAAGAGGCAGTGGGCACACACTGAAATACAGGAGATTGCCTTTGAACATCAGTAAATGTTTCTTTACTGTCAGGGTGACTGAACCACGGCACAGACTGCCCAGAAAGATTGTGGAGCCTGGATCTTTGAAGACATTAAAAGTACACCCAGATAGAATCCTGGGCAAGAGGCTCTAGGTATCCTGGTTTAGGCAGGGGGGTTGGGCCTGGTTAGCCCCACCAACCCCTTCCACTCTCTTTCATTCTGTGCCAGTGAATTCTCTTCAAGATGCATTTCAAAGCGCTGGCATGACAAAGTTCTGTGCAGACAGAGATCCAAATGGACATGGCATCTAAGTTCCTTAAGCAGTGTTCAAGAAGAATGTAAAACTCTGGCACAAGTGTCTCTTCCCTAACTGAATCCCTTTCATGGGAAAATTCCCAGCTCTAGAAAGATCTTCTGATACGCATGCTTAAGACTGACACTGGCTGAGCAAATTTCTCCCTATGTATATCTAAGACCAGTTAGGATCTTCACCCAAAGTGCAGTCAACATAGTCACAGAATGCCTATTGTTAAGAAGTGACAGCTTCCATCAGAATGGCAGCTATTGGTCCACAAAATGGATTAATGGATGGGAATTATCTACGTGGGTTAAAAACAAAAATAAAGAGTTGGTCTTTATTTATCAATTTCATGGCAATATTGATAAGGGAAGAAAAAGATCTAAGTCCTTGACTTTCTGGACTCGAGGAAAGATTTTAAAAATTCCTTGTAAAAATGTATGATCACAATCAGACTATTGAAACCATTTTAGTTGGGAACAAAGTTCCAAAATTGTCTAGATAGTGGCAAAGAAGCCAAGAAAATAGGAAAGAAACAAAAAGAGAGCAAAAGAGTCAGCTTCAGTGTACAAGCTCGTTCTAGAAGTAGTCTGCTGGGAAAAGGAACCCCCAGCTAAATTTCCAATGTATTCCTGCGCTTGATTCAGTAACTGGTCAATGTAAAAACCAATCCTTTTGTACAACTTCTTCCAGCAACAAAAACTCCAACAGGTTGACACTACCATCATGCCTGTTCCAGACATATTTAAAAGAGAAATGATGATTTTCTTGAAAACCTACTTACATAAAAGTTGCAAGATGGTGGAGGGATTCCCACATCCTCCTTCCTCCATCTGGCTTGAAAGTATATTTGATAAAATATGCAACAAAGCACATGATTTATAAGGGAGAGTCAAATGGATGATTTGGGAATCGATCTCTTGTTGATAGTAAACTTCATATCCACTCGGTGTGACCTTTTTAAAACAAAATGTGGAGCTGAGGCATGAATCTGCCACAACAATTGTAAAGCAAACATACACACTCCCCTTCATATGCCCCCCCCTCCACACACACCTAGGCACACACAGAGATCAGCATAGCAGATCATGAACACCTTGGAAAAGACTGAAATGCTAAATGCCTCTCTTGATGGGCAAAAGAGCTGGTGCAGTAATTCAAATGCCTGGTACAAAAATTCTGTTTAATATTTAGCTCCTATTTAAAACACAGCTTTTCATTTCATTCTATTTACAGAATATTTTCATTTCATTTGTTTCTTTAAAATTACTTAGTTCTCACCTGTTGTATGTCTAGGAATATTTTCTTCCAAAAATAGAAAAAAATAGGTGATATCTTTTCAGCAGAAAACATTGGTTGATACAATTTTAAACCATCATGATATGGAAGAATTCTTCTGTCCCTCTCGAAGGTGGAAGAAGCATTTGGATCACAGATCATCTACAATGAAATACTTGACATGTTTAAGATGCTTTCAATCAATTTTGATCGTCAATTGCTTATTTGTTGTAAACAGTAATTTTTCAGTGAAGGGAAAGCGTGTGTGGTATATCTACATGATATGTTCAAAGGCAGTTCCTACTAATGGCCAGGCTGAATTCCAGTAAATAATGTCCCGAATGATATTTTGCCGCCTTCTTTGGCACTTCATGAAATCTTACCCCGATGAAGTGCTGAAACACAGAGATTTTCTCTTAGAGAGTGTCTCATGTTGTAACCTATCCCATGGATTTTATGCTGTAATTCTTATCTCTTTTAAAATTTACTATCTTCTGTACAGTTTTCATGAAACTTTCTGTTACAGTAGTGAATAGCACAGATAAATGTCATTTTGTACAACTTTGAATTTACCCCAAGAGCTGAGAGAAAACTTGATCCTATACTTCAATCCGAGTTTCTTCTATAGTCCAACTTTGTTTCTCTACCATCAAGCTTCTCCTTTGTTGCTGCTCCAAGCCCCGTCCAAGGTGACCTTGAATACTTTCAGGGATGGGACACCCACAACTTCTCTGGGCAACCTGTTCCAGTGTTCCAGCACTCCCACAGTAAAAAAGGCCTTCCTTTCATCTAATATGTGTAGGAAATCATAAATCTAGGCATAGAAGCTTGGAGTGCAAATTTGAAATTCTTTGGATTTGAAGCACATTTTATATGAATACTGACTTACAGATGACTAAAAGATGTTGATGGGCATTTGAGCTGACAAGTTTTGAAAAAGTGCACGGAAATTAAAATTGAAACCACTAAAATTAAAAACTCCTTGCCATTTTCTTTTTCCTCTCCTATTCAAAATTGCATATGTCAGATATCAGGGCTTCATGCAAACCTCTCAGATGCTCTCAGAGAAAAAGCTTTTCTTTCAGACTAAGTTGCGGTTGACGTAGAACACTAGCAGGAGTGAAAGATTTTCTGGGCATTGGGGCAGCACGTTCTCCTTGGATTTGTGTGCAGAATGCATTTTATCCAAACTGGAAAATAGATCCCAGCTCTGTTCTATTCATCATTCTTACTTCATCAGGCCAGAAGATTCTGTGAAAAGTAGCCTGCGGACCTTGAAGACAGCGCATGTGAACCAGATGAGAGGTGATAGAGAAGTTGAGGGAGAGAAGAAAGAGCATATGGCTGAAACCAGAAAGTATTTCTCCACGTGATCATGGAAGATTGCAGGAGCCACTTGGTACTATCAAACCAGCCCGACTTGGCACTGGTGCCACTATGGGTCTGGGAGCCATGTTGCATATCGTGCATTTTAAGGAGCCAGCTGGCCACACCCAGCCATATGCCCCCAAACACAAACCAAGCCCTTTTCTCTGGCAAACAAAACTCAGCTGCCCTGCTTCTGGATGGCAGATTGCAGGAGCCACTTGGTACTATCAAACCAGCCCAACTTGGCACTGGTGCCACCTTGGCTCTGGGAACCATCCTGCCTATTGTAGCTTTTCAGGAGCCAGCCGGTCACTCCCAGCCATAGGCCCCCAAACAGAAACCTCGGCCCGTTTCCCTGGCAAACAAAAGTAAGCTGCCCCGCTTCTGGATGGCAGATTGCAGGAGCTACTTAGTACTATCAAATCAGCCCGACTTGGCACAGGTGCCACCTTGGATCTGGGAACCATCCTGTGTATCGTGGATTTTCAGGGGCCAGCCGGCCACTCTCAGCCATATGCCCCCAAACACAAACCACGGACCTTTTCTCTGGCAAAAAAAACTCAGCTGCCCCACTTCTGGATGGCAGATTGCAGGAGCCACTTGGGACTATCACACCAGCACAACATGGCACTGCTGCCACCTTGGATCTGGGAACAATCCTGCGTATCGTACATATTCAGGAACCAGCCGAACACTCCCAGCCACAGGCCCCCAAACACAAACAACGGCCCATTTCCCTGGCAAACAAAACTCAGCTGCCCCGCTTCTGGATGGCAGATTGCAGGAGCCACTTGGGACTATCAAACCAGCCCGACTTGGTAATGGTACCACCTTGGATCTGGGAACCATCCGGCGTATCGTGGATTTTCAGGGGCCAGCCGGTCATTCCCAGCCATATGCTCCCAAACACAAACCTCGGCCCTTTTCTCTGGCAAACAAAACTCAACTGCCCCTCTTCTGGATGGCAAATTGCAGGACGCACTTGGTACTACAAAAAGAGCCCGACTTGGCAGTGGTGCCACCTTGGCTCTGGGAACCATCCTGCGTATCGAGCATTTTAAGGAGCCAGCCGGCAATTCCCAGCCGTATGCCCCAAAAAGAAACCACGGACCTTTTCTCTGGCAAAAAAAACTCAGCTGTCCCGCTTCTGGATGGCAGATTGCAGGAGTCACTTTGAACCATACAACCAGCCTTACTTGGCACTGGTGCCACCTTGGATCTGGGAACCATCCTGCCTATCGTTGATTTTCAGGGGCCAGCCTACCACTCTCGGCCATAGGCCCCCAAACACAAACCACAGCCCTTTTCTCTAGCAAACAAAATTTAGCTGCCCCGCTTCTGGATGGCAAATTGCAGGAGACACTGGGTACTACAAAAACAGCCCGACTTGGCACTGGTGCCACCTTGCGTCTGGTTACCATGCGGCGTATCGTGCATTTTAAGGAGCCAGGTGGCCACTCCAAGCCATATGCCCCCAAACACAACCCACGGCCCTTTTCTCTGGCAAACAAAACTCAGCTGCCCCGCTTCTGGATGGCAGATTGCAGGAGGCACTTGGTACTATCAAACCAGCCCGACTTGGCACTGGTGCCACCTTTGGTCTGGGAACCATCCTGCGTATTGTGGATTGTCAGGAGACAGCCGACCACTCTCGGCCACAGACCCCAATCAAAAACAAAGGTCCGTTTCCCTGGCAAAAAAAACTCAGCTGCCCCGCTTCTGGATGGGAGATTGCAGGAGGCACTTGACACTGTCAAACGAGCCCCACTTTGTACTGGTGCCACCTTGGGTCTGGGAACCATGCTGCGTATCGTGGATTTTCAGGAGCCAGCCGGCCACTGCCAGCCACAGGCCCCCAAACAAAAACCACAGCCTTTTTCTCTGGCAAACAAAACTCAGCTTCCCCGCTTCTGGATGGCAGCTTGCAGGAGCCACTTGGTACTATGAAACCAGCCCGACTTGGCACTGGTGCCACCTTGGGTCTGGGAACCATCCTGCCTATCGTGGATTTTAAGGAGCCAGCCGGCTACTCCCAGCCACAGGCCCCCAACAAAAACCACGGCCCTTCTTTCTCGCAAACAAAACTTAGCTGCCTCACTTCTGGATGGCAGATTGCAGGAGCCACTTGGTGTAATCAAACCAGCCCGACTTGGCACTGGTGCCACCTTGGGTCTGGGAACCATCCTGCGTATCGTGGATTCTAAGGAGCCAGCCGGCCACTCCCAGCCACAAGCCCCCAAACAAAATCAACGGCGCTGTTCCCTGGAAAACAAAACACGCCTGCCAACTTTTTGATGGAGTTTGCAGGAACCACTTGGTATTATCAAACCAGCCCAACTTGGCACTGGTGCCACCTTGGGTCTGGATACCATGCTGCGTATCGTGGATTCTAAGGAGCCAGCCGGCCACTCCCAGCCACAAGCCCCCAAACACAAACAACGGCGCTTTTCCCTGGAAAACAAAACTCGCCTGCCAACTTTTTGATGGCAGATTGCAGGAGCCACTTGGTACTATCAAACCAGCCCGACTTGGCACTGGTGCCACCATGGGTCTGGTCACCATCCTGCCTATCGTAACTTTTCAGGAGCCAGCCGGCCACTCCCACCCACAGGCCCCCAAACACAAACAACGGCGCTTTTCCCTGGAAAACAAAAGTAAGCTGCCCCGCTTCTGGATGGCAGATTGCAGGAGCCACTTGGTACTATCAAACCAGCCCGACTAGGCACTGGTGCCACCTCTGGTCTGGGAACCATCCCGCGTATCGTGGATTCTAAGGAGCCAGTCGGCAACTCCCAGCCACAGGCCCCCCAACACAAACAACGGCCCGTTTCCCTGGCAAACAAAAGTAAGCTGCCCCGCTTCTGGATGGCAGATTGCAGGACGCACTTGGTACTATCAAACCAGCCCGACTTGGCACTGGTGCCACCTCTGGTCTGGGAACCATCCTGCGTATCGTGGATTCTAAGGAGCCAGCCGGCCACTCCCACCCACAGGCCCCCAAACACAAACAACGGCGCTTTTCCCTGGAAAACAAAACTCGCCTGCCAACTTTTTGATGGCAGATTGCAGGAGCCACTTGGTACTATCAAACCAGCCCAACTTGGCACTGGTGCCACCTTGGGTCTGGGAACCATCCTGCGTATCGTGGATTCTAAGGAGCCAGCCGGTCACTCCCAGCCACAGGCCCCCAAACAAAATCAACGGCGCTTTTCCCTGGAAAACAAAACTCGCCTGCCAACATTTTGATGGCAGATTGCAGGAGCCACTTGCTACTATCAAATCAGCCCAACTTGGCACTGGTGCCACCATGGGTCTGGTCACCATCCTGCCTATCGTAGCTTTTCAGGAGCCAGCCGGTCACTCCCAGCCATAGGCCCCAGACAAAAACCTCGGCCATTTTCCCTGGCAAACAAAAGTAAGCTACCCTGCTTCTGCATGGCAGATTGCAGGAGCCACTTTGCACCATCAAACTAGCCCGACTTGGCACTGGTGCCACGTCAGGTCTGGGAACCATCCTGCGTATCGTGGATTCCAATTAGCAAGCCGGCCACTCCCAGCCACAGGCCCCCAAACACAAACAACGGCGCTTTTCCCTGGAAATCAAAACTCGCCTGCCAAATTTTTGATGGCAGATTGCAGGAGCCACTTGGTACTATCAATCCAGCCCAACTTGGCACTGGTGCCACCATGGGTCTGGTCACCATCCTGCCTATCGTAGTTTTTCAGGAGCCAGCCGGTCACTCGAAGCCATAGGCCCCCAGACACAAAGCTCGTCCCGTTTCCCTGGCAAACAAAAGTAAGCTGCCCCGCTTCTGGATGGCAGATTGCAGGAACGACTTGGTACTATCAAACCAGACAACTTGGCACTGGTGCCACCTTGGGTCTGGGAACCATGCTGCGTATCGTGGATTCTAAGGAGCCAGCCGGCCACTCCCAGCCACAGGCCCCCAAACACAAACAACGGCGCTTTTCCCTGGAAAACAAAACTATCCTGCCAACTTTTTGATGGCAGATTGCAGGAGCCACTTGGTTTTATCAAATCAGCCCAACTTGGCACTGGTGCCACCATGGGTCTGGTCACCATCCTGCCTATCGTAGCTTTTCAGGAGCCAGCCGGTCACTCCCAGCCATACGCCCCCAGACAAAAAGCTCGGCCCGTTCCCCTGGCAAACAAAAGTAAGCTACCCCGCTTCTGGATGGCAGATTGCAGGAGCCACTTTGCACCATCAAACTAGCCCGTCTTGGCACTGGTGCCACCTCTGGTCTGGGAACCATCCTGCGTATCGTGGATTCTAATTAGCCAGCCGGCCACTCCCTACCACAGGCCCCTTAACACAAACAACGGCGCTTTTCCCTGGAAAACAAAACTCGCCTACCAACTATTTGATGGCAGATTACAGGAGCCACTTGGTACTATCAAACCAGCCCAACTTGGCACTGGTGCCACCATGGGTCTGGTCACCATCCTGCCTATCGTAACTTTTCAGGAGCCAGCCGGTCACTCCCAGCCATAGGTCCCCAGTCACAAACCTCGGCCCGTTTCCCTGGCAAACAAAAGTAAGCTGCCCCGCTTCTGGATGGCAGATTGCAGGAGCCACTTGGTACTATCAAACCAGCCCGACTTGGCACTGGTGCCACCTCTGGTCTGGGAACCATGCTGCGTATCGTGGATTTTAAGGAGCCAGTCGGCCACTCCCAGCCATACGCCTCCAAACACAAACAACGGTCCGTTTCCCTGGCAAACAAAAGTAAGCTGCCCCGCTTCTGGATGTCAGATTGCAGGAACCACTTGTTGCCAGGTTGGGGTGGTTTGATAGTACCAAGTGGCTCCTGCAATCTGCCATCAAAAAGTTTGCAAGCGAGTTTTGTTTTCCAGGGAAAAGCGCCGTTGTTTTTGTTTGGGGGCCTGTGGCTGGGAGTGGCCAGCTGTCTCCTTAGAATCCACGATACGCAGGATGGGTCCCAGACCAGAGGTGGCACCAGTGCCAAGTCGGGCTGGTTTGATGGTGCAAAGTGACTCCTGCAATCTGCCATCCAGAAGTGGGGCAGCTTACTTTTGTTTGCCAGGGAAACGGGCAGAGCTTTGTGTCTGGGGGCCTATGGCTGGGAGTGACCGGCTGGCTCCTGAAAAGCTACGATAGGCAGGATGGTGACCAGACCCATGGTGGCACCAGTGCCAAGTTGGGCTGGTTTGATAGTACCAAGTGGCTCCTGCAATCTGCCATCAAAAAGTTGGCAGGTGAGTTTTGTTTTCCAGGGAAAAGCGCCGTTGTTTGTGTTTGGGGGCCTGTGGCTGGGAGTGGCCGGCTGGCTCCTTAGAATCCACGATACGCAGGATGGTTCCCAGAGCCAAGGTGGCGTCAGTGCCAAGTTGGGCTGGTTTGATAGTACCAAGTGGCTCCTGCAATCTGCCATCCAGAAGCGGGACAGCTTACTTTTGTTTCCCAGGGAAACGGGCCGAGGTATTTGTCTGGGGGCCTATGGCTGGGAGTGACTGGCTGGCTACTGAAAAGCTACGATAGGCAGGATGGTTACCAGACTCATGGTGGCACCAGTGCCAAGTCGGGCTGGTTTGATAATACTAAATAGCTCCTGCAATATGCCATCCAGACGGGGGGCAGCGGATTTTTGTTTGCTGGAGAAAAGTTCCGTGGTTTTTTTTTGGGGGTATATGGCTGGACGTGGCCGGCTGGCTCCTTAAAAAGCTCGATACGCAGGATTGTTCCCTGACCCAAGGTGGCATCAGTGCCAAGTCGGGCTGTTTTCGTAGTACCAAGTGCGTCCTGCAATTTGCCATCCAGAAGAGGGGCAGTTGAGTTTTGTTTGCCAGAGAAAAGGGCCGTGGTATATGTTTGGGGGCATATGATTGAGAGTGGCCGGCTGGCCCCTGAAAATCCACGATAGGCAGGATGGTTCCCAGAACCAAGGTGGCACCAGTGCCATGTTGGCCTGGTTTGATAGTACCATGCGGCTCCTGCAATCTGCCATCCAGAAGCGGGGCTGCTTACTTTTGTTTGCCAGGGAAACGGGCCGAGATATTTGTCTGGGGGCCTATGGCTGGGAGTGAGCGGCTGGCTCCTGAAAAGCTACGATAGGCAGGATGGTGACCAGACCCATGGTGGCACCAGTGCCAAGTTGGGCTGGTTTGATAGTACCAAGTGGCTCCTGCAATCTGCCATCAAAAAGTTGTCAGGCGAGTTTTGTTTTCCAGGGAAAAGCGCCGTTGTTCTTGTTTAGAGGCCTGTGGCTGGGAGTGGCCGGCTGCCTCCTTTGAACCCAGGATACGCAGGATGGTTCCCAGAGCCAAGGTGGCACCAGTGCCAAGTTTTGCTGGTTTTATAGTACCAAGTGGCTCCTGCAATCTGCCATCCAGAAGCGGGACAGCTTACTTTTGTTTCCCAGGGAAACGGGCCGAGGTATTTTTCTGGGGGCCTATGGCTGGGAGTGACCGGCTGGCTACTGAAAAGCTACGATAGGCAGGATGGTTACCAGACTCATGGTGGCACCAGTGCCAAGTCGGGCTGGTTTGATAATACTGAATAGCTCCTGAAATCTGCCATTCAGACGCGGGGCAGCGGATTTTTGTTTGCTGGAGAAAAGTTCCGTGGTTTTTTTTTGGGGTTATATGGCTGGACGTGGCCGGCTGGCTCCTTAAAAAGATCGATACGCAGGATTGTTCCCAGACCCAAGGTGGCATCAGTGCCAAGTCGGGCTGTTTTCGTAGTACCAAGTGCGTCCTGCAATTTGCCATCCAGAATAGGGGCAGTTGAGTTTTGTTTGCCAGAGCAAAGGGCCGTGGTATGTGTTTGGGGGCATATGGCTGAGAGTGGCCGGCTGGCCCCTGAAAATCCACGATAGGCAGGATGGTTCCCAGAGCCAAGGTGGCACCAGTGCCATGTTGGCCTGGTTTGATAGTACCATGTGGCTCCTGCAATCTGCCATCCAGAAGCGGGGCAGCTTACTTTTGTTTGCCAGGGAAACGGGCCGAGATATTTGTCTGGGGGCCTATGGCTGGGAGTGAGCGGCTGGCTCCTGAAAAGCTACGATAGGCAGGATGGTGACCAGACCCAAAGTGGAACCAGTACCAAGTTGGGCTGGTTTGATAGTACCAAGTGGCTCCTGCAATCTGCCATCAAAAATTTGGCAGGCGAGTTTTGTTTTCCAGGGAAAAGCGCTGTTGTTTTTGTTTAGAGGCCTGTGGCTGGGAGTGGCCGCCTGTCCTCGTAGAATCTACGTTACGCAGCATGGTTCCCAGAGCCAAGGTGGCACCAGGGCCAAGTCGGGCAGGTTTGATAGTACCAAATGCATCCTGCAATCTGCCATCCAAAAGCGGGGCAATTTACTTTTGTTTGCCAGGGAAACGGGCCGAGGTTTGTGGCTGGGGGCCTATGGCAGGGAGTGACCGTCTGGCTCCTGAAATGCTACGATAGGCAGGATGTTTACCAGACCCATGGTGGCACCAGTGCCAAGTTGGGCTGATTTGATAGTACCAAGTGGCTCCTGCAATCTGCCATCCAGAATCGGGGCAGCTTACTTTTGTTTTCCAGGGAAACGGGCCTAGGTTTGTGTCTGGGGGTCTATGGCTGGGAGTGACCGGCTGGCGCCTGAAAAGCTACGATAGGCAGGATGGTGACCAGACCCATGGTGGCACCAGTGCCAAGTTGGGCTGGTTTGATAGCACCAAGTGGCTCCTGCAATCTGCCATCAAAATGTTGGCAGGCGATTTTTGTTTTCCAGGGAAAAGCGCCATTGTTTGTGTTTGGGCGCCTGTGGCTCAGAGTGGCCGGGTGGCTGCTTAGAATCCACGATACGCCGGATGGTTCCCAGACCCAAGGTGGCACCAGTGCCAAGTCGGGCTGGTTTGACACTACCAAGTGGCTCCTGCAATCTGCCATCCAGAAGCGGGGCAGCTTAATTTTGTTTGCCAGGGAAACGGTCCGAGGTTTGTGTCTGGGGGCCTATGGCTGGGAGTGACCGGCTGGCTCCTGAAATGCTACAATAGGCAGGATGGTTCCCAGACCCATAGTGGCACCAGTGCCAAGTTGGGATGATTTGATAGTACCAAGTGGCTCCTGCAATCTGCCATCAAAAAGCTGGCAGGCGAGTTTTGTTTTCCAGGGTAAAGCGCCGTTGTTTGTGTTTGGGGGCCTGTGGCTGGGAGTGGCCGGCTGGCTCCTTAGAATCCACGATATGCAGGATTGTTCCCAGACCCAAGGTGGCACCAGTGCCAAGTCAGGCTGGTTTGATGGTGCAAAGTGGCTCCTGCAATCTGCCATCCAGACGCGGGGCAGCGGATTTTTGTTTCCATGAGAAATGGTCCGTGGTTTGTTTTTGGTGGTATATGGCTGGGCGTGGCCGGCTGGCTCCTTAAAAAGCTCGATATACAGGATGGTTCCCTGACACAAGGTGGCACCAGTGCCACGTCGGGCGGTTTTCGTAGTACAAAGTGCGTCCTAAAATTTGCCATCCAGAAGAGGGGCAGTTGAGTTTTGTTTGCCAGAGAAAAGGGCCGTGGTTTGTTTTTGGGGGCATATGGCTGATAGTGGCCGGCTGGCCCCTAAAAATCCACGATAGGCGGGATGGTTCCCAGACCAGAGGTGTCACCAGTGCCAAGTCGGGCTGGTTTGATAGTACTAAATAGCTCCTGCAGTCTGCCATGCAGAAGCGGGGCAGCTTACTTTTGTTTGCCAGGGAAACGGGCCGAGGTTTGTGTCTGGGGGCCTATGGCTGGGAGTGACCGGCTGGCTCCTGAAAAGCTACGATAGGCAGGATGGTGACCAGACCCATGGTGGCACCAGTGCCAAGTTGGGCTGGTTTGATAGTACCAAGTGGCTCCGGCAATCTGCCATCAAAAAGTTGGCAGGCGAGTTTTGTTTTCCAGGGAAAAGCGCCGTTGTTTGTGTTTGGGGGCCTGTGGCTGGGAGTGGCCAGCTGGCTCCTTAGAACCCACGATACGCAGGATGGTTCCCAGACCAGAGGTGGCACCAGTGCCAAGTCGGGCTGGTTTGATGGTGCAAAGTGGCTCCTGCAATCTGCCATCCAGAAGCGGGGAAGCTTACTTTTGTTTGCCAGGGAAACGGGCCGAAATATTTGTCTAGGGGCCTCTGGCTGGGGGTGGCTGGCTGGCACCTGAAAAGCTACGATAGGCAGGATGGTGACCAGACCCATGGTGGCACCAGTGCCAAGTTGGGCTGATTTGATAAAACCAAGTGGCTCCTGCAATCTGCCATCAAATGTTTGGAAGGCGAGTTTTGTTTTCCAGGGAAAAGCACCGTTGTGTGTGTTTTGGGGCCTGTGGCTGGGAGTGACCGGCTGGCTCCTTAGAATCCACGATACGAAGGATGGTTCCCAGACCCAAGGTGGCACCAGTGCCAAGTCAGGCTGGTTTGTTAGTACCAAGTGGTTCCTGCAATCTGCCATCCAGAAGCGGGGCAGCTGAATTTTGTTTGCCAGAGAAAAAGGCTGTTGTTTGTGTTTCGGGGCCTGTGGCTGGCAGTGGCCGGCTGGCTCCTGAAAATCCATGATACGCAGCATGGTTCCCAGACCCAAGGTGGCACCAGTGCCAAGTAGGGCTGGTTTCATAGTACCCAGTGGCTCCTGCAATCTCCCATCAGGAAGAGGGGCAGTTGAGTTTTGTTTTCCAGAGAAAAGGGCCGTGGTTTGTGTTTGGGGCCTATGGCTGAGAGTGACCGGCTGGCCCCTGAAAATCCACGATAGGAAGGATGGTTCCCAGATCCAAGGTGGCACCAGTGCCAAGTTGGGCTGGTTTGATACTACCAAGTGCGTCCTGCAATCTGCCATCCAGAAGCGGGGCAGCTTAATTTTGTTTGCCAGGGAAACGGGCCGTGGGTTTTGTATGGGGGCCTATAGCTGAGAGTGGCCGGCTGGCTCCTGAAAATCCACGCTAGGCAGCATGGTTCCCAGATGCAAGGTGGCACCAGTGCCAAGTCGGGCTGGTTTGATGGTGCAAAGTGGCTCCTGCAATCTGCCATCCAGAAGCGGGGCAGCTGATTTTTGTTTGCCAGAGAAAAATTCCGTGGATTGTTTTTGGGGGCATATTGCTGGGAGTGGCCGGCTGGCTCCTTAAAATGCTCGATACGCATGATGGTTCCCAGGTCCAAGGTGTCACCACTACCAAGTCGGCCTGCGGTTTTAGTATCAAGTTCATCCTGCAATTTGCCATCCAGAAGAGGGGCAGTTGAGTTTTGTTTGCCAGAGAAACGGGCCGAGGTTTCTGTTTGGGGACATATGGCTGAGAGTGGCCGGGTGGCCCCTGAATATCCACGATACACAGCATGGTTCCCAGATCCAAGGTGGCACCAGTGCCAAGTTGGGCTGGTTTGATAGTACCAAGTGTCTCCTGCAATCTGCCATCCAGAAGCGGGGCAGCTTACTTTTGTTTGCCAGAGAAATAGGCCTAGGTTTTTGTCTGGGGGCCTGTGGCTAGGAGTGGCCGGCTGGCTCCTAAGAATCCACGATACGCAGGATGTTTCCCAGACCCAAGGTGGCACCAGTGCCAAGTCGGGCTGGTTTGATAGTACCAAGTGGCTCCTGCAAACTCCATCAAAATGTTGGCAGACGTGTTTTGTTTTCCAGGGAACAGCGCCGTTGATTTTGTTTGGGGACCTGTGGCTGGGAGTGGCCGGCTGGCTCCTTAGAATCCACGATACGCAGGATGGTTCCCAGACCCAAGGTGGCACCAGTGCCAAGTCGGGCTGGTTTGATAGTACCAAGTGGCTCCTGCAATCTGCCATCCAGAAGCGGTGCAGTTGAGTTTTGTTTGCCAGAGAAAAGGGCCGTGGGTTGTGTTTGGGGGCATATGGCTGGGAGTGGCCGGCTGTCTCATTAAAAAGATCGATACGCAGGATGGTTCCCAGACCCAAGGTGGCACCAGTGCCAAGTAGGGCTGTTTTTATAGTACCAAGTGCGTCCTGCAATTTGCCATCCAGAAGAGGGGCAGTGGAGTTTTGTTTGCCAGAGAATAGCGCCGTTGTTTGTGTTTGGGGGCTTGTGGCTGGGAGTGGCCGACTGGCGCCTTAGAATCTGTGTTACGCAGCATGGTTCCCAGACCAGAGGTGGCACCAGTGCCAAGTTGGGCTGGTTTGATAGTACCAAGTGGCTCCTGCAATCTGCCATCCAGAAGCGGGGCAGCTTACTTTTGTTTGCCAGGTAAACGGGCCGAGGTTTGTGACTGGGGACCTATGGCTGGGAGTGACCGGCTGGCTCCTGGAAAGCTACAATAGGCAGGATGGTGACCAGACCCATGGTGGCACCAGTGCCAAGTTGGGCTGGTTTGATAGTACCAAGTGGCTCCTGCAATCTGCCATCAAAAAGTTGGCAGGCGAGTTTTGTTTTCCAGGGAAAAGCGCCGTTGTTTGTATTTGGGGGCCTGTGGCTGGGAGTGGCCAGCTGGCTCCTTTGAACCCACGATACGCAGGATGGTTCCCAGACCCAAGGTGGCACCAGTGCCAAGTCGGGCTGGTTTGATACTACCAAGTGCGTCCTGCAATCTGCCATCCAGAAGCGGGGCAGCTTAATTTTGTTTGCCAGGGAAACGGGCCGTGGGTTTTGTTTGGGGGCCTATGGCTGAGAGTGGCCGGCTGGCTCCTGAAAATCCACGCTAGGCAGCATGGTTCCCAGATGCAAGGTGGCACCAGTGCCAAGTCGGGCTGGTTTGATGGTGCAAAGTGGCTCCTGCAATCTGCCATCCAGAAGCGGGACAGCTGATTTTTGTTTGCCAGAGAAAAATTCCGTGGATTGTTTTTGGGGGCATATTGCTGGGAGTGGCCGGCTGGCTCCTTAAAATGCTCGATACGCATGATGGTTCCCAGGTCCAAGGTGTCACCACTACCAAGTCGGCCTGCGGTTTTAGTATCAAGTTCATCCTGCAATTTGCCATCCAGAAGAGGGGCAGTTGAGTTTTGTTTGCCAGAGAAACGGGCCGAGGTTTCTGTTTGGGGACATATGGCTGAGAGTGGCCGGCTGGCCCCTGAATATCCACGATACACAGCATGGTTCCCAGATCCAAGGTGGCACCAGTGCCAAGTTGGGCTGGTTTGATAGTACCAAGTGTCTCCTGCAATCTGCCATCCAGAAGCGGGGCAGCTTACTATTGTTTGCCAGAGAAATAGGCCTAGGTTTTTGTTTGGGGGCCTGTGGCTAGGAGTGGCCGGCTGGCTCCTAAGAATCCACGATACGCAGGATGTTTCCCAGACCCAAGGTGGCACCAGTGCCAAGTCGGGCTGGTTTGATAGTACCAAGTGGCTCCTGCAAACTCCATCAAAAAGTTGGCAGGCGTGTTTTGTTTTCCAGGGAACAGCGCCGTTGATTTTGTTTGGGGGCCTGTGGCTGGGAGTGGCTGGCTGGCTCCTTAGAATCCACGATACGCAGGATGGTTCCCAGACCCAAGGTGGCACCAGTGCCAAGTCGGGCTGGTTTGATTACACCAAGTGGCTCCTGCAATCTGCCATCCAGAAGCGGGGCAGCTGACTTTTGTTTGCCAGGGAAATGGGCCGTTGTTTGTGTTTGGGGGCCTGTGGCTGGGAGTGTTCGGCTGGTTCCTGAATATGTACGATACGCAGGATTGTTCCCAGACCCAAGGTGGCACCAGTGCCAAGTCGGGCTGGTTTGATGGTGCAAAGTGGCTCCTGCAATCTGCCATCCAGACGCGGGGCAGCGGATTTTTGTTTCCATGAGAAATGGTCCGTGGTTTGTTTTTGGGGGTATATGGCTGGGCGTGGCCGGCTGGCTCCTTAAAAAGCTCGATATGCAGGATGGTTCCCTGACACAAGGTGGCACCAGTGCCACGTCGGGCGGTTTTCGTAGTACAAAGTGCGTCCTAAAATTTGCCATCCAGAAGAGGGGCAGTTGAGTTTTGTTTGCCAGAGAAAAGGTCCGTGGTTTGTTTTTGGGGGCATATGGCTGAGAGTGGCTGGCTGGCCCCTGAAAATCCACGATACACAGGATGGTTCCCAGATCCAAGGTGGCACCTGTGCCAAGTCGGGCTGATTTGATAGTACTAAGTAGCTCCTGCAATCTGCCATCCAGAAGCGGGGCAGCTTACTTTTGTTTGCCAGGGAAACGGGCCGAGGTTTGTGTTTGGGGGCCTATGATTGAGAGTGGCCGGCTGGCTCCTGAAAAGCTACAATAGGCAGGATGGTGACCAGACCCATGGTGGCACCAGTGCCAAGTTGGGCTGGTTTGATAGTACCAAGTGGTTCCTGCAATCTGCCATCCAGAAGCAGGGCAGCTGAGTTTTGTTTGCCAGAGAAAAGGGCCTTGGTTTGTGTTTGGGGGCATATGGCTGGGTGTGGCCAGCTGGCTCCTTAAAATGCACGATATGCAACATGGCTCCCAGACCCAAGGTGGCACCAGTGCCAAGTTGGGCTGGTTTGATAGTACCAAGTGGCTCCTGCAATCTTCCATGATCACGTGGAGAAATACTTTCTGGTTTCAGCCTCATGCTCTTTCTTCTCTCCCTCAACTTCTCTATCACCTCTCATCTGGTTCACATGCGCTGTCTTCAAGGTCCACAGGCTACTTTTCACAGAATCTTCTGGCCTGATGAAGTAAGAATGATGAATAGAACAGAGCTGGGATCTATTTTCCAGTTTGGATAAAATGCATTCTGCACACAAATCCAAGGAGAACGGGCTGCCCCGATGCCCAGAAAATCTTTCACTCCTGCTAGTGTTCTACGTCAACCGCAACTTAGTCTGAAAGAAAAGCTTTTTCTCTGAGAGCATCTGAGAGGATTGCATGAAGCACTGATATCTGACATATGCAATTTTGAATAGGAGAGGAAAAAGAAAATGGCAAGGAGTTTTTAATTTTAGTGGTTTCAATTTTAATTTCCGTGCACTTTTTCAAAACTTGTCAGCTCAAATGCCCATCAACATCTTTTAGTCATCTGTAAGTCAGTATTCATATAAAATGTGCTTCAAATCCAAAGAATTTCAAATTTGCACTCCAAGCTTCTATGCCTAGATTTATGATTTCCTACACATATTAGATGAAAGGAAGGCCTTTTTTACTGTGGGAGTGCTGGAACACTGGAACAGGTTGCCCAGAGAAGTTGTGGGTGTCCCATCCCTGAAAGTATTCAAGGTCACCTTGGACGGGGCTTGGAGCAGCAACAAAGGAGAAGCTTGATGGTAGAGAAACAAAGTTGGACTATAGAAGAAACTCGGATTGAAGTATAGGATCAAGTTTTCTCTCAGCTCTTGGGGTAAATTCAAAGTTGTACAAAATGACATTTATCTGTGCTATTCACTACTGTAACAGAAAGTTTCATGAAAACTGTACAGAAGATAGTAAATTTTAAAAGAGATAAGAATTACAGCATAAAATCCATGGGATAGGTTACAACATGAGACACTCTCTAAGAGAAAATCTCTTTGTTTCAGCACTTCATCGGGGTAAGATTTCATGAAGTGCCAAAGAAGGCGGCAAAATATCATTCGGGACATTATTTACTGGAATTCAGCCTGGCCATTAGTAGGAACTGCCTTTGAACATATCATGTAGATATACCACACACACTTTCCCTTCACTGAAAAATTACTGTTTACAACAAATAAGCAATTGACGATCAAAATTGATTGAAAGCATCTTAAACATGTCAAGTATTTCATTGTAGATGATCTGTGATCCAAATGCTTCTTCCACCTTCGAGAGGGACAGAAGAATTCTTCCATATCATGATGGTTTAAAATTGTATCAACCAATGTTTTCTGCTGAAAAGATATCATCTATTTTTTTCTATTTTTGGAAGAAAATATTCCTAGACATACAACAGGTGAGAACTAAGTAATTTTAAAGAAACAAATGAAATGAAAATATTCTGTAAATAGAATGAAATGAAAAGCTGTGTTTTAAATAGGAGCTAAATATTAAACAGAATTTTTGTACCAGGCATTTGAATTACTGCACCAGCTCTTTTGCCCATCAAGAGAGGCATTTAGCATTTCAGTCTTTTCCAAGGTGTTCATGATCTGCTATGCTGATCTCTGTGTGTGCCTAGGTGTGTGTGGAGGGGGGGGCATATGAAGGGGAGTGTGTATGTTTGCTTTACAATTGTTGTGGCAGATTCATGCCTCAGCTCCACATTTTGTTTTAAAAAGGTCACACCGAGTGGATATGAAGTTTACTATCAACAAGAGATCGATTCCCAAATCATCCATTTGACTCTCCCTTATAAATCATGTGCTTTGTTGCATATTTTATCAAATATACTTTCAAGCCAGATGGAGGAAGGAGGATGTGGGAATCCCTCCACCATCTTGCAACTTTTATGTAAGTAGGTTTTCAAGAAAATCATCATTTCTCTTTTAAATATGTCTGGAACAGGCATGATGGTAGTGTCAACCTGTTGGAGTTTTTGTTGCTGGAAGAAGTTGTACAAAAGGATTGGTTTTTACATTGACCAGTTACTGAATCAAGCGCAGGAATACATTGGAAATTTAGCTGGGGGTTCCTTTTCCCAGCAGACTACTTCTAGAACGAGCTTGTACACTGAAGCTGACTCTTTTGCTCTCTTTTTGTTTCTTTCCTATTTTCTTGGCTTCTTTGCCACTATCTAGACAATTTTGGAACTTTGTTCCCAACTAAAATGGTTTCAATAGTCTGATTGTGATCATACATTTTTACAAGGAATTTTTAAAATCTTTCCTCGAGTCCAGAAAGTCAAGGACTTAGATCTTTTTCTTCCCTTATCAATATTGCCATGAAATTGATAAATAAAGACCAACTCTTTATTTTTGTTTTTAACCCACGTAGATAATTCCCATCCATTAATCCATTTTGTGGACCAATAGCTGCCATTCTGATGGAAGCTGTCACTTCTTAACAATAGGCATTCTGTGACTATGTTGACTGCACTTTGGGTGAAGATCCTAACTGGTCTTAGATATACATAGGGAGAAATTTGCTCAGCCAGTGTCAGTCTTAAGCATGCGTATCAGAAGATCTTTCTAGAGCTGGGAATTTTCCCATGAAAGGGATTCAGTTAGGGAAGAGACACTTGTGCCAGAGTTTTACATTCTTCTTGAACACTGCTTAAGGAACTTAGATGCCATGTCCATTTGGATCTCTGTCTGCACAGAACTTTGTCATGCCAGCGCTTTGAAATGCATCTTGAAGAGAATTCACTAGCACAGAATGAAAGAGAGTGGAAGGGGTTGGTGGGGCTAACCAGGCCCAACCCCCCTGCCTAAACCAGGATACCTAGAGCCTCTTGCCCAGGATTCTATCTGGGTGTACTTTTAATGTCTTCAAAGATCCAGGCTCCACAATCTTTCTGGGCAGTCTGTGCCGTGGTTCAGTCACCCTGACAGTAAAGAAACATTTACTGATGTTCAAAGGCAATCTCCTGTATTTCAGTGTGTGCCCACTGCCTCTTGTCTTTTCCCTCAGCATCACTGAAAAGACACTGATTCCCTCCCCTTTGCACTATTGCTTCCATATGTATGTGTGATGCCATGTAGAGGTATGTCAAAAACCTCCCTGAAGCCCAGGCAGATAATATTCCCTTCATCTACCAGTCAAGTTGATTCATCAGAGGAGTTTAAAGTGATGTTCAGCATGAAATTCCCCTGAAAAATCATGCTAACTACATTATTTGGTCATCTGTCATGTGCCTGGCAAGGATTTCCAGGAAGAGCTGCTTCATCAACTTCCTGGGGATAAAAAAGAGGCTGGCTGGTTTGTACTATGGCGAGTCCTCTTAATTGCCTTTTTTGAAGATGGGTGTCATTTGCTAACATCCACTCTTTAGCTCCTCTTCTCATCTACACCTCGGCAAAAAGCTTTTCCACTATGTCTGGCTAGGAAAAACTGTGCCAGCACAGAAAACATCTCCCATCGTGTTCTAGAAGTTGCACGGATGTCTGCCAAGTGTTTGGCAGGAAGAAAAGAAAAGTTGTCCAAAACAGCTTCCAATCGAATGTTCCTGTGATTGGAAAAGTCAGGAGAGTGCAAAGGTACTGTTTTCTATCAGTTGGCAAGGTGCGCACACAATCCCAGTGTTGCACAGCTTGCTTCTTCACCTTCCCGAAGCTGCCGCTCTCGCCGGCTGCCGGAGCCCAAGAAGCGGCTTCTTCGCGCAAAGACGATTGTGCCGCTCACAGTGCTCTCCTTAGCGCGGCTTCTGCCGAAAGACGCCCGGCAGCGGCTCTTACCTCCGGAGAGCATCCTACCTTCGTCTTTAGCTCCTCTTCTCATCTACACCTCGGCAAAACGCTTTTCCACTATGTCTGGCTAGGAAAAACTGTGCCAGCACAGAAAACATCTCCCATCGTGTTCTAGAAGTTGCACGGATGTCTGCCAAGTGTTTGGCAGGAAGAAAAGAAAAGTTGTCCAAAACAGCTTCCAATCGAATGTTCCTGTGATTGGAAAAGTCAGGAGAGTGCAAAGGTACTGTTTTCTATCAGTTGGCAAGGTGCGCACACAATCCCAGTGTTGTACAGCTTGCTTCTTCACCTTCCCGAAGCTGCCGCTCTCGCCGGCTGCCGGAGCCCAAGAAGCGGCTTCTTCGCGCAAAGACGATTGTGCCGCTCACAGGGCTCTCCTTAGCGCGGCTTCTGCCGAAAGACGCCCGGCAGCGGCTCTTACCTCCGGAGAGCATCCTACCTTCGTCTTTCGCGTCTTTTGTAGTCTACATCTTAGCAAAACGCTTTTCCACTATGTCTGGCTAGGAAAAACTGTGCCAGCACAGAAAACATCTCCCATCGTGTTCTAGAAGTTGCACGGATGTCTGCCAAGTGTTTGGCAGGAAGAAAAGAAAAGTTGTCCAAAACAGCTTCCAATCGAATGTTCCTGTGATTGGAAAAGTCAGGAGAGTGCAAAGGTACTGTTTTCTATCAGTTGGCAAGGTGCGCACACAATCCCAGTGTTGTACAGCTTGCTTCTTCACCTTCCCGAAGCTGCCGCTCTCGCCGGCTGCCGGAGCCCAAGAAGCGGCTTCTTCGCGCAAAGACGATTGTGCCGCTCACAGTGCTCTCCTTAGCGCGGCTTCTGCCGAAAGACGCCCGGCAGCGGCTCTTACCTCCGGAGACCATCCTACCTTCGTCTTTCGCGTCTTTTGTAGTCTACATCTTAGCAAAACGCTTTTCCACTATGTCTGGCTAGGAAAAACTGTGCCAGCACAGAAAACATCTCCCATCGTGTTCTAGAAGTTGCACGGATGTCTGCCAAGTGTTTGGCAGGAAGAAAAGAAAAGTTGTCCAAAACAGCTTCCAATCGAATGTTCCTGTGATTGGAAAAGTCAGGAGAGTGCAAAGGTACTGTTTTCTATCAGTTGGCAAGGTGCGCACACAATCCCAGTGTTGTACAGCTTGCTTCTTCACCTTCCCGAAGCTGCCGCTCTCGCCGGCTGCCGGAGCCCAAGAAGCGGCTTCTTCGCGCAAAGACGATTGTGCCGCTCACAGGGCTCTCCTTAGCGCGGCTTCTGCCGAAAGACGCCCGGCAGCGGCTCTTACCTCCGGAGAGCATCCTACCTTCGTCTTTCGCGTCTTTTGTAGTCTACATCTTAGCAAAACGCTTTTCCACTATGTCTGGCTAGGAAAAACTGTGCCAGCACAGAAAACATCTCCCATCGTGTTCTAGAAGTTGCACGGATGTCTGCCAAGTGTTTGGCAGGAAGAAAAGAAAAGTTGTCCAAAACAGCTTCCAATCGAATGTTCCTGTGATTGGAAAAGTCAGGAGAGTGCAAAGGTACTGTTTTCTATCAGTTGGCAAGGTGCGCACACAATCCCAGTGTTGTACAGCTTGCTTCTTCACCTTCCCGAAGCTGCCGCTCTCGCCGGCTGCCGGAGCCCAAGAAGCGGCTTCTTCGCGCAAAGACGATTGTGCCGCTCACAGGGCTCTCCTTAGCGCGGCTTCTGTCGAAAGACGCCCGGCAGCGGCTCTTACCTCCGGAGAGCATCCTACCTTCGTCTTTCGCGTCTTTTGTAGTCTACATCTTAGCAAAACGCTTTTCCATTATGTCTGGCTAGGAAAAACTGTGCCAGCACAGAAAACATCTCCCATCGTGTTCTAGAAGTTGCACGGATGTCTGCCAAGTGTTTGGCAGGAAGAAAAGAAAAGTTGTCCAAAACAGCTTCCAATCGAATGTTCCTGTGATTGGAAAAGTCAGGAGAGTGCAAAGGTACTGTTTTCTATCAGTTGGCAAGGTGCGCACACAATCCCAGTGTTGTACAGCTTGCTTCTTCACCTTCCCGAAGCTGCCGCTCTCGCCGGCTGCCGGAGCCCAAGAAGCGGCTTCTTCGCGCAAAGACGATTGTGCCGCTCACAGTGCTCTCCTTAGCGCGGCTTCTGCCGAAAGACGCCCGGCAGCGGCTCTTACCTCCGGAGACCATCCTACCTTCGTCTTTCGCGTCTTTTGTAGTCTACATCTTAGCAAAACGCTTTTCCACTATGTCTGGCTAGGAAAAACTGTGCCAGCACAGAAAACATCTCCCATCGTGTTCTAGAAGTTGCACGGATGTCTGCCAAGTGTTTGGCAGGAAGAAAAGAAAAGTTGTCCAAAACAGCTTCCAATCGAATGTTCCTGTGATTGGAAAAGTCAGGAGAGTGCAAAGGTACTGTTTTCTATCAGTTGGCAAGGTGCGCACACAATCCCAGTGTTGTACAGCTTGCTTCTTCACCTTCCCGAAGCTGCCGCTCTCGCCGGCTGCCGGAGCCCAAGAAGCGGCTTCTTCGCGCAAAGACGATTGTGCCGCTCACAGGGCTCTCCTTAGCGCGGCTTCTGCCGAAAGACGCCCGGCAGCGGCTCTTACCTCCGGAGAGCATCCTACCTTCGTCTTTCGCGTCTTTTGTAGTCTACATCTTAGCAAAACGCTTTTCCACTATGTCTGGCTAGGAAAAACTGTGCCAGCACAGAAAACATCTCCCATCGTGTTCTAGAAGTTGCACGGATGTCTGCCAAGTGTTTGGCAGGAAGAAAAGAAAAGTTGTCCAAAACAGCTTCCAATCGAATGTTCCTGTGATTGGAAAAGTCAGGAGAGTGCAAAGGTACTGTTTTCTATCAGTTGGCAAGGTGCGCACACAATCCCAGTGTTGTACAGCTTGCTTCTTCACCTTCCCGAAGCTGCCGCTCTCGCCGGCTGCCGGAGCCCAAGAAGCGGCTTCTTCGCGCAAAGACGATTGTGCCGCTCACAGTGCTCTCCTTAGCGCGGCTTCTGCCGAAAGACGCCCGGCAGCGGCTCTTACCTCCGGAGAGCATCCTACCTTCGTCTTTCGCGTCTTTTGTAGTCTACATCTTAGCAAAACGCTTTTCCACTATGTCTGGCTAGGAAAAACTGTGCCAGCACAGAAAACATCTCCCATCGTGTTCTAGAAGTTGCACGGATGTCTGCCAAGTGTTTGGCAGGAAGAAAAGAAAAGTTGTCCAAAACAGCTTCCAATCGAATGTTCCTGTGATTGGAAAAGTCAGGAGAGTGCAAAGGTACTGTTTTCTATCAGTTGGCAAGGTGCGCACACAATCCCAGTGTTGTACAGCTTGCTTCTTCACCTTCCCGAAGCTGCCGCTCTCGCCGGCTGCCGGAGCCCAAGAAGCGGCTTCTTCGCGCAAAGACGATTGTGCCGCTCACAGTGCTCTCCTTAGCGCGGCTTCTGCCGAAAGACGCCCGGCAGCGGCTCTTACCTCCGGAGACCATCCTACCTTCGTCTTTCGCGTCTTTTGTAGTCTACATCTTAGCAAAACGCTTTTCCACTATGTCTGGCTAGGAAAAACTGTGCCAGCACAGAAAACATCTCCCATCGTGTTCTAGAAGTTGCACGGATGTCTGCCAAGTGTTTGGCAGGAAGAAAAGAAAAGTTGTCCAAAACAGCTTCCAATCGAATGTTCCTGTGATTGGAAAAGTCAGGAGAGTGCAAAGGTACTGTTTTCTATCAGTTGGCAAGGTGCGCACACAATCCCAGTGTTGTACAGCTTGCTTCTTCACCTTCCCGAAGCTGCCGCTCTCGCCGGCTGCCGGAGCCCAAGAAGCGGCTTCTTCGCGCAAAGACGATTGTGCCGCTCACAGGGCTCTCCTTAGCGCGGCTTCTGCCGAAAGACGCCCGGCAGCGGCTCTTACCTCCGGAGAGCATCCTACCTTCGTCTTTAGCTTCTCTTCTCATCTACACCTCGGCAAAAAGCTTTTCCACTATGTCTGGCTAGGAAAAACTGTGCCAGCACAGAAAACATCTCCCATCGTGTTCTAGAAGTTGCACGGATGTCTGCCAAGTGTTTGGCAGGAAGAAAAGAAAAGTTGTCCAAAACAGCTTCCAATCGAATGTTCCTGTGATTGGAAAAGTCAGGAGAGTGCAAAGGTACTGTTTTCTATCAGTTGGCAAGGTGCGCACACAATCCCAGTGTTGTACAGCTTGCTTCTTCACCTTCCCGAAGCTGCCGCTCTCGCCGGCTGCCGGAGCCCAAGAAGCGGCTTCTTCGCGCAAAGACGATTGTGCCGCTCACAGGGCTCTCCTTAGCGCGGCTTCTGCCGAAAGACGCCCGGCAGCGGCTCTTACCTCCGGAGAGCATCCTACCTTCGTCTTTCGCGTCTTTTGTAGTCTACATCTTAGCAAAACGCTTTTCCATTATGTCTGGCTAGGAAAAACTGTGCCAGCACAGAAAACATCTCCCATCGTGTTCTAGAAGTTGCACGGATGTCTGCCAAGTGTTTGGCAGGAAGAAAAGAAAAGTTGTCCAAAACAGCTTCCAATCGAATGTTCCTGTGATTGGAAAAGTCAGGAGAGTGCAAAGGTACTGTTTTCTATCAGTTGGCAAGGTGCGCACACAATCCCAGTGTTGTACAGCTTGCTTCTTCACCTTCCCGAAGCTGCCGCTCTCGCCGGCTGCCGGAGCCCAAGAAGCGGCTTCTTCGCGCAAAGACGATTGTGCCGCTCACAGTGCTCTCCTTAGCGCGGCTTCTGCCGAAAGACGCCCGGCAGCGGCTCTTACCTCCGGAGACCATCCTACCTTCGTCTTTCGCGTCTTTTGTAGTCTACATCTTAGCAAAACGCTTTTCCACTATGTCTGGCTAGGAAAAACTGTGCCAGCACAGAAAACATCTCCCATCGTGTTCTAGAAGTTGCACGGATGTCTGCCAAGTGTTTGGCAGGAAGAAAAGAAAAGTTGTCCAAAACAGCTTCCAATCGAATGTTCCTGTGATTGGAAAAGTCAGGAGAGTGCAAAGGTACTGTTTTCTATCAGTTGGCAAGGTGCGCACACAATCCCAGTGTTGTACAGCTTGCTTCTTCACCTTCCCGAAGCTGCCGCTCTCGCCGGCTGCCGGAGCCCAAGAAGCGGCTTCTTCGCGCAAAGACGATTGTGCCGCTCACAGTGCTCTCCTTAGCGCGGCTTCTGCCGAAAGACGCCCGGCAGCGGCTCTTACCTCCGGAGAGCATCCTACCTTCGTCTTTCGCGTCTTTTGTAGTCTACATCTTAGCAAAACGCTTTTCCACTATGTCTGGCTAGGAAAAACTGTGCCAGCACAGAAAACATCTCCCATCGTGTTCTAGAAGTTGCACGGATGTCTGCCAAGTGTTTGGCAGGAAGAAAAGAAAAGTTGTCCAAAACAGCTTCCAATCGAATGTTCCTGTGATTGGAAAAGTCAGGAGAGTGCAAAGGTACTGTTTTCTATCAGTTGGCAAGGTGCGCACACAATCCCAGTGTTGTACAGCTTGCTTCTTCACCTTCCCGAAGCTGCCGCTCTCGCCGGCTGCCGGAGCCCAAGAAGCGGCTTCTTCGCGCAAAGACGATTGTGCCGCTCACAGTGCTCTCCTTAGCGCGGCTTCTGCCGAAAGACGCCCGGCAGCGGCTCTTACCTCCGGAGAGCATCCTACCTTCGTCTTTCGCGTCTTTTGTAGTCTACATCTTAGCAAAACGCTTTTCCACTATGTCTGGCTAGGAAAAACTGTGCCAGCACAGAAAACATCTCCCATCGTGTTCTAGAAGTTGCACGGATGTCTGCCAAGTGTTTGGCAGGAAGAAAAGAAAAGTTGTCCAAAACAGCTTCCAATCGAATGTTCCTGTGATTGAAAAAGTCAGGAGAGTGCAAAGGTACTGTTTTCTATCAGTTGGCAAGGTGCGCACACAATCCCAGTGTTGTACAGCTTGCTTCTTCACCTTCCCGAAGCTGCCGCTCTCGCCGGCTGCCGGAGCCCAAGAAGCGGCTTCTTCGCGCAAAGACGATTGTGCCGCTCACAGTGCTCTCCTTAGCGCGGCTTCTGCCGAAAGACGCCCGGCAGCGGCTCTTACCTCCGGAGACCATCCTACCTTCGTCTTTCGCGTCTTTTGTAGTCTACATCTTAGCAAAACGCTTTTCCACTATGTCTGGCTAGGAAAAACTGTGCCAGCACAGAAAACATCTCCCATCGTGTTCTAGAAGTTGCACGGATGTCTGCCAAGTGTTTGGCAGGAAGAAAAGAAAAGTTGTCCAAAACAGCTTCCAATCGAATGTTCCTGTGATTGGAAAAGTCAGGAGAGTGCAAAGGTACTGTTTTCTATCAGTTGGCAAGGTGCGCACACAATCCCAGTGTTGTACAGCTTGCTTCTTCACCTTCCCGAAGCTGCCGCTCTCGCCGGCTGCCGGAGCCCAAGAAGCGGCTTCTTCGCGCAAAGACGATTGTGCCGCTCACAGGGCTCTCCTTAGCGCGGCTTCTGCCGAAAGACGCCCGGCAGCGGCTCTTACCTCCGGAGAGCATCCTACCTTCGTCTTTAGCTTCTCTTCTCATCTACACCTCGGCAAAAAGCTTTTCCACTATGTCTGGCTAGGAAAAACTGTGCCAGCACAGAAAACATCTCCCATCGTGTTCTAGAAGTTGCACGGATGTCTGCCAAGTGTTTGGCAGGAAGAAAAGAAAAGTTGTCCAAAACAGCTTCCAATCGAATGTTCCTGTGATTGGAAAAGTCAGGAGAGTGCAAAGGTACTGTTTTCTATCAGTTGGCAAGGTGCGCACACAATCCCAGTGTTGTACAGCTTGCTTCTTCACCTTCCCGAAGCTGCCGCTCTCGCCGGCTGCCGGAGCCCAAGAAGCGGCTTCTTCGCGCAAAGACGATTGTGCCGCTCACAGGGCTCTCCTTAGCGCGGCTTCTGCCGAAAGACGCCCGGCAGCGGCTCTTACCTCCGGAGAGCATCCTACCTTCGTCTTTCGCGTCTTTTGTAGTCTACATCTTAGCAAAACGCTTTTCCACTATGTCTGGCTAGGAAAAACTGTGCCAGCACAGAAAACATCTCCCATCGTGTTCTAGAAGTTGCACGGATGTCTGCCAAGTGTTTGGCAGGAAGAAAAGAAAAGTTGTCCAAAACAGCTTCCAATCGAATGTTCCTGTGATTGGAAAAGTCAGGAGAGTGCAAAGGTACTGTTTTCTATCAGTTGGCAAGGTGCGCACACAATCCCAGTGTTGTACAGCTTGCTTCTTCACCTTCCCGAAGCTGCCGCTCTCGCCGGCTGCCGGAGCCCAAGAAGCGGCTTCTTCGCGCAAAGACGATTGTGCCGCTCACAGTGCTCTCCTTAGCGCGGCTTCTGCCGAAAGACGCCCGGCAGCGGCTCTTACCTCCGGAGAGCATCCTACCTTCGTCTTTCGCGTCTTTTGTAGTCTACATCTTAGCAAAACGCTTTTCCACTATGTCTGGCTAGGAAAAACTGTGCCAGCACAGAAAACATCTCCCATCGTGTTCTAGAAGTTGCACGGATGTCTGCCAAGTGTTTGGCAGGAAGAAAAGAAAAGTTGTCCAAAACAGCTTCCAATCGAATGTTCCTGTGATTGGAAAAGTCAGGAGAGTGCAAAGGTACTGTTTTCTATCAGTTGGCAAGGTGCGCACACAATCCCAGTGTTGTACAGCTTGCTTCTTCACCTTCCCGAAGCTGCCACTCTCGGGAGGTAAGAGCCGCTGCCGGGCGTCTTTCGGCAGAAGCCGCGCTAAGGAGAGCACTGTGAGCGGCACAATCGTCTTTGCGCGAAGAAGCCGCTTCTTGGGCTCCGGCAGCCGGCGAGAGCGGCAGCTTCGGGAAGGTGAAGAAGCAAGCTGTACAACACTGGGATTGTGTGCGCACCTTGCCAACTGATAGAAAACAGTACCTTTGCACTCTCCTGACTTTTCCAATCACAGGAACATTCGATTGGAAGCTGTTTTGGACAACTTTTCTTTTCTTCCTGCCAAACACTTGGCAGACATCCGTGCAACTTCTAGAACACGATGGGAGATGTTTTCTGTGCTGGCACAGTTTTTCCTAGCCAGACATAGTGGAAAAGCGTTTTGCTAAGATGTAGACTACAAAAGACGCGAAAGACGAAGGTAGGATGCTCTCCGGAGGTAAGAGCCGCTGCCGGGCGTCTTTCGGCAGAAGCCGCGCTAAGGAGAGCACTGTGAGCGGCACAATCGTCTTTGCGCGAAGAAGCCGCTTCTTGGGCTCCGGCAGCCGGCGAGAGCGGCAGCTTCGGGAAGGTGAAGAAGCAAGCTGTGCAACACTGGGATTGTGTGCGCACCTTGCCAACTGATAGAAAACAGTACCTTTGCACTCTCCTGACTTTTCCAATCACAGGAACATTCGATTGGAAGCTGTTTTGGACAACTTTTCTTTTCTTCCTGCCAAACACTTGGCAGACATCCGTGCAACTTCTAGAACACGATGGGAGATGTTTTCTGTGCTGGCACAGTTTTTCCTAGCCAGACATAGTGGAAAAGCGTTTTGCTAAGATGTAGACTACAAAAGACGCGAAAGACGAAGGTAGGATGCTCTCCGGAGGTAAGAGCCGCTGCCGGGCGTCTTTCGGCAGAAGCCGCGCTAAGGAGAGCACTGTGAGCGGCACAATCGTCTTTGCGCGAAGAAGCCGCTTCTTGGGCTCCGGCAGCCGGCGAGAGCGGCAGCTTCGGGAAGGTGAAGAAGCAAGCTGTACAACACTGGGATTGTGTGCGCACCTTGCCAACTGATAGAAAACAGTACCTTTGCACTCTCCTGACTTTTCCAATCACAGGAACATTCGATTGGAAGCTGTTTTGGACAACTTTTCTTTTCTTCCTGCCAAACACTTGGCAGACATCCGTGCAACTTCTAGAACACGATGGGAGATGTTTTCTGTGCTGGCACAGTTTTTCCTAGCCAGACATAGTGGAAAAGCGTTTTGCTAAGATGTAGACTACAAAAGACGCGAAAGACGAAGGTAGGATGCTCTCCGGAGGTAAGAGCCGCTGCCGGGCGTCTTTCGGCAGAAGCCGCGCTAAGGAGAGCCCTGTGAGCGGCACAATCGTCTTTGCGCGAAGAAGCCGCTTCTTCGGTTCCGGGAGCCGGCGAGAGCGGCAGCTTCGGGAAGGTGAAGAAGCAAGCTGTACAACACTGGGATTGTGTGCGCACCTTGCCAACTGATAGAAAACAGTACCTTTGCACTCTCCTGACTTTTCCAATCACAGGAACATTCGATTGGAAGCTGTTTTGGACAACTTTTCTTTTCTTCCTGCCAAACACTTGGCAGACATCCGTGCAACTTCTAGAACACGATGGGAGATGTTTTCTGTGCTGGCACAGTTTTTCCTAGCCAGACATAGTGGAAAAGCGTTTTGCTAAGATGTAGACTACAAAAGACGCGAAAGACGAAGGTAGGATGCTCTCCGGAGGTAAGAGCCGCTGCCGGGCGTCTTTCGGCAGAAGCCGCGCTAAGGAGAGCACTGTGAGCGGCACAATCGTCTTTGCGCGAAGAAGCCGCTTCTTCGGTTCCGGGAGCCGGCGAGAGCGGCAGCTTCGGGAAGGTGAAGAAGCAAGCTGTACAACACTGGGATTGTGTGCGCATCTTGCCAACTGATAGAAAACAGTACCTTTGCACTCTCCTGACTTTTCCAATCACAGGAACATTCGATTGGAAGCTGTTTTGGACAACTTTTCTTTTCTTCCTGCCAAACACTTGGCAGACATCCGTGCAACTTCTAGAACACGATGGGAGATGTTTTCTGTGCTGGCACAGTTTTTCCTAGCCAGACATAGTGGAAAAGCGTTTTGCTAAGATGTAGACTACAAAAGACGCGAAAGACGAAGGTAGGATGCTCTCCGGAGGTAAGAGCCGCTGCCGGGCGTCTTTCGGCAGAAGCCGCGCTAAGGAGAGCCCTGTGAGCGGCACAATCGTCTTTGCGCGAAGAAGCCGCTTCTTGGGCTCCGGCAGCCGGCGAGAGCGGCAGCTTCGGGAAGGTGAAGAAGCAAGCTGTACAACACTGGGATTGTGTGCGCACCTTGCCAACTGATAGAAAACAGTACCTTTGCACTCTCCTGACTTTTCCAATCACAGGAACATTCGATTGGAAGCTGTTTTGGACAACTTTTCTTTTCTTCCTGCCAAACACTTGGCAGACATCCGTGCAACTTCTAGAACACGATGGGAGATGTTTTCTGTGCTGGCACAGTTTTTCCTAGCCAGACATAGTGGAAAAGCGTTTTGCCGAGGTGTAGATGAGAAGAGGAGCTAAAGACGAAGGTAGGATGCTCTCCGGAGGTAAGAGCCGCTGCCGGGCGTCTTTCGGCAGAAGCCGCGCTAAGGAGAGCCCTGTGAGCGGCACAATCGTCTTTGCGCGAAGAAGCCGCTTCTTGGGCTCCGGCAGCCGGCGAGAGCGGCAGCTTCGGGAAGGTGAAGAAGCAAGCTGTACAACACTGGGATTGTGTGCGCACCTTGCCAACTGATAGAAAACAGTACCTTTGCACTCTCCTGACTTTTCCAATCACATGAACATTCGATTGGAAGCTGTTTTGGACAACTTTTCTTTTCTTCCTGCCAAACACTTGGCAGACATCCGTGCAACTTCTAGAACACGATAGGAGATGTTTTCTGTGCTGGCACAGTTTTTCCTAGCCAGACATAGTGGAAAAGCGTTTTGCCGAGGTGTAGATGAGAAGAGGAGCTAAAGACGAAGGTAGGATGCTCTCCGGAGGTAAGAGCCGCTGCCGGGCGTCTTTCGGCAGAAGCCGCGCTAAGGAGAGCCCTGTGAGCGGCACAATCGTCTTTGCGCGAAGAAGCCGCTTCTTGGGCTCCGGCAGCCGGCGAGAGCGGCAGCTTCGGGAAGGTGAAGAAGCAAGCTGTACAACACTGGGATTGTGTGCGCACCTTGCCAACTGATAGAAAACAGTACCTTTGCACTCTCCTGACTTTTCCAATCACATGAACATTCGATTGGAAGCTGTTTTGGACAACTTTTCTTTTCTTCCTGCCAAACACTTGGCAGACATCCGTGCAACTTCTAGAACACGATGGGAGATGTTTTCTGTGCTGGCACAGTTTTTCCTAGCCAGACATAGTGGAAAAGCGTTTTGCCGAGGTGTAGATGAGAAGAGGAGCTAAAGACGAAGGTAGGATGCTCTCCGGAGGTAAGAGCCGCTGCCGGGCGTCTTTCGGCAGAAGCCGCGCTAAGGAGAGCACTGTGAGCGGCACAATCGTCTTTGCGCGAAGAAGCCGCTTCTTGGGCTCCGGCAGCCGGCGAGAGCGGCAGCTTCGGGAAGGTGAAGAAGCAAGCTGTACAACACTGGGATTGTGTGCGCACCTTGCCAACTGATAGAAAACAGAACCTTTGCACTCTCCTGACTTTTCCAATCACAGGAACATTCGATTGGAAGCTGTTTTGGACAACTTTTCTTTTCTTCCTGCCAAACACTTGGCAGACATCCGTGCAACTTCTAGAACACGATGGGAGATGTTTTCTGTGCTGGCACAGTTTTTCCTAGCCAGACATAGTGGAAAAGCTTTTTGCCGAGGTGTAGATGAGAAGAGGAGCTAAAGAGTGGATGTTAGCAAATGACACCCATCTTCAAAAAAGGCAATTAAGAGGACTCGCCATAGTACAAACCAGCCAGCCTCTTTTTTATCCCCAGGAAGTTGATGAAGCAGCTCTTCCTGGAAATCCTTGCCAGGCACATGACAGATGACCAAATAATGTAGTTAGCATGATTTTTCAGGGGAATTTCATGCTGAACATCACTTTAAACTCCTCTGATGAATCAACTTGACTGGTAGATGAAGGGAATATTATCTGCCTGGGCTTCAGGGAGGTTTTTGACATACCTCTACATGGCATCACACATACATATGGAAGCAATAGTGCAAAGGGGAGGGAATCAGTGTCTTTTCAGTGATGCTGAGGGAAAAGACAAGAGGCAGTGGGCACACACTGAAATACAGGAGATTGCCTTTGAACATCAGTAAATGTTTCTTTACTGTCAGGGTGACTGAACCACGGCACAGACTGCCCAGAAAGATTGTGGAGCCTGGATCTTTGAAGACATTAAAAGTACACCCAGATAGAATCCTGGGCAAGAGGCTCTAGGTATCCTGGTTTAGGCAGGGGGGTTGGGCCTGGTTAGCCCCACCAACCCCTTCCACTCTCTTTCATTCTGTGCTAGTGAATTCTCTTCAAGATGCATTTCAAAGCGCTGGCATGACAAAGTTCTGTGCAGACAGAGATCCAAATGGACATGGCATCTAAGTTCCTTAAGCAGTGTTCAAGAAGAATGTAAAACTCTGGCACAAGTGTCTCTTCCCTAACTGAATCCCTTTCATGGGAAAATTCCCAGCTCTAGAAAGATCTTCTGATACGCATGCTTAAGACTGACACTGGCTGAGCAAATTTCTCCCTATGTATATCTAAGACCAGTTAGGATCTTCACCCAAAGTGCAGTCAACATAGTCACAGAATGCCTATTGTTAAGAAGTGACAGCTTCCATCAGAATGGCAGCTATTGGTCCACAAAATGGATTAATGGATGGGAATTATCTACGTGGGTTAAAAACAAAAATAAAGAGTTGGTCTTTATTTATCAATTTCATGGCAATATTGATAAGGGAAGAAAAAGATCTAAGTCCTTGACTTTCTGGACTCGAGGAAAGATTTTAAAAATTCCTTGTAAAAATGTATGATCACAATCAGACTATTGAAACCATTTTAGTTGGGAACAAAGTTCCAAAATTGTCTAGATAGTGGCAAAGAAGCCAAGAAAATAGGAAAGAAACAAAAAGAGAGCAAAAGAGTCAGCTTCAGTGTACAAGCTCGTTCTAGAAGTAGTCTGCTGGGAAAAGGAACCCCCAGCTAAATTTCCAATGTATTCCTGCGCTTGATTCAGTAACTGGTCAATGTAAAAACCAATCCTTTTGTACAACTTCTTCCAGCAACAAAAACTCCAACAGGTTGACACTACCATCATGCCTGTTCCAGACATATTTAAAAGAGAAATGATGATTTTCTTGAAAACCTACTTACATAAAAGTTGCAAGATGGTGGAGGGATTCCCACATCCTCCTTCCTCCATCTGGCTTGAAAGTATATTTGATAAAATATGCAACAAAGCACATGATTTATAAGGGAGAGTCAAATGGATGATTTGGGAATCGATCTCTTGTTGATAGTAAACTTCATATCCACTCGGTGTGACCTTTTTAAAACAAAATGTGGAGCTGAGGCATGAATCTGCCACAACAATTGTAAAGCAAACATACACACTCCCCTTCATATGCCCCCCCCTCCACACACACCTAGGCACACACAGAGATCAGCATAGCAGATCATGAACACCTTGGAAAAGACTGAAATGCTAAATGCCTCTCTTGATGGGCAAAAGAGCTGGTGCAGTAATTCAAATGCCTGGTACAAAAATTCTGTTTAATATTTAGCTCCTATTTAAAACACAGCTTTTCATTTCATTCTATTTACAGAATATTTTCATTTCATTTGTTTCTTTAAAATTACTTAGTTCTCACCTGTTGTATGTCTAGGAATATTTTCTTCCAAAAATAGAAAAAAATAGATGATATCTTTTCAGCAGAAAACATTGGTTGATACAATTTTAAACCATCATGATATGGAAGAATTCTTCTGTCCCTCTCGAAGGTGGAAGAAGCATTTGGATCACAGATCATCTACAATGAAATACTTGACATGTTTAAGATGCTTTCAATCAATTTTGATCGTCAATTGCTTATTTGTTGTAAACAGTAATTTTTCAGTGAAGGGAAAGTGTGTGTGGTATATCTACATGATATGTTCAAAGGCAGTTCCTACTAATGGCCAGGCTGAATTCCAGTAAATAATGTCCCGAATGATATTTTGCCGCCTTCTTTGGCACTTCATGAAATCTTACCCCGATGAAGTGCTGAAACAAAGAGATTTTCTCTTAGAGAGTGTCTCATGTTGTAACCTATCCCATGGATTTTATGCTGTAATTCTTATCTCTTTTAAAATTTACTATCTTCTGTACAGTTTTCATGAAACTTTCTGTTACAGTAGTGAATAGCACAGATAAATGTCATTTTGTACAACTTTGAATTTACCCCAAGAGCTGAGAGAAAACTTGATCCTATACTTCAATCCGAGTTTCTTCTATAGTCCAACTTTGTTTCTCTACCATCAAGCTTCTCCTTTGTTGCTGCTCCAAGCCCCGTCCAAGGTGACCTTGAATACTTTCAGGGATGGGACACCCACAACTTCTCTGGGCAACCTGTTCCAGTGTTCCAGCACTCCCACAGTAAAAAAGGCCTTCCTTTCATCTAATATGTGTAGGAAATCATAAATCTAGGCATAGAAGCTTGGAGTGCAAATTTGAAATTCTTTGGATTTGAAGCACATTTTATATGAATACTGACTTACAGATGACTAAAAGATGTTGATGGGCATTTGAGCTGACAAGTTTTGAAAAAGTGCACGGAAATTAAAATTGAAACCACTAAAATTAAAAACTCCTTGCCATTTTCTTTTTCCTCTCCTATTCAAAATTGCATATGTCAGATATCAGGGCTTCATGCAAACCTCTCAGATGCTCTCAGAGAAAAAGCTTTTCTTTCAGACTAAGTTGCGGTTGACGTAGAACACTAGCAGGAGTGAAAGATTTTCTGGGCATCGGGGCAGCCCGTTCTCCTTGGATTTGTGTGCAGAATGCATTTTATCCAAACTGGAAAATAGATCCCAGCTCTGTTCTATTCATCATTCTTACTTCATCAGGCCAGAAGATTCTGTGAAAAGTAGCCTGTGGACCTTGAAGACAGCGCATGTGAACCAGATGAGAGGTGATAGAGAAGTTGAGGGAGAGAAGAAAGAGCATGAGGCTGAAACCAGAAAGTATTTCTCCACGTGATCATGGAAGATTGCAGGAGCCACTTGGTACTATCAAACCAGCCCAACTTGGCACTGGTGCCACCTTGGGTCTGGGAGCCATGTTGCATATCGTGCATTTTAAGGAGCCAGCTGGCCACACCCAGCCATATGCCCCCAAACACAAACCAAGGCCCTTTTCTCTGGCAAACAAAACTCAGCTGCCCTGCTTCTGGATGGCAGATTGCAGGAACCACTTGGTACTATCAAACCAGCCCAACTTGGCACTGGTGCCACCATGGGTCTGGTCACCATCCTGCCTATTGTAGCTTTTCAGGAGCCAGCCGGTCACTCTCAGCCATAGGCCCCCAAACACAAACCTCGGCCCGTTTCCCTGGCAAACAAAAGTAAGCTGCCCCGCTTCTGGATGGCAGATTGCAGGAGCTACTTAGTACTATCAAATCAGCCCGACTTGGCACAGGTGCCACCTTGGATCTGGGAACCATCCTGTGTATCGTGGATTTTCAGGGGCCAGCCAGCCACTCTCAGCCATATGCCCCCAAAAACAAACCACGGACCTTTTCTCTGGCAAACAAAACTCAACTGCCCCTCTTCTGGATGGCAAATTTTAGGACGCACTTTGTACTACGAAAACCGCCCGACGTGGCACTGGTGCCACCTTGTGTCAGGGAACCATCCTGCATATCGAGCTTTTTAATGAGCCAGCCGGCCACGCCCAGCCATATACCCCCAAAAACAAACCACGGACCATTTCTCATGGAAACAAAAATCCGCTGCCCCGCGTCTGGATGGCAGATTGCAGGAGCCACTTTGCACCATCAAACCAGCCCGACTTGGCACTGGTGCCACCTTGGGTCTGGGAACAATCCTGCGTATCGTACATATTCAGGAACCAGCCGAACACTCCCAGCCACAGGCCCCCAAACACAAACAACGGCCCATTTCCCTGGCAAACAAAAGTCAGCTGCCCCGCTTCTGGATGGCAGATTGCAGGAGCCACTTGGTGTAATCAAACCAGCCCGACTTGGCACTGGTGCCACCTTGGGTCTGGGAACCATCCTGCGTATCGTGGATTCTAAGGAGCCAGCCGGCCACTCCCAGCCACAGGCCCCAAAACAAAATCAACGGCGCTGTTCCCTGGAAAACAAAACACGCCTGCCAACTTTTTGATGGAGTTTGCAGGAGCCACTTGGTACTATCAAACCAGCCCGACTTGGCACTGGTGCCACCTTGGGTCTGGGAAACATCCTGCGTATCGTGGATTCTTAGGAGCCAGCCGGCCACTCCTAGCCACAGGCCCCCAAACAAAAACCTAGGCCTATTTCTCTGGCAAACAAAAGTAAGCTGCCCCGCTTCTGGATGGCAGATTGCAGGAGACACTTGGTACTATCAAACCAGCCCAACTTGGCACTGGTGCCACCTTGGATCTGGGAACCATGCTGTGTATCGTGGATATTCAGGGGCCAGCCGGCCACTCTCAGCCATATGTCCCCAAACAGAAACCTCGGCCCGTTTCTCTGGCAAACAAAACTCAACTGCCCCTCTTCTGGATGGCAAATTGCAGGATGAACTTGATACTAAAACCGCAGGCCGACTTGGTAGTGGTGACACCTTGGACCTGGGAACCATCATGCGTATCGAGCATTTTAAGGAGCCAGCCGGCCACTCCCAGCAATATGCCCCCAAAAACAATCCACGGAATTTTTCTCTGGCAAACAAAAATCAGCTGTCCCGCTTCTGGATGGCAGATTGCAGGAGCCACTTTGCACCATCAAACCAGCCCGACTTGGCACTGGTGCCACCTTGCATCTGGGAACCATGCTGCCTAGCGTGGATTTTCAGGAGCCAGCCGGCCACTCTCAGCCATAGGCCCCCAAACAAAACCCACGGCCCGTTTCCCTGGCAAACAAAATTAAGCTGCCCCGCTTCTGGATGGCAGATTGCAGGACGCACTTGGTAGTATCAAACCAGCCCGACTTGGCACTGGTGCCACCTTGGGTCTGGGAACCATCCTGCGTATCGTGGGTTCAAAGGAGCCAGCTGGCCACTCCCAGCCACAGGCCCCCAAATACAAACAACGGCGCTTTTCCCTGGAAAACAAAACTCGCCTGCCAACTTTTTGATGGCAGATTGCAGGAGCCACTTGGTACTATCAAACCAGCCCAACTTGGCACTGGTGCCACCATGGGTCTGGTCACCATCCTGCCTATTGTAGCTTTCCAGGAGCCAGCCGGTCACTCCCAGCCATAGGTCCCCAGTCACAAACCTCGGCCCGTTTCCCTGGCAAACAAAACTCCACTGCCCCTCTTCTGGATGGCAAATTGCAGGACGCACTTGGTACTATAAAAACAGCCCGACTTGGCACTGGTGCCACCTTGGGTCTGGGAACCATCCTGCGTATCGATCTTTTTAATGAGACAGCCGGCCACTCCCAGCCATATGCCCCCAAACACAACCCACGGCCCTTTTCTCTGGCAAACAAAACTCAACTGCACCGCTTCTGGATGGCAGATTGCAGGAGCCACTTGGTACTATCAAACCAGCCCGACTTGGCACTGGTGCCACCTTGGGTCTGGGAACCATCCAGCCTATCGTGGATTTTAAGGAGCCAGCCGGCTACTCCCAGCCACAGGCCCCCAACAAAAACCACGGCCCTTTTTTCTGGCAAACAAAACTTAGCTGCCTCACTTCTGGATGGCAGATTGCAGGAGCCACTTGGTGTAATCAAACCAGCCCGACTTGGCACTGGTGCCACCTTGGGTCTGGGAACCATCCTGCGTATCGTGGATTCTAAGGAGCCAGCCGGCCACTCCCAGCCACAGGTCCCCAAACAAAATCAACGGCGCTGTTCCCTGGAAAATAAAACACGTCTGCCAACATTTTGATGGAGTTTGCAGGAGCCACTTGGTACTATCAAACCAGCCCGACTTGGCACTGGTGCCACCTTGGGTCTGGGAAACATCCTGCGTATCGTGGATTCTTAGGAGCCAGCCGGCCACTCCTAGCCACAGGCCCCCAGACAAAACCTAGGCCTATTTCTCTGGCAAACAAAAGTAAGCTGCCCCGCTTCTGGATGGCAGATTGCAGGAGACACTTGGTACTATCAAACCAGCCCAACTTGGCACTGGTGCCACCTTGGATCTGGGAACCATGCTGTGTATCGTGGATATTCAGGGGCCACCCGGCCACTCTCAGCCATATGTCCCCAAACAGAAACCTCGGCCCGTTTCTCTGGCAAACAAAACTCAACTGCCCCTCTTCTGGATGGCAAATTGCAGGATGAACTTGATACTAAAACCGCAGGCCGACTTGGTAGTGGTGACACCTTGGACCTGGGAACCATCATGCGTATCGAGCATTTTAAGGAGCCAGCCGGCCACTCCCAGCAATATGCCCCCAAAAACAATCCACGGAATTTTTCTCTGGCAAACAAAAATCAGCTGCCCCGCTTCTGGATGGCAGATTGCAGGAGCCACTTTGCACCATCAAACCAGCCCGACTTGGCACTGGTGCCACCTTGCATCTGGGAACCATGCTGCCTAGCGTGGATTTTCAGGAGCCAGCCGGCCACTCTCAGCTATAGGCCCCCATACAAAACCCACGGCCCGTTTCCCTGGCAAACAAAATTAAGCTGCCCCGCTTCTGGATGGCAGATTGCAGGACGCACTTGGTAGTATCAAACCAGCCCGACTTGGCACTGGTGCCACCTTGGGTCTGGGAACCATCCTGCGTATCGTGGGTTCAAAGGAGCCAGCCGGCCACTCCCAGCCACAGGCCTCTAAACAAGAACAACGGCGCTTTTCCCTGGAAAACAAAACTCGCCTGACAACTTTTTGATGGCAGATTGCAGGAGCCACTTGGTACTATCAAACCAGCCCAACTTGGCACTGGTGCCACCATGGGTCTGCTCACCATCCTGCCTATCGTAGCTTTTCAGGAGCCAGCCGCTCACTCCCAGCCATAGGCCCCCAGACAAATATCTCGGCCCGTTTCCCTGGCAAACAAAAGTAAGCAGCCCCGCTTCTGGATGGCAGATTGCAGGAGCCACATGGTACTATCAAACCAGGCCAACATGGCACTGGTGCCACCTTGGTTCTGGGAACCATCCTGCCTATCGTGGATTTTCAGGGGCCAGCCGGCCACTCTCAACCATATGCCCCCAAACATATACCACGGCCCTTTTCTCTGGCAAACAAAACTCAACTGCCCCTCTTCTGGATGGCAAATTGCAGGACGCACTTGGTACTACGAAAACAGCCCGACTTGGCACTGATGCCACCTTGGGTCAGGGAACAATCCTGCGTATCGAGCTTTTTAAGGAGCCAGCCGGCCACGTCCAGCCATATACCCCCAAAAAAAAACCACGGAACTTTTCTCCAGCAAACAATAATCCGCTGCCGCGCGTCTGAATGGCAGATTTCAGGAGCTATTTAGTATTATCAAACCAGCCCGACTTGGCACTGGTGCCACCATGAGTCTGGTAACCATCCTGCCTATCGTAGCTTTTCAGTAGCCAGCCAGTCACTCCCAGCCATAGGCCCCCAGACAAATACCTCGGCCCGTTTCCCTGGGAAACAAAAGTAAGCTGTCCCGCTTCTGGATGGCAGTTTGCAGGAGCCACTTGGTACTATCAAACCAGCCCAACTTGGCACTGACGCCACCTTGGCTCTGGGAACCATCCTGCGTATCCTGGGTTCAAAGGAGGCAGCCGGCCACTCCCAGCCACAGGCCTCCAAACACAAACAACGGCGCTTTTCCCTGGAAAACAAAACTGGCCTGCCAACTTTTTGATGGCAGATTGCAGGAGCCACTTGGTACTATCAAACCAGCCCAACTTGGCGCTGGTGCCACCATGGGTCTGGTCACCATCCTGCCTATCGTAGCTTTTCAGGCGCCAGCTGGTCACTCCCAGCCATAGGCCCCCAGTCACAAACCTCGGCCCGTTTCCCTGGCAAACAAAAGTAAGCTACCCCGCTTCTGGATGGCAGATTGCAGGAGCCACTTTGTACCATCAAACCAGCCCGACTTGGCACTGGTGCCACCTCTGGTCTGGGAACCATCCTGCGTATCGTGGATTCTAAGGAGCCAGCTGGCCACTCCCAGCCACAGGCCCCCAAACACAAACAACGGCACTTTTCCCTGGAAAACAAAACTCACCTGCCAACTTTTTGATGGCAGATTGCAGGAGCCACTTGGTACTATCAAACCAGCCACACTTGGCACTGGTGCCACCATGGGTCTGGTCACCATCCTGCCTATCGTAGCTTTTCAGGAGCCAGCCGGTCACTCCCAGCCATAGGCCCCCAGACACAAAGCTCGGCCCGTTTCCCTGGCAAACAAAAGTAAGCTGCCCCGCTTCTGGATGGCAGATTGCAGGAGCCACTTGGTACTATCAAACCAGCCCAACTTGGCACTGGTGCCACCATGGGTCTGGTCACCATCCTGCCTATCGTAGCTTTTCAGGAGCCAGCCGGTCACTCCCAGCCATAGGCCCCCAGACACAAAGCTCTGCCCGTTTCCCTGGCAAACAAAAGTAAGCTGCCCCGCTTCTGGATGGCAGATTGCAGGAGTCACTTTGCAGCATCAAACCAGCCCGACTTGGCACTGGTGCCACCTCTGGTCTGGGACCCATCCTGCGTATCGTGGATTCTAAGGAGACAGCTGGCCACTCCCAGCCACAGGCCCCCAAACAAAAACAACGGCGCTTTTCCCTGGAAAACAAAACTCGCTTGCAAACTTTTTGATGGCAGATTGCAGGAGCCACTTGGTACTATCAAACCACCCCAACCTGGCAACAAGTGGTTCCTGCAATCTGACATCCAGAAGCGGGGCAGCTTACTTTTGTTTGCCAGGGAAACGGACCGTTGTTTGTGTTTGGAGGCGTATGGCTGGGAGTGGCCGACTGGCTCCTTAAAATCCACGATACGCAGCATGGTTCCCAGACCAGAGGTGGCACCAGTGCCAAGTCGGGCTGGTTTGATAGTACCAAGTGGCTCCTGCAATCTGCCATCCAGAAGCGGGGCAGCTTACTTTTGTTTGCCAGGGAAACGGGCCGAGGTTTGTGACTGGGGACCTATGGCTGGGAGTGACCGGCTGGCTCCTGAAAAGTTACGATAGGCAGGATGGTGACCAGACCCATGGTGGCACCAGTGCCAAGTTGGGCTGGTTTGATAGTACCAAGTGGCTCCTGTAATCTGCCATCAAATAGTTGGTAGGCGAGTTTTGTTTTCCAGGGAAAAGCGCCGTTGTTTGTGTTAAGGGGCCTGTGGTAGGGAGTGGCCGGCTGGCTAATTAGAATCCATGATACGCAGGATGGTTCCCAGACCAGAGGTGGGACCAGTGCCAAGACGGGCCAGTTTGATGGTGCAAAGTGGCTCCTGCAATCTGCCATCCAGAAGCGGGGTAGCTTACTTTTGTTTGCCAGGGAAACGGGCCGAGCTTTTTGTCTGGGGGCGTATGGCTGGGAGTGACCGGCTGGCTCCTGAAAAGCTACGATAGGCAGGATGGTGACCAGACCCATGGTGGCACCAGTGCCAAGTTGGGCTGATTTGATAAAACCAAGTGGCTCCTGCAATCTGCCATCGAAAAGTTGGCAGGAGAGTTTTGTTTTCCAGGGAAAAGCGCCGTTGTTTGTGTTTGGGGGCCTGTGGCTGGGAGTGGCCAGCTGGCTCCTTAGAATCCACGATACGCAGGATGGTTCCCAGACCCAAGGTGGCACCAGTGCCAAGTTGTCTGGTTTGATAGTACCAAGTCGTTCCTGCAATCTGCCATGCAGAAGCGGGGCAGCTTACTTTTGTTTGCCAGGGAAACGGGCCGAGCTTTGTGTCTGGGGGCCTATGGCTGCGAGTGACCGGCTGGCTCCTGAAAAACTACGATAGGCAGGATGGTGACCAGACCCATGGTGGCACCAGTGCCAAGTTGGGCTGGATTGATAGTACCAAGTGGCTCCTGCAATCTGCCATCAAAAAGTTGGCAGGCGAGTTTTGATTTCCAGGGAAAAGCGCCGTTGTTTGTGTTTGGGGGCCTGTGGCTGGGAGTGGCCGGCTTGCTAATTGGAATCCACGATACGCAGGATGGTTCCCAGACCTGACGTGGCACCAGTGCCAAGTCGGGCTAGTTTGATGCTGCAAAGTGGCTCCTGCAATCTGCCATGCAGAAGCGGGGTAGCTTACTTTTGTTTGCCAGGGAAAATGGCCGAGGTTTTTGTCTGGGGCCTATGGCTGGGAGTGACCGGCTGGCTCCTGAAAAGCTACGATAGGCAGGATGGTGACCAGACCCATGGTGGCACCAGTGCCAAGTTGGGCTGATTTGATAGTAGCAAGTGGCTCCTGCAATCTGCCATCAAAATTTGGCAGGCGAGTTTTGTTTTCCAGGGAAAAGCGCCGTTGTTTGTGTTTGGGGGCCTGTAGCTGGGAGTGACCGGCTGGCTCCTTAGAATCCACGATACGCAGGATGGTTCCCAGACCAGAGGTGGCACCAGTGCCAAGTCGGGCTGGTTTGATAGTACCAAGTGGCTCCTGCAATCTGCAATCCAGAAGCGGGGTAGCTTACTTTTGTATGCCAGGGAAAGGGGCCGAGGTTTTTGTCTGGGGGCCTATAGCTGGGAGTGACCGGCTGGCTCCTGAAAAGCTACGATAGGCAGGATGGTGACCAGACCCATGGTGGCACCACTGCCAAGTTGGGCTGATTTGATAGTACCAAGTGGCTCCTGCAATCTGCCATCAAAATGTTGGCAGGTGAGTTTTGTTTTCCAGGGAAAAGCGCCGTTGATTTTGTTTGGGGGCCTGTGGCTGGGAGTGACCGGCTGGCTCCTTAGAATCCACGATACGCAGGATGGTTCCCAGACCCAAGGTGGCACCAGTGCCAAGTTGGGCTGGTTTGATAGTACCAAGTGGCTCCTGCAATCTGCCATCAAAATGTTGGCAGGCGAGTTTCGTTTTCCAGGGAAAAGCGCCGTTGTTTGTGTTTGGGGGCCTGTGGGTGGGAGTGGCCGGCTGGCTCCTTAGAATCCACGATACGCAGGATGGTTCCCAGACCAGAGGTGGCACCAGTGCCAAGTCGGGCTGGTTTGATAGTACCAAGTGCGTCCTGCAATCTGCCATGCAGAAGCGGGGCAGCTTACTTTTGTTTGCCAGGGAAACGGGCCGTTGTTTGTGTTGGGGGGCCTGTGGCTGGGAGTTGCCGACTGGCTCCTTAGAATCCACGATACGCGGGATGGTTCCCAGACCAGAGGTGGCACCAGTGCCTAGTCGGGCTGGTTTGATAGTACCAAGTGGCTCCTGCAATCTGCCATCCAGAAGCGGGGCAGCTTACTTTTGTTTTCCAGGGAAAAGCGCCGTTGTTTGTGTTTGGGGGCCTGTGGGTGGGAGTGGCCGGCTGGCTCCTGAAAAGTTACGATAGGCAGGATGGTGACCAGACCCATGGTGGCACCAGTGCCAAGTCGGGCTGGTTTGATAGTACCAAGTGGCTCCTGCAATCTGCCATCAAAAAGTTGGCAGGCGTGTTTTGTTTTCCAGGGAATAGCGCCGTTGTTTGTGTTTGGGGGCCTGTGGCTGGGAGTGGCCGGCTGGCTCCTTAGAATCCACGATACGCAGCATGGTATCCAGACCCAAGGTGGCACCAGTGCCAAGTTGGGCTGGTTTGATAATACCAAGTGGTTCCTGCAAACTCCATCAAAAAGTTGGCAGGCGTGTTTTGTTTTCCAGGGAACAGCGCCGTTGATTTTGTTTGGGGGCCTGTGGCTGGGAGTGGCCGGCTGGCTCCTTAGAATCCACGATACGCAGGATGGTTCCCAGACCCAAGGTGGCACCAGTGCCAAGTCGGGCTGGTTTGATTACACCAAGTGGCTCCTGCAATCTGCCATCCAGAAGTGAGGCAGCTAAGTTTTGTTTGCGAGAAAATAGGGCCGTGGTTTTTGTTGGGGGCCTGTGGCTGGGAGTAGCCGGCTGGCTCCTTAAAATCCACGATAGGCAGGATGGTTCCCAGACCCAAGGTGGCACCAGTGCCAAGTCGGGCTGGTTTGATAGTACCAAGTGGCTCCTGCAAGCTGCCATCCAGAAGCGGGGAAGCTGAGTTTTGTTTGCCAGAGAAAAAGGCTGTGGTTTTTGTTTGGGGGCCTGTGGCTGGCAGTGGCCGTCTGGCTCCTGAAAATCCACGATACGCAGCATGGTTCCCAGACCCAAGGTGGCACCAGTACAAAGTGGGGCTCGTTTGACAGTGTCAAGTGCCTCCTGCAATCTCCCATCCAGAAGCGGGGCAGCTGAGTTTTTTTTGCCAGGGAAACGGACCTTTGTTTTTGATTGGGGTCTGTGGCCGAGAGTGGTCGGCTGTCTCCTGACAATCCACAATACGCAGGATGGTTCCCAGACCAAAGGTGGCACCAGTGCCAAGTCGGGCTGGTTTGATAGTACCAAGTGCCTCCTGCAATCTGCCATCCAGAAGCGGGGCAGCTGAGTTTTGTTTGCCAGAGAAAAGGGCCGTGGGTTGTGTTTGGGGGCATATGGCTGGGAGTGGCCACCTGGCTCCTTAAAATGCACGATACGCCGCATGGTAACCAGACGCAAGGTGGCACCAGTGCCCAGTCGGGCTGTTTTTGTAGTACCCAGTGGCTCCTGCAATTTGCCATCCAGAAGCGGGGCAGCTAAATTTTGTTTGCTAGAGAAAAGGGCTGTGGTTTGTGTTTGGGGGCCTATGGCCGAGAGTGGTAGGCTGGCCCCTGAAAATCAACGATAGGCAGGATGGTTCCCAGATCCAAGGTGGCACCAGTGCCAAGTAAGGCTGGTTGTATGGTTCAAAGTGACTCCTGCAATCTGCCATCCAGAAGCGGGACAGCTGAGTTTTTTTTGCCAGAGAAAAGGTCCGTGGTTTCTTTTTGGGGCATACGGCTGGGAATTGCCGGCTGGCTCCTTAAAATGCTCGATACGCAGGATGGTTCCCAGAGCCAAGGTGGCACCACTGCCAAGTCGGGCTCTTTTTGTAGTACCAAGTGCGTCCTGCAATTTGCCATCCAGAAGAGGGGCAGTTGAGTTTTGTTTGCCAGAGAAAAGGGCCGAGGTTTGTGTTTGGGAGCATATGGCTGGGAATGACCGGCTGGCCCCTGAAAATCCACGATACGCCGGATGGTTCCCAGATCCAAGGTGGTACCATTACCAAGTCGGGCTGGTTTGATAGTCCCAAGTGGCTCCTGCAATCTGCCATCCAGAAGCGGGGCAGCTGAGTTTTGTTTGCCAGGGAAATGGGCCGTTGTTTGTGTTTGGGGGCCTGTGGCTGGGAGTGTTCGGCTGGTTCCTGAATATGTACGATACGCAGGATTGTTCCCAGATCCAAGGTGGCAGCAGTGCCATGTTGTGCTGGTGTGATAGTCCCAAGTGGCTCCTGCAATCTGCCATCCAGAAGTGGGGCAGCTGAGTTTTGTTTGCCAGAGAAAAGTTCCGTGGTTTGTGTTTGGGGGCATATGGCTGAGAGTGGCCGGCTGGCCCCTGAAAATCCACGATACACAGGATGGTTCCCAGATCCAAGGTGGCACCTGTGCCAAGTCGGGCTGATTTGATAGTACTAAGTAGCTCCTGCAATCTGCCATCCAGAAGCGGGGCAGCTTACTTTTGTTTGCCAGGGAAACGGGCCGAGGTTTCTGTTTGGGGGCCTATGGCTGGGAGTGACCGGCTGGCTCCTGAAAAGCTACAATAGGCAGGATGGTTCCCAGAGCCAAGGTGGCACCAGTGCCAAGTGTGGCTGGTTTGATAGTACCAAGTTGCTCCTGCAATCTGCCATCCAGAAGCAGGGCAGCTGAGTTTTGTTTGCCAGAGAAAAGGGCTTGGTTTGTGTTTGGGGGCATATGGCTGGGTGTGGCCAGCGTGCTCCTTAAAATGCACGATATGCAACATGGCTCCCAGACCCATAGTGGCACCAGTGCCAAGTCGGGCTGGTTTGATAGTACCAAGTGGCTCCTGCAATCTTCCATGATCACGTGGAGAAATACTTTCTGGTTTCAGCCATATGCTCTTTCTTCTCTCCCTCAACTTCTCTATCACCTCTCATCTGGTTCACATGCGCTGTCTTCAAGGTCCGCAGGCTACTTTTCACAGAATCTTCTGGCCTGATGAAGTAAGAATGATGAATAGAACAGAGCTGGGATCTATTTTCCAGTTTGGATAAAATGCATTCTGCACACAAATCCAAGGAGAACGTGCTGCCCCAATGCCCAGAAAATCTTTCACTCCTGCTAGTGTTCTACGTCAACCGCAACTTAGTCTGAAAGAAAAGCTTTTTCTCTGAGAGCATCTGAGAGGTTTGCATGAAGCCCTGATATCTGACATATGCAATTTTGAATAGGAGAGGAAAAAGAAAATGGCAAGGAGTTTTTAATTTTAGTGGTTTCAATTTTAATTTCCGTGCACTTTTTCAAAACTTGTCAGCTCAAATGCCCATCAACATCTTTTAGTCATCTGTAAGTCAGTATTCATATAAAATGTGCTTCAAATCCAAAGAATTTCAAATTTGCACTCCAAGCTTCTATGCCTAGATTTATGATTTCCTACACATATTAGATGAAAGGAAGGCCTTTTTTACTGTGGGAGTGCTGGAACACTGGAACAGGTTGCCCAGAGAAGTTGTGGGTGTCCCATCCCTGAAAGTATTCAAGGTCACCTTGGACGGGGCTTGGAGCAGCAACAAAGGAGAAGCTTGATGGTAGAGAAACAAAGTTGGACTATAGAAGAAACTCGGATTGAAGTATAGGATCAAGTTTTCTCTCAGCTCTTGGGGTAAATTCAAAGTTGTACAAAATGACATTTATCTGTGCTATTCACTACTGTAACAGAAAGTTTCATGAAAACTGTACAGAAGATAGTAAATTTTAAAAGAGATAAGAATTACAGCATAAAATCCATGGGATAGGTTACAACATGAGACACTCTCTAAGAGAAAATCTCTGTGTTTCAGCACTTCATCGGGGTAAGATTTCATGAAGTGCCAAAGAAGGCGGCAAAATATCATTCGGGACATTATTTACTGGAATTCAGCCTGGCCATTAGTAGGAACTGCCTTTGAACATATCATGTAGATATACCACACACGCTTTCCCTTCACTGAAAAATTACTGTTTACAACAAATAAGCAATTGACGATCAAAATTGATTGAAAGCATCTTAAACATGTCAAGTATTTCATTGTAGATGATCTGTGATCCAAATGCTTCTTCCACCTTCGAGAGGGACAGAAGAATTCTTCCATATCATGATGGTTTAAAATTGTATCAACCAATGTTTTCTGCTGAAAAGATATCATCTATTTTTTTCTATTTTTGGAAGAAAATATTCCTAGACATACAACAGGTGAGAACTAAGTAATTTTAAAGAAACAAATGAAATGAAAATATTCTGTAAATAGAATGAAATGAAAAGCTGTGTTTTAAATAGGAGCTAAATATTAAACAGAATTTTTGTACCAGGCATTTGAATTACTGCACCAGCTCTTTTGCCCATCAAGAGAGGCATTTAGCATTTCAGTCTTTTCCAAGGTGTTCATGATCTGCTATGCTGATCTCTGTGTGTGCCTAGGTGTGTGTGGAGGGGGGGGCATATGAAGGGGAGTGTGTATGTTTGCTTTACAATTGTTGTGGCAGATTCATGCCTCAGCTCCACATTTTGTTTTAAAAAGGTCACACCGAGTGGATATGAAGTTTACTATCAACAAGAGATCGATTCCCAAATCATCCATTTGACTCTCCCTTATAAATCATGTGCTTTGTTGCATATTTTATCAAATATACTTTCAAGCCAGATGGAGGAAGGAGGATGTGGGAATCCCTCCACCATCTTGCAACTTTTATGTAAGTAGGTTTTCAAGAAAATCATCATTTCTCTTTTAAATATGTCTGGAACAGGCATGATGGTAGTGTCAACCTGTTGGAGTTTTTGTTGCTGGAAGAAGTTGTACAAAAGGATTGGTTTTTACATTGACCAGTTACTGAATCAAGCGCAGGAATACATTGGAAATTTAGCTGGGGGTTCCTTTTCCCAGCAGACTACTTCTAGAACGAGCTTGTACACTGAAGCTGACTCTTTTGCTCTCTTTTTGTTTCTTTCCTATTTTCTTGGCTTCTTTGCCACTATCTAGACAATTTTGGAACTTTGTTCCCAACTAAAATGGTTTCAATAGTCTGATTGTGATCATACATTTTTACAAGGAATTTTTAAAATCTTTCCTCGAGTCCAGAAAGTCAAGGACTTAGATCTTTTTCTTCCCTTATCAATATTGCCATGAAATTGATAAATAAAGACCAACTCTTTATTTTTGTTTTTACCCACGTAGATAATTCCCATCCATTAATCCATTTTGTGGACCAATAGCTGCCATTCTGATGGAAGCTGTCACTTCTTAACAATAGGCATTCTGTGACTATGTTGACTGCACTTTGGGTGAAGATCCTAACTGGTCTTAGATATACATAGGGAGAAATTTGCTCAGCCAGTGTCAGTCTTAAGCATGCGTATCAGAAGATCTTTCTAGAGCTGGGAATTTTCCCATGAAAGGGATTCAGTTAGGGAAGAGACACTTGTGCCAGAGTTTTACATTCTTCTTGAACACTGCTTAAGGAACTTAGATGCCATGTCCATTTGGATCTCTGTCTGCACAGAACTTTGTCATGCCAGCGCTTTGAAATGCATCTTGAAGAGAATTCACTAGCACAGAATGAAAGAGAGTGGAAGGGGTTGGTGGGGCTAACCAGGCCCAACCCCCCTGCCTAAACCAGGATACCTAGAGCCTCTTGCCCAGGATTCTATCTGGGTGTACTTTTAATGTCTTCAAAGATCCAGGCTCCACAATCTTTCTGGGCAGTCTGTGCCGTGGTTCAGTCACCCTGACAGTAAAGAAACATTTACTGATGTTCAAAGGCAATCTCCTGTATTTCAGTGTGTGCCCACTGCCTCTTGTCTTTTCCCTCAGCATCACTGAAAAGACACTGATTCCCTCCCCTTTGCACTATTGCTTCCATATGTATGTGTGATGCCATGTAGAGGTATGTCAAAAACCTCCCTGAAGCCCAGGCAGATAATATTCCCTTCATCTACCAGTCAAGTTGATTCATCAGAGGAGTTTAAAGTGATGTTCAGCATGAAATTCCCCTGAAAAATATTGCTAACTACATTATTTGGTCATCTGTCATGTGCCTGGCAAGGATTTCCAGGAAGAGCTGCTTCATCAACTTCCTGGGGATAAAAAAGAGGCTGGCTGGTTTGTACTATGGCGAGTCCTCTTAATTGCCTTTTTTGAAGATGGGTGTCATTTGCTAACATCCACTCTTTAGCCTCTCTTGTCGTCTACATCTTAGCAAAACGCTTTTCCACTATGTCTGGCTAGGAAAAACTGTGCCAGCACAGAAAACATCTCCCATCGTGTTCTAGAAGTTGCACGGATGTCTGCCAAGTGTTTGGCAGGAAGAAAAGAAAAGTTGTCCAAAACAGTTTCCAATCGAATGTTCATGTGATTGGAAAAGTCAGGAGAGTGCAAAGGTACTGTTTTCTATCAGTTGGCAAGGTGCGCACACAATCCCAGTGTTGTACGGCTTGCTTCTTCACCTTCCCGAAGCTGCCGCTCTCGCCGGCTGCCGGAGCCCAAGAAGCGGCTTCTTCGCGCAAAGACGATTGTGCCGCTCACAGTGCTCTCCTTAGCGCGGCTTCTGCCGAAAGACGCCCGGCAGCGGCTCTTACCTCCGGAGAGCATCCTACCTTCGTCTTTAGCTCCTCTTCTCATCTACACCTCGGCAAAAAGCTTTTCCACTATGTCTGGCTAGGAAAAACTGTGCCAGCACAGAAAACATCTCCCATCGTGTTCTAGAAGTTGCACGGATGTCTGCCAAGTGTTTGGCAGGAAGAAAAGAAAAGTTGTCCAAAACAGCTTCCAATCGAATGTTCCTGTGATTGGAAAAGTCAGGAGAGTGCAAAGGTACTGTTTTTCTATCAGTTGGCAAGGTGCGCACACAATCCCAGTGTTGTACAGCTTGCTTCTTCACCTTCCCGAAGCTGCCGCTCTCGCCGGCTGCCGGAGCCCAACAAGCGGCTTCTTCGCGCAAAGACGATTGTGCCGCTCACAGTGCTCTCCTTAGCGCGGCTTCTGCCGAAAGACGCCCGGCAGCGGCTCTTACCTCCGGAGAGCATCCTACCTTCGTCTTTCGCGTCTTTTGTAGTCTACATCTTAGCAAAACGCTTTTCCACTATGTCTGGCTAGGAAAAACTGTGCCAGCACAGAAAACATCTCCCATCGTGTTCTAGAAGTTGCACGGATGTCTGCCAAGTGTTTGGCAGGAAGAAAAGAAAAGTTGTCCAAAACAGCTTCCAATCGACTGTTCCTGCGATTGGAAAAGTCAGGAGAGTGCAAAGGTACTGTTTTCTATCAGTTGGCAAGGTGCGCACACAATCCCAGTGTTGTACAGCTTGCTTCTTCACCTTCCCGAAGCTGCCGCTCTCGCCGGCTGCCGGAGCCCAAGAAGCGGCTTCTTCGCGCAAAGACGATTGTGCCGCTCACAGTGCTCTCCTTAGCGCGGCTTCTGCCGAAAGACGCCCGGCAGCGGCTCTTACCTCCGGAGAGCATCCTACCTTCGTCTTTCGCGTCTTTTGTAGTCTACATCTTAGCAAAACGCTTTTCCACTATGTCTGGCTAGGAAAAACTGTGCCAGCACAGAAAACATCTCCCATCGTGTTCTAGAAGTTGCACGGATGTCTGCCAAGTGTTTGGCAGGAAGAAAAGAAAAGTTGTCCAAAACAGTTTCCAATCGAATGTTCATGTGATTGGAAAAGTCAGGAGAGTGCAAAGGTACTGTTTTCTATCAGTTGGCAAGGTGCGCACACAATCCCAGTGTTGTACGGCTTGCTTCTTCACCTTCCCGAAGCTGCCGCTCTCGCCGGCTGCCGGAGCCCAAGAAGCGGCTTCTTCGCGCAAAGACGATTGTGCCGCTCACAGTGCTCTCCTTAGCGCGGCTTCTGCCGAAAGACGCCCGGCAGCGGCTCTTACCTCCGGAGAGCATCCTACCTTCGTCTTTAGCTCCTCTTCTCATCTACACCTCGGCAAAAAGCTTTTCCACTATGTCTGGCTAGGAAAAACTGTGCCAGCACAGAAAACATCTCCCATCGTGTTCTAGAAGTTGCACGGATGTCTGCCAAGTGTTTGGCAGGAAGAAAAGAAAAGTTGTCCAAAACAGCTTCCAATCGAATGTTCCTGTGATTGGAAAAGTCAGGAGAGTGCAAAGGTACTGTTTTCTATCAGTTGGCAAGGTGCGCACACAATCCCAGTGTTGTACAGCTTGCTTCTTCACCTTCCCGAAGCTGCCGCTCTCGCCGGCTGCCGGAGCCCAACAAGCGGCTTCTTCGCGCAAAGACGATTGTGCCGCTCACAGTGCTCTCCTTAGCGCGGCTTCTGCCGAAAGACGCCCGGCAGCGGCTCTTACCTCCGGAGAGCATCCTACCTTCGTCTTTCGCGTCTTTTGTAGTCTACATCTTAGCAAAACGCTTTTCCACTATGTCTGGCTAGGAAAAACTGTGCCAGCACAGAAAACATCTCCCATCGTGTTCTAGAAGTTGCACGGATGTCTGCCAAGTGTTTGGCAGGAAGAAAAGAAAAGTTGTCCAAAACAGCTTCCAATCGACTGTTCCTGCGATTGGAAAAGTCAGGAGAGTGCAAAGGTACTGTTTTCTATCAGTTGGCAAGGTGCGCACACAATCCCAGTGTTGTACAGCTTGCTTCTTCACCTTCCCGAAGCTGCCGCTCTCGCCGGCTGCCGGAGCCCAAGAAGCGGCTTCTTCGCGCAAAGACGATTGTGCCGCTCACAGTGCTCTCCTTAGCGCGGCTTCTGCCGAAAGACGCCCGGCAGCGGCTCTTACCTCCGGAGAGCATCCTACCTTCGTCTTTCGCGTCTTTTGTAGTCTACATCTTAGCAAAACGCTTTTCCACTATGTCTGGCTAGGAAAAACTGTGCCAGCACAGAAAACATCTCCCATCGTGTTCTAGAAGTTGCACGGATGTCTGCCAAGTGTTTGGCAGGAAGAAAAGAAAAGTTGTCCAAAACAGCTTCCAATCGAATGTTCCTGTGATTGGAAAAGTCAGGAGAGTGCAAAGGTACTGTTTTCTATCAGTTGGCAAGGTGCGCACACAATCCCAGTGTTGTACAGCTTGCTTCTTCACCTTCCCGAAGCTGCCGCTCTCGCCGGCTGCCGGAGCCCAAGAAGCGGCTTCTTCGCGCAAAGACGATTGTGCCGCTCACAGTGCTCTCCTTAGCGCGGCTTCTGCCGAAAGACGCCCGGCAGCGGCTCTTACCTCCGGAGAGCATCCTACCTTCGTCTTTAGCTCCTCTTCTCATCTACACCTCGGCAAAACGCTTTTCCACTATGTCTGGCTAGGAAAAACTGTGCCAGCACAGAAAACATCTCCCATCGTGTTCTAGAAGTTGCACGGATGTCTGCCAAGTGTTTGGCAGGAAGAAAAGAAAAGTTGTCCAAAACAGCTTCCAATCGAATGTTCCTGTGATTGAAAAAGTCAGGAGAGTGCAAAGGTACTGTTTTCTATCAGTTGGCAAGGTGCGCACACAATCCCAGTGTTGTACAGCTTGCTTCTTCACCTTCCCGAAGCTGCCGCTCTCGCCGGCTGCCGGAGCCCAAGAAGCGGCTTCTTCGCGCAAAGACGATTGTGCCGCTCACAGGGCTCTCCTTAGCGCGGCTTCTGCCGAAAGACGCCCGGCAGCGGCTCTTACCTCCGGAGAGCATCCTACCTTCGTCTTTAGCTCCTCTTCTCATCTACACCTCGGCAAAAAGCTTTTCCACTATGTCTGGCTAGGAAAAACTGTGCCAGCACAGAAAACATCTCCCATCGTGTTCTAGAAGTTGCACGGATGTCTGCCAAGTGTTTGGCAGGAAGAAAAGAAAAGTTGTCCAAAACAGCTTCCAATCGAATGTTCCTGTGATTGGAAAAGTCAGGAGAGTGCAAAGGTACTGTTTTCTATCAGTTGGCAAGGTGCGCACACAATCCCAGTGTTGTACAGCTTGCTTCTTCACCTTCCCGAAGCTGCCGCTCTCGCCGGCTGCCGGAGCCCAAGAAGCGGCTTCTTCGCGCAAAGACGATTGTGCCGCTCACAGTGCTCTCCTTAGCGCGGCTTCTGCCGAAAGACGCCCGGCAGCGGCTCTTACCTCCGGAGAGCATCCTACCTTCGTCTTTCGCGTCTTTTGTAGTCTACATCTTAGCAAAACGCTTTTCCACTATGTCTGGCTAGGAAAAACTGTGCCAGCACAGAAAACATCTCCCATCGTGTTCTAGAAGTTGCACGGATGTCTGCCAAGTGTTTGGCAGGAAGAAAAGAAAAGTTGTCCAAAACAGCTTCCAATCGAATGTTCCTGTGATTGGAAAAGTCAGGAGAGTGCAAAGGTACTGTTTTCTATCAGTTGGCAAGGTGCGCACACAATCCCAGTGTTGTACAGCTTGCTTCTTCACCTTCCCGAAGCTGCCACTCTCAGGAGGTAAGAGCCGCTGCCGGGCGTCTTTCGGCAGAAGCCGCGCTAAGGGGAGTACTGTGAGCGGCACAATCGTCTTTGCGCGAAGAAGCCGCTTCTTGGGCTCCGGCAGCCGGCGAGAGCGGCAGCTTCGGGAAGGTGAAGAAGCAAGCTGTACAACACTGGGATTGTGTGCGCACCTTGCCAACTGATAGAAAACAGTACCTTTGCACTCTCCTGACTTTTCCAATCACATGAACATTCGATTGGAAGCTGTTTTGGACAACTTTTCTTTTCTTCCTGCCAAACACTTGGCAGACATCCGTGCAACTTCTAGAACACGATGGGAGATGTTTTCTGTGCTGGCACAGTTTTTCCTAGCCAGACATAGTGGAAAAGCGTTTTGCCGAGGTGTAGATGAGAAGAGGAGCTAAAGACGAAGGTAGGATGCTCTCCGGAGGTAAGAGCCGCTGCCGGGCGTCTTTCGGCAGAAGCCGCGCTAAGGAGAGCACTGTGAGCGGCACAATCGTCTTTGCGCGAAGAAGCCGCTTCTTTGGCTCCGGCAGCCGGCGAGAGCGGCAGCTTCGGGAAGGTGAAGAAGCAAGCTGTACAACACTGGGATTGTGTGCGCACCTTGCCAACTGATAGAAAACAGTACCTTTGCACTCTCCTGACTTTTTCAATCACAGGAACATTCGATTGGAAGCTGTTTTGGACAACTTTTCTTTTCTTCCTGCCAAACACTTGGCAGACATCCGTGCAACTTCTAGAACACGATGGGAGATGTTTTCTGTGCTGGCACAGTTTTTCCTAGCCAGACATAGTGGAAAAGCTTTTTGCCGAGGTGTAGATGAGAAGAGGAGCTAAAGAGTGGATGTTAGCAAATGACACCCATCTTCAAAAAAGGCAATTAAGAGGACTCGCCATAGTACAAACCAGCCAGCCTCTTTTTTATCCCCAGGAAGTTGATGAAGCAGCTCTTCCTGGAAATCCTTGCCAGGCACATGACAGATGACCAAATAATGTAGTTAGCATGATTTTTCAGGGGAATTTCATGCTGAACATCACTTTAAACTCCTCTGATGAATCAACTTGACTGGTAGATGAAGGGAATATTATCTGCCTGGGCTTCAGGGAGGTTTTTGACATACCTCTACATGGCATCACACATACATATGGAAGCAATAGTGCAAAGGGGAGGGAATCAGTGTCTTTTCAGTGATGCTGAGGGAAAAGACAAGAGGCAGTGGGCACACACTGAAATACAGGAGATTGCCTTTGAACATCAGTAAATGTTTCTTTACTGTCAGGGTGACTGAACCACGGCACAGACTGCCCAGAAAGATTGTGGAGCCTGGATCTTTGAAGACATTAAAAGTACACCCAGATAGAATCCTGGGCAAGAGGCTCTAGGTATCCTGGTTTAGGCAGGGGGGTTGGGCCTGGTTAGCCCCACCAACCCCTTCCACTCTCTTTCATTCTGTGCTAGTGAATTCTCTTCAAGATGCATTTCAAAGCGCTGGCATGACAAAGTTCTGTGCAGACAGAGATCCAAATGGACATGGCATCTAAGTTCCTTAAGCAGTGTTCAAGAAGAATGTAAAACTCTGGCACAAGTGTCTCTTCCCTAACTGAATCCCTTTCATGGGAAAATTCCCAGCTCTAGAAAGATCTTCTGATACGCATGCTTAAGACTGACACTGGCTGAGCAAATTTCTCCCTATGTATATCTAAGACCAGTTAGGATCTTCACCCAAAGTGCAGTCAACATAGTCACAGAATGCCTATTGTTAAGAAGTGACAGCTTCCATCAGAATGGCAGCTATTGGTCCACAAAATGGATTAATGGATGGGAATTATCTACGTGGGTTAAAAACAAAAATAAAGAGTTGGTCTTTATTTATCAATTTCATGGCAATATTGATAAGGGAAGAAAAAGATCTAAGTCCTTGACTTTCTGGACTCGAGGAAAGATTTTAAAAATTCCTTGTAAAAATGTATGATCACAATCAGACTATTGAAACCATTTTAGTTGGGAACAAAGTTCCAAAATTGTCTAGATAGTGGCAAAGAAGCCAAGAAAATAGGAAAGAAACAAAAAGAGAGCAAAAGAGTCAGCTTCAGTGTACAAGCTCGTTCTAGAAGTAGTCTGCTGGGAAAAGGAACCCCCAGCTAAATTTCCAATGTATTCCTGCGCTTGATTCAGTAACTGGTCAATGTAAAAACCAATCCTTTTGTACAACTTCTTCCAGCAACAAAAACTCCAACAGGTTGACACTACCATCATGCCTGTTCCAGACATATTTAAAAGAGAAATGATGATTTTCTTGAAAACCTACTTACATAAAAGTTGCAAGATGGTGGAGGGATTCCCACATCCTCCTTCCTCCATCTGGCTTGAAAGTATATTTGATAAATATGCAACAAAGCACATGATTTATAAGGGAGAGTCAAATGGATGATTTGGGAATCGATCTCTTGTTGATAGTAAACTTCATATCCACTCGGTGTGACCTTTTTAAAACAAAATGTGGAGCTGAGGCATGAATCTGCCACAACAATTGTAAAGCAAACATACACACTCCCCTTCATATGCCCCCCCCTCCACACACACCTAGGCACACACAGAGATCAGCATAGCAGATCATGAACACCTTGGAAAAGACTGAAATGCTAAATGCCTCTCTTGATGGGCAAAAGAGCTGGTGCAGTAATTCAAATGCCTGGTACAAAAATTCTGTTTAATATTTAGCTCCTATTTAAAACACAGCTTTTCATTTCATTCTATTTACAGAATATTTTCATTTCATTTGTTTCTTTAAAATTACTTAGTTCTCACCTGTTGTATGTCTAGGAATATTTTCTTCCAAAAATAGAAAAAAATAGATGATATCTTTTCAGCAGAAAACATTGGTTGATACAATTTTAAACCATCATGATATGGAAGAATTCTTCTGTCCCTCTCGAAGGTGGAAGAAGCATTTGGATCACAGATCATCTACAATGAAATACTTGACATGTTTAAGATGCTTTCAATCAATTTTGATCGTCAATTGCTTATTTGTTGTAAACAGTAATTTTTCAGTGAAGGGAAAGTGTGTGTGGTATATCTACATGATATGTTCAAAGGCAGTTCCTACTAATGGCCAGGCTGAATTCCAGTAAATAATGTCCCGAATGATATTTTGCCGCCTTCTTTGGCACTTCATGAAATCTTACCCCGATGAAGTGCTGAAACAAAGAGATTTTCTCTTAGAGAGTGTCTCATGTTGTAACCTATCCCATGGATTTTATGCTGTAATTCTTATCTCTTTTAAAATTTACTATCTTCTGTACAGTTTTCATGAAACTTTCTGTTACAGTAGTGAATAGCACAGATAAATGTCATTTTGTACAACTTTGAATTTACCCCAAGAGCTGAGAGAAAACTTGATCCTATACTTCAATCCGAGTTTCTTCTATAGTCCAACTTTGTTTCTCTACCATCAAGCTTCTCCTTTGTTGCTGCTCCAAGCCCCGTCCAAGGCGACCTTGAATACTTTCAGGGATGGGACACCCACAACTTCTCTGGGCAACCTGTTCCAGTGTTCCAGCACTCCCACAGTAAAAAAGGCCTTCCTTTCATCTAATATGTGTAGGAAATCATAAATCTAGGCATAGAAGCTTGGAGTGCAAATTTGAAATTCTTTGGATTTGAAGCACATTTTATATGAATACTGACTTACAGATGACTAAAAGATGTTGATGGGCATTTGAGCTGACAAGTTTTGAAAAAGTGCACGGAAATTAAAATTGAAACCACTAAAATTAAAAACTCCTTGCCATTTTCTTTTTCCTCTCCTATTCAAAATTGCATATGTCAGATATCAGTGCTTCATGCAAACCTCTCAGATGCTCTCAGAGAAAAAGCTTTTCTTTCAGACTAAGTTGCGGTTGACGTAGAACACTAGCAGGAGTGAAAGATTTTCTGGGCATCGGGGCAGCCCATTCTCCTTGGATTTGTGTGCAGAATGCATTTTATCCAAACTGGAAAATAGATCCCAGCTCTGTTCTATTCATCATTCTTACTTCATCAGGCCAGAAGATTCTGTGAAAAGTAGCCTGTGGACCTTGAAGACAGCGCATGTGAACCAGATGAGAGGTGATAGAGAAGTTGAGGGAGAGAAGAAAGAGCATGAGGCTGAAACCAGAAAGTATTTCTCCACGTGATCATGGAAGATTGCAGGAGCCACTTGGTACTATCAAACCAGCCCAACTTGGCACTGGTGCCACCTTGGGTCTGGGAGCCATGTTGCATATCGTGCATTTTAAGGAGCCAGCTGGCCACACCCAGCCATATGCCCCCAAACACAAACCAAGGCCCTTTTCTCTGGCAAACAAAACTCAGCTGCCCTGCTTCTGGATGGCAGATTGCAGGAGCCACTTGGTACTATCAAACCAGCCCAACTTGGCACTGGTGCCACCATGGGTCTGGTCACCATCCTGCCTATCGTAGCTTTTCAGGAGCCAGCCGGTCACTCTCAGCCATAGGCCCCCAAACACAAACCTCGGCCCGTTTCCCTGGCAAACAAAAGTAAGCTGCCCCGCTTCTGGATGGCAGATTGCAGGAGCTACTTAGTACTATCAAATCAGCCCGACTTGGCACAGGTGCCACCTTGGATCTGGGAACCATCCTGTGTATCGTGGATTTTCAGGGGCCAGCCAGCCACTCTCAGCCATATGCCCCCAAAAACAAACCACGGACCTTTTCTCTGGCAAACAAAACTCAACTGCCCCTCTTCTGGATGGCAAATTTTAGGACGCACTTTGTACTACCAAAACCGCCCGACGTGGCACTGGTGCCACCTTGTGTCAGGGAACCATCCTGCATATCGAGCTTTTTAAGGAGCCAGCCGGCCAGGCCCAGCCATATACCCCCAAAAACAAACCACGGACCATTTCTCATGGAAACAAAAATCCGCTGCCCCGCGTCTGGATGGCAGATTGCAGGAGCCACTTGGGACTATCAAACCAGCCCGACTTGGCACTGGTGCCACCTTGGGTCTGGGAACCATCCTGCGTATGGTGGATTCTAAGGAGCCAGCCGGCCACTCCCAGCCACAGGCCCCCAACAAAAACCACGGCCCTTTTTTCTGGCAAACAAAACTTAGCTGCCTCACTTCTGGATGGCAGATTGCAGGAGCCACTTGGTGTAATCAAACCAGCCCGACTTGGCACTGGTGCCACCTTGGGTCTGGGAACCATCCTGCGTATCGTGGATTCTAAGGAGCCAGCCGGCCACTCCCAGCCACAGGCCCCCAAACAAAATCAACGGCGCTGTTCCCTGGAAAACAAAACACGCCTGCCAACTTTTTGATGGAGTTTGCAGGAGCCACTTGGTACTATCAAACCAGCCCGACTTGGCACTGGTGCCACCTTGGGTCTGGGAAACATCCTGCGTATCGTGGATTCTTAGGAGCCAGCCGGCCACTCCTAGCCACAGGCCCCCAAACAAAAACCTAGGCTTATTTCTCTGGCAAACAAAAGTAAGCTGCCCCGCTTCTGGATGGCAGATTGCAGGAGCCACTTGGTACTATCAAACCAGACCAACTTGGCACTGGTGCCACCTTGGGTCTGGGAACCATCCAGCCTATCGTGGATTTTAAGGAGCCAGCCGGCTACTCCCAGCCACAGGCCCCCAACAAAAACCACGGCCCTTTTTTCTGGCAAACAAAACTTAGCTGCCTCACTTCTGGATGGCAGATTGTAGGAGCCACTTGGTGAAATCAAACCAGCCCGACTTGGCACTGGTGCCACCTTGGGTCTGGGAACCATCCTGCGTATCGTGGATTCTAAGGAGCCAGCCGGCCACTCCCAGCCACAGGTCCCCAAACAAAATCAACGGCGCTGTTCCCTGGAAAACAAAACACGTCTGCCAACATTTTGATGGAGTTTGCAGGAGGCACTTGGTACTATCAAACCAGCCCGACTTGGCACTGGTGCCACCTTGGGTCTGGGAAACATCCTGCGTATCGTGGATTCTTAGGAGCCAGCCGGCCACTCCTAGCCATAGGCCCCCAGACAAAAACCTAGGCCTATTTCTCTGGCAAACAAAAGTAAGCTGCCCCGCTTCTGGATGGCAGATTGCAGGAGACACTTGGGACTATCAAACCAGCCCGACTTGGCACTGGTGCCACCTCTGATCTGGGAACCATGCTGTGTATCGTGGATATTCAGGGGCCACCCGGCCACTCTCAGCCATATGTCCCCAAACAGAAACCTCGGCCCGTTTCTCTGGCAAACAAAACTCAACTGCCCCTCTTCTGGATGGCAAATTGCAGGATGAACTTGATACTAAAACCGCAGGCCGACTTGGTAGTGGTGACACCTTGGGCCTGGGAACCATCATGCGTATCGAGCATTTTAAGGAGCCAGCCGGCCACTCCCAGCAATATGCCCCCAAAAACAATCCACGGAATTTTTCTCTGGCAAACAAAAATCAGCTGCCCCGCTTCTGGATGGCAGATTGCAGGAGCCACTTTGCACCATCAAACCAGCCCGACTTGGCACTGGTGCCACCTTGCATCTGGGAACCATGCTGCCTAGCGTGGATTTTCAGGAGCCAGCCGGCCACTCTCAGCCATAGGCCCCCATACAAAACCCACGGCCCGTTTCCCTGGCAAACAAAATTAAGCTGCCCCGCTTCTGGATGGCAGATTGCAGGACGCACTTGGTAGTATCAAACCAGCCCAACTTGGCACTGGTGCCACCTTGGGTCTGGGAACCATCCTGCGTATCGTGGGTTCAAAGGAGCGAGCCGGCCACTCCCAGCCACAAGCCCCCAAATACAAACAACGGCGCTTTTCCCTGGAAAACAAAACTCGCCTGCCAACTTTTTGATGGCATATTGCAGGAGCTACTTGGTACTATCAAACCAGCCCAACTTGGCACTGGTGCCACCATGGGTCTGGTCACCATCCTGCCTATTGTAGCTTTCCAGGAGCCAGCCGGTCACTCCCAGCCTTAGGTCCCAAGTCACAAACCTCGGCCCGTTTCCCTGGCAAACAAAAGTAAGCTGCCCCGCTTCTGGATGGCAGATTGCAGGAGCCACTTGGTACTATCAAACCAGCCCAACTTGGCACTGGTGCCACCTCTGGTCTGGGAACCATGCTGCGTAACACAGATTCTAAGGCGCCAGTCGGCCACTCCCAGCCACAAGCCCCCAAACACAAACATCTGCGCTATTCTCTGGCAAACAAAACTCCACTGCCCCTCTCCTGGATGGCAAATTGCAGGACGCACTTGGTACTATAAAAACAGCCCGACTTGGCACTGGTGCCACCTTGGGTCTGGGAACCATCCTGCGTATCGATCTTTTTAATGAGACAGCCGGCCACTCCCAGCCATATGCCCCCAAACACAACCCACGGCCCTTTTCTCTGGCAAACAAAACTCAACTGCACCGCTTCTGGATGGCAGATTGCAGGAGCCACTTGGTACTATCAAACCAGCCCGACTTGGCACTGGTGCCACCTTGGGTCTGGGAACCATCCTGCGTATTGTGGGTTGTCAGGAGCCAGCCGAACACTCTCGGCCACAGACCCCAATCAAAAACAACGGCCCGTTTCACAGGCAAACAAAACTCAGCTGCCCCGCTTCTGGATGGGAGATTGCAGGAGGCACTTGACACTGTGAAACCAGCCCCACTTGGCACTGGTGCCACCTTGGGTCTGGGAACCATGCTGCGTATCATGGATGTTCAAGAGCCAGCCGGCCACTCCCAGCCACAGGCCCCCAAACACAAACCACAGCCTTTTTCTCTGGCAAACAAAATTCAGCTGCCCCGCTTCTGGATGGCAGATTGCAGGAGCCACTTGGGACTATCACACCAGCACAACATGGCACTGCTGCCACCTTGGATCTGGGAACCATCCTTCCTATCGTGGATTTTCAGGGGCCAGCTGGTCACTCTCAGCCATAGGCCCCAAACACAAACCACGGCCCTTTTCTCTGGAAAACAAAACTCAACTGCCCCTCTTCTGGATGGCAGATTGCAGGAGACACTGGGTACTATGAAACCAGCCCTACTTGGCACTGGTGCCACCTTGGGTCTGGGAACCATGCTGCGTATCATGGATTTTCAGGAGCCAGCCGGCCACTCCCAGCCACAGGCCCCGAAACACAAACAACAGCCTTTTTCTCTGGCAAACAAAATTCAGCTGCCCCGCTTCTGGATGGCAGATTGCAGGAACCACTTGGTACTAACAAACCAGCCCGACTTGGCACTGGTGCCACCTTGGGTCTGGGAACCATCCTGCGTATCGTGGATTCTAAGGAGCCAGCTGGCCACTCCCAGCCACAGGCCCCAAAACACACACAACGGCGCTTTTCCCTGGAAAACAAAACTCGCCTGCCAAACATTTGATGGCAGATTGCAGGAGCCACTTGGTACTATCAAACCAGCGCAACTTGGCACTGGTGCCACAATGGGTCTGGTCACCATCCTGCCTATCGTAGCTTTTCAGGTGCCAGCCAGCCACCCCCAGCCAGAGGCCCCTAGACAAATATTTCGGCCCGTTTCCCTGGGAAACAAAAGTAAGCTTCCCCGCTTCTGGATGGCAGATTGCAGGAGCCACTTTGCACCATCAAACCAGCCCAACTTGGCACTGGTGCCACCTCTGGTCTGGGAACCATCCTGCGTATCGTGGGTTCTAAGGAGCCAGCTGGCCACTCCCAGCCACAGGCCCCCAAACACAAACAACGGCGCTTTTCCCTGGAAAACAAAACTCGCCTGCCAACTTTTTGATGGCAGATTGCCGGAGCCACTTGGTACTATCAAAGCAGCCCAACTTGGCACTGGTGCCACCATGGGTCTGGTCACCATCCTGCCTATCGTAGCTTTTCAGGAGCCAGCCGGTCACTCGCAGCCATAGGCCCCCAAACACAAACCTCGGCCGTTTTCCCTGGCAAACAAAAGTAAGCTGCCCCGCTTCTGCATGGCAGATTGCAGGAGCTATTTAGTACTATCAAACCAGCCCGACTTGGCACTGGTGACACCTCTGGTCTGGGAACCATCCTGCCTATCGTGGATTTTCAGGGGCCAGCCGGCCACTCTCAGCCATATGCCCCCAAAAACAAACCACGGCCCTTTTCTCTGGCAAACAAAACTCAACTGCCCCTCTTCTGGATGGCAAATTTTAGGACGCACTTTGTACTACGAAAACCGCCCGACGTGGCACTGGTGCCACCTTGTGTCAGGGAACCATCCTGCATATCGAGCTTTTTAAGGAGCCAGCCGGCCACGCCCAGCCATATACCCCCAAAAACAAACCACGGATCATTTCTCATGGAAACAAAAATCCGCTGCCCCGCGTCTGGATGGCAGATTGCAGGAGCCACTTTGCACCATCAAACCAGCCCGACTTGGCACTGGTGCCACCTTGGGTCTGGGAACAATCCTGCATATCGTGGATTCTAAGGAGCCAGCCGGCCACTCCCAGCCACAGGCCCCCAAACACAAACAACGGCGCTTTTCCCTGGAAAACAAAACTCGCCTGCCAGCTTTTTGATGGCAGATTGCAGGAGCCACTTGGTACTATCAAATCATCCCAACTTGGCACTGGTGCCACTATGGGTCTGGGAACCATCCTGCCTATTGTAGCATTTCAGGAGCCAGCCGGTCACTCTCAGCCATAGGCCCCCAGACAAAAACCTCGGACCGTTTCCCTGGCAAACAAAATTAAGCTGCCCCGATTCTGGATGGCAGATTGCAGGAGCCACTTGGTAGTGTCAAACCAGCCCGACTTGGCACTGGTGCCACCTTGGGTCTGGTCACCATCCTGCCTATCGTAGCTTTTCAGGAGCCAGCCGGTCACTCCCAGCCATAGGCCCCCAGACACAAACCTCGGCCTGTTTCCCTGGCACACAAAAGTAAGCTACCGCACTTCTGGATGGCAGATTGCAGGAGCCACTTTGCACCATCAAACCAGCCCGACTTGGCACTGGTGCCACCTCTGGTCTGGGAACCATGCCGCGTATCGTGGATTCTAAGGAGCCAGCCGGCCACTCCCAGCCACAGGCCTCCAAACACAAACAACGGCGTTTTCCCTGGAAAACAAAACTCGCCTGCCAACATTTTGATGGCAGAGTGCAGGAGCCACTTGGTACTATCAAACCAGCCCAACTTGGCACTGGTGCCACCATGGGTCTGGTCACCATCCTGCCTATCGTAGCTTTTCAGGAGCCAGCCGCTCACTCCCAGCCATAGGCCCCCAGAAAAAAACCTCGGTCCGTTTCCCTGGAAAACAAAAGTAAGCTGCCCTGCTTCTGGATGGCAGATTGCAGGAGCCACTTGGTGTTATCAAACCAGCCCGACTTGGCACTGGTGCCACCTTGGGTCTGGGAACCATCCTGCGTATCGTGTGTTCTAAGGAGCCAGCCGGCCACTCCCAGCCACAGTCCCCCAAACACAAACAATGGCGCTTTTCCCTGGAAAACAAAACTGGCCTGCCAACTTTTTGATGGCAGATTGCAGGAGCCACTTGGTACTATCAAACCAGCCCAACTTGGCACTGGTGCCACCATGGGTCTGGTCACCATCCTGCCTATCGTAGCTTTTCAGGAGCCAGCCGGTCACTCCCAGCCATAGGTCCCCAGACAAATACCTCGGCCCGTTTCCCTGGCAAACAAAAGTAAGCTGCCCCGCTTCTGGATGGCAGATTGCAGGAGCCACTTGGTACTATCAAACCAGCCCAACTTGACACTGGTGCCACCTTGGCTCTGGGAACCATGCTGCGTAACCCGGATTCTAAGACGACAGGCAGCCACTGCCAGCCACCGGCCTCCAAACAAAATCAACGGCGCTTTTCCCTGGAAAACAAAACTCGCCTGACATCTTTTAGATGGCAGATTGCAGGAGCCAGTTGGTACCATCAAACCAGCCCAACTTGGCACTGGTGCCACCTTGGGTCTGGGAACCATCCTGCCTATTGTTGCTTTTCAGGAGCCAGCCGGTCACTCCTAGCCCTAGGCCCCCAGTCATAAACCTCAGCCCGTTTCCCTGGTACACAAATGTAAGCTACCCCGCTTCAGGATGGCAGATTGCAGGAGCCACTTTTCACCATCAAACCAGCCCAACTTGGCACTGGTGCCACCATGGGTCTGGTCACCATCCTGCCTATCGTAGCTTTTCAGGAGCCAGCCGGTCACTCCCAGCCATAGGCCCCCAGACACAAAGCTCGGCCCGTTTCCCTGGCAAACAAAAGTAAGCTACCCCGCTTCTGGATGGCAGATTGCAGGAGCCACTTTGCAGCATCAAACTAGCCCGACTTGGCACTGGTGCCACCTCAGGTCTGGGAACCATCCTGCGTATCGTGGATTCTAAGGAGCCAGCCGGCCACCCCCACCCACAGGCCCCCAAACACAAACAATGGCGCTTTTCCCTGGAAAACGAAACTCGCCTGCCAACTTTTTCATGGCAGATTGCAGGAGCCACTTGGTACTATCGAACCAGCCCAACTAGGCACTGGTGCCACCATGGGTCTGGGAACCATCCTGCGTATCGTGGATTCTAAGGAGCCAGCCGGCCACTCCCAGCCACAGGCCCCCAAACACAAACAACGGCGCTTTTCCCTAGATAACAAACTCGCCTGCCAACATTTTGATGGCAGATTGCAGGAGCCACTTGGTACTATCAAACCAGCGCAACTTGGCACTGGTGCCACCATGGGTCTGGTCACCATCCTGCCTATCGTAGCTTTTCAGGAGCCAGCCGGTCACTCCCAGCCATAGGCCCCCAGACACAAACCTCGGCCCGTTTCCCTGGCAAACAAAAGTAAGCTGTCCCGCTTCTGGATGGCAGATTGCAGGACGCACTTGGTAGTATCAAACCAGCCCGACTTGGCACTGGTGCCACCTCTGGTCTGGGAACCATCCTGCGTATCGTGGATTCTAATTAGCCAGCCGGCCACTCCCAGCCACAGGCCCCCAAACACAAACAACGGCGCTTTTCCCTGGAAAACAAAACTCGCCTGCCAACATTTTGATGGCAGATTGCAGGAGCCACTTGGTACTATCAAACCAGCCCAACTTGGCACTGGTGCCACCATGGGTCTGGTCACCATCCTGCCTATCGTAGCTTTTCAGGAGCCAGCAGGTCACCCCCAGCCATAGGCCCCGAGAAAAAAACCTCGGCCCGTTTCCCTGGCAAAAAAAAGTAAGCTACCCCGCTTCTGGATGGCAGATTGCAGGACGCACTTGGTACTATCAAACCAGCCCAACTTGGCACTGGTGCCACCTTGGGTCTGGGAACCATCCTGCGTATCGTGGATTCTGAGGAGCCCACCGGCCACTCCCTGCCACAGGCACCCAAACACAAACAACGGCGCTTTTCCCTGGAAAACAAAACTCGCCTGCCAACTTTTTGATGGCGGATTGCAGGAGCCACTTGGTACTATCAAACCAGCCCAACTTGGCACTGGTGCCACCATGGATATGGTCACCATCCTGCCTATCGTAGCTTTTCAGGACCTAGCAGGTCACTCCCAGCCATAGGCGCCCAGACAAAAACCTCGGCCCGTTACCCTGGCAAACAAAAGTAAGCTGCCCCGCTTCTGGATGGCAGATTGCAGGAACCACTTGGTACTATAAAACCAGCCCGACTTGGCACTGGTGCCACGTCAGGTCTGGGAACCATCCTGCGTATCGTGGATTCTAAGGAGCCAGCCGGCCACTCCCACCCACAGGCCCCCAAACACAAACAACGGCGCTTTTCCCTGGAAATCAAAACTCGCCTGCCAAATTTTTGATGGCAGATTGCAGGAGCCACTTGGTACTATCAATCCAGCCCAACTTGGCACTGGTGCCACCATGGGTCTGGTCACCATCCTGCCTATCGTAGTTTTTCAGGAGCCAGCCGGTCACTCGCAGCCATAGGCCCCCAGGCACAAAGCTCGGCCCGTTTCCCTGGCAAACAAAAGTAAGCTGCCCCGCTTCTGCATGGCAGATTGCAGGAACGACTTGGTACTATCAAACCAGACAACTTGGCACTGGTGCCACCTTGGGTCTGGGAACCATCCTGCGTATCGTGGATTCTAAGGAGCCAGCCGGCCACTCCCAGCCACAGGCCCCCAAACACAAACAACGGCGCTTTTCCCTGGAAAACAAAACTCTCCTGCCAACTTTTTGATGGCAGATTGCAGGAGCCACTTGGTTTTATCAAATCAGCCCAACTTGGCACTGGTGCCACCATGGGTCTGGTCACCATCCTGCCTATCGTAGCTTTTCAGGAGCCAGCCGGTCACTCCCAGCCATACGCCCCCAGACAAAAAGCTCGGCCCGTTTCCCTGGCAAACAAAAGTAAGCTACCCCGCTTCTGGATGGCAGATTGCAGGAGCCACTTTGCACCATCAAACTGGCCCGTCTTGGCACTGGTCCCACCTCTGGTCTGGGAACCATCCTGCGTATCATGGATTCTAATTAGCCAGCCGGCCACTCCCTACCACAGGCCCCTTAACACAAACAACGGCGCTTTTCCCTGGAAAACAAAACTCGCCTACCAACTATTTGATGGCAGATTACAGGAGCCACTTGGTACTATCAAACCAGCCCAACTTGGCACTGGTGCCACCATGGGTCTGGTCACCATCCTGCCTATCGTAACTTTTCAGGAGCCAGCCGGTCACTCCCAGCCATAGGTCCCCAGTCACAAACCTCGGCCCGTTTCCCTGGCAAACAAAAGTAAGCTGCCCCGCTTCTGGATGGCAGATTGCAGGAGCCACTTGGTACTATCAAACCAGCCCGACTTGGCACTGGTGCCACCTCTGGTCTGGGAACCATGCTGCGTATCGTGGATTTTAAGGAGCCAGTCGGCCACTCCCAGCCATACGCCTCCAAACACAAACAACGGTCCGTTTCCCTGGCAAACAAAAGTAAGCTGCCCCGCTTCTGGATGTCAGATTGCAGGAACCACTTGTTGCCAGGTTGGGGTGGTTTGATAGTACCAAGTGGCTCCTGCAATCTGCCATCAAAAAGTTTGCAAGCGAGTTTTGTTTTCCAGGGAAAAGCGCCGTTGTTTTTGTTTGGGGGCCTGTGGCTGGGAGTGGCCAGCTGTCTCCTTAGAATCCACGATACGCAGGATGGGTCCCAGACCAGAGGTGGCACCAGTGCCAAGTCGGGCTGGTTTGATGGTGCAAAGTGACTCCTGCAATCTGCCATCCAGAAGCGGGGCAGCTTACTTTTGTTTGCCAGGGAAACGGGCAGAGCTTTGTGTCCGGGGGCCTATGGCTGGGAGTGACCGGCTGGCTCCTGAAAAGCTACGATAGGCAGGATGGTGACCAGACCCATGGTGGCACCAGTGCCAAGTTGGGCTGGTTTGATAGTACCAAGTGGCTCCTGCAATCTGCCATCCAGAAGCGGGGCAGCTTACTTTTGTTTGCCAGGGAAACGGGCAGAGCTTTGTGTCTGGGGGCCTATGGCTGGGAGTGACCGGCTGGCTCCTGAAAAGCTACGATAGGCAGGATGGTGACCAGACCCATGGTGGCACCAGTGCCAAGTTGGGCTGGTTTGATAGTACCAAGTGGCTCCTGCAATCTGCCATCAAAAAGTTGGCAGGTGAGTTTTGTTTTCCAGGGAAAAGCGCCGTTGTTTGTGTTTGGGGGCCTGTGGCTGGGAGTGGCCAGCTGGCTCCTTAGAATCCACGATACGCAGGATGGTTCCCAGACCAGAGGTGGCACCAGTGCCAAGTCGGGCTGGTTTGATGGTACAAAGTGGCTCCTGCAATCTGCCATCCAGAAGCGGGGTAGCTTACTTTTGTTTGCCAGGGAAACGGGCCGAGGTTTGTGACTGGGGGCCTATGGCTGGGAGTGACCAGCTGGCGCCTGAAAAGCTACGATAGGCAGGATGGTGACCAGACCCATGGTGGCACCAGCGCCAAGTTGGGCTGGTTTGATAGTACCAAGTGGCTCCTGCAATCTGCCATCAAAAAGTTGGCAGGCCAGTTTTGTTTTCCAGGGAAAAGCGCCGTTGTTTGTGTTTGGAGGCCTGTGGCTGGGAGTGGCCGGCTGCCTCCTTTGAACCCAGGATACGCAGGATGGTTCCCAGAGCCAAGGTGGCGTCAGTGCCAAGTTGGGCTGGTTTGATAGTACCAAGTGGCTCCTGCAAACTGCCATCCAGAAGCGGGACAGCTTACTTTTGTTTCCCAGGGAAACGGGCCGAGGTATTTGTCTGGGGGCCTATGGCTGGGAGTGACTGGCTGGCTACTGAAAAGCTACGATAGGCAGGATGGTTACCAGACTCATGGTGGCACCAGTGCCAAGTCGGGCTGGTTTGATAATACTAAATAGCTCCTGCAATCTGCCATTCAGACGCGCGGCAGCGGATTATTGTTTGCTGGAGAAAAGTTCCGTGGTTTTTTTTTGGGGGTATATGGCTGGACGTGGCCGGCTGGCTCCTTAAAAAGCTCGATACGCAGGATTGTTCCCTGACCCAAGGTGGCATCAGTGCCAAGTCGGGCTGTTTTCGTAGTACCAAGTGCGTCCTGCAATTTGCCATCCAGAAGAGGGGCAGTTGAGTTTTGTTTGCCAGAGAAAAGGGCCGTGGTATATGTTTGGGGGCATATGGTTGAGAGTGGCCGGCTGGCCCCTGAAAATCCACGATAGGCAGGATGGTTCCCAGAACCAAGGTGGCACCAGTGCCATGTTTGCCTGGTTTGATAGTACCATGTGGCTCCTGCAATCTGCCATCCAGAAGCGGGGCTGCTTACTTTTGTTTGCCAGGGAAACGGGCCGAGATATTTGTCTGGGGGCCTATGGCTGGGAGTGAGCGGCTGGCTCCTGAAAAGCTACGATAGGCAGGATGGTGACCAGACCCATGGTGGCACCAGTGCCAAGTTGGGCTGGTTTGATAGTACCAAGTGGCTCCTGCAATCTGCCATCAAAAAGTTGGCAGGCGAGTTTTGTTTTCCAGGGAAAAGCGCCGTTGTTCTTGTTTAGAGGCCTGTGGCTGGGAGTGGCCGGCTGCCTCCTTTGAACCCAGGATACGCAGGATGGTTCCCAGAGCCAAGGTGGCACCAGTGCCAAGTTTTGCTGGTTTGATAGTACCAAGTGGCTCCTGCAATCTGCCATCCAGAAGCGGGACAGCTTACTTTTGTTTCCCAGGGAAACGGGCCGAGGTATTTTTCTGGGGGCCTATGGCTGGGAGTGACCGGCTGGCTACTGAAAAGCTACGATAGGCAGGATGGTTACCAGACTCATGGTGGCACCAGTGCCAAGTCGGGCTGGTTTGATAATACTAAATAGCTCCTGAAATCTGCCATTCAGACGCGGGGCAGCGGATTTTTGTTTGCTGGAGAAAAGTTCCGTGGTTTTTTTTTGGGGTTATATGGCTGGACGTGGCCGGCTGGCTCCTTAAAAAGATCGATATGCAGGATTGTTCCCTGACCCAAGGTGGCATCAGTGCCAAGTCGGGCTGTTTTCGTAGTACCAAGTGCGTCCTGCAATTTGCCATCCAGAAGAGGGGCAGTTGAGTTTTGTTTGCCAGAGCAAAGGGCCGTGGTATGTGTTTGGGGGCATATGGCTGAGAGTGGCCGGCTGGCCCCTGAAAATCCACGATAGGCAGGATGGTTCCCAGAGCCAAGGTGGCACCAGTGCCATGTTGGCCTGGTTTGATAGTACCATGTGGCTCCTGCAATCTGCCATCCAGAAGCGGGGCAGCTTACTTTTGTTTGCCAGGGAAACAGGCCGAGATATTTGTCTGGGGGCCTATGGCTGGGAGTGAGCGGCTGGCTCCTGAAAAGCTACGATAGGCAGGATGGTGACCAGACCCAAAGTGGAACCAGTACCAAGTTGGGCTGGTTTGATAGTACCAAGTGGCTCCTGCAATCTGCCATCAAAAATTTGGCAGGCGAGTTTTGTTTTCCAGGGAAAAGCGCCGTTGTTTTTGTTTAGAGGCCTGTGGCTGGGAGTGGCCGCCTGTCCTCGTAGAATCTACGTTAGGCAGCATGGTTCCCAGAGCCAAGGTGGCACCAGGGCCAAGTCGGGCAGGTTTGATAGTACCAAATGCATCCTGCAATCTGCCATCCAAAAGCGGGGCAATTTACTTTTGTTTGCCAGGGAAACGGGCCGAGGTTTGTGGCTGGGGGCCTATGGCAGGGAGTGACCGTCTGGCTCCTGAAATGCTACGATAGGCAGGATGTTTACCAGACCCATGGTGGCACCAGTGCCAAGTTGGGCTGATTTGATAGTACCAAGTGGCTCCTGCAATCTGCCATCCAGAATCGGGGCAGCTTACTTTTGTTTTCCAGGGAAACGGGCCGAGGATTGTGTCTGGGCGCCTATGGCTGGGAGTGACCGGCTGGCGCCTGAAAAGCTACGATAGGCAGGATGGTGACCAGACCCATGGTGGCACCAGTGCCAAGTTGGGCTGGTTTGATAGCACCAAGTGGCTCCTGCAATCTGCCATCAAAATGTTGGCAGGCGATTTTTGTTTTCCAGGGAAAAGCGCCATTGTTTGTGTTTGGGCGCCTGTGGCTCAGAGTGGCCGGGTGGCTGCTTAGAATCCACGATACGCCGGATGGTTCCCAGACCCATGGTGGCACCAGTGCCAAGTTGGGCTGATTTGATAAAACCAAGTGGCTCCTGCAATCTGCCATCAAATGTTTGGAAGGCGAGTTTTGTTTTCCAGGGAAAAGCACCGTTGTGTGTGTTTTGGGGCCTGTGGCTGGGAGTGGCCAGCTGGCTCCTTAGTATCCACGATACGCAGGATGGTTCCCAGACCCAAGGTGGCACCAGTGCCAAGTCAGGCTGGTTTGTTAGTACCAAGTGGTTCCTGCAATCTGCCATCCAGAAGCGGGGCAGCTGAATTTTGTTTGCCAGAGAAAAAGGCTGTTGTTTGTGTTTCGGGGCCTGTGGCTGGCAGTGGCCGGCTGGCTCCTGAAAATCCATGATACGCAGCATGGTTCCCAGACCCAAGGTGGCACCAGTGCCAAGTAGGGCTGGTTTCATAGTACCCAGTGGCTCCTGCAATCTGCCATCCAGAAGAGGGGCAGTTGAGTTTTGTTTTCCAGAGAAAAGGGCCGTGGTTTGTGTTTGGGGCCTATGGCTGAGAGTGACCGGCTGGCCCCTGAAAATCCACGATAGGAAGGATGGTTCCCAGATCCAAGGTGGCAACAGTGCCATGTTGTGCTGGTGTGATAGTCCCAAGTGGCTCCTGCAATCTGCCATCCAGAAGCGGGGCAGCTGAATTTTGTTTGCCAGAGAAAAAGGCTGTGGTTTGTGTTTGGGGGCCTGTGGCTGGGAGTGTCCGGCTGGCTCCTTTGAACCGACGATACGCAGGATGGTTCCCAGACCCAAGGTGGCACCAGTGCCAAGTCGGGCTGGTTTGATACTACCAAGTGCGTCCTGCAATCTGCCATCCAGAAGCGGGGCAGCTTAATTTTGTTTGCCAGGGAAACGGGCCGTGGGTTTTGTATGGGGGCCTATAGCTGAGAGTGGCCGGCTGGCTCCTGAAAATCCACGCTAGGCAGCATGGTTCCCAGATGCAAGGTGGCACCAGTGCCAAGTCGGGCTGGTTTGATGGTGCAAAGTGGCTCCTGCAATCTGCCATCCAGAAGCGGGGCAGCTGATTTTTGTTTGCCAGAGAAAAATTCCGTGGATTGTTTTTGGGGGCATATTGCTGGGAGTGGCCGGCTGGCTCCTTAAAATGCTCGATACGCATGATGGTTCCCAGGTCCAAGGTGTCACCACTACCAAGTCGGCCTGCGGTTTTAGTATCAAGTTCATCCTGCAATTTGCCATCCAGAAGAGGGGCAGTTGAGTTTTGTTTGCCAGAGAAACGGGCCGAGGTTTCTGTTTGGGGACATATGGCTGAGAGTGGCCGGGTGGCCCCTGAATATCCACGATACACAGCATGGTTCCCAGATCCAAGGTGGCACCAGTGCCAAGTTGGGCTGGTTTGATAGTACCAAGTGTCTCCTGCAATCTGCCATCCAGAAGCGGGGCAGCTTACTTTTGTTTGCCAGAGAAATAGGCCTAGGTTTTTGTCTGGGGGCCTGTGGCTAGGAGTGGCCGGCTGGCTCCTAAGAATCCACGATACGCAGGATGTTTCCCAGACCCAAGGTGGCACCAGTGCCAAGTCGGGCTGGTTTGATAGTACCAAGTGGCTCCTGCAAACTCCATCAAAATGTTGGCAGACGTGTTTTATTTTCCAGGGAACAGCGCCGTTGATTTTGTTTGGGGACCTGTGGCTGGGAGTGGCCGGCTGGCTCCTTAGAATCCACGATACGCAGGATGGTTCCCAGACCCAAGGTGGCACCAGTGCCAAGTCGGGCTGGTTTGATTACACCAAGTGGCTCCTGCAATCTGCCATCCAGAAGTGAGGCAGCTAAGTTTTGTTTGCCAGAAAAAAGGGCCGTGGTTTTTGTTGGGGGCCTGTGGCTGGGAGTAGCCGGCTGGCTCCTTAAAATCCACGATAGGCTGGATGGTTCCCAGACCCAAGTTGGCACCAGTGCCAAGTCGGGCTGGTTTGATAGTACCAAGTGGCTCCTGCAATCTGCCATCCAGAAGCGGTGCAGTTGAGTTTTGTTTGCCAGAGAAAAGGGCCGTGGGTTGTGTTTGGGGGCATATGGCTGGGAGTGGCCGGCTGTCTCATTAAAAAGATCGATACGCACGATGGTTCCCAGACCCAAGGTGGCACCAGTGCCAAGTCGGGCTGTTTTTATAGTACCAAGTGCGTCCTGCAATTTGCCATCCAGAAGAGGGGCAGTGGAGTTTTGTTTGCCAGAGAATAGCGCCGTTGTTTGTGTTTGGGGGCTTGTGGCTGGGAGTGGCCGACTGGCGCCTTAGAATCTGTGTTACGCAGCATGGTTCCCAGACCAGAGGTGGCACCAGTTCCAAGTTGGGCTGGTTTGATAGTACCAAGTGGCTCCTGCAATCTGCCATCCAGAAGCGGGGCAGCTTACTTTTGTTTGCCAGGGAAACGGGCCGAGGTTTGTGACTGGGGACCTATGGCTGGGAGTGACCGGCTGGCTCCTGGAAAGCTACAATAGGCAGGATGGTGACCAGACCCATGGTGGCACCAGTGCCAAGTTGGGCTGGTTTGATAGTACCAAGTGGCTCCTGCAATCTGCCATCAAAAAGTTGGCAGGCGAGTTTTGTTTTCCAGGGAAAAGCGCCGTTGTTTGTATTTGGGGGCCTGTGGCTGGGAGTGGCCAGCTGGCTCCTTTGAACCCACGATACGCAGGATGGTTCCCAGACCCAAGGTGGCACCAGTGCCAAGTCGGGCTGGTTTGATACTACCAAGTGCGTCCTGCAATCTGCCATCCAGAAGCGGGGCAGCTTAATTTTGTTTGCCAGGGAAACGGGCCGTGGGTTTTGTTTGGGGGCCTATGGCTGAGAGTGGCCGGCTGGCTCCTGAAAATCCACGCTAGGCAGCATGGTTCCCAGATGCAAGGTGGCACCAGTGCCAAGTCGGGCTGGTTTGATGGTGCAAAGTGGCTCCTGCAATCTGCCATCCAGAAGCGGGACAGCTGATTTTTGTTTGCCAGAGAAAAATTCCGTGGATTGTTTTTGGGGGCATATTGCTGGGAGTGGCCGGCTGGCTCCTTAAAATGCTCGATACGCATGATGGTTCCCAGGTCCAAGGTGTCACCACTACCAAGTCGGCCTGCGGTTTTAGTATCAAGTTCATCCTGCAATTTGCCATCCAGAAGAGGGGCAGTTGAGTTTTGTTTGCCAGAGAAACGGGCCGAGGTTTCTGTTTGGGGACATATGGCTGAGAGTGGCCGGCTGGCCCCTGAATATCCACGATACACAGCATGGTTCCCAGATCCAAGGTGGCACCAGTGCCAAGTTGGGCTGGTTTGATAGTACCAAGTGTCTCCTGCAATCTGCCATCCAGAAGCGGGGCAGCTTACTTTTGTTTGCCAGAGAAATAGGCCTAGGTTTTTGTTTGGGGGCCTGTGGCTAGGAGTGGCCGGCTGGCTCCTAAGAATCCACGATACGCAGGATGTTTCCCAGACCCAAGGTGGCACCAGTGCCAAGTCGGGCTGGTTTGATAGTACCAAGTGGCTCCTGCAAACTCCATCAAAAAGTTGGCAGGCGTGTTTTGTTTTCCAGGGAACAGCGCCGTTGATTTTGTTTGGGGGCCTGTGGCTGGGAGTGGCCGGCTGGCTCCTTAGAATCCACGATACGCAGGATGGTTCCCAGACCCAAGGTGGCACCAGTGCCAAGTCGGGCTGGTTTGATTACACCAAGTGGCTCCTGCAATCTGCCATCCAGAAGCGGGGCAGCTGACTTTTGTTTGCCAGGGAAATGGGCCGTTGTTTGTGTTTGGGGGCCTGTGGCTGGGAGTGTTCGGCTGGTTCCTGAATATGTACGATACGCAGGATTGTTCCCAGACCCAAGGTGGCACCAGTGCCAAGTCGGGCTGGTTTGATGGTGCAAAGTGGCTCCTGCAATCTGCCATCCAGACGCGGGGCAGCGGATTTTTGTTTCCATGAGAAATGGTCCGTGGTTTGTTTTTGGGGGTATATGGCTGGGCGTGGCCGGCTGGCTCCTTAAAAAGCTCGATATGCAGGATGGTTCCCTGACACAAGGTGGCACCAGTGCCACGTCGGGCGGTTTTCGTAGTACAAAGTGCGTCCTAAAATTTGCCATCCAGAAGAGGGGCAGTTGAGTTTTGTTTGCCAGAGAAAAGGTCCGTGGTTTGTGTTTGGGGGCATATGGCTGAGAGTGGCTGGCTGGCCCCTGAAAATCCACGATACACAGGATGGTTCCCAGATCCAAGGTGGCACCTGTGCCAAGTCGGGCTGATTTGATAGTACTAAGTAGCTCCTGCAATCTGCCATCCAGAAGCGGGGCAGCTTACTTTTGTTTGCCAGGGAAACGGGCCGAGGTTTCTGTTTGGGGGCCTATGGCTGAGAGTGACCGGCTGGCTCCTGAAAAGCTACAATAGGCAGGATGGTGACCAGACCCATGGTGGCACCAGTGCCAAGTTGGGCTGGTTTGATAGTACCAAGTGGTTCCTGCAATCTGCCATCCAGAAGCAGGGCAGCTGAGTTTTGTTTGCCAGAGAAAAGGGCCTTGGTTTGTGTTTGGGGGCATATGGCTGGGTGTGGCCAGCTGGCTCCTTAAAATGCACGATATGCAACATGGCTCCCAGACCCAAGGTGGCACCAGTGCCAAGTTGGGCTGGTTTGATAGTACCAAGTGGCTCCTGCAATCTTCCATGATCACGTGGAGAAATACTTTCTGGTTTCAGCCTCATGCTCTTTCTTCTCTCCCTCAACTTCTCTATCACCTCTCATCTGGTTCACATGCGCTGTCTTCAAGGTCCACAGGCTACTTTTCACAGAATCTTCTGGCCTGATGAAGTAAGAATGATGAATAGAACAGAGCTGGGATCTATTTTCCAGTTTGGATAAAATGCATTCTGCACACAAATCCAAGGAGAACGGGCTGCCCCGATGCCCAGAAAATCTTTCACTCCTGCTAGTGTTCTACGTCAACCGCAACTTAGTCTGAAAGAAAAGCTTTTTCTCTGAGAGCATCTGAGAGGTTTGCATGAAGCACTGATATCTGACATATGCAATTTTGAATAGGAGAGGAAAAAGAAAATGGCAAGGAGTTTTTAATTTTAGTGGTTTCAATTTTAATTTCCGTGCACTTTTTCAAAACTTGTCAGCTCAAATGCCCATCAACATCTTTTAGTCATCTGTAAGTCAGTATTCATATAAAATGTGCTTCAAATCCAAAGAATTTCAAATTTGCACTCCAAGCTTCTATGCCTAGATTTATGATTTCCTACACATATTAGATGAAAGGAAGGCCTTTTTTACTGTGGGAGTGCTGGAACACTGGAACAGGTTGCCCAGAGAAGTTGTGGGTGTCCCATCCCTGAAAGTATTCAAGGTCACCTTGGACGGGGCTTGGAGCAGCAACAAAGGAGAAGCTTGATGGTAGAGAAACAAAGTTGGACTATAGAAGAAACTCGGATTGAAGTATAGGATCAAGTTTTCTCTCAGCTCTTGGGGTAAATTCAAAGTTGTACAAAATGACATTTATCTGTGCTATTCACTACTGTAACAGAAAGTTTCATGAAAACTGTACAGAAGATAGTAAATTTTAAAAGAGATAAGAATTACAGCATAAAATCCATGGGATAGGTTACAACATGAGACACTCTCTAAGAGAAAATCTCTTTGTTTCAGCACTTCATCGGGGTAAGATTTCATGAAGTGCCAAAGAAGGCGGCAAAATATCATTCGGGACATTATTTACTGGAATTCAGCCTGGCCATTAGTAGGAACTGCCTTTGAACATATCATGTAGATATACCACACACGCTTTCCCTTCACTGAAAAATTACTGTTTACAACAAATAAGCAATTGACGATCAAAATTGATTGAAAGCATCTTAAACATGTCAAGTATTTCATTGTAGATGATCTGTGATCCAAATGCTTCTTCCACCTTCGAGAGGGACAGAAGAATTCTTCCATATCATGATGGTTTAAAATTGTATCAACCAATGTTTTCTGCTGAAAAGATATCATCTATTTTTTTCTATTTTTGGAAGAAAATATTCCTAGACATACAACAGGTGAGAACTAAGTAATTTTAAAGAAACAAATGAAATGAAAATATTCTGTAAATAGAATGAAATGAAAAGCTGTGTTTTAAATAGGAGCTAAATATTAAACAGAATTTTTGTACCAGGCATTTGAATTACTGCACCAGCTCTTTTGCCCATCAAGAGAGGCATTTAGCATTTCAGTCTTTTCCAAGGTGTTCATGATCTGCTATGCTGATCTCTGTGTGTGCCTAGGTGTGTGTGGAGGGGGGGGCATATGAAGGGGAGTGTGTATGTTTGCTTTACAATTGTTGTGGCAGATTCATGCCTCAGCTCCACATTTTGTTTTAAAAAGGTCACACCGAGTGGATATGAAGTTTACTATCAACAAGAGATCGATTCCCAAATCATCCATTTGACTCTCCCTTATAAATCATGTGCTTTGTTGCATATTTTATCAAATATACTTTCAAGCCAGATGGAGGAAGGAGGATGTGGGAATCCCTCCACCATCTTGCAACTTTTATGTAAGTAGGTTTTCAAGAAAATCATCATTTCTCTTTTAAATATGTCTGGAACAGGCATGATGGTAGTGTCAACCTGTTGGAGTTTTTGTTGCTGGAAGAAGTTGTACAAAAGGATTGGTTTTTACATTGACCAGTTACTGAATCAAGCGCAGGAATACATTGGAAATTTAGCTGGGGGTTCCTTTTCCCAGCAGACTACTTCTAGAACGAGCTTGTACACTGAAGCTGACTCTTTTGCTCTCTTTTTGTTTCTTTCCTATTTTCTTGGCTTCTTTGCCACTATCTAGACAATTTTGGAACTTTGTTCCCAACTAAAATGGTTTCAATAGTCTGATTGTGATCATACATTTTTACAAGGAATTTTTAAAATCTTTCCTCGAGTCCAGAAAGTCAAGGACTTAGATCTTTTTCTTCCCTTATCAATATTGCCATGAAATTGATAAATAAAGACCAACTCTTTATTTTTGTTTTTAACCCACGTAGATAATTCCCATCCATTAATCCATTTTGTGGACCAATAGCTGCCATTCTGATGGAAGCTGTCACTTCTTAACAATAGGCATTCTGTGACTATGTTGACTGCACTTTGGGTGAAGATCCTAACTGGTCTTAGATATACATAGGGAGAAATTTGCTCAGCCAGTGTCAGTCTTAAGCATGCGTATCAGAAGATCTTTCTAGAGCTGGGAATTTTCCCATGAAAGGGATTCAGTTAGGGAAGAGACACTTGTGCCAGAGTTTTACATTCTTCTTGAACACTGCTTAAGGAACTTAGATGCCATGTCCATTTGGATCTCTGTCTGCACAGAACTTTGTCATGCCAGCGCTTTGAAATGCATCTTGAAGAGAATTCACTAGCACAGAATGAAAGAGAGTGGAAGGGGTTGGTGGGGCTAACCAGGCCCAACCCCCCTGCCTAAACCAGGATACCTAGAGCCTCTTGCCCAGGATTCTATCTGGGTGTACTTTTAATGTCTTCAAAGATCCAGGCTCCACAATCTTTCTGGGCAGTCTGTGCCGTGGTTCAGTCACCCTGACAGTAAAGAAACATTTACTGATGTTCAAAGGCAATCTCCTGTATTTCAGTGTGTGCCCACTGCCTCTTGTCTTTTCCCTCAGCATCACTGAAAAGACACTGATTCCCTCCCCTTTGCACTATTGCTTCCATATGTATGTGTGATGCCATGTAGAGGTATGTCAAAAACCTCCCTGAAGCCCAGGCAGATAATATTCCCTTCATCTACCAGTCAAGTTGATTCATCAGAGGAGTTTAAAGTGATGTTCAGCATGAAATTCCCCTGAAAAATATTGCTAACTACATTATTTGGTCATCTGTCATGTGCCTGGCAAGGATTTCCAGGAAGAGCTGCTTCATCAACTTCCTGGGGATAAAAAAGAGGCTGGCTGGTTTGTACTATGGCGAGTCCTCTTAATTGCCTTTTTTGAAGATGGGTGTCATTTGCTAACATCCACTCTTTAGCCTCTCTTGTCGTCTACATCTTAGCAAAACGCTTTTCCACTATGTCTGGCTAGGAAAAACTGTGCCAGCACAGAAAACATCTCCCATCGTGTTCTAGAAGTTGCACGGATGTCTGCCAAGTGTTTGGCAGGAAGAAAAGAAAAGTTGTCCAAAACAGTTTCCAATCGAATGTTCATGTGATTGGAAAAGTCAGGAGAGTGCAAAGGTACTGTTTTCTATCAGTTGGCAAGGTGCGCACACAATCCCAGTGTTGTACGGCTTGCTTCTTCACCTTCCCGAAGCTGCCGCTCTCGCCGGCTGCCGGAGCCCAAGAAGCGGCTTCTTCGCGCAAAGACGATTGTGCCGCTCACAGTGCTCTCCTTAGCGCGGCTTCTGCCGAAAGACGCCCGGCAGCGGCTCTTACCTCCGGAGAGCATCCTACCTTCGTCTTTAGCTCCTCTTCTCATCTACACCTCGGCAAAAAGCTTTTCCACTATGTCTGGCTAGGAAAAACTGTGCCAGCACAGAAAACATCTCCCATCGTGTTCTAGAAGTTGCACGGATGTCTGCCAAGTGTTTGGCAGGAAGAAAAGAAAAGTTGTCCAAAACAGCTTCCAATCGAATGTTCCTGTGATTGGAAAAGTCAGGAGAGTGCAAAGGTACTGTTTTCTATCAGTTGGCAAGGTGCGCACACAATCCCAGTGTTGTACAGCTTGCTTCTTCACCTTCCCGAAGCTGCCGCTCTCGCCGGCTGCCGGAGCCCAAGAAGCGGCTTCTTCGCGCAAAGACGATTGTGCCGCTCACAGGGCTCTCCTTAGCGCGGCTTCTGCCGAAAGACGCCCGGCAGCGGCTCTTACCTCCGGAGAGCATCCTACCTTCGTCTTTAGCTCCTCTTCTCATCTACACCTCGGCAAAACGCTTTTCCACTATGTCTGGCTAGGAAAAACTGTGCCAGCACAGAAAACATCTCCCATCGTGTTCTAGAAGTTGCACGGATGTCTGCCAAGTGTTTGGCAGGAAGAAAAGAAAAGTTGTCCAAAACAGCTTCCAATCGAATGTTCCTGTGATTGGAAAAGTCAGGAGAGTGCAAAGGTACTGTTTTCTATCAGTTGGCAAGGTGCGCACACAATCCCAGTGTTGTACAGCTTGCTTCTTCACCTTCCCGAAGCTGCCGCTCTCGCCGGCTGCCGGAGCCCAAGAAGCGGCTTCTTCGCGCAAAGACGATTGTGCCGCTCACAGTGCTCTCCTTAGCGCGGCTTCTGCCGAAAGACGCCCGGCAGCGGCTCTTACCTCCGGAGAGCATCCTACCTTCGTCTTTCGCGTCTTTTGTAGTCTACATCTTAGCAAAACGCTTTTCCACTATGTCTGGCTAGGAAAAACTGTGCCAGCACAGAAAACATCTCCCATCGTGTTCTAGAAGTTGCACGGATGTCTGCCAAGTGTTTGGCAGGAAGAAAAGAAAAGTTGTCCAAAACAGCTTCCAATCGAATGTTCCTGTGATTGGAAAAGTCAGGAGAGTGCAAAGGTACTGTTTTCTATCAGTTGGCAAGGTGCGCACACAATCCCAGTGTTGTACAGCTTGCTTCTTCACCTTCCCGAAGCTGCCGATCTCGCCGGCTGCCGGAGCCCAAGAAGCGGCTTCTTCGCGCAAAGACGATTGTGCCGCTCACAGTGCTCTCCTTAGCGCGGCTTCTGCCGAAAGACGCCCGGCAGCGGCTCTTACCTCCGGAGAGCATCCTACCTTCGTCTTTCGCGTCTTTTGTAGTCTACATCTTAGCAAAACGCTTTTCCACTATGTCTGGCTAGGAAAAACTGTGCCAGCACAGAAAACATCTCCCATCGTGTTCTAGAAGTTGCACGGATGTCTGCCAAGTGTTTGGCAGGAAGAAAAGAAAAGTTGTCCAAAACAGCTTCCAATCGAATGTTCCTGTGATTGGAAAAGTCAGGAGAGTGCAAAGGTACTGTTTTCTATCAGTTGGCAAGGTGCGCACACAATCCCAGTGTTGTACAGCTTGCTTCTTCACCTTCCCGAAGCTGCCGCTCTCGCCGGCTGCCGGAGCCCAAGAAGCGGCTTCTTCGCGCAAAGACGATTGTGCCGCTCACAGTGCTCTCCTTAGCGCGGCTTCTGCCGAAAGACGCCCGGCAGCGGCTCTTACCTCCGGAGAGCATCCTACCTTCGTCTTTAGCTCCTCTTCTCATCTACACCTCGGCAAAACGCTTTTCCACTATGTCTGGCTAGGAAAAACTGTGCCAGCACAGAAAACATCTCCCATCGTGTTCTAGAAGTTGCACGGATGTCTGCCAAGTGTTTGGCAGGAAGAAAAGAAAAGTTGTCCAAAACAGCTTCCAATCGAATGTTCCTGTGATTGGAAAAGTCAGGAGAGTGCAAAGGTACTGTTTTCTATCAGTTGGCAAGGTGCGCACACAATCCCAGTGTTGTACAGCTTGCTTCTTCACCTTCCCGAAGCTGCCGCTCTCGCCGGCTGCCGGAGCCCAAGAAGCGGCTTCTTCGCGCAAAGACGGTTGTGCCGCTCACAGTGCTCTCCTTAGCGCGGCTTCTGCCGAAAGACGCCCGGCAGCGGCTCTTACCTCCGGAGAGCATCCTACCTTCGTCTTTCGCGTCTTTTGTAGTCTACATCTTAGCAAAACGCTTTTCCACTATGTCTGGCTAGGAAAAACTGTGCCAGCACAGAAAACATCTCCCATCGTGTTCTAGAAGTTGCACGGATGTCTGCCAAGTGTTTGGCAGGAAGAAAAGAAAAGTTGTCCAAAACAGCTTCCAATCGACTGTTCCTGCGATTGGAAAAGTCAGGAGAGTGCAAAGGTACTGTTTTCTATCAGTTGGCAAGGTGCGCACACAATCCCAGTGTTGTACAGCTTGCTTCTTCACCTTCCCGAAGCTGCCGCTCTCGCCGGCTGCCGGAGCCCAAGAAGCGGCTTCTTCGCGCAAAGACGATTGTGCCGCTCACAGTGCTCTCCTTAGCGCGGCTTCTGCCGAAAGACGCCCGGCAGCGGCTCTTACCTCCGGAGAGCATCCTACCTTCGTCTTTCGCGTCTTTTGTAGTCTACATCTTAGCAAAACGCTTTTCCACTATGTCTGGCTAGGAAAAACTGTGCCAGCACAGAAAACATCTCCCATCGTGTTCTAGAAGTTGCACGGATGTCTGCCAAGTGTTTGGCAGGAAGAAAAGAAAAGTTCTCCAAAACAGCTTCCAATCGAATGTTCCTGTGATTGGAAAAGTCAGGAGAGTGCAAAGGTACTGTTTTCTATCAGTTGGCAAGGTGCGCACACAATCCCAGTGTTGTACAGCTTGCTTCTTCACCTTCCCGAAGCTGCCACTCTCAGGAGGTAAGAGCCGCTGCCGGGCGTCTTTCGGCAGAAGCCGCGCTAAGGGGAGTACTGTGAGCGGCACAATCGTCTTTGCGCGAAGAAGCCGCTTCTTGGGCTCCGGCAGCCGGCGAGAGCGGCAGCTTCGGGAAGGTGAAGAAGCAAGCTGTACAACACTGGGATTGTGTGCGCACCTTGCCAACTGATAGAAAACAGTACCTTTGCACTCTCCTGACTTTTCCAATCACAGGAACATTCGATTGGAAGCTGTTTTGGACAACTTTTCTTTTCTTCCTGCCAAACACTTGGCAGACATCCGTGCAACTTCTAGAACACGATGGGAGATGTTTTCTGTGCTGGCACAGTTTTTCCTAGCCAGACATAGTGGAAAAGCGTTTTGCCGAGGTGTAGATGAGAAGAGGAGCTAAAGACGAAGGTAGGATGCTCTCCGGAGGTAAGAGCCGCTGCCGGGCGTCTTTCGGCAGAAGCCGCGCTAAGGAGAGCACTGTGAGTGGCACAATCGTCTTTGCGCGAAGAAGCCGCTTCTTTGGCTCCGGCAGCCGGCGAGAGCGGCAGCTTCGGGAAGGTGAAGAAGCAAGCTGTACAACACTGGGATTGTGTGCGCACCTTGCCAACTGATAGAAAACAGTACCTTTGCACTCTCCTGACTTTTTCAATCACAGGAACATTCGATTGGAAGCTGTTTTGGACAACTTTTCTTTTCTTCCTGCCAAACACTTGGCAGACATCCGTGCAACTTCTAGAACACGATGGGAGATGTTTTCTGTGCTGGCACAGTTTTTCCTAGCCAGACATAGTGGAAAAGCTTTTTGCCGAGGTGTAGATGAGAAGAGGAGCTAAAGAGTGGATGTTAACAAATGACACCCATCTTCAAAAAAGGCAATTAAGAGGACTCGCCATAGTACAAACCAGCCAGCCTCTTTTTTATCCCCAGGAAGTTGATGAAGCAGCTCTTCCTGGAAATCCTTGCCAGGCACATGACAGATGACCAAATAATGTAGTTAGCATGATTTTTCAGGGGAATTTCATGCTGAACATCACTTTAAACTCCTCTGATGAATCAACTTGACTGGTAGATGAAGGGAATATTATCTGCCTGGGCTTCAGGGAGGTTTTTGACATACCTCTACATGGCATCACACATACATATGGAAGCAATAGTGCAAAGGGGAGGGAATCAGTGTCTTTTCAGTGATGCTGAGGGAAAAGACAAGAGGCAGTGGGCACACACTGAAATACAGGAGATTGCCTTTGAACATCAGTAAATGTTTCTTTACTGTCAGGGTGACTGAACCACGGCACAGACTGCCCAGAAAGATTGTGGAGCCTGAATCTTTGAAGACATTAAAAGTACACCCAGATAGAATCCTGGGCAAGAGGCTCTAGGTATCCTGGTTTAGGCAGGGGGGTTGGGCCTGGTTAGCCCCACCAACCCCTTCCACTCTCTTTCATTCTGTGCTAGTGAATTCTCTTCAAGATGCATTTCAAAGCGCTGGCATGACAAAGTTCTGTGCAGACAGAGATCCAAATGGACATGGCATCTAAGTTCCTTAAGCAGTGTTCAAGAAGAATGTAAAACTCTGGCACAAGTGTCTCTTCCCTAACTGAATCCCTTTCATGGGAAAATTCCCAGCTCTAGAAAGATCTTCTGATACGCATGCTTAAGACTGACACTGGCTGAGCAAATTTCTCCCTATGTATATCTAAGACCAGTTAGGATCTTCACCCAAAGTGCAGTCAACATAGTCACAGAATGCCTATTGTTAAGAAGTGACAGCTTCCATCAGAATGGCAGCTATTGGTCCACAAAATGGATTAATGGATGGGAATTATCTACGTGGGTTAAAAACAAAAATAAAGAGTTGGTCTTTATTTATCAATTTCATGGCAATATTGATAAGGGAAGAAAAAGATCTAAGTCCTTGACTTTCTGGACTCGAGGAAAGATTTTAAAAATTCCTTGTAAAAATGTATGATCACAATCAGACTATTGAAACCATTTTAGTTGGGAACAAAGTTCCAAAATTGTCTAGATAGTGGCAAAGAAGCCAAGAAAATAGGAAAGAAACAAAAAGAGAGCAAAAGAGTCAGCTTCAGTGTACAAGCTCGTTCTAGAAGTAGTCTGCTGGGAAAAGGAACCCCCAGCTAAATTTCCAATGTATTCCTGCGCTTGATTCAGTAACTGGTCAATGTAAAAACCAATCCTTTTGTACAACTTCTTCCAGCAACAAAAACTCCAACAGGTTGACACTACCATCATGCCTGTTCCAGACATATTTAAAAGAGAAATGATGATTTTCTTGAAAACCTACTTACATAAAAGTTGCAAGATGGTGGAGGGATTCCCACATCCTCCTTCCTCCATCTGGCTTGAAAGTATATTTGATAAATATGCAACAAAGCACATGATTTATAAGGGAGAGTCAAATGGATGATTTGGGAATCGATCTCTTGTTGATAGTAAACTTCATATCCACTCGGTGTGACCTTTTTAAAACAAAATGTGGAGCTGAGGCATGAATCTGCCACAACAATTGTAAAGCAAACATACACACTCCCCTTCATATGCCCCCCCCTCCACACACACCTAGGCACACACAGAGATCAGCATAGCAGATCATGAACACCTTGGAAAAGACTGAAATGCTAAATGCCTCTCTTGATGGGCAAAAGAGCTGGTGCAGTAATTCAAATGCCTGGTACAAAAATTCTGTTTAATATTTAGCTCCTATTTAAAACACAGCTTTTCATTTCATTCTATTTACAGAATATTTTCATTTCATTTGTTTCTTTAAAATTACTTAGTTCTCACCTGTTGTATGTCTAGGAATATTTTCTTCCAAAAATAGAAAAAAATAGATGATATCTTTTCAGCAGAAAACATTGGTTGATACAATTTTAAACCATCATGATATGGAAGAATTCTTCTGTCCCTCTCGAAGGTGGAAGAAGCATTTGGATCACAGATCATCTACAATGAAATACTTGACATGTTTAAGATGCTTTCAATCAATTTTGATCGTCAATTGCTTATTTGTTGTAAACAGTAATTTTTCAGTGAAGGGAAAGTGTGTGTGGTATATCTACATGATATGTTCAAAGGCAGTTCCTACTAATGGCCAGGCTGAATTCCAGTAAATAATGTCCCGAATGATATTTTGCCGCCTTCTTTGGCACTTCATGAAATCTTACCCCGATGAAGTGCTGAAACAAAGAGATTTTCTCTTAGAGAGTGTCTCATGTTGTAACCTATCCCATGGATTTTATGCTGTAATTCTTATCTCTTTTAAAATTTACTATCTTCTGTACAGTTTTCATGAAACTTTCTGTTACAGTAGTGAATAGCACAGATAAATGTCATTTTGTACAACTTTGAATTTACCCCAAGAGCTGAGAGAAAACTTGATCCTATACTTCAATCCGAGTTTCTTCTATAGTCCAACTTTGTTTCTCTACCATCAAGCTTCTCCTTTGTTGCTGCTCCAAGCCCCGTCCAAGGCGACCTTGAATACTTTCAGGGATGGGACACCCACAACTTCTCTGGGCAACCTGTTCCAGTGTTCCAGCACTCCCACAGTAAAAAAGGCCTTCCTTTCATCTAATATGTGTAGGAAATCATAAATCTAGGCATAGAAGCTTGGAGTGCAAATTTGAAATTCTTTGGATTTGAAGCACATTTTATATGAATACTGACTTACAGATGACTAAAAGATGTTGATGGGCATTTGAGCTGACAAGTTTTGAAAAAGTGCACGGAAATTAAAATTGAAACCACTAAAATTAAAAACTCCTTGCCATTTTCTTTTTCCTCTCCTATTCAAAATTGCATATGTCAGATATCAGTGCTTCATGCAAACCTCTCAGATGCTCTCAGAGAAAAAGCTTTTCTTTCAGACTAAGTTGCGGTTGACGTAGAACACTAGCAGGAGTGAAAGATTTTCTGGGCATCGGGGCAGCCCGTTCTCCTTGGATTTGTGTGCAGAATGCATTTTATCCAAACTGGAAAATAGATCCCAGCTCTGTTCTATTCATCATTCTTACTTCATCAGGCCAGAAGATTCTGTGAAAAGTAGCCTGTGGACCTTGAAGACAGCGCATGTGAACCAGATGAGAGGTGATAGAGAAGTTGAGGGAGAGAAGAAAGAGCATGAGGCTGAAACCAGAAAGTATTTCTCCACGTGATCATGGAAGATTGCAGGAGCCACTTGGTACTATCAAACCAGCCCAACTTGGCACTGGTGCCACCTTGGGTCTGGGAGCCATGTTGCATATCGTGCATTTTAAGGAGCCAGCTGGCCACACCCAGCCATATGCCCCCAAACACAAACCAAGGCCCTTTTCTCTGGCAAACAAAACTCAGCTGCCCTGCTTCTGGATGGCAGATTGCAGGAGCCACTTGGTACTATCAAACCAGCCCAACTTGGCACTGGTGCCACCATGGGTCTGGTCACCATCCTGCCTATCGTAGCTTTTCAGGAGCCAGCCGGTCACTCTCAGCCATAGGCCCCCAAACACAAACCTCGGCCCGTTTCCCTGGCAAACAAAAGTAAGCTGCCCCGCTTCTGGATGGCAGATTGCAGGAGCTACTTAGTACTATCAAATCAGCCCGACTTGGCACAGGTGCCACCTTGGATCTGGGAACCATCCTGTGTATCGTGGATTTTCAGGGGCCAGCCAGCCACTCTCAGCCATATGCCCCCAAAAACAAACCACGGACCTTTTCTCTGGCAAACAAAACTCAACTGCCCCTCTTCTGGATGGCAAATTTTAGGACGCACTTTGTACTACGAAAACCGCCCGACGTGGCACTGGTGCCACCTTGTGTCAGGGAACCATCCTGCATATCGAGCTTTTTAAGGAGCCAGCCGGCCAGGCCCAGCCATATACCCCCAAAAACAAACCACGGACCATTTCTCATGGAAACAAAAATCCGCTGCCCCGCGTCTGGATGGCAGATTGCAGGAGCCACTTGGGACTATCAAACCAGCCCGACTTGGCACTGGTGCCACCTTGGGTCTGGGAACCATCCTGCGTATGGTGGATTCTAAGGAGCCAGCCGGCCACTCCCAGCCACAGGCCCCCAACAAAAACCACGGCCCTTTTTTCTGGCAAACAAAACTTAGCTGCCTCACTTCTGGATGGCAGATTGCAGGAGCCACTTGGTGTAATCAAACCAGCCCGACTTGGCACTGGTGCCACCTTGGGTCTGGGAACCATCCTGCGTATCGTGGATTCTAAGGAGCCAGCCGGCCACTCCCAGCCACAGGCCCCCAAACAAAATCAACGGCGCTGTTCCCTGGAAAACAAAACACGCCTGCCAACTTTTTGATGGAGTTTGCAGGAGCCACTTGGTACTATCAAACCAGCCCGACTTGGCACTGGTGCCACCTTGGGTCTGGGAAACATCCTGCGTATCGTGGATTCTTAGGAGCCAGCCGGCCACTCCTAGCCACAGGCCCCCAAACAAAAACCTAGGCTTATTTCTCTGGCAAACAAAAGTAAGCTGCCCCGCTTCTGGATGGCAGATTGCAGGAGCCACTTGGTACTATCAAACCAGACCAACTTGGCACTGGTGCCACCTTGGGTCTGGGAACCATCCAGCCTATCGTGGATTTTAAGGAGCCAGCCGGCTACTCCCAGCCACAGGCCCCCAACAAAAACCACGGCCCTTTTTTCTGGCAAACAAAACTTAGCTGCCTCACTTCTGGATGGCAGATTGTAGGAGCCACTTGGTGTAATCAAACCAGCCCGACTTGGCACTGGTGCCACCTTGGGTCTGGGAACCATCCTGCGTATCGTGGATTCTAAGGAGCCAGCCGGCCACTCCCAGCCACAGGTCCCCAAACAAAATCAACGGCGCTGTTCCCTGGAAAACAAAACACGTCTGCCAACATTTTGATGGAGTTTGCAGGAGGCACTTGGTACTATCAAACCAGCCCGACTTGGCACTGGTGCCACCTTGGGTCTGGGAAACATCCTGCGTATCGTGGATTCTTAGGAGCCAGCCGGCCACTCCTAGCCATAGGCCCCCAGACAAAAACCTAGGCCTATTTCTCTGGCAAACAAAAGTAAGCTGCCCCGCTTCTGGATGGCAGATTGCAGGAGACACTTGGGACTATCAAACCAGCCCGACTTGGCACTGGTGCCACCTCTGATCTGGGAACCATGCTGTGTATCGTGGATATTCAGGGGCCACCCGGCCACTCTCAGCCATATGTCCCCAAACAGAAACCTCGGCCCGTTTCTCTGGCAAACAAAACTCAACTGCCCCTCTTCTGGATGGCAAATTGCAGGATGAACTTGATACTAAAACCGCAGGCCGACTTGGTAGTGGTGACACCTTGGGCCTGGGAACCATCATGCGTATCGAGCATTTTAAGGAGCCAGCCGGCCAATCCAAGCAATATGCCCCCAAAAACAATCCACGGAATTTTTCTCTGGCAAACAAAAATCAGCTGCCCCGCTTCTGGATGGCAGATTGCAGGAGCCACTTTGCACCATCAAACCAGCCCGACTTGGCACTGGTGCCACCTTGCATCTGGGAACCATGCTGCCTAGCGTGGATTTTCAGGAGCCAGCCGGCCACTCTCAGCCATAGGCCCCCATACAAAACCCACGGCCCGTTTCCCTGGCAAACAAAATTAAGCTGCCCCGCTTCTGGATGGCAGATTGCAGGACGCACTTGGTAGTATCAAACCAGCCCAACTTGGCACTGGTGCCACCTTGGGTCTGGGAACCATCCTGCGTATCGTGGGTTCAAAGGAGCGAGCCGGCCACTCCCAGCCACAAGCCCCCAAATACAAACAACGGCGCTTTTCCCTGGAAAACAAAACTCGCCTGCCAACTTTTTGATGGCATATTGCAGGAGCTACTTGGTACTATCAAACCAGCCCAACTTGGCACTGGTGCCACCATGGGTCTGGTCACCATCCTGCCTATTGTAGCTTTCCAGGAGCCAGCCGGTCACTCCCAGCCTTAGGTCCCAAGTCACAAACCTCGGCCCGTTTCCCTGGCAAACAAAAGTAAGCTGCCCCGCTTCTGGATGGCAGATTGCAGGAGCCACTTGGTACTATCAAACCAGCCCAACTTGGCACTGGTGCCACCTCTGGTCTGGGAACCATGCTGCGTAACACAGATTCTAAGGCGCCAGTCGGCCACTCCCAGCCACAAGCCCCCAAACACAAACATCTGCGCTATTCTCTGGCAAACAAAACTCCACTGCCCCTCTCCTGGATGGCAAATTGCAGGATGCACTTGGTACTATAAAAACAGCCCGACTTGGCACTGGTGCCACCTTGGGTCTGGGAACCATCCTGCGTATCGATCTTTTTAATGAGACAGCCGGCCACTCCCAGCCATATGCCCCCAAACACAACCCACGGCCCTTTTCTCTGGCAAACAAAACTCAACTGCACCGCTTCTGGATGGCAGATTGCAGGAGCCACTTGGTACTATCAAACCAGCCCGACTTGGCACTGGTGCCACCTTGGGTCTGGGAACCATCCTGCGTATTGTGGGTTGTCAGGAGCCAGCCGAACACTCTCGGCCACAGACCCCAATCAAAAACAACGGCCCGTTTCACAGGCAAACAAAACTCAGCTGCCCCGCTTCTGGATGGGAGATTGCAGGAGGCACTTGACACTGTGAAACCAGCCCCACTTGGCACTGGTGCCACCTTGGGTCTGGGAACCATGCTGCGTATCATGGATGTTCAAGAGCCAGCCGGCCACTCCCAGCCACAGGCCCCCAAACACAAACCACAGCCTTTTTCTCTGGCAAACAAAATTCAGCTGCCCCGCTTCTGGATGGCAGATTGCAGGAGCCACTTGGGACTATCACACCAGCACAACATGGCACTGCTGCCACCTTGGATCTGGGAACCATCCTTCCTATCGTGGATTTTCAGGGGCCAGCTGGTCACTCTCAGCCATAGGCCCCAAACACAAACCACGGCCCTTTTCTCTGGAAAACAAAACTCAACTGCCCCTCTTCTGGATGGCAGATTGCAGGAGACACTGGGTACTATGAAACCAGCCCTACTTGGCACTGGTGCCACCTTGGGTCTGGGAACCATGCTGCGTATCATGGATTTTCAGGAGCCAGCCGGCCACTCCCAGCCACAGGCCCCGAAACACAAACAACAGCCTTTTTCTCTGGCAAACAAAATTCAGCTGCCCCGCTTCTGGATGGCAGATTGCAGGAACCACTTGGTACTAACAAACCAGCCCGACTTGGCACTGGTGTCACCTTGGGTCTGGGAACCATCCTGCGTATCGTGGATTCTAAGGAGCCAGCTGGCCACTCCCAGCCACAGGCCCCAAAACACACACAACGGCGCTTTTCCCTGGAAAACAAAACTCGCCTGCCAAACATTTGATGGCAGATTGCAGGAGCCACTTGGTACTATCAAACCAGCGCAACTTGGCACTGGTGCCACAATGGGTCTGGTCACCATCCTGCCTATCGTAGCTTTTCAGGTGCCAGCCAGCCACCCCCAGCCAGAGGCCCCTAGACAAATATTTCGGCCCGTTTCCCTGGCAAACAAAAGTAAGCTTCCCCGCTTCTGGATGGCAGATTGCAGGAGCCACTTTGCACCATCAAACCAGCCCAACTTGGCACTGGTGCCACCTCTGGTCTGGGAACCATCCTGCGTATCGTGGGTTCTAAGGAGCCAGCTGGCCACTCCCAGCCACAGGCCCCCAAACACAAACAACGGCGCTTTTCCCTGGAAAACAAAACTCGCCTGCCAACTTTTTGATGGCAGATTGCCGGAGCCACTTGGTACTATCAAAGCAGCCCAACTTGGCACTGGTGCCACCATGGGTCTGGTCACCATCCTGCCTATCGTAGCTTTTCAGGAGCCAGCCGGTCACTCGCAGCCATAGGCCCCCAAACACAAACCTCGGCCGTTTTCCCTGGCAAACAAAAGTAAGCTGCCCCGCTTCTGCATGGCAGATTGCAGGAGCTATTTAGTACTATCAAACCAGCCCGACTTGGCACTGGTGACACCTCTGGTCTGGGAACCATCCTGCCTATCGTGGATTTTCAGGGGCCAGCCGGCCACTCTCAGCCATATGCCCCCAAAAACAAACCACGGCCCTTTTCTCTGGCAAACAAAACTCAACTGCCCCTCTTCTGGATGGCAAATTTTAGGACGCACTTTGTACTACGAAAACCGCCCGACGTGGCACTGGTGCCACCTTGTGTCAGGGAAGCATCCTGCATATCGAGCTTTTTAAGGAGCCAGCCGGCCACGCCCAGCCATATACCCCCAAAAACAAACCACGGATCATTTCTCATGGAAACAAAAATCCGCTGCCCCGCGTCTGGATGGCAGATTGCAGGAGCCACTTTGCACCATCAAACCAGCCCGACTTGGCACTGGTGCCACCTTGGGTCTGGGAACAATCCTGCATATCGTGGATTCTAAGGAGCCAGCCGGCCACTCCCAGCCACAGGCCCCCAAACACAAACAACGGCGCTTTTCCCTGGAAAACAAAACTCGCCTGCCAGCTTTTTGATGGCAGATTGCAGGAGCCACTTGGTACTATCAAATCATCCCAACTTGGCACTGGTGCCACTATGGGTCTGGGAACCATCCTGCCTATTGTAGCATTTCAGGAGCCAGCCGGTCACTCTCAGCCATAGGCCCCCAGACAAAAACCTCGGACCGTTTCCCTGGCAAACAAAATTAAGCTGCCCCGATTCTGGATGGCAGATTGCAGGAGCCACTTGGTAGTGTCAAACCAGCCCGACTTGGCACTGGTGCCACCTTGGGTCTGGTCACCATCCTGCCTATCGTAGCTTTTCAGGAGCCAGCCGGTCACTCCCAGCCATAGGCCCCCAGACACAAACCTCGGCCTGTTTCCCTGGCACACAAAAGTAAGCTACCGCACTTCTGGATGGCAGATTGCAGGAGCCACTTTGCACCATCAAACCAGCCCGACTTGGCACTGGTGCCACCTCTGGTCTGGGAACCATGCCGCGTATCGTGGATTCTAAGGAGCCAGCCGGCCACTCCCAGCCACAGGCGCCCAAACACAATCAACGGCGCTTTTCCCTGGAAAACAAAACTCGCCTGCCAACATTTTGATGGCAGAGTGCAGGAGCCACTTGGTACTATCAAACCAGCCCAACTTGGCACTGGTGCCACCATGGGTCTGGTCACCATCCTGCCTATCGTAGCTTTTCAGGAGCCAGCCGGTCACTCCCAGCCATAGGCCCCCAGAAAAAAACCTCGGTCCGTTTCCCTGGAAAACAAAAGTAAGCTGCCCTGCTTCTGGATGGCAGATTGCAGGAGCCACTTGGTGTTATCAAACCAGCCCGACTTGGCACTGGTGCCACCTTGGGTCTGGGAACCATCCTGCGTATCGTGTGTTCTAAGGAGCCAGCCGGCCACTCCCAGCCACAGTCCCCCAAACACAAACAATGGCGCTTTTCCCTGGAAAACAAAACTGGCCTGCCAACTTTTTGATGGCAGATTGCAGGAGCCACTTGGTACTATCAAACCAGCCCAACTTGGCACTGGTGCCACCATGGGTCTGGTCACCATCCTGCCTATCGTAGCTTTTCAGGAGCCAGCCGGTCACTCCCAGCCATAGGTCCCCAGACAAATACCTCGGCCCGTTTCCCTGGCAAACAAAAGTAAGCTGCCCCGCTTCTGGATGGCAGATTGCAGGAGCCACTTGGTACTATCAAACCAGCCCGACTTGACACTGGTGCCACCTTGGCTCTGGGAACCATGCTGCGTAACCCGGATTCTAAGACACAGGCAGCCACTGCCAGCCACCGGCCTCCAAACAAAATCAACGGCGCTTTTCCCTGGAAAACAAAACTCGCCTGACATCTTTTAGATGGCAGATTGCAGGAGCCAGTTGGTACCATCAAACCAGCCCAACTTGGCACTGGTGCCACCTTGGGTCTGGGAACCATCCTGCCTATTGTTGCTTTTCAGGAGCCAGCCGGTCACTCCTAGCCCTAGGCCCCCAGTCATAAACCTCAGCCCGTTTCCCTGGTACACAAATGTAAGCTACCCCGCTTCAGGATGGCAGATTGCAGGAGCCACTTTTCACCATCAAACCAGCCCAACTTGGCACTGGTGCCACCATGGGTCTGGTCACCATCCTGCCTATCGTAGCTTTTCAGGAGCCAGCCGGTCACTCCCAGCCATAGGCCCCCAGACACAAAGCTCGGCCCGTTTCCCTGGCAAACAAAAGTAAGCTACCCCGCTTCTGGATGGCAGATTGCAGGAGCCACTTTGCAGCATCAAACTAGCCCGACTTGGCACTGGTGCCACCTCAGGTCTGGGAACCATCCTGCGTATCGTGGATTCTAAGGAGCCAGCCGGCCACCCCCACCCACAGGCCCCCAAACACAAACAATGGCGCTTTTCCCTGGAAAACGAAACTCGCCTGCCAACTTTTTCATGGCAGATTGCAGGAGCCACTTGGTACTATCGAACCAGCCCAACTTGGCACTGGTGCCACCATGGGTCTGGGAACCATCCTGCGTATCGTGGATTCTAAGGAGCCAGCCGGCCACTCCCAGCCACAGGCCCCCAAACACAAACAACGGCGCTTTTCCCTAGATAACAAACTCGCCTGCCAACTTTTTGATGGCAGATTGCAGGAGCCACTTGGTACTATCAAACCAGCGCAACTTGGCACTGGTGCCACCATGGGTCTGGTCACCATCCTGCCTATCGTAGCTTTTCAGGAGCCAGCCGGTCACTCCCAGCCATAGGCCCCCAGACACAAACCTCGGCCCGTTTCCCTGGCAAACAAAAGTAAGCTGTCCCGCTTCTGGATGGCAGATTGCAGGACGCACTTGGTAGTATCAAACCAGCCCGACTTGGCACTGGTGCCACCTCTGGTCTGGGAACCATCCTGCGTATCGTGGATTCTAATTAGCCAGCCGGCCACTCCCAGCCACAGGCCCCCAAACACAAACAACGGCGCTTTTCCCTGGAAAACAAAACTCGCCTGCCAACATTTTGATGGCAGAGTGCAGGAGCCACTTGGTACTATCAAACCAGCCCAACTTGGCACTGGTGCCACCATGGGTCTGGTCACCATCCTGCCTATCGTAGCTTTTCAGGAGCCAGCAGGTCACCCCCAGCCATAGGCCCCGAGAAAAAAACCTCGGCCCGTTTCCCTGGCAAAAAAAAGTAAGCTACCCCGCTTCTGGATGGCAGATTGCAGGACGCACTTGGTAGTATCAAACCAGCCCAACTTGGCACTGGTGCCACCTTGGGTCTGGGAACCATCCTGCGTATCGTGGATTCTGAGGAGCCCGCCGGCCACTCCCTGCCACAGGCACCCAAACACAAACAACGGCGCTTTTCCCTGGAAAACAAAACTCGCCTGCCAACTTTTTGATGGCGGATTGCAGGAGCCACTTGGTACTATCAAACCAGCCCAACTTGGCACTGGTGCCACCATGGATATGGTCACCATCCTGCCTATCGTAGCTTTTCAGGACCTAGCAGGTCACTCCCAGCCATAGGCGCCCAGACAAAAACCTCGGCCCGTTACCCTGGCAAACAAAAGTAAGCTGCCCCGCTTCTGGATGGCAGATTGCAGGAACCACTTGGTACTATAAAACCAGCCCGACTTGGCACTGGTGCCACGTCAGGTCTGGGAACCATCCTGCGTATCGTGGATTCTAAGGAGCCAGCCGGCCACTCCCACCCACAGGCCCCCAAACACAAACAACGGCGCTTTTCCCTGGAAAACAAAACTCGCCTGCCAAATTTTTGAGGGCAGATTGCAGGAGCCACTTGGTACTATCAAACCAGCCCAACTTGGCACTGGTGCCACCATGGGTCTGGTCACCATCCTGCCTATCGTAGCTTTTCAGGAGCCAGCCGGTCACTCCCAGCCATAGGCCCCCAGACACAAAGCTCGGCCCGTTTCCCTGGCAAACAAAAGTAAGCTGCCCCGCTTCTGGATGGCAGATTGCAGGACGCCCTTGGTACTATCAAACCAGCCCGACTTGTCACTGGTGCCACCTCTGGTCTGGGAACCATGCCGCGTATCGTGGATTCTAAGGAGCCAGCCGGCCACTCCCAGCCACAGGCGCCCAAACACAAACAACGGCGCTTTTCCCTGGAAAACAAAACTCGCCTGCCAACTTTTTGATGGCGGATTGCAGGAGCCACTTGGTACTATCAAAGCAGCCCAACTTGGCACTGGTGCCACAATGGATGTGGTCACCATCCTGCCTATCGTAGCTTTTCAGGACCTAGCAGGTCACTCCCAGCCATAGGCGCCCAGACACAAAGCTCGGCCCGTTTCCCTGGCACACAAAAGTAAGCTGCCCCGCTTCTGGATGGCAGATTGCAGGAACCACTTGGTACTATAAAACCAGCCCGACTTGGCACTGGTTCCACCTCTGGTCTGGGAACCATCCTGCGTATCGTGGATTCTAAGGAGCCAGCCGGTCACTCCAGCCGCAGGCCCCCAGACACAAACAACGGCGCTTTTCCCTGGAAAACAAAACTCGCCTGCCAACTTTTTGATGGCAGATTGCAGGAGCCACTTGGTACTATCAAACCAGCCCAACTTGGCACTGGTGCCACCATGGGTCTGGTCACCATCCTGCCTATCGTAGCTTTTCAGGAGCCAGCCGGTCACTCCCAGCCATAGGCCCCCAGTCACAAACCTCGGCCCGTTTCCCTGGCAAACAAAAGTAAGCTACCCCGCTTCTGGATGGCAGATTGCAGGAGCCACTTGGTACTATCAAACCAGCCCAACTTGGAACTGGTGCCACCTTGGGTCTGGGAACCATGCTGCGTATCGCAGATTCTAAGGCGCCAGTCGGCCACTCCCAGCCACAAGCCCCCAAACACAAACAACGGCGCTTTTCTCTGGCAAACAAAACTCAACTGCCCCTCTTCTGGATGGCAAATTGCAGGACGCACTTGGTACTATAAAAACAGCCCGACTTGGCACTGGTGCCACCTTGGGTCTGGGAACCATCGTGCGTATCGATCTTTTTAATGAGACAGGCGGCCACTCCCAGCCATATGCCCCCGAACACAACCCACGGCCCTGTCCTCTGGCAATCAAAACTCAGCTGCACCGCTTCTGGATGGCAGATTGCAGGAGCCACTTGGTACTATCAAACCAGCACGACTTGGCACTGGTGCCACCTTGGGTCTGGGAACCATCCTGCGTATTGTGGATTGTCAGGAGCCAGCTGAACACTCTCGGCCACAGACCCCAATCAAAAACAACGGCCCGTTTCACAGGCAAACAAAACTCAGCTGCCCCGCTTCTGGATGGGAGATTGCAGGAGGCACTTGACACTGTGAAACCAGCCCCACTTGGCACTGGTGCCACCTTGGGTCTGGGAACCATGCTGCGTATCATGGATTTTCAGGAGCCAGCCGGCCACTCCCAGCCATAGGCCCCCAAACAAAAACCACAGCCTTTTTCTCTGGCAAACAAAATTCAGCTGCCCCACTTCTGGATGGCAGATTGCAGGAGCCACTTGGGACTATCACACCAGCACAACATGGCACTGGTGCCACCTTGGATCTGGGAACCATCCGGCGTATAGTGGATTTTCAGGGGTCAGCCGGTCACTCTCAGCCATAGGCCCCAAACACAAACCACGGCCCTTTTCTCTGGAAAACAAAACTCAACTGCCCCTCTTCTGGATGGCAGATTGCAGGAGACACTGGGTACTATGAAACCAGCCCTACTTGACACTGGTGCCACCTTGGGTCTGGGAACCATGCTGCGTATCATGGATTTTCAGGAGCCAGCCGGCCACTGCCAGCCACAGGCCCCGAAACACAAACAACAGCCTTTTTCTCTGGCAAACAAAATTCAGCTGCCCCGCTTCTGGATGGCAGATTGCAGGAACCACTTGGTACTAACAAACCAGCCCGACTTGGCACTGGTGCCACCTTGGGTCTGGGAACCATCCTGCGTATCGTGGATTCTAAGGAGCCAGCTGGCCACTCCCAGCCACAGGCCCCAAAACACACACAACGGCGCTTTTCCCTGGAAAACAAAACTCGCCTGCCAAATTTTTGATGGCAGATTGCAGGAGCCACTTGGTACTATCAAACCAGCCCAACTTGGCACTGGTGCCACCATGGGTCTGGTCACCATCCTGCCTATCGTAGCTTTTCAGGAGCCAGCCGGTCACTCCCGGCCATAGGCCCCCAGACACAAACCTCGGCCTGTTTCCCTGGCACACAAAAGTAAGCTACCGCACTTCTGGATGGCAGATTGCAGGAGCCACTTTGCACCATCAAACCAGCCCGACTTGGCACTGGTGCCACCTCTGGTCTGGGAACCATGCCGCGTATCGTGGATTCTAAGGAGCCAGCCGGCCACTCCCAGCCACAGGCCTCCAAACACAAACAACGGCGCTTTTCCCTGGAAAACAAAACTCGCCTGCCAACATTTTGATGGCAGAGTGCAGGAGCCACTTGGTACTATCAAACCAGCCCAACTTGGCACTGGTGCCACCATGGGTCTGGTCACCATCCTGCCTATCGTAGCTTTTCAGGAGCCAGCCCTTCACTCCCAGCCATAGGCCCCCAGAAAAAAACCTCGGTCCGTTTCCCTGGAAAACAAAAGTAAGCTGCCCTGCTTCTGGATGGCAGATTGCAGGAGCCACTTGGTGTTATCAAACCAGCCCGACTTGGCACTGGTGCCACCTTGGGTCTGGGAACCATCCTGCGTATCGTGTGTTCTAAGGAGCCAGCCGGCCACTCCCAGCCACAGTCCCCCAAACACAAACAATGGCGCTTTTCCCTGGAAAACAAAACTGGCCTGCCAACTTTTTGATGGCAGATTGCAGGAGCCACTTGGTACTATCAAACCAGCCCAACTTGGCACTGGTGCCACCATGGGTCTGGTCACCATCCTGCCTATCGTAGCTTTTCAGGAGCCAGCCGGTCACTCCCAGCCATAGGTCCCCAGACAAATACCTCGGCCCGTTTCCCTGGCAAACAAAAGTAAGCTGCCCCGCTTCTGGATGGCAGATTGCAGGAGCCACTTGGTACTATCAAACCAGCCCAACTTGACACTGGTGCCACCTTGGCTCTGGGAACCATGCTGCGTAACCCGGATTCTAAGACGACAGGCAGCCACTGCCAGCCACCGGCCTCCAAACAAAATCAACGGCGCTTTTCCCTGGAAAACAAAACTCGCCTGACATCTTTTAGATGGCAGATTGCAGGAGCCAGTTGGTACCATCAAACCAGCCCAACTTGGCACTGGTGCCACCTTGGGTCTGGGAACCATCCTGCCTATTGTTGCTTTTCAGGAGCCAGCCGGTCACTCCTAGCCCTAGGCCCCTAGTCATAAACCTCGGCCCGTTTCCCTGGTACACAAATGTAAGCTACCCCGCTTCAGGATGGCAGATTGCAGGAGCCACTTTTCACTATCAAACCAGCCCGACGTGGCACTGGTGCCACCTCTGGTCTGGGAACCATCCTGCGTATCGTGTGTTCTAAGGAGCCAGCCGGCCACTCCCACCCACAGACCCCCAAACACAAACAACGGCGCTTTTCCCTGGAAAACAAAACTCGCCTGACAACTTTTTGATGGCAGATTGCAGGAGCCACTTGGTACTATCAAACCAGCCCAACTTGGCACTGGTGCCACCATGGGTCTGGTCACCATTCTGCCTATCGTAGCTTTTCAGGAACCAGGCTGTCACTCCCAGCCATAGGCCCCCAGACACAAACCTCGGCCCGTTTCCCTGGCAAACAAAAGTAAGCTGCCCCGCGTCAGGATGGCAGATTGCAGGAGCCACTTTGCACCATCAAACCACCCCGACTTGGCACTGGTGCCATCTTGGATCTGGGAACCATCCTGCCTATCGTAGCTTTTCAGGAGCCAGCCGGTCACTCCCAGGCATAGGCCCCCAGACACAAACCTCGGACCGTTTCCCTGGCAAACAAAATTAAGCTGCCCCGATTCTGGATGGCAGAGTGCAGGACGCACTTGGTAGTGTCAAACCAGCGCGACTTGGCACTGGTGCCACCTTGGGTCTGGGAACCATCCTGCGTATCGTGGATTCTAAGCAGCCACCCGGCCACTCTGAGCCACAGGCCCCCAAACACAAACAACGGCGCTTTTCCCTGGAAAACAAAACTCGCCTGCCAACATTTTGATGGCAGATTGCAGGAGCCACTTGGTACTATCAAACCAGCCCAACTTGGCACTGGTGCCACCATGGGTCTGGTCACCATCCTGCCTATCGTAGCTTTTCAGGAGCCAGCCGGTCACTCCCAGCCATAGGCCCCCAGACACAAACCTCGGCCCGTTTCCCTGGAAAACAAAAGTAAGCTGTCCCGCTTTTGGATGGCTGATTGCAGGATGCACTTGGTACTATCAAACCAGCCCGACTTGGCCCTGGTGCCACCTTGGCTCTGGGAACCATGCTGCGTAACGTAGATTCTACGAGGACAGGCGGCCACTCCCTGCCACAGGCCTCTAAACAAAAGCAACGGCGCTTTTCCCTGGAAAACAAAACTCGCCTGACAACTTTTCGATGGCAGATTGCAGGAGCCACTTGGTACTATCAAACCAGCCCAATTTTGCACTGGTGCCACCTTGGCTCTGGGAACCATCCTACGTATCCTGGGTTCAAAGGAGGCAGCCGGCCACTCCCAGCCACAGGCCTCTAAACAAAAACAACGGCGCTTTTCCCTGGAAAACAAAACTCGCCTGACAACTTTTTGATGGCAGATTGCAGGAGCCACTTGGTACTATCAAACCAGCCCAACATGGCACTTGTGCCACCTTGGTTCTGTGAACCATCCTGCCTATCGTGGATTTTCAGGGGCCAGCCGGCCACTCTCAACCATATGCCCCCAAACATATACCACGGCCCTTTTCTCTGGCAAACAGAACTCAACTGCCCCTCTTCTGGATGGCAAATTGCAGGACGCACTTGGTACTACGAAAACAGCCCGACTTGGCACTGATGCCACCTTGGGTCAGGGAACAATCCTGCGTATCGAGCTTTTTAAGGAGCCAGCCGGCCACGTCCAGCCATATACCCCCAAAAAAAAACCACGGAACTTTTCTCCAGCAAACAAAAATCCGCTGCCCCGCGTCTGGATGGCAGATTGCAGGAGCTATTTAGTATCATCAAACCAGCCCGACTTGGCACTGGTGCCACCATGAGTCTGGTAACCATCCTGCCTATCGTAGCTTTTCAGGAGCCAGCCGGTCACTCCCAGCCGTAGGCCCCCAGTCACAAACCTCGGCCCGTTTCCCTGGCAAACAAAAGTAAGCTACCCCGCTTCTGGATGGCAGATTGCAGGAACCACTTTGCACCATCAAACCAGCCCGACTTGGCACTGGTGCCACCTCTGGTCTGGGAACCATCCTGAGTATCGTGGATTCTAAGGAGACAGCCGGCCACTCCCACCCACAGGCCCCCAAACACAAACAACGGCGCTTTTCCCTGGAAAACAAAACTCGCCTGCCAACTTTTTGATGGCAGATTGCAGGAGCCACTTGGTACTATCAAACCAGCCCAACTTGGCACTGGTGCCACCATGGGTCTGGTCACCATCCTGCCTATCGTAGCTTTTCAGGAGCCAGCCAAACACTCCCAGCCATAGGCCCCCAGACAAAAACCTCGGCCCGTTTCCCTGGCAAACAAAAGTAAGTTATCCCGCTTCTGGATGGCAGATTGCAGGAGCCACTTTTCACCATCAAACCAGCCCGACTTGGCACTGGTGCCACCTCTGGTCTGGGAACCATCCAGCGTATCGTGGATTCTAAGGAGCCAGCCGGCCACTCCCAGCCACAGGCCCCCAAACACAAACAACGGCGCTTTCCCTGGATAACAAACTCGCCTGCCAATATTTTGATGGCAGATTGCAGGAGCCACTTGGTACTATCAAACCAGCCCAACTTGGCACTGGTGCCACCATGGGTCTGGTCACCATCCTGCCTATCGTAGCTTTTCAGGAGCCAGCCGGTCACTCCCAGCCATAGGCCCTGAGACACAAACCTCGGCCCGTTTCCCTGGCAAACAAGAGTAAGCTGCCCCGCTTCTGGATGGCAGATTGCAGGACGCACTTGGTACTATCAAACCAGCCCAACTTGGCACTGGTGCCACCTCTGGTCTGGGAACCATGCCGCGTATCGTGGATTCTAAGGAGCCAGCCGGCCACTCCCAGCCACAGGCCCCCAAACACAAACAACGGCGCTTTTCCCTGGAAAACAAAACTCGCCTGCCAACTTTTTGATGGCAGATTGCAGGAGCCACTTGGTACTATCAAATCAGCCCAACTTGGCACTGGTGCCACCATGGGTCTGGTTACCATCCTGCCTATGGTAGCTTTTCAGGACCTAGCCGGTCACTCCAAGCCATAGGCGCCCAGACACAAACCTCGGCCCGTTTCCCTGGCAAACAAAAGTAAGCTGCCCCGCTTCTGGATGGCAGATTGCAGGAGCCACTTTGCACCATCAAACTAGCCCGACTTGGCACTGGTGCCACCTCAGGTCTGGGAACCATCCTGCGTATCGTTCATTGTAAGGAGCCAGCCGGCCACTCCAGCCACAGGCCCCCAGACACAATCAACGGCGCTTTTCCCTGGAAAACAAAACTCGCCTGCCAAATTTTTGATGGCAGATTGCAGGAGCCACTTGGTACTATCAAATCAGCCCAACTTGGCACTGGTGCCACCATGGGTCTGGTCACCATCCTGCCTATAGTAGTTTTCAGGAGCCAGCCGGTCACTCGCAGCCATAGGCCCCCAGACACAATACTCGGCCCGTTTCCCTGGCAAACAAAAGTAAGCTACCCCGCTTCTGGATGGCAGATTGCAGGAACCACTTGGTACTATCAAACCAGCCCAACTTGGCACTGGTGCCACCTTGGGTCTGGGAACCATCCTGCGTATCGTGGATTCTAAGCAGCCAGCCGGCCACTCCCTGCCACAGGCACCCAAACACAAACAACGGCGCTTTTCCCTGGAAAACAAAACTCGCCTGCCAGCTTTTTGATAGCGGATTGCAGGAGCCACTTGGTACTATCAAACCAGCCCAACTTGGCACTGGTGCCACCATGGGTCTGGTCACCATCCTGCCTATCGTAGCTTTTCAGGACCTAGCAGGTCACTCCCAGCCATAGGCGCCCAGACACAAAGCTCGGCCCGTTTCCCTGGGAAACAAAAGTAAGCTGCCCCGCTTCTGGATGGCAGATTGCAGGAGCCACTTTGCACCATCAAACCAGCCCAACTTGGCACTGGTGCCACCTCTGGTCTGGGAACCATGCCGCGTATCGTGGATTCTAAGGAGCCAGCCGGCCACTCCCAGCCATAGGCCCCCAAACAGAAACAACTGCGCTTTTCCCTGGAAAACAAAACTCGCCTGCCAACTTTTTGATGGCAGATTGCAGGAGCCACTTGGTACTATCAAATCAGCCCAACTTGGCACTGGTGCCACCATGGGTCTGGTCACCATCCTGCCTATCGTAGCTTTTCAGGACCTAGCCGGTCACTCCAAGCCATAGGCGCCCAGACACAAAGCTCGGCCCGTTTCCCTGGCAAACAAATGTAAGCTGTCCCGCTTCTGGATGGCAGATTGCAGGATCCACTAGGTATTATCAAACCAGCCCGACTTGGCACTGGTGCCACCTCTGGTCTGGGAACCATCCTGCGTATCGTGGATTCTAAGCAGCCAGGCGGCCACTCCCAGCCACAGGCCCCCAAACACAAACAACGGCGCTTTTCCCTGGAAAACAAAACTCGCCTGCCAACATTTTGATGGCAGATTGCAGGAGCCACTTGGTACTATCAAACCAGCCCAACTTGGCACTGGTGCCACCATGGGTCTGCTCACCATCCTGCCTATCGTAGCTTTTCAGGAGCCAGCCGGTCACTCCAAGCCATAGGCCCCCAGACAAAAACCTCGGCCCGTTTCCCTGGCAAAGAAAAGTAAGCTGCCCCGCTTCTGGATGGCAGATTGCAGGAGCCACTTGGTACTATCAAACCAGTCCAACTTGGCACTGGTGCCACCTTGGCTCTGGGAACCATCCTGCGTATCGTGGATTCTAAGGAGCCAGCCGGTCACTCCCAGCCACAGGCCCCAAACACAAACAACGGCGCTTTTCCCTGGAATACAAAACCCGCCTGCCAACATTTTGATGGCAGATTGCAGGAGCCACTTGGTACTATCAAATCAGCCCAACTCGGCACTGGTGCCACCATGGGTCTGGTCACCATCCTGCCTATCATAGCTTTTCAGGAGCCAGCCGGTCCCTCTCTGCCATAGGGCCCCAGAGAAATCCTCGGCAAGTTTCCCTGGCAAAAAAAAGTAACCTACCCCGCTTCTGGATGGCAGATTGCTGGAGCCACTTTACACCATCAAACTAGCCCGACTTGGCAATGGTGCCACCTCAGGTCTGGGAACCATCCTGCGTATCGTGGATTCTAAGGAGCCAGCCGGCCACTCCAGCCAAAGGCCCCCAAACACAAACAACGGCGCTTTTCCCTGGAAAACAAAACTCGCCTGCCAAATTTTGATGGCAGATTGCAGGAGCCACTTGGTACTATCAAATCAGCCCAACTTGGCACTGGTGCCACCATGGGTCTGGTCACCATCCTGCCTATCGTAGCTTTTCAGGACCTAGCCGGTCACTCCCAGCCATAGGCCCCCAGACACAAAGCTCAGCCCGTTTCCCTGGGAAACAAAACCAAGCTGCCCCGCTTCTGGATGGCATATTGCAGGAGCCACTTTGCACCATCAAACTAGCCCGACTCGGCACTGGTGCCACCTCAGGTCTGGGAACCATGCTGCGTATCGTGGATTCTAATTAGCCATCCGGCCACTCCCACCCACAGGCCCCCAAACACAAACAACGGCGCTTTTCCCTGGAAAACAAAACTCGCCTGCCAACATTTTGATGGCAGATTGCAGGAGCCACTTGGTACTATCAAACCAGCCCAACTTGACACTGGTGCCACCATGGGTCTGGTCACCATCCTGCCTATCGTAGCTTTTCAGGAGCCAGCCGGTCACTCCCAGCCATAGGCCCTCAGACACAAACCTCGGCCCGTTTCCCTGGCAAACAAAAGTAAGCTACCCCGCTTCTGGATGGCAGATTGCAGGACGCACTTGGTACTATCAAACCAGCCCAACTTGGCACTGGTGCCACCTTGGGTCTGGGAACCATCCTGCGTATCGTGGATTCTAATTAGCCATCCGGCCACTCCCACCCACAGGCCCCCAAACAAAAACAACGGCGCTTTTCCCTGGAAAACAAAACTCGCCTGCCAACTTTTTGATGGCAGATTGCCGGAGCCACTTGGTACTATCAAACCAGCCCAACTTGACACTGGTGCCACCATGGGTCTGGTCACCATCCTGCCTATCGTAGCATTTCAGGAGCCAGCCGGTCACTCCCTGCCATAGGCCCCCAGACAAAAACCTTGGCCCGTTTCCCTGGCAAACAAAATTAAGTTATCCCGCTACTGGATGGCAGATTGCAGGAGCCACTTTTCACCATCAAACCAGCCCGACTTGGCACTGGTGCCACCTCTGGTCTGGGAACCATGCTGCGTATCGTGGATTCTAAGGAGCCAGCCGGCCACTCCCAGCCACAGGCCCCCAAACAAAAACAACGGCGCTTTTCCCTGGAAAACAAAACTCGCCTGCCAACTTTTTGATGGCAGATTGCAGGAGCCACTTGGTACTATCAAACCAGCCCAACTTGACACTGGTGCCACCATGGGTCTGGTCACCATCCTGCCTATCGTAGCTTTTCAGGAGCCAGCGGGTCACTCCCAGCCATAGGCCCCCAGACACAAAGCTCGGCCCGTTTCCCTGACAAACAAAAGTAAGCTGTCCCGCTTCTGGATGGCAGATTCCAGGAGCCACTTGGTACTATCAAATCAGCCCAACTTGGCACTGGTGCCACCTCTGGTCTGGGAACCATCCAGCGTATCGTGGATTCTAATTAGCCATCCGTCCACTCCCAGCCACAGGCCCCCAAACGCAAACAACGGCGCTTTACCCTGGAAAACAAAACTCGTCTGCCAACTTTTTGATGGCAGATTGCCGGAGCCACTTGGTACTATCAAACCAGCCCAACTTGGCACTGTTGCCACCTTGGGTCTGGGAACCATGCTGCGTATCGTGGATTATAAGGAGCCAGCCGGCCACTCCCTGCCACAGGCCCCCAAACACAAACAACGGCGCTTTTCCCTGGAAAACATAATTCCCCGGCCAACTATTTGATGGCAGATTGCAGGAGCCACTTGGTACTATCAAATCAGCCCAACTTGGCACTGGTGCCACCTCAGGTCTGGGAACCATCCTGCCTATCGTAGCTTTTCAGGAGCCAGCCGGTCACTCCCAGCCATAGGCGCCCAGACACAAAGCTCGGCCCGTTTCCCTGGCAAACCAAAGTAAGCTGCCCCGCTTCTTGATGGCAGATTGCAGGAACCACTTTTCACCATCAAAGTAGCCCGACTTGGAACTGGTGCCACCTCTGGTCTGGGAACCATGCTGCGTATCGTGGATTCTAAGGAGCCAGCCGGCCACTCCCAGCCACAGGCCCCCAAACACAAACAACGGCGCTTTTCCCTGGAAAACAAAACTCGCCTGCCAACTTTTTGATGGCAGATTGCAGGAGCCACTTGCTACTATCAAATCAGCCCAACTTGGCACTGGTGCCACCATGGGTCTGGTCACCATCCTGCCTATCGTAGCTTTTCAGGAGCCAGCCGGTCACTCCCAGCCATTGGCCCCCAGACAAAAACCTCGGCCCGTTTCCCTGGCAAACAAAAGTAAGCTGCCCCGCTTCTGCATGGCAGATTGCAGGAACCACTTGGTATTATAAAAACAGCCCGACTTGGCACTGGTGCCACCTCTGGTCTGGGAACCATGCCGCGTATCGGGGATTCTAAGGAGCCAGCCGGCCACTCCCACCCAAAGGCCCCCAAACACAAACAACGGCGCTTTTCCCTGGAAAACAAAACTCGCCTGCCAACTTTTTGATGGCAGATTGCAGGAGCCACTTGGTACTATCAAACCAGCTCAACTTGGCACTGGTGCCACCATGGGTCTGGTCACCATCCTGCCTATCTTAGCTTTTCAGGACCTAGCAGGTCACTCCCAGCCATAGGTCCCCAGACACAAACCTCGGCCCGTTTCCCTGGCAAACAAAAGTAAGCTGCCCCGTTTCTGGATGGCATATTGCAGGAGCCACTTTGCACCATCAAACTAGCCCGACTTGGCACTGGTGCCACCTCAGGTCTGGGAACCATCCTGCGTATCGTGGATTCTAAGGAGCCAGCCGGCCACTCCCAGCCACAGGCCCCCAAACACAAACAACGGCGCTTTTCCCTGGAAAACAAAACTCGCCTGCCAAATTTTGACGGCAGATTGCACGAGCCACTTGGTATTATCAAATCAGCCCAACTTGGGACTGGTGCCACCATGGGTCTGGTCACCATCCTGCCTATCGTAGCTTTTCAGGAGGCAGCCAGTCACTCCCAGCCATAGGCCCCCAGACAAAAACCTCGGCCCGTTTCCCTGGCAAACAAAAGTAAGCTGCCCTGCTTCTGGATGGCAGATTGCAGGAACCACTTGGTACTATCAAACCAGCAAAACTTGGCACTGGTGCCACCTTGGGTCTGGATACCATGCTGCGTATCGTGGATTCTAAGGAGCCAGCCGGCCACTCCCAGCCACAGGTCCCCAAACACAAACAACGGCGCTTTTCCCTGGAAAACAAAACTCTCCTGCCAACTTTTTGATGGGAGATTGCAGGAGCCACTTGGTTTTATCAAATCAGACCAACTTGGCACTGGTGCCACCATGGGTCTGGTCACCATCCTGCCTATCGTAGCTTTTCAGGAGCCAGCCGGTCACTCCCAGCCATAGGCCCCCAGACACAAAGCTCGGCCCGTTTCCCTGACAAACAAAAGTAAGTTATCCCGCTTCTGGATGGCAGATTGCAGGAACCACTTGGTACTATCAAACCAGCCCGACTTGGCACTGGTGCCACCTCTGGTCTGGGAACCATCCTGCGTATCGTGGATTCTAATTAGCCATCCGTCCACTCCCAGCCACAGGCCCCCAAACAAAAACAACGGCGCTTTTCCCTGGAAAACAAAACTCGTCTGCCAACTTTTTGATGGCAGATTGCCAGAGCCACTTGGTACTATCAAACCAGCCCAACTTGGCACTGGTGCCACCTTGGGTCTGGGAACCATGCTGCGTATCGTGGATTATAAGGAGCCAGCCGGCCACTCCCTGCCACAGGCCCCCAAACAGAAACCACAGCGCTTTTCCCTGGAAAACAAAATTCGCCGGCCAAATTTTTGATGGCAGATTGCAGGAGCCACTTGGTACAATCAAATCAGCCAAACTTGGCACTGGTGCCACCATGGGTCTGGTCACCATCCTGCCTATCGTAGCTTTTCAGGAGCCAGCCGGTCACTCCCAGCCATAGGCGCCCAGACACAAAGCCCTGCCCTTTTCCCTGGCAAACCAAAGTAAGCTGCCCCGCTTCTGGATGGCAGATTGCAGGAACCACTTTTCACCATCAAATAGCCCGACTTGGAACTGGTGCCATCTCTGGTCTGGGAACCATGCTGCGTATCGTGGATTCTAAGGAGCCAGCCGGCCACTCCCAGCCACTGGCCCCCAAACACAAACAACGGCGCTTTTCCCTGGAAAACAAAACTCGCCTGCCAACTTTTTGATGGCAGATTGCAGGAGCCACTTGGTACTATCAAACCAGCCCAACTTGGCACTTGTGCCACCATGGGTCTGGTCACCATCCTGCCTATCTTAGATTTTCAGGACCTAGCCGGTCACTCCCAGCCATAGGCCCCCAGACACAAGGCTCGGCCCGTTTCCCTGGCAAACAAAAGTAAGCTGCCCCGCTTCTGGATGGCAGATTTTAGGAAGCACTTGGTACTATCAAACCAGCCCAACTTGGCACTGGTGCCACCTCTGGTCTGGGAACCATCCTGCGTATCGTGGATTCTAAGGAGCCAGCCGGCCACTCCCAGCCATAGGCACCCAAACACAAACAACGGCGCTTTTCCCTGGAAAACAAAACTCGCCTGCCAACATTTTGATGGCAGATTGCAGGAGCCACTTGGTGCTATCAAACCAGCCCAACTTGGCACTTGTGCCACCATGGGTCTGCTCACCATCCTGCCTATCGTAGCTTTTCAGGAGCCAACCGCTCACTCCCAGCCAGAGGCCCCCCGACAAAAAGCTCGGCCCGTTTCCCTGGCAAACAAAAGTAAGCTGCCCTGTTTCTGGATGGCAGATTGCAGGAACCACTTGGTACTATCAAACCAGCAATACTTGGCACTGGTGCCACCTTGGGTCTGGATACCATGCTGCGTATCGTGGATTCTAAGGAGCCAGCCGGCCACTCCCAGCCACAGGCCACCAAACACAAACAATGGCGCTTTTCCCTGGAAAACAAAACTCTCCTGCCAACTTTTTGATGGCAGATTGCAGGAGCCACTTGGTTTTATCAAATCAGCCCAACTTGGCACTGGTGCCACCATGGGTCTGGTCACCATCCTGCCTATCGTAGCTTTTCAGGAGCCAGCCGGTCACTCCCAGCCATAGGCCCCCAGACAAAAAGCTCGGCCCGTTTCCCTGGCAAACAAAAGTAAGCTACCCCGCTTCTGGATGGCAGATTGCAGGAGCCATTTTGCACCATCAAACTAGCCCGTCTTGGCACTGGTGCCACCTCTGGTCTGGGAACCATCCTGCGTATCGTGGATTCTAATTAGCCAGCCGGCCACTCCCAGCCACAGGCCCCCAAACAAAAACAATGGCGCATTTCCCTGGAAAACAAAACTCGCCTACCAACTATTTGATGGCAGATTACAGGAGCCACTTGGTACTATCAAACCAGCCCAACTTGGCACTGGTACCACCATGGGTCTGGTCACCATCCTGCCTATCGTAGTTTTCAGGAGCCAGCCGGTCACTCGCAGCCATAGGCCCCCAGACACAATACTCGGCCCGTTTCCCTGGCAAACAAAAGTAAGCTGCCCCGCTTCTGGATGGCAGATTGCAGGAGCCACTTGGTACTATCAAACCAGCCCGACTTGGCACTCGTGCCACCTCTGGTCTGGGACCCATCCTGCGTATCGTGGATTCTAAGGAGCCAGTCGGCCACTCCCAGCCACAGGCCCCCAAACACAAACAACGGCCCGTTTCCGTGGCAAACAAAAGTAAGCTGCCCCGCTTCTGGATGGCAGATTGCAGGAACCACTTGGTAGTATCAAACCAGCACAACTTGGCACTGGTGGCACCTCCTGTCTGGTAACCATGCTGCGTATCGTGGTTTCTAAGGAGCCAGCCGGGCACTCCCAACCACAGGCCCCCAAACACAAACAATGGCGCTTTTCCCTGGAAAACAAAACTCGCCTGCCAACTTTTTGATGGCAGATTGCAGGAGCCACTTGGTACTATCAAACCAGCCCAACTTGGCACTGGTGCCACCATGGGTGTGGTCACCATCCTGCCTATCGTAGCTTTTCAGGAGCAAGCCGGTCGCTCCCTGCCATAGGCCCCGAGACACAAAGCTCGGCCCGTTTCCATGGCAAACAAAAGTAAGCTGCCCCGCTTCTGGATGGCAGATTGCAGGAGCCACTTGGTACTATCAAACCAGCCCGACTAGGCACTGGTGCCACCTCTGGTCTGGGAACCATCCTGCGTATCGTGGATTTTAAGGAGCCAGTCGGCCACTCCCAGCCATACGCCTCCAAACACAAACAACGGTCCGTTTCCCTGGCAAAGAAAAGTAAGCTGCCCCGCTTCTGGATGGCAGATTGCAGGAACCACTTGTTGCCAAGTTGTGGTGGTTTGATAGTACCAAGTGGCTCCTGCAATCTGCCATCAAAAAGTTGGCAAGCGAGTTTTGTACTCCAGGGAAAATCGCCGTTGTTTGTGTTTGGGGGCCTGTGGCTGGGAGTGGCCAGCTGTCTCCTTAGAATCCACGATACGCAGGATGGGTCCCAGACCAGAGGTGGCACCAGTGCCAAGTCGGGCTGGTTTGATGGTGCAAAGTGACTCCTGCAATCTGCCATCCAGAAGCGGGGCTGCTTACTTTTGTTTGCCAGGGAAACGGGCAGAGCTTTTTGTCTGGGGGCCTATGGCTGGGAGTGACCAGCTGGCTCCTGAAAAGCTACGATAGGCAGGATGGTGACCAGACCCATGGTGGCACCAGTGCCAAGTTGGGCTGGTTTGATAGTACCAAGTGGCTCCTGCAATCTGCCATCAAAAAGTTGGCAGGTGAGTTTTGTTTTCCAGGGAAAAGCGCCGTTGTTTTTGTTTGGGGGCCTGTGGCTGGGAGTGGCCAGCTGGCTCCTTAGAATCCACGATACGCAGGATGGTTCCCAGACCAGAGGTGGCACCAGTGCCAAGTTGGGCTGGTTTGATGGTGCAAAGTGGCTCCTGCAATCTGCCATCCAGAAGCGGGGTAGCTTACTTTTGTTTGCCAGGGAAACGGGCCGAGGTTTGTGACTGGGGGCCAATGGCTGGGAGCACCGGCTGGCGCCTGAAAAGCTACGATAGGCAGGATGGTGACCAGACCCATGGTGGCACCAGTGCCAAGTTGGGCTGGTTTGATAGTACCAAGTGGCTCCTGCAATCTGCCATCAAAAAGTTGGCAGGCCAGTTTTGTTTTCCAGGGAAAAGCGCCGTTGTTTGTGTTTGGAGGCCTGTGGCTGGGAGTGGCCGCCTGCCTCCTTTGAACCCAGGATACGCAGGATGGTTCCCAGAGCCAAGGTGGCATCAGTGCCAAGTTGGGCTGGTTTGATAGTACCAAGTGGCTCCTGCAATCTGCCATCCAGAAGCGGGACAGCTTACTTTTGTTTCCCAGGGAAACGGGCCGAGGTATTTGTCTGGGGGCCTATGGCTGGGAGTGACTGGCTGGCTACTGAAAAGCTACGATAGGCAGGATGGCTACCAGACTCATGGTGGCACCAGTGCCAAGTCGGGCTGGTTTGATAATACTAAATAGCTCCTGCAATCTGCCATCCAGACGCGGGGCAGCGGATTTTTGTTTGCTGGAGAAAAGTTCCGTGGTTTTTTTTTGGGGGTATATGGCTGGACGTGGCCGGCTGGCTCCTTAAAAAGCTCGATACGCAGGATTGTTCCCTGACCCAAGGTGGCATCAGTGCCAAGTCGGGCTGTTTTCGTAGTACCAAGTGCGTCCTGCAATTTGCCATCCAGAAGAGGGGCAGTTGAGTTTTGTTTGCCAGAGAAAAGGGCCGTGGTGTATTTTTGGGGGCATATGGTTGAGAGTGGCCGGCTGGCCCCTGAAAATCCACGATAGGCAGGATGGTTCCCAGAACCAAGGTGGCACCAGTGCCATGTTGGCCTGGTTTGATAGTACCATGTGGCTCCTGCAATCTGCCATCCTGAAGCGGGGCTGCTTACTTTTGTTTGCCAGGGAAACGGGCCGAGATATTTGTCTGGGGGCCTATGGCTGGGAGTGAGCGGCTGGCTCCTGAAAAGCTACGATAGGCAGGATGGTGACCAGACCCATGGTGGCACCAGTGCCAAGTTGGGCTGGTTTGATAGTACCAAGTGGCTCCTGCAATCTGCCATCAAAAAGTTGTCAGGCGAGTTTTGTTTTCCAGGGAAAAGCGCCGTTGTTCTTGTTTAGAGGCCTGTGGCTGGGAGTGGCCGGCTGCCTCCTTTGAACCCAGGATACGCAGGATGGTTCCCAGAGCCAAAGTGGCACCAGTGCCAAGTTGGGCTGGTTTGATAATACCAAGTGGCTCCTGCAATCTGCCATCCAGAAGCGGGACAGCTTACTTTTGTTTCCCAGGGAAACGGGCCGAGGTATTTGTCTGGGGGCCTATGGCAGGGAGTGACCGGCTGGCTACTGAAAAGCTACGATAGGCAGGATGGTTACCAGACTCATGGTGGCACCAGTGCCAAGTCGGGCTGGTTTGATAATACTAAATAGCTCCTGAAATCTGCCATTCAGACGCGCGGCAGCGGATTTTTGTTTGCTGGAGAAAAGTTCCGTGGTTTTTTTTTGGGGGTATATGGCTGGACGTGGCCGGCTGGCTCCTTAAAAAGAACGATACGAGGATTGTTCCCTGACCCAAGGTGGCATCACTGCCAAGTCGGGCTGTTTTCGTAGTACCAAGTGCGTCCTGCAATTTCCATCCAGAAGAGGGGCAGTTGAGTTTTGTTTGCCAGAGCAAAGGGCCGTGGTATGTGTTTGGGGGCATATGGCTGAGAGTGGCCGGCTGGCCCCTGAAAATCCACGATAGGCAGGATGGTTCCCAGAGCCAAGGTGGCACCAGTGCCATGTTGGCCTGGTTTGATAGTACCATGTGGCTCCTGCAATCTGCCATCCAGAAGCGGGGCAGCTTACTTTTGTTTGCCAGGGAAACGGGCCGAGGTTTGTGTCTGGGGGCCTATGGCTGGGAGTGAGCGGCTGGCTCCTGAAAAGCTACGATAGGCAGGATGGTGACCAGACCCATGGTGGCACCAGTGCCAAGTTGGGCTGGTTTGATAGTACCAAGTGGCTCCTGCAATCTGCCATCAAAAAGTTGGCAAGCGAGTTTTGTACTCCAGGGAAAATCGCCGTTGTTTGTGTTTGGGGGCCTGTGGCTGGGAGTGGCCAGCTGTCTCCTTAGAATCCACGATACGCAGGATGGGTCCCAGACCAGAGGTGGCACCAGTGCCAAGTCGGGCTGGTTTGATGGTGCAAAGTGACTCCTGCAATCTGCCATCCAGAAGCGGGGTAGCTTACTTTTGTTTGCCAGGGAAACGGGCAGAGCTTTGTGTCTGGGGGCCTATGGCTGGGAGTGACCAGCTGGCTCCTGAAAAGCTACGATAGGCAGGATGGTGACCAGACCCATGGTGGCACCAGTGCCAAGTTGGGCTGGTTTGATAGTACCAAGTGGCTCCTGCAATCTGCCATCAAAAAGTTGTCAGGTGAGTTTTGTTTTCCAGGGAAAAGCGCCGTTGTTTTTGTTTGGGGGCCTGTGGCTGGGAGTGGCCAGCTGGCTCCTTAGAATCCACGATACGCAGGATGGTTCCCAGACCAGAGGTGGCACCAGTGCCAAGTTGGGCTGGTTTGATGGTGCAAAGTGGCTCCTGCAATCTGCCATCCAGAAGCGGGGTAACTTACTTTTGTTTGCCAGGGAAACGGGCCGAGGTTTGTGACTGGGGGCCAATGGCTGGGAGCACCGGCTGGCGCCTGAAAAGCTACGATAGGCAGGATGGTGACCAGACCCATGGTGGCACCAGTGCCAAGTTGGGCTGGTTTGATAGTACCAAGTGGCTCCTGCAATCTGCCATCAAAAAGTTGGCAGGCCAGTTTTGTTTTCCAGGGAAAAGCGCCGTTGTTTGTGTTTGGAGGCCTGTGGCTGGGAGTGGCCGGCTGCCTCCTTTGAACCCAGGATACGCAGGATGGTTCCCAGAGCCAAGGTGGCGTCAGTGCCAAGTTGGGCTGGTTTGATAGTACCAAGTGGCTCCTGCAATCTGCCATCCAGAAGCGGGACAGCTTAATTTTGTTTCCCAGGGAAACGGGCCGAGGTATTTGTCTGGGGGCCTATGGCTGGGAGTGACTGGCTGGCTACTGAAAAGCTACGATAGGCAGGATGGCTACCAGACTCATGGTGGCACCAGTGCCAAGTCGGGCTGGTTTGATAATACTAAATAGCTCCTGCAATCTGCCATCCAGACGCGGGGCAGCGGATTTTTGTTTGCTGGAGAAAAGTTCCGTGGTTTTTTTTTGGGGGTATATGGCTGGACGTGGCCGACTGGCTCCTTAAAAAGCTCGATACGCAGGATTGTTCCCTGACCCAAGGTGGCATCAGTGCCAAGTCGGGCTGTTTTCGTAGTACCAAGTGCGTCCTGCAATTTGCCATCCAGAAGAGGGGCAGTTGAGTTTTGTTTGCCAGAGAAAAGGGCCGTGGTGTATTTTTGGGGGCATATGGTTGAGAGTGGCCGGCTGGCCCCTGAAAATCCACGATAGGCAGGATGGTTCCCAGAACCAAGGTGGCACCAGTGCCATGTTGGCCTGGTTTGATAGTACCATGTGGCTCCTGCAATCTGCCATCCTGAAGCGGGGCTGCTTACTTTTGTTTGCCAGGGAAACGGGCCGAGATATTTGTCTGGGGGCCTATGGCTGGGAGTGAGCGGCTGGCTCCTGAAAAGCTACGATAGGCAGGATGGTGACCAGACCCATGGTGGCACCAGTGCCAAGTTGGGCTGGTTTGATAGTACCAAGTGGCTCCTGCAATCTGCCATCAAAAAGTTGGCAGGCGAGTTTTGTTTTCCAGGGAAAAGCGCCGTTGTTCTTGTTTAGAGGCCTGTGGCTGGGAGTGGCCGGCTGCCTCCTTTGAACCCAGGATACGCAGGATGGTTCCCAGAGCCAAAGTGGCACCAGTGCCAAGTTGGGCTGGTTTGATAATACCAAGTGGCTCCTGCAATCTGCCATCCAGAAGCGGGACAGCTTACTTTTGTTTCCCAGGGAAACGGGCCGAGGTATTTGTCTGGGGGCCTATGGCTGGGAGTGACCGGCTGGCTACTGAAAAGCTACGATAGGCAGGATGGTTACCAGACTCATGGTGGCACCAGTGCCAAGTCGGGCTGGTTTGATAATACTAAATAGCTCCTGAAATCTGCCATTCAGACGCGCGGCAGCGGATTTTTGTTTGCTGGAGAAAACTTCCGTGGTTTTTTTTTGGGGGTATATGGCTGGACGTGGCTGGCTGGCTCCTTAAAAAGAACGATACGCAGGATTGTTCCCTGACCCAAGGTGGCATCACTGCCAAGTCGGGCTGTTTTCGTAGCACCAAGTGCGTCCTGCAATTTGCCATCCAGAAGAGGGGCAGTTGAGTTTTGTTTGCCAGAGCAAAGGGCCGTGGTATGTGTTTGGGGGCATATGGCTGAGAGTGGCCGGCTGGCCCCTGAAAATCCACGATAGGCAGGATGGTTCCCAGAGCCAAGGTGGCACCAGTGCCATGTTGGCCTGGTTTGATAGTACCATGTGGCTCCTGCAATCTGCCATCCAGAAGCGGGGCAGCTTACTTTTGTTTGCCAGGGAAACGGACCGAGGTTTGTGTCTGGGGGCCTATGGCTGGGAGTGACCGGCTGGCTCCTGAAAAGCTACGATAGGCAGGATGGTGACCAGACCCAAAGTGGAACCAGTACCAAGTTGGGCTGGTTTGATAGTACCAAGTGGCTCCTGCAATCTGCCATCAAAAAGTTGGCAGGCGAGTTTTGTTTTCCAGGGAAAAGCGCCGTTGTTTTTGTTTAGAGGCCTGTGGCTGGGAGTGGCCGCCTGTCCTCGTAGAATCTACGTTACGCAGCATGGTTCCCAGAGCCAAGGTGGCACGAGGGCCAAGTCGGGCAGGTTTGATAGTACCAAATGCATCCTGCAATCTGCCATCCAAAAGCGGGGCAGTTTACTTTTGTTTGCCAGGGAAACGGGCCGAGGTTTGTGTCTGGGGGCCTATGGCAGGGAGTGACCGTCTGGCTCCTGAAAAGCTACGATAGGCAGGATGTTTACCAGACCCATGGTGGCACCAGTGCCAAGTTGGGCTGATTTGATAGTACCAAGTGGCTCCTGCAATCTGCCATCCAGAATCGGGGCAGCTTACTTTTGTTTTCCAGGGAAACGGGCCGAGGTTTGTGTCTGGGGGTCTATGGCTGGGAGTGACCGGCTGGCTCCTGAAAAGCTACGATAGGCAGGATGGTGACCAGACCCATGGTGGCACCAGTGCCAAGTTGGGCTGGTTTGATAGCACCAAGTGGCTCCTGCAATCTGCCATCAAAATGTTGGCAGGCGAGTTTTGTTTTCCAGGGAAAAGCGCCGTTGTTTGTGTTTGGGCGCCTGTGGCTCACAGTGGCCGGGTGGCTGCTTAGAATCCACGATACGCAGGATGGTTCCCAGACCCAAGGTGGCACCAGTGCCAAGTCGGGCTGGTTTGACACTACCAAGTGGCTCCTGCAATCTGCCATCCAGAATCGGGGCAGCTTAATTTTGTTTGCCAGGGAAACGGTCCGAGGTTTTTGTCTGGGGGCCTATGGCTGAGAGTGACCGGCTGGCTCCTGAAATGCTACAATAGGCAGGATGGTTCCCAGACCCATAGTGGCACCAGTGCCAAGTTGGGATGATTTGATAGTACCAAGTGGCTCCTGCAATCTGCCATCAAAAAGCTGGCAGGCGAGTTTTGTTTTCCAGGGAAAAGCGCCGTTGTTTGTGTTTGGGGGCCTGTGGCTGGGAGTGGCCGGCTGGCTCCTTAGAATCCACGATATGCAGGATTGTTCCCAGACCCAAGGTGGCACCAGTGCCAAGTCGGGCTGGTTTGATGGTGCAAAGTGGCTCCTGCAATCTGCCATCCAGACGCGGGGCAGCGGATTTTTGTTTCCATGAGAAATGATCCGTGGTTTGTTTTTGGGGGTATATGGCTGGGCGTGGCCGGCTGGCTCCTTAAAAAGCTCGATATGCAGGATGCTTCCCTGACACAAGGTGGCACCAGTGCCACGTCGGGCGGTTTTCGTAGTACAAAGTGCGTCCTAAAATTTGCCATCCAGAAGAGGGGCAGTTGAGTTTTGTTTGCCAGAGAAAAGGGCCGTGGTTTGTTTTTGGGGGCATATGGCTGAGAGTGGCCGGCTGGCCCCTGAAAATCCACGATAGGCAGGATGGTTCCCAGACCAGAGGTGTCACCAGTGCCAAGTCGGGCTGGTTTGATAGTACTAAATAGCTCCTGCAATCTGCCATGCAGAAGCGGGGCAGCTTACTTTTGTTTGCCAGGGAAAAGGGCCGAGGTTTGTGTTTGGGGGCCTATGGCTGGGAGTGACCGGCTGGCTCCTGAAAAGCTACGATAGGCAGGATGGTGACCAGACCCATGGTGGCACCAGTGCCAAGTTGGGCTGCTTTGATAGTACCAAATGGCTCCTGCAATCTGCCATCAAACAGTTGGCAGGCGAGTTTTGTTTTCCAGGGAAAAGCGCCGTTGTTTTTGTTTAGAGGCCTGTGGCTGGGAGTGGCCGCCTGTCCTCGTAGAATCTACGTTACGCAGCATGGTTCCCAGAGCCAAGGTGGCACGAGGGCCAAGTCGGGCAGGTTTGATAGTACCAAATGCATCCTGCAATCTGCCATCCAAAAGCGGGGCAGTTTACTTTTGTTTGCCAGGGAAACGGGCCGAGGTTTGTGTCTGGGGGCCTATGGCAGGGAGTGACCGTCTGGCTCCTGAAAAGCTACGACAGGCAGGATGTTTACCAGACCCATGGTGGCACCAGTGCCAAGTTGGGCTGATTTGATAGTACCAAGTTGCTCCTGCAATCTGCCATCCAGAATCGGGGCAGCTTACTTTTGTTTTCCAGGGAAACGGGCCGAGGTTTGTGTCTGGGGGTCTATGGCTGGGAGTGACCGGCTGGCTCCTGAAAAGCTACGATAGGCAGGATGGTGACCAGACCCATGGTGGCACCAGTGCCAAGTTGGGCTGGTTTGATAGCACCAAGTGGCTCCTGCAATCTGCCATCAAAATGTTGGCAGGCGAGTTTTGTTTTCCAGGGAAAAGCGCCGTTGTTTGTGTTTGGGCGCCTGTGGCTCACAGTGGCCGGGTGGCTGCTTAGAATCCACGATACGCAGGATGGTTCCCAGACCCAAGGTGGCACCAGTGCCAAGTCGGGCTGGTTTGACACTACCAAGTGGCTCCTGCAATCTGCCATCCAGAATCGGGGCAGCTTAATTTTGTTTGCCAGGGAAACGGTCCGAGGTTTTTGTCTGGGGGCCTATGGCTGAGAGTGACCGGCTGGCTCCTGAAATGCTACAATAGGCAGGATGGTTCCCAGACCCATAGTGGCACCAGTGCCAAGTTGGGATGATTTGATAGTACCAAGTGGCTCCTGCAATCTGCCATCAAAAAGCTGGCAGGCGAGTTTTGTTTTCCAGGGAAAAGCGCCGTTGTTTGTGTTTGGGGGCCTGTGGCTGGGAGTGGCCGGCTGGCTCCTTAGAATCCACCATACGCAGGATGGTTCCCAGACCCAAGGTGGCACCAGTGCCAAGTCGGGCTGGTTTGATGGTGCAAAGTGGCTCCTGCAATCTGCCATCCAGACGCGGGGCAGCGGATTTTTGTTTCCATGAGAAATGATCCGTGGTTTGTTTTTGGGGGTATATGGCTGGGCGTGGCCGGCTGGCTCCTTAAAAAGCTCGATATGCAGGATGCTTCCCTGACACAAGGTGGCACCAGTGCCACGTCGGGCGGTTTTCGTAGTACAAAGTGCGTCCTAAAATTTGCCATCCAGAAGAGGGGCAGTTGAGTTTTGTTTGCCAGAGAAAAGGGCCGTGGTTTGTTTTTGGGGGCATATGGCTGAGAGTGGCCGGCTGGCCCCTGAAAATCCACGATAGGCAGGATGGTTCCCAGACCAGAGGTGTCACCAGTGCCAAGTCGGGCTGGTTTGATAGTACTAAATAGCTCCTGCAATCTGCCATGCAGAAGCGGGGCAGCTTACTTTTGTTTGCCAGGGAAAAGGGCCGAGGTTTGTGTTTGGGGGCCTATGGCTGGGAGTGACCGGCTGGCTCCTGAAAAGCTACGATAGGCAGGATGGTGACCAGACCCATGGTGGCACCAGTGCCAAGTTGGGCTGCTTTGATAGTACCAAATGGCTCCTGCAATCTGCCATCAAAAAGTTGGCAGGCGAGTTTTGTTTTCCAGGGAAAAGCGCCGTTGTTTGTGTTTGGGGGCCTGTGGCTGGCAGTGGCCAGCTGGCTCCTTAGAACCCACGATACGCAGGATGGTTCCCAGACCAGAGGTGGCACCAGTGCCAAGTTGGGCTGGTTTGATGGTGCAAAGTGGCTCCTGCAATCTGCCATCCAGAAGCGGGGAAGCTTACTTTTGTTTCCCAGGGAAACGGGCCGAAATATTTGTCTAGGGGCCTCTGGCTGGGGGTGGCTGGCTGGCACCTGAAAAGCTACGATAGGCAGGATGGTGACCAGACCCATGGTGGCACCAGTGCCAAGTTGCGCTGGTTTGATAGTACCAAGTGGCTCCTGCAATCTGCCATCAAATGTTTGGCAGGCGAGTTTTGTTTTCCAGGGAAAAGCGCCGTTGTGTGTGTTTTGGGGCCTGTGGCTGGGAGTGGCCAGCTGGCTCCTTAGAATCCACGATACGCAGGATGGTTCCCAGACCCAAGGTGGCACCAGTGCCAAGTCGGGCTGGTTTGTTAGTACCAAGTGGTTCCTGCAATCTGCCATCCAGAAGCGGGGCAGCTGAATTTTGTTTGCCAGAGAAAAAGGCTGTTGTTTGTGTTTCGGGGCCTGTGGCTGGGAGTGGCCGGCTGGCTCCTGAAAATCCATGATACGCAGCATGGTTCCCAGACCCAAGGTGGCACCAGTGCCAAGTAGGGCTGGTTTCATAGTACCCAGTGTCTCCTGCAATCTGCCATCCAGAAGAGGGGCAGTTGAGTTTTGTTTTCCAGAGAAAAGGGCCGTGGTTTGTGTTTGGGGCCTATGGCTGAGAGTGACCAGCTGGCCCCTGAAAATCCACGATAGGAAGGATGGTTCCCAGATCCAAGGTGGCAGCAGTGCCATGTTGTGCTGGTGTGATAGTCCCAAGTGGCTCCTGCAATCTGCCATCCAGAAGCGGGGCAGCTGAATTTTGTTTGCCAGAGAAAAAGGCTGTGGTTTGTGTTTGGGGGCCTGTGGCTGGGAGTGGCCGGCTGGCTCTTGAACATCCATGATACGCAGCATGGTTCCCAGACGCAAGGTGGCACCAGTGCCAAGTGGGGCTGGTTTCACAGTGTCAAGTGCCTCCTGCAATCTCCCATCCAGAAGCGGGGCAGCTGAGTTTTGTTTGCCTGTGAAACGGGCCGTTGTTTTTGATTGGGGTCTGTGGCCGAGAGTGTTCGGCTGGCTCCTGACAACCCACAATACGCAGGATGGTTCCCAGACCCAAGGTGGCACCAGTGCCAAGTCGGGCTGGTTTGATAGTACCAAGTGGCTCCTGCAATCTGCCATCCAGAAGCGGTGCAGTTGAGTTTTGTTTGCCAGAGAAAAGGGCCGTGGGTTGTGTTTGGGGGCATATGGCTGGGAGTGGCCGGCTGTCTCATTAAAAAGATCGATACGCACGATGGTTCCCAGACCCAAGGTGGCACCAGTGCCAAGTCGGGCTGTTTTTATAGTACCAAGTGCGTCCTGCAATTTGCCATCCAGGAGAGGGGCAGTGGAGTTTTGTTTGCCAAAGAATAGCGCAGATGTTTGTGTTTGGGGGCTTGTGGCTGGGAGTGGCCGACTGGCGCCTTAGAATCTGTGTTACGCAGCATGGTTCCCAGACCAGAGGTGGCACCAGTGCCAAGTTGGGCTGGTTTGATAGTACCAAGTGGCTCCTGCAATCTGCCATCCAGAAGCGGGGCAGCTTACTTTTGTTTGCCAGGGAAACGGGCCGAGGTTTGTGACTTGGGACCTAAGGCTGGGAGTGACCGGCTGGCTCCTGGAAAGCTACAATAGGCAGGATGGTGACCAGACCCATGGTGGCAGCAGTGCCAAGTTGGGCTGGTTTGATAGTACCAAGTAGCTCCTGCAATATGCCATCAAAAAGTTGGCAGGCGAGTTTTGTTTTCCAGGGAAAAGCGCCGTTGTTTGTATTTGGGGGCTTGTGGCTGGGAGTGGCCGGCTCGCTCCTTTGAACCCACGATACGCAGGATGGTTCCCAGACCCAAGGTGGCACCAGTGCCAAGTTGGGCTGGTTTGATACTACCAAGTGCGTCCTGCAATCTGCCATCCAGAAGCGGGGCAGCTTAATTTTGTTTGCCAGGGAAACGGGCCGTGGGTTTTGTATGGGGGCCTATGGCTGAGAGTGGCCGGCTGGCTCCTGAAAATCCACGCTAGGCAGCATGGTTCCCAGATGCAAGGTGGCACCAGTGCCAAGTCGGGCTGGTTTGATGGTGCAAAGTGGCTCCTGCAATCTGCCATCCAGAAGCGGGGCAGCTGATTTTTGTTTGCCAGAGAAAAATTCCGTGGATTGTTTTTGGGGGCATATTGCTTGGAGTGGCCGGCTGGCTCCTTAAAATGCTCGATACGCATGATGGTTCCCAGGCCCAAGGTGTCACCACTACCAAGTCGGCCTGCGGTTTTAGTATCAAGTTCATCCTGCAATTTGCCATCCAGAAGAGGGGCAGTTGAGTTTTGTTTGCCAGAGAAACGGGCCGAGGTTTCTGTTTGGGGACATATGGCTGAGAGTGGCCGGGTGGCCCCTGAATATCCACGATACACAGCATGGTTCCCAGATCAGAGGTGGCACCAGTGCCAAGTTGGGCTGGTTTGATAGTCCCAAGTGTCTCCTGCAATCTGCCATCCAGAAGCGGGGCAGCTTACTTTTGTTTGCCAGAGAAATAGGCCTAGGTTTTTGTCTGGGGGCCTATGGCTAGGAGTGGCCGGCTGGCTCCTAAGAATCCACGATACGCAGGATGTTTCCCAGACCCAAGGTGGCACCAGTGCCAAGTCGGGCTGGTTTGATAGTACCAAGTGGCTCCTGCAAACTCCATCAAAATGTTGGCAGACGTGTTTTGTTTTCCAGGGAACAGCGCCGTTGATTTTGTTTGGGGACCTGTGGCTGGGAGTGGCCGGCTGGCTCCTTAGAATCCACGATACGCAGGATGGTTCCCAGACCCAAGGTGGCACCAGTGCCAAGTCGGGCTGGTTTGATTACACCAAGTGGCTCCTACAATCTGCCATCCAGAAGTGAGGCAGCTAAGTTTTGTTTGCCAGAAAAAAGGGCCGTGGTTTTTGTTGGGGGCCTGTGGCTGGGAGTAGCCGGCTGGCTCCTTAAAATCCACGATAGGCAGGATGGTTCCCAGACCCAAGGTGGCACCAGTGCCAAGTTGGGCTGGTTTGATAGTACCAAGTGGCTCCTGCAATCTGCCATCCAGAAGCGGGGTAGCTTACTTTTGTTTGCCAGAGAAATAAGCCTAGGTTTTTGTTTGGGGGCCTGTGGCTAGGAGTGGCCGGCTGGCTCCTAAGAATCCACGATACGCAGGATGTTTCCCAGACCCAAGGTGGCACCAGTGCCAAGTCGGGCTGGTTTGATAGTACCAAGTGGCTCCTGCAAACTCCATCAAAAAGTTGGCAGGCGTGTTTTGTTTTCCAGGGAACAGCGCCGTTGATTTTGTTTGGGGGCCTGTGGCTGGGAGTGGCCGGCTGGCTCCTTAGAATCCACGATACGCAGGATGGTTCCCAGACCCAAGGTGGCACCAGTGCCAAGTCGGGCTGGTTTGATTACACCAAGTGGCTCCTGCAATCTGCCATCCAGAAGTGAGGCAGCTAAGTTTTGTTTGCCAGAAAAAAGGGCCGTGGTTTTTGTTGGGGGCCTGTGGCTGGGAGTGGCCGGCTGGCTCCTTAGAATCCACCATACGCAGGATGGTTCCCAGACCCAAGGTGGCACCAGTGCCAAGTCGGGCTGGTTTGATAGTCCCAAGTGGCTCCTGCAATCTGCCATCCAGACGCGGGGCAGCGGATTTTTGTTTCCATGAGAAATGGTCCGTGGTTTGTTTTTGGGGGTATATGGCTGGGCCTGGCCGGCTGGCTCCTTAAAAAGCTCGATATGCAGGATGGTTCCCTGACACAAGGTGGCACCAGTGCCACGTCGGGCGGTTTTCGTAGTACAAAGTGCGTCCTAAAATTTGCCATCCAGAAGAGGGGCAGTTGAGTTTTGTTTGCCAGAGAAAAGGTCCGTGGTTTGTTTTTGGGGGCATATGGCTGAGAGTGGCTGGCTGGCCCCTGAAAATCCACGATACACAGGATGGTTCCCAGATCCAAGGTGGCACCTGTGCCAAGTCGGGCTGATTTGATAGTACTAAGTAGCTCCTGCAATCTGCCATCCAGAAGCGGGGCAGCTTACTTTTGTTTGCCAGGGAAACGGGCCGAGGTTTGTGTTTGGGGGCCTATGGCTGAGAGTGACCGGCTGGCTCCTGAAAAGCTACGATAGGCAGGATGGTGACCAGACCCATGGTGGCACCAGTGCCAAGTTGGGCTGGTTTGATAGTACCAAGTGGTTCCTGCAATCTGCCATCCAGAAGCAGGGCAGCTGAGTTTTGTTTGCCAGAGAAAAGGGCCTTGGTTTGTGTTTGGGGGCATATGGCTGGGTGTGGCCAGCTGGCTCCTTAAAATGCACGATATGCAACATGGCTCCCAGACCCAAGGTGGCACCAGTGCCAAGTTGGGCTGGTTTGATAGTACCAAGTGGCTCCTGCAATCTTCCATGATCACGTGGAGAAATACTTTCTGGTTTCAGCCTCATGCTCTTTCTTCTCTCCCTCAACTTCTCTATCACCTCTCATCTGGTTCACATGCGCTGTCTTCAAGGTCCACAGGCTACTTTTCACAGAATCTTCTGGCCTGATGAAGTAAGAATGATGAATAGAACAGAGCTGGGATCTATTTTCCAGTTTGGATAAAATGCATTCTGCACACAAATCCAAGGAGAATGGGCTGCCCCGATGCCCAGAAAATCTTTCACTCCTGCTAGTGTTCTACGTCAACCGCAACTTAGTCTGAAAGAAAAGCTTTTTCTCTGAGAGCATCTGAGAGGTTTGCATGAAGCACTGATATCTGACATATGCAATTTTGAATAGGAGAGGAAAAAGAAAATGGCAAGGAGTTTTTAATTTTAGTGGTTTCAATTTTAATTTCCGTGCACTTTTTCAAAACTTGTCAGCTCAAATGCCCATCAACATCTTTTAGTCATCTGTAAGTCAGTATTCATATAAAATGTGCTTCAAATCCAAAGAATTTCAAATTTGCACTCCAAGCTTCTATGCCTAGATTTATGATTTCCTACACATATTAGATGAAAGGAAGGCCTTTTTTACTGTGGGAGTGCTGGAACACTGGAACAGGTTGCCCAGAGAAGTTGTGGGTGTCCCATCCCTGAAAGTATTCAAGGTCGCCTTGGACGGGGCTTGGAGCAGCAACAAAGGAGAAGCTTGATGGTAGAGAAACAAAGTTGGACTATAGAAGAAACTCGGATTGAAGTATAGGATCAAGTTTTCTCTCAGCTCTTGGGGTAAATTCAAAGTTGTACAAAATGACATTTATCTGTGCTATTCACTACTGTAACAGAAAGTTTCATGAAAACTGTACAGAAGATAGTAAATTTTAAAAGAGATAAGAATTACAGCATAAAATCCATGGGATAGGTTACAACATGAGACACTCTCTAAGAGAAAATCTCTTTGTTTCAGCACTTCATCGGGGTAAGATTTCATGAAGTGCCAAAGAAGGCGGCAAAATATCATTCGGGACATTATTTACTGGAATTCAGCCTGGCCATTAGTAGGAACTGCCTTTGAACATATCATGTAGATATACCACACACACTTTCCCTTCACTGAAAAATTACTGTTTACAACAAATAAGCAATTGACGATCAAAATTGATTGAAAGCATCTTAAACATGTCAAGTATTTCATTGTAGATGATCTGTGATCCAAATGCTTCTTCCACCTTCGAGAGGGACAGAAGAATTCTTCCATATCATGATGGTTTAAAATTGTATCAACCAATGTTTTCTGCTGAAAAGATATCATCTATTTTTTTCTATTTTTGGAAGAAAATATTCCTAGACATACAACAGGTGAGAACTAAGTAATTTTAAAGAAACAAATGAAATGAAAATATTCTGTAAATAGAATGAAATGAAAAGCTGTGTTTTAAATAGGAGCTAAATATTAAACAGAATTTTTGTACCAGGCATTTGAATTACTGCACCAGCTCTTTTGCCCATCAAGAGAGGCATTTAGCATTTCAGTCTTTTCCAAGGTGTTCATGATCTGCTATGCTGATCTCTGTGTGTGCCTAGGTGTGTGTGGAGGGGGGGGCATATGAAGGGGAGTGTGTATGTTTGCTTTACAATTGTTGTGGCAGATTCATGCCTCAGCTCCACATTTTGTTTTAAAAAGGTCACACCGAGTGGATATGAAGTTTACTATCAACAAGAGATCGATTCCCAAATCATCCATTTGACTCTCCCTTATAAATCATGTGCTTTGTTGCATATTTATCAAATATACTTTCAAGCCAGATGGAGGAAGGAGGATGTGGGAATCCCTCCACCATCTTGCAACTTTTATGTAAGTAGGTTTTCAAGAAAATCATCATTTCTCTTTTAAATATGTCTGGAACAGGCATGATGGTAGTGTCAACCTGTTGGAGTTTTTGTTGCTGGAAGAAGTTGTACAAAAGGATTGGTTTTTACATTGACCAGTTACTGAATCAAGCGCAGGAATACATTGGAAATTTAGCTGGGGGTTCCTTTTCCCAGCAGACTACTTCTAGAACGAGCTTGTACACTGAAGCTGACTCTTTTGCTCTCTTTTTGTTTCTTTCCTATTTTCTTGGCTTCTTTGCCACTATCTAGACAATTTTGGAACTTTGTTCCCAACTAAAATGGTTTCAATAGTCTGATTGTGATCATACATTTTTACAAGGAATTTTTAAAATCTTTCCTCGAGTCCAGAAAGTCAAGGACTTAGATCTTTTTCTTCCCTTATCAATATTGCCATGAAATTGATAAATAAAGACCAACTCTTTATTTTTGTTTTTAACCCACGTAGATAATTCCCATCCATTAATCCATTTTGTGGACCAATAGCTGCCATTCTGATGGAAGCTGTCACTTCTTAACAATAGGCATTCTGTGACTATGTTGACTGCACTTTGGGTGAAGATCCTAACTGGTCTTAGATATACATAGGGAGAAATTTGCTCAGCCAGTGTCAGTCTTAAGCATGCGTATCAGAAGATCTTTCTAGAGCTGGGAATTTTCCCATGAAAGGGATTCAGTTAGGGAAGAGACACTTGTGCCAGAGTTTTACATTCTTCTTGAACACTGCTTAAGGAACTTAGATGCCATGTCCATTTAGATCTCTGTCTGCACAGAACTTTGTCATGCCAGCGCTTTGAAATGCATCTTGAAGAGAATTCACTAGCACAGAATGAAAGAGAGTGGAAGGGGTTGGTGGGGCTAACCAGGCCCAACCCCCCTGCCTAAACCAGGATACCTAGAGCCTCTTGCCCAGGATTCTATCTGGGTGTACTTTTAATGTCTTCAAAGATCCAGGCTCCACAATCTTTCTGGGCAGTCTGTGCCGTGGTTCAGTCACCCTGACAGTAAAGAAACATTTACTGATGTTCAAAGGCAATCTCCTGTATTTCAGTGTGTGCCCACTGCCTCTTGTCTTTTCCCTCAGCATCACTGAAAAGACACTGATTCCCTCCCCTTTGCACTATTGCTTCCATATGTATGTGTGATGCCATGTAGAGGTATGTCAAAAACCTCCCTGAAGCCCAGGCAGATAATATTCCCTTCATCTACCAGTCAAGTTGATTCATCAGAGGAGTTTAAAGTGATGTTCAGCATGAAATTCCCCTGAAAAATCATGCTAACTACATTATTTGGTCATCTGTCATGTGCCTGGCAAGGATTTCCAGGAAGAGCTGCTTCATCAACTTCCTGGGGATAAAAAAGAGGCTGGCTGGTTTGTACTATGGCGAGTCCACTTAATTGCCTTTTTTGAAGATGGGTGTCATTTGCTAACATCCACTCTTTAGCCTCCTCTTCTCATCTACACCTCGGCAAAAAGCTTTTCCACTATGTCTGGCTAGGAAAAACTGTGCCAGCACAGAAAACATCTCCCATCGTGTTCTAGAAGTTGCACGGATGTCTGCCAAGTGTTTGGCAGGAAGAAAAGAAAAGTTGTCCAAAACAGTTTCCAATCGAATGTTCATGTGATTGGAAAAGTCAGGAGAGTGCAAAGGTACTGTTTTCTATCAGTTGGCAAGGTGCGCACACAATCCCAGTGTTGTACGGCTTGCTTCTTCACCTTCCCGAAGCTGCCGCTCTCGCCGGCTGCCGGAGCCCAAGAAGCGGCTTCTTCGCGCAAAGACGATTGTGCCGCTCACAGTGCTCTCCTTAGCGCGGCTTCTGCCGAAAGACGCCCGGCAGCGGCTCTTACCTCCGGAGAGCATCCTACCTTCGTCTTTAGCTCCTCTTCTCATCTACACCTCGGCAAAACGCTTTTCCACTATGTCTGGCTAGGAAAAACTGTGCCAGCACAGAAAACATCTCCCATCGTGTTCTAGAAGTTGCACGGATGTCTGCCAAGTGTTTGGCAGGAAGAAAAGAAAAGTTGTCCAAAACAGCTTCCAATCGAATGTTCATGTGATTGGAAAAGTCAGGAGAGTGCAAAGGTACTGTTTTCTATCAGTTGGCAAGGTGCGCACACAATCCCAGTGTTGTACGGCTTGCTTCTTCACCTTCCCGAAGCTGCCGCTCTCGCCGGCTGCCGGAGCCCAAGAAGCGGCTTCTTCGCGCAAAGACGATTGTGCCGCTCACAGTGCTCTCCTTAGCACGGCTTCTGCCGAAAGACGCCCGGCAGCGGCTCTTACCTCCGGAGAGCATCCTACCTTCGTCTTTCGCGTCTTTTGTAGTCTACATCTTAGCAAAACGCTTTTCCACTATGTCTGGCTAGGAAAAACTGTGCCAGCACAGAAAACATCTCCCATCGTGTTCTAGAAGTTGCACGGATGTCTGCCAAGTGTTTGGCAGGAAGAAAAGAAAAGTTTCCAAAACAGCTTCCAATCGAATGTTCCTGTGATTGAAAAAGTCAGGAGAGTGCAAAGGTACTGTTTTCTATCAGTTGGCAAGGTGCGCACACAATCCCAGTGTTGTACAGCTTGCTTCTTCACCTTCCCGAAGCTGCCGCTCTCGCCGGCTGCCGGAGCCCAAGAAGCGGCTTCTCGCGCAAAGACGATTGTGCCGCTCACAGGGCTCTCCTTAGCGCGGCTTCTGCCGAAAGACGCCCGGCAGCGGCTCTTACCTCCGGAGAGCATCCTACCTTCGTCTTTCGCGTCTTATGTAGTCTACACCTCGGCAAAAAGCTTTTCCACTATGTCTGGCTAGGAAAAACTGTGCCAGCACAGAAAACATCTCCCATCGTGTTCTAGAAGTTGCACGGATGTCTGCCAAGTGTTTGGCAGGAAGAAAAGAAAAGTTGTCCAAAACAGCTTCCAATCGAATGTTCCTGTGATTGGAAAAAGTCAGGAGAGTGCAAAGGTACTGTTTTCTATCAGTTGGCAAGGTGCGCACACAATCCCAGTGTTGTACAGCTTGCTTCTTCACCTTCCCGAAGCTGCCGCTCTCGCCGGCTGCCGGAGCCCAAGAAGCGGCTTCTTCGCGCAAAGACGATTGTGCCGCTCACAGTGCTCTCCTTAGCGCGGCTTCTGCCGAAAGACGCCCGGCAGCGGCTCTTACCTCCGGAGAGCATCCTACCTTCGTCTTTCGCGTCTTTTGTAGTCTACACCTCGGCAAAACGCTTTTCCACTATGTCTGGCTAGGAAAAACTGTGCCAGCACAGAAAACATCTCCATCGTGTTCTAGAAGTTGCACGGATGTCTGCCAAGTGTTTGGCAGGAAGAAAAGAAAAGTTGTCCAAAACAGCTTCCAATCGAATGTTCCTGTGATTGAAAAAGTCAGGAGAGTGCAAAGGTACTGTTTTCTATCAGTTGGCAAGGTGCGCACACAATCCCAGTGTTGTACAGCTTGCTTCTTCACCTTCCCGAAGCTGCCGCTCTCGCCGGCTGCCGGAGCCCAAGAAGCGGCTTCTTCGCGCAAAGACGATTGTGCCGCTCACAGGGCTCTCCTTAGCGCGGCTTCTGCCGAAAGACGCCGGCAGCGGCTCTTACCTCCGGAGAGCATCCTACCTTCGTCTTTCGCGTCTTATGTAGTCTACACCTCGGCAAAAAGCTTTTCCACTATGTCTGGCTAGGAAAAACTGTGCCAGCACAGAAAACATCTCCCATCGTGTTCTAGAAGTTGCACGGATGTCTGCCAAGTGTTTGGCAGGAAGAAAAGAAAAGTTGTCCAAAACAGCTTCCAATCGAATGTTCCTGTGATTGGAAAAGTCAGGAGAGTGCAAAGGTACTGTTTTCTATCAGTTGGCAAGGTGCGCACACAATCCCAGTGTTGTACAGCTTGCTTCTTCACCTTCCCGAAGCTGCCGCTCTCGCCGGCTGCCGGAGCCCAAGAAGCGGCTTCTTCGCGCAAAGACGATTGTGCCGCTCACAGTGCTCTCCTTAGCGCGGCTTCTGCCGAAAGACGCCCGGCAGCGGCTCTTACCTCCGGAGAGCATCCTACCTTCGTCTTTCGCGTCTTTTGTAGTCTACACCTCGGCAAAAAGCTTTTCCACTATGTCTGGCTAGGAAAAACTGTGCCAGCACAGAAAACATCTCCCATCGTGTTCTAGAAGTTGCACGGATGTCTGCCAAGTGTTTGGCAGGAAGAAAAGAAAAGTTGTCCAAAACAGCTTCCAATCGAATGTTCCTGTGATTGGAAAAGTCAGGAGAGTGCAAAGGTACTGTTTTCTATCAGTTGGCAAGGTGCGCACACAATCCCAGTGTTGTACAGCTTGCTTCTTCACCTTCCCGAAGCTGCCGCTCTCGCCGGGCTCCCGGAGCCCAAGAAGCGGCTTCTTCGCGCAAAGACGATTGTGCCGCTCACAGTGCTCTCCTTAGCGCGGCTTCTGCCGAAAGACGCCCGGCAGCGGCTCTTACCTCCGGAGAGCATCCTACCTTCGTCTTTCGCGTCTTTTGTAGTCTACACCTCGGCAAAAAGCTTTTCCACTATGTCTGGCTAGGAAAAACTGTGCCAGCACAGAAAACATCTCCCATCGTGTTCTAGAAGTTGCACGGATGTCTGCCAAGTGTTTGGCAGGAAGAAAAGAAAAGTTTTCCAAAACAGCTTCCAATCGAATGTTCCTGTGATTGGAAAAGTCAGGAGAGTGCAAAGGTACTGTTTTCTATCAGTTGGCAAGGTGCGCACACAATCCCAGTGTTGTACAGCTTGCTTCTTCACCTTCCCGAAGCTGCCGCTCTCGCCGGCTGCCGGAGCCCAAGAAGCGGCTTCTTCGCGCAAAAGACGATTGTGCCGCTCACAGGGCTCTCCTTAGCGCGGCTTCTGCCGAAAGACGCCCGGCAGCGGCTCTTACCTCCGGAGAGCATCCTACCTTCTTCTTTCGCGTCTTATGTAGTCTACACCTCGGCAAAAAGCTTTTCCACTATGTCTGGCTAGGAAAAAACTGTGCCAGCACAGAAAACATCTCCCATCGTGTTCTAGAAGTTGCACGGATGTCTGCCAAGTGTTTGGCAGGAAGAAAAGAAAAGTTGTCCAAAACAGCTTCCAATCAACTGTTCCTGCGATTGGAAAAGTCAGGAGAGTGCAAAGGTACTGTTTTCTATCAGTTGGCAAGGTGCGCACACAATCCCAGTGTTGTACAGCTTGCTTCTTCACCTTCCCGAAGCTGCCGCTCTCGCCGGCTGCCGGAGCCCAAGAAGCGGCTTCTTCGCGCAAAGACGATTGTGCCGCTCACAGGGCTCTCCTTAGCGCGGCTTCTGCCGAAAGACGCCCGGCAGCGGCTCTTACCTCCGGAGAGCATCCTACCTTCTTCTTTCGCGTCTTATGTAGTCTACACCTCGGCAAAAAGCTTTTCCACTATGTCTGGCTAGGAAAAACTGTGCCAGCACAGAAAACATCTCCCATCGTGTTCTAGAAGTTGCACGGATGTCTGCCAAGTGTTTGGCAGGAAGAAAAGAAAAGTTGTCCAAAACAGCTTCCAATCGAATGTTCCTGTGATTGGAAAAGTCAGGAGAGTGGAAAGGTACTGTTTTCTATCAGTTGGCAAGGTGCGCACACAATCCCAGTGTTGTACAGCTTGCTTCTTCACCTTCCCGAAGCTGCCGCTCTCAGGATGTAAGAGCCGCTGCCGGGCGTCTTTCGGCAGAAGCCGCGCTAAGGGGAGTACTGTGAGCGGCACCATCGTCTTTGCGCGAAGAAGCCGCTTCTTGGGCTCCGGCAGCCGGCGAGAGCGGCAGCTTCGGGAAGGTGAAGAAGCAAGCTGTACAACACTGGGATTGTGTGCGCACCTTGCCAACTGATAGAAAACAGTACCTTTGCACTCTCCTGACTTTTCCAATCACAGGAACATTCGATTGGAAGCTGTTTTGGACACTTTTCTTTTCTTCCTGCCAAACACTTGGCAGACATCCGTGCAACTTCTAGAACACGATGGGAGATGTTTTCTGTGCTGGCACAGTTTTTCTAGCCAGACATAGTGGAAAAGCTTTTTGCCGAGGTGTAGACTACATAAGACGCGAAAGAAGAAGGTAGGATGCTCTCCGGAGGTAAGAGCCGCTGCCGGGCGTCTTTCGGCAGAAGCCGCGCTAAGGAGAGCCCTGTGAGCGGCACAATCGTCTTTGCGCGAAGAAGCCGCTTCTTGGGCTCCGGCAGCCGGCGAGAGCGGCAGCTTCGGGAAGGTGAAGAAGCAAGCTGTACAACACTGGGATTGTGTGCGCACCTTGCCAACTGATAGAAAACAGTACCTTTGCACTCTCCTGACTTTTCCAATCACAGGAACATTCGATTGGAAGCTGTTTTGGACAACTTTTCTTTTCTTCCTGCCAAACACTGGCAGACATCCGTGCAACTTCTAGAACACGATGGGAGATGTTTTCTGTGCTGGCACAGTTTTTCCTAGCCAGACATAGTGGAAAAGCTTTTTGCCGAGGTGTAGATGAGAAGAGGAGCTAAAGACGAAGGTAGGATGCTCTCCGGAGGTAAGAGCCGCTGCCGGGCGTCTTTCGGCAGAAGCCGCGCTAAGGAGAGCCCTGTGAGCGGCACAATCGTCTTTGCGCGAAGAAGCCGCTTCTTGGGCTCCGGCAGCCGGCCTGAGAGCGGCAGCTTCGGGAAGGTGAAGAAGCAAGCTGTACAACACTGGGATTGTGTGCGCACCTTGCCAACTGATAGAAAACAGTACCTTTGCACTCTCCTGACTTTTTCAATCACAGGAACATTCGATTGGAAGCTGTTTTGGAAAACTTTTCTTTTCTTCCTGCCAAACACTTGGCAGACATCCGTGCAACTTCTAGAACACGATGGGAGATGTTTTCTGTGCTGGCACAGTTTTTCCTAGCCAGACATAGTGGAAAAGCTTTTTGCCGAGGTGTAGATGAGAAGAGGAGCTAAAGACGAAGGTAGGATGCTCTCCGGAGGTAAGAGCCGCTGCCGGGCGTCTTTCGGCAGAAGCCGCGCTAAGGAGAGCACTGTGAGCGGCACAATCGTCTTTGCGCGAAGAAGCCGCTTCTTGGGCTCCGGCAGCCGGCGAGAGCGGCAGCTTCGGGAAGGTGAAGAAGCAAGCCGTACAACACTGGGATTGTGTGCGCACCTTGCCAACTGATAGAAAACAGTACCTTTGCACTCTCCTGACTTTTCCAATCACATGAACATTCGATTGGAAACTGTTTTGGACAACTTTTCTTTTCTTCCTGCCAAACACTTGGCAGACATCCGTGCAACTTCTAGAACACGATGGGAGATGTTTTCTGTGCTGGCACAGTTTTTCCTAGCCAGACATAGTGGAAAAGCGTTTTGCTAAGATGTAGATGACAAGAGAGGCTAAAGAGTGGATGTTAGCAAATGACACCCATCTTCAAAAAAGGCAATTAAGAGGACTCGCCATAGTACAAACCAGCCAGCCTCTTTTTTATCCCCAGGAAGTTGATGAAGCAGCTCTTCCTGGAAATCCTTGCCAGGCACATGACAGATGACCAAATAATGTAGTTAGCATGATTTTTCAGGGGAATTTCATGCTGAACATCACTTTAAACTCCTCTGATGAATCAACTTGACTGGTAGATGAAGGGAATATTTTCTGCCTGGGCTTCAGGGAGGTTTTTGACATACCTCTACATGGCATCACACATACATATGGAAGCAATAGTGCAAAGGGGAGGGAATCAGTGTCTTTTCAGTGATGCTGAGGGAAAAGACAAGAGGCAGTGGGCACACACTGAAATACAGGAGATTGCCTTTGAACATCAGTAAATGTTTCTTTACTGTCAGGGTGACTGAACCACGGCACAGACTGCCCAGAAAGATTGTGGAGCCTGGATCTTTGAAGACATTAAAAGTACACCCAGATAGAATCCTGGGCAAGAGGCTCTAGGTATCCTGGTTTAGGCAGGGGGGTTGGGCCTGGTTAGCCCCACCAACCCCTTCCACTCTCTTTCATTCTGTGCTAGTGAATTCTCTTCAAGATGCATTTCAAAGCGCTGGCATGACAAAGTTCTGTGCAGACAGAGATCCAAATGGACATGGCATCTAAGTTCCTTAAGCAGTGTTCAAGAAGAATGTAAAACTCTGGCACAAGTGTCTCTTCCCTAACTGAATCCCTTTCATGGGAAAATTCCCAGCTCTAGAAAGATCTTCTGATACGCATGCTTAAGACTGACACTGGCTGAGCAAATTTCTCCCTATGTATATCTAAGACCAGTTAGGATCTTCACCCAAAGTGCAGTCAACATAGTCACAGAATGCCTATTGTTAAGAAGTGACAGCTTCCATCAGAATGGCAGCTATTGGTCCACAAAATGGATTAATGGATGGGAATTATCTACGTGGGTTAAAAACAAAAATAAAGAGTTGGTCTTTATTTATCAATTTCATGGCAATATTGATAAGGGAAGAAAAAGATCTAAGTCCTTGACTTTCTGGACTCGAGGAAAGATTTTAAAAATTCCTTGTAAAAATGTATGATCACAATCAGACTATTGAAACCATTTTAGTTGGGAACAAAGTTCCAAAATTGTCTAGATAGTGGCAAAGAAGCCAAGAAAATAGGAAAGAAACAAAAAGAGAGCAAAAGAGTCAGCTTCAGTGTACAAGCTCGTTCTAGAAGTAGTCTGCTGGGAAAAGGAACCCCCAGCTAAATTTCCAATGTATTCCTGCGCTTGATTCAGTAACTGGTCAATGTAAAAACCAATCCTTTTGTACAACTTCTTCCAGCAACAAAAACTCCAACAGGTTGACACTACCATCATGCCTGTTCCAGACATATTTAAAAGAGAAATGATGATTTTCTTGAAAACCTACTTACATAAAAGTTGCAAGATGGTGGAGGGATTCCCACATCCTCCTTCCTCCATCTGGCTTGAAAGTATATTTGATAAAATATGCAACAAAGCACATGATTTATAAGGGAGAGTCAAATGGATGATTTGGGAATCGATCTCTTGTTGATAGTAAACTTCATATCCACTCGGTGTGACCTTTTTAAAACAAAATGTGGAGCTGAGGCATGAATCTGCCACAACAATTGTAAAGCAAACATACACACTCCCCTTCATATGCCCCCCCCTCCACACACACCTAGGCACACACAGAGATCAGCATAGCAGATCATGAACACCTTGGAAAAGACTGAAATGCTAAATGCCTCTCTTGATGGGCAAAAGAGCTGGTGCAGTAATTCAAATGCCTGGTACAAAAATTCTGTTTAATATTTAGCTCCTATTTAAAACACAGCTTTTCATTTCATTCTATTTACAGAATATTTTCATTTCATTTGTTTCTTTAAAATTACTTAGTTCTCACCTGTTGTATGTCTAGGAATATTTTCTTCCAAAAATAGAAAAAAATAGATGATATCTTTTCAGCAGAAAACATTGGTTGATACAATTTTAAACCATCATGATATGGAAGAATTCTTCTGTCCCTCTCGAAGGTGGAAGAAGCATTTGGATCACAGATCATCTACAATGAAATACTTGACATGTTTAAGATGCTTTCAATCAATTTTGATCGTCAATTGCTTATTTGTTGTAAACAGTAATTTTTCAGTGAAGGGAAAGTGTGTGTGGTATATCTACATGATATGTTCAAAGGCAGTTCCTACTAATGGCCAGGCTGAATTCCAGTAAATAATGTCCCGAATGATATTTTGCCGCCTTCTTTGGCACTTCATGAAATCTTACCCCGATGAAGTGCTGAAACAAAGAGATTTTCTCTTAGAGAGTGTCTCATGTTGTAACCTATCCCATGGATTTTATGCTGTAATTCTTATCTCTTTTAAAATTTACTATCTTCTGTACAGTTTTCATGAAACTTTCTGTTACAGTAGTGAATAGCACAGATAAATGTCATTTTGTACAACTTTGAATTTACCCCAAGAGCTGAGAGAAAACTTGATCCTATACTTCAATCCGAGTTTCTTCTATAGTCCAACTTTGTTTCTCTACCATCAAGCTTCTCCTTTGTTGCTGCTCCAAGCCCCGTCCAAGGCGACCTTGAATACTTTCAGGGATGGGACACCCACAACTTCTCTGGGCAACCTGTTCCAGTGTTCCAGCACTCCCACAGTAAAAAAGGCCTTCCTTTCATCTAATATGTGTAGGAAATCATAAATCTAGGCATAGAAGCTTGGAGTGCAAATTTGAAATTCTTTGGATTTGAAGCACATTTTATATGAATACTGACTTACAGATGACTAAAAGATGTTGATGGGCATTTGAGCTGACAAGTTTTGAAAAAGTGCACGGAAATTAAAATTGAAACCACTAAAATTAAAAACTCCTTGCCATTTTCTTTTTCCTCTCCTATTCAAAATTGCATATGTCAGATATCAGTGCTTCATGCAAACCTCTCAGATGCTCTCAGAGAAAAAGCTTTTCTTTCAGACTAAGTTGCGGTTGACGTAGAACACTAGCAGGAGTGAAAGATTTTCTGGGCATCGGGGCAGCCCGTTCTCCTTGGATTTGTGTGCAGAATGCATTTTATCCAAACTGGAAAATAGATCCCAGCTCTGTTCTATTCATCATTCTTACTTCATCAGGCCAGAAGATTCTGTGAAAAGTAGCCTGTGGACCTTGAAGACAGCGCATGTGAACCAGATGAGAGGTGATAGAGAAGTTGAGGGAGAGAAGAAAGAGCATGAGGCTGAAACCAGAAAGTATTTCTCCACGTGATCATGGAAGATTGCAGGAGCCACTTGGTACTATCAAACCAGCCCAACTTGGCACTGGTGCCACCTTGGGTCTGGGAGCCATGTTGCATATCGTGCATTTTAAGGAGCCAGCTGGCCACACCCAGCCATATGCCCCCAAACACAAACCAAGGCCCTTTTCTCTGGCAAACAAAACTCAGCTGCCCTGCTTCTGGATGGCAGATTGCAGGAACCACTTGGTACTATCAAACCAGCCCAACTTGGCACTGGTGCCACCATGGGTCTGGTCACCATCCTGCCTATCGTAGCTTTTCAGGAGCCAGCCGGTCACTCTCAGCCATAGGCCCCCAAACACAAACCTCGGCCCGTTTCCCTGGCAAACAAAAGTAAGCTGCCCCGCTTCTGGATGGCAGATTGCAGGAGCTACTTAGTACTATCAAATCAGCCCGACTTGGCACAGGTGCCACCTTGGATCTGGGAACCATCCTGTGTATCGTGGATTTTCAGGGGCCAGCCAGCCACTCTCAGCCATATGCCCCCAAAAACAAACCACGGACCTTTTCTCTGGCAAACAAAACTCAACTGCCCCTCTTCTGGATGGCAAATTTTAGGACGCACTTTGTACTACGAAAACCGCCCGACGTGGCACTGGTGCCACCTTGTGTCAGGGAACCATCCTGCATATCGAGCTTTTTAAGGAGCCAGCCGGCCAGGCCCAGCCATATACCCCCAAAAACAAACCACGGACCATTTCTCATGGAAACAAAAATCCGCTGCCCCGCGTCTGGATGGCAGATTGCAGGAGCCACTTGGGACTATCAAACCAGCCCGACTTGGCACTGGTGCCACCTTGGGTCTGGGAACCATCCTGCGTATGGTGGATTCTAAGGAGCCAGCCGGCCACTCCCAGCCACAGGCCCCCAACAAAAACCACGGCCCTTTTTTCTGGCAAACAAAACTTAGCTGCCTCACTTCTGGATGGCAGATTGCAGGAGCCACTTGGTGTAATCAAACCAGCCCGACTTGGCACTGGTGCCACCTTGGGTCTGGGAACCATCCTGCGTATCGTGGATTCTAAGGAGCCAGCCGGCCACTCCCAGCCACAGGCCCCCAAACAAAATCAACGGCGCTGTTCCCTGGAAAACAAAACACGCCTGCCAACTTTTTGATGGAGTTTGCAGGAGCCACTTGGTACTATCAAACCAGCCCGACTTGGCACTGGTGCCACCTTGGGTCTGGGAAACATCCTGCGTATCGTGGATTCTTAGGAGCCAGCCGGCCACTCCTAGCCACAGGCCCCCAAACAAAAACCTAGGCTTATTTCTCTGGCAAACAAAAGTAAGCTACCCCGCTTCTGGATGGCAGATTGCAGGAGCCACTTGGTACTATCAAACCAGCCCAACTTGGCACTGGTGCCACCTTGGGTCTGGGAACCATCCAGCCTATCGTGGATTTTAAGGAGCCAGCCGGCTACTCCCAGCCACAGGCCCCCAACAAAAACCACGGCCCTTTTTTCTGGCAAACAAAACTTAGCTGCCTCACTTCTGGATGGCAGATTGTAGGAGCCACTTGGTGTAATCAAACCAGCCCGACTTGGCACTGGTGCCACCTTGGGTCTGGGAACCATCCTGCGTATCGTGGATTCTAAGGAGCCAGCCGGCCACTCCCAGCCACAGGTCCCCAAACAAAATCAACGGCGCTGTTCCCTGGAAAACAAAACACGTCTGCCAACATTTTGATGGAGTTTGCAGGAGCCACTTGGTACTATCAAACCAGCCCGACTTGGCACTGGTGCCACCTTGGGTCTGGGAAACATCCTGCGTATCGTGGATTCTTAGGAGCCAGCCGGCCACTCCTAGCCATAGGCCCCCAGACAAAAACCTAGGCCTATTTCTCTGGCAAACAAAAGTAAGCTGCCCCGCTTCTGGATGGCAGATTGCAGGAGACACTTGGGACTATCAAACCAGCCCAACTTGGCACTGGTGCCACCTCTGATCTGGGAACCATGCTGTGTATCGTGGATATTCAGGGGCCACCCGGCCACTCTCAGCCATATGTCCCCAAACAGAAACCTCGGCCCGTTTCTCTGGCAAACAAAACTCAACTGCCCCTCTTCTGGATGGCAAATTGCAGGATGAACTTGATACTAAAACCGCAGGCCGACTTGGTAGTGGTGACACCTTGGGCCTGGGAACCATCATGCGTATCGAGCATTTTAAGGAGCCAGCCGGCCACTCCAAGCAATATGCCCCCAAAAACAATCCACGGAATTTTTCTCTGGCAAACAAAAATCAGCTGCCCCGCTTCTGGATGGCAGATTGCAGGAGCCACTTTGCACCATCAAACCAGCCCGACTTGGCACTGGTGCCACCTTGCATCTGGGAACCATGCTGCCTAGCGTGGATTTTCAGGAGCCAGCCGGCCACTCTCAGCCATAGGCCCCCATACAAAACCCACGGCCCGTTTCCCTGGCAAACAAAATTAAGCTGCCCCGCTTCTGGATGGCAGATTGCAGGACGCACTTGGTAGTATCAAACCAGCCCAACTTGGCACTGGTGCCACCTTGGGTCTGGGAACCATCCTGCGTATCGTGGGTTCAAAGGAGCGAGCCGGCCACTCCCAGCCACAAGCCCCCAAATACAAACAACGGCGCTTTTCCCTGGAAAACAAAACTCGCCTGCCAACTTTTTGATGGCATATTGCAGGAGCTACTTGGTACTATCAAACCAGCCCAACTTGGCACTGGTGCCACCATGGGTCTGGTCACCATCCTGCCTATTGTAGCTTTCCAGGAGCCAGCCGGTCACTCCCAGCCTTAGGTCCCAAGTCACAAACCTCGGCCCGTTTCCCTGGCAAACAAAAGTAAGCTGCCCCGCTTCTGGATGGCAGATTGCAGGAGCCACTTGGTACTATCAAACCAGCCCAACTTGGCACTGGTGCCACCTCTGGTCTGGGAACCATGCTGCGTAACACAGATTCTAAGGCGCCAGTCGGCCACTCCCAGCCACAAGCCCCCAAACACAAACATCTGCGCTATTCTTTGGCAAACAAAACTCCACTGCCCCTCTCCTGGATGGCAAATTGCAGGACGCACTTGGTACTATAAAAACAGCCCGACTTGGCACTGGTGCCACCTTGGGTCTGGGAACCATCGTGCGTATCGATCTTTTTAATGAGACAGCCGGCCACTCCCAGCCATATGCCCCCAAACACAACCCACGGCCCTTTTCTCTGGCAAACAAAACTCAACTGCACCGCTTCTGGATGGCAGATTGCAGGAGCCACTTGGTACTATCAAACCAGCCCGACTTGGCACTGGTGCCACCTTGGGTCTGGGAACCATCCTGCGTATTGTGGGTTGTCAGGAGCCAGCCGAACACTCTCGGCCACAGACCCCAATCAAAAACAACGGCCCGTTTCACAGGCAAACAAAACTCAGCTGCCCCGCTTCTGGATGGGAGATTGCAGGAGGCACTTGACACTGTGAAACCAGCCCCACTTGGCACTGGTGCCACCTTGCGTCTGGGAACCATGCTGCGTATCATGGATGTTCAAGAGCCAGCCGGCCACTCCCAGCCACAGGCCCCCAAACACAAACCACAGCCTTTTTCTCTGGCAAACAAAATTCAGCTGCCCCGCTTCTGGATGGCAGATTGCAGGAGCCACTTGGGACTATCACACCAGCACAACATGGCATTGCTGCCACCTTGGATCTGGGAACCATCCTTCCTATCGTGGATTTTCAGGGGCCAGCTGGTCACTCTCAGCCATAGGCCCCAAACACAAACCACGGCCCTTTTCTCTGGAAAACAAAACTCAACTGCCCCTCTTCTGGATGGCAGATTGCAGGAGACACTGGGTACTATGAAACCAGCCCTACTTGGCACTGGTGCCACCTTGGGTCTGGGAACCATGCTGCGTATCATGGATTTTCAGGAGCCAGCCGGCCACTCCCAGCCACAGGCCCCGAAACACAAACAACAGCCTTTTTCTCTGGCAAACAAAATTCAGCTGCCCCGCTTCTGGATGGCAGATTGCAGGAACCACTTGGTACTAACAAACCAGCCCGACTTGGCACTGGTGCCACCTTGGGTCTGGGAACCATCCTGCGTATCGTGGATTCTAAGGAGCCAGCTGGCCACTCCCAGCCACAGGCCCCAAAACACACACAACGGCGCTTTTCCCTGGAAAACAAAACTCGCCTGCCAAACATTTGATGGCAGATTGCAGGAGCCACTTGGTACTATCAAACCAGCGCAACTTGGCACTGGTGCCACCATGGGTCTGGTCACCATCCTGCCTATCGTAGCTTTTCAGGTGCCAGCCAGCCACCCCCAGCCAGAGGCCCCTAGACAAATATTTCGGCCCGTTTCCCTGGGAAACAAAAGTAAGCTTCCCCGCTTCTGGATGGCAGATTGCAGGAGCCACTTTGCACCATCAAACCAGCCCAACTTGGCACTGGTGCCACCTCTGGTCTGGGAACCATCCTGCGTATCGTGGGTTCTAAGGAGCCAGCTGGCCACTGCCAGCCACAGGCCCCCAAACACAAACAACGGCGCTTTTCCCTGGAAAACAAAACTCGCCTGCCAACTTTTTGATGGCAGATTGCAGGAGCCATTTGGTACTATCAAAGCAGCCCAACTTGGCACTGGTGCCACCATGGGTCTGGTCACCATCCTGCCTATCGTAGCTTTTCAGGAGCCAGCCGGTCACTCCCAGCCATAGGCCCCCAAACACAAACCTCGGCCCTTTTCCCTGGCAAACAAAAGTAAGCTGCCCCGCTTCTGCATGGCAGATTGCAGGAGCTATTTAGTACTATCAAACCAGCCCGACTTGGCACTGGTGACACCTCTGGTCTGGGAACCATCCTGCCTATCGTGGATTTTCAGGGGCCAGCCGGCCACTCTCAGCCATATGCCCCCAAAAACAAACCACGGCCCTTTTCTCTGGCAAACAAAACTCAACTGCCCCTCTTCTGGATGGCAAATTTTAGGACGCACTTTGTACTACGAAAACCGCCCGACGTGGCACTGGTGCCACCTTGTGTCAGGGAAGCATCCTGCATATCGAGCTTTTTAAGGAGCCAGCCGGCCACGCCCAGCCATATACCCCCAAAAACAAACCACGGATCATTTCTCATGGAAACAAAAATCCGCTGCCCCGCGTCTGGATGGCAGATTGCAGGAGCCACTTTGCACCATCAAACCAGCCCGACTTGGCACTGGTGCCACCTTGGGTCTGGGAACAATCCTGCATATCGTGGATTCTAAGGAGCCAGCCGGCCACTCCCAGCCACAGGCCCCCAAACACAAACAACGGCGCTTTTCCCTGGAAAACAAAACTCGCCTGCCAGCTTTTTGATGGCAGATTGCAGGAGCCACTTGGTACTATCAAATCATCCCAACTTGGCACTGGTGCCACTATGGGTCTGGGAACCATCCTGCCTATTGTAGCATTTCAGGAGCCAGCCGGTCACTCTCAGCCATAGGCCCCCAGACAAAAACCTCGGACCGTTTCCCTGGCAAACAAAATTAAGCTGCCCCGATTCTGGATGGCAGATTGCAGGAGCCACTTGGTAGTGTCAAACCAGCCCGACTTGGCACTGGTGCCACCTTGGGTCTGGGAACCATCCTGCGTATCGTGGATTCTAAGCAGCCACCCGGCCACTGTGAGCCACAGGCGCCCAAACACAAACAACGGCGCTTTTCCCTGGAAAACAAAACTCGCCTGCCAACATTTTGATGGCAGATTGCAGGAGCCACTTGGTGCTATCAAACCAGCCCAACTTGGCACTGGTGCCACCATGGGTCTGGTCACCATCCTGCCTATCGTAGCTTTTCAGGAGCCAGCCGGTCACTCCCAGCCATAGACCCCCAGACACAAACCTCGGCCCTTTTCCCTGGAAAACAAAAGTAAGCTGCCCCGATTCTGGATGGCAGATTGCAGGAGCCACTTGGTACTATGAAATCAGCCCAACTTGGCACTGGTGCCACCATGGGTCTGGTAAACATCCTGCCTATCGTAGCTTTTCAGGAGCCAGACGGTCACTCCCTGCCATAGGCCCCCAGACACAAACCTCGGCCCGTTTCCCTGGCAAACAAAAGTAAACTGCCCCGCTTTTGGATGGCAGATTGCAGGATGCATTTGGTACTATCAAACCTGCCCGACTTGGCCCTCGTGCCACCTTGGCTCTGGGAACCATGCTGCGTAACGTAGATTCTACGAGGACAGGCGGCCACTCCCAGCCACAGGCCTCTAAACAAAAACAACGGCGCTTTTCCCTGGAAAACAAAACTCGCCTGCCAACTGTTTGATGGCAGATTGCAGGAGCCATTTGGTACTATCAAAGCAGCCCAACTTGGCACTGGTGCCACCATGGGTCTGGTCACCATCCTGCCTATCGTAGCTTTTCAGGAGCCAGCCGGTCACTCCCAGCCATAGGCCCCCAAACACAAACCTCGGCCCTTTTCCCTGGCAAACAAAAGTAAGCTGCCCCGCTTCTGCATGGCAGATTGCAGGAGCTATTTAGTACTATCAAACCAGCCCGACTTGGCACTGGTGACACCTCTGGTCTGGGAACCATCCTGCCTATCGTGGATTTTCAGGGGCCAGCCGGCCACTCTCAGCCATATGCCCCCAAAAACAAACCACGGCCCTTTTCTCTGGCAAACAAAACTCAACTGCCCCTCTTCTGGATGGCAAATTTTAGGACGCACTTTGTACTACGAAAACCGCCCGACGTGGCACTGGTGCCACCTTGTGTCAGGGAAGCATCCTGCATATCGAGCTTTTTAAGGAGCCAGCCGGCCACGCCCAGCCATATACCCCCAAAAACAAACCACGGATCATTTCTCATGGAAACAAAAATCCGCTGCCCCGCGTCTGGATGGCAGATTGCAGGAGCCACTTTGCACCATCAAACCAGCCCGACTTGGCACTGGTGCCACCTTGGGTCTGGGAACAATCCTGCATATCGTGGATTCTAAGGAGCCAGCCGGCCACTCCCAGCCACAGGCCCCCAAACACAAACAACGGCGCTTTTCCCTGGAAAACAAAACTCGCCTGCCAGCTTTTTGATGGCAGATTGCAGGAGCCACTTGGTACTATCAAATCATCCCAACTTGGCACTGGTGCCACTATGGGTCTGGGAACCATCCTGCCTATTGTAGCATTTCAGGAGCCAGCCGGTCACTCTCAGCCATAGGCCCCCAGACAAAAACCTCGGACCGTTTCCCTGGCAAACAAAATTAAGCTGCCCCGATTCTGGATGGCAGATTGCAGGAGCCACTTGGTAGTGTCAAACCAGCCCGACTTGGCACTGGTGCCACCTTGGGTCTGGGAACCATCCTGCGTATCGTGGATTCTAAGCAGCCACCCGGCCACTGTGAGCCACAGGCGCCCAAACACAAACAACGGCGCTTTTCCCTGGAAAACAAAACTCGCCTGCCAACATTTTGATGGCAGATTGCAGGAGCCACTTGGTGCTATCAAACCAGCCCAACTTGGCACTGGTGCCACCATGGGTCTGGTCACCATCCTGCCTATCGTAGCTTTTCAGGAGCCAGCCGGTCACTCCCAGCCATAGACCCCCAGACACAAACCTCGGCCCGTTTCCCTGGAAAACAAAAGTAAGCTGCCCCGATTCTGGATGGCAGATTGCAGGAGCCACTTGGTACTATCAAATCAGCCCAACTTGGCACTGGTGCCACCATGGGTCTGGTAAACATCCTGCCTATCGTAGCTTTTCAGGAGCCAGACGGTCACTCCCTGCCATAGGCCCCCAGACACAAACCTCGGCCCGTTTCCCTGGCAAACAAAAGTAAACTGCCCCGCTTTTGGATGGCAGATTGCAGGATGCATTTGGTACTATCAAACCTGCCCGACTTGGCCCTCGTGCCACCTTGGCTCTGGGAACCATGCTGCGTAACGTAGATTCTACGAGGACAGGCGGCCACTCCCAGCCACAGGCCTCTAAACAAAAACAACGGCGCTTTTCCCTGGAAAACAAAACTCGCCTGCCAACTTTTTGATGGCAGATTGCAGGAGCCACTTGGTACTATCAAACCAGCCCAACTTGGTACTGGTTCCACTTTGGGTCTGGTCACCATCCTGCCTATCGTAGCTTTTCAGGAGCCAGCCGGTCACTCCCAGCCATAGGCCCCCAGACACAAACCTCGGTCCGTTTCCCTGGCAAACAAAAGTAAGCTGCCCCGCTTCTGGATGGCAGATTGCAGGAGCCACATGGTACTATCAAACCAGGCCAACATGGCACTGGTGCCACCTTGGCTCTGGGAACCATCCTGCCTATCGTGGATTTTCAGGGGCCAGCCGGCCACTCTCAGCCATATGCCCCCAAACACATACCACGGCCCTTTGCTCTGGCAAACAAAACTCAACTGCCCCTCTTCTGGATGGCAAATTGCAGGACGCACTTGGTGCTACGAAAACAGCCCGACTTGGCAGTGATGCCACCTTGGGTCAGGGAACAATCCTGCGTATCGTTCTTTTTAAGGAGCCAGCCAGCCACGTCCAGCCATATACCCCCAAAAAAAAACCACGGAAGTTTTCTCCAGCAAACAAAAATCCGCTGCCGCGCGTCTGAATGGCAGATTTCAGGAGCTATTTAGTATTATCAAACCAGCCCGACTTGGCACTGGTGCCACCATGAGTCTGGTAACCATCCTGCCTATCGTAGCTTTTCAGTAGCCAGCCGGTCACTCCCAGCCATAGGCCCCCAGACAAATACCTCGGCCCGTTTCCCTGGGAAACAAAAGTAAGCTGTCCCGCTTCTGGATGGCAGATTGCAGGAGCCACTTGGTATTATCAAACCAGCCCAACTTGGCACTGGTGCCACTTTGGCTCTGGGAACCATCCTGCGTATCCTGGGTTCAAAGGAGGCAGCCGGCCACTCCCAGCCACAGGCCTCTAAACAAGAACAACGGCGCTTTTCCCTGGAAAACAAAACTCGCCTGCCAACTTTTTGATGGCAGATTGCAGGAGCCACTTGGTACTATCAAACCAGCCCAACTTGGCACTGGTGCCACCATGGGTCTGGTCACCATCCTGCCTATCGTAGCTTTTCAGGAGCCAGCCGCTCACTCCCAGCCATAGGCCCCCAGACAAATATCTCGGCCCGTTTCCCTGGCAAACAAAAGTAAGCAGCCCCGCTTCAGGATGGCAGATTGCAGGAGCCACATGGTACTATCAAACCAGGCCAACATGGCACTGGTGCCACCTTGGTTCTGGGAACCATCCTGCCTATCGTGGATTTTCAGGGGCCAGCCGGCCGCTCTCAACCATATGCCCCCAAAAATACACCACGGCCCTTTTCTCTGGCAAACAAAACTCAACTGCCCCTCTTCTGGATGGCAAATTGCAGGACGCACTTGGTACTACGAAAACAGCCCGACTTGGCACTGATGCCACCTTGGGTCAGGGAACAATCCTGCGTATCGAGCTTTTTAAGGAGCCAGCCGGCCACGTCCAGCCATATACCCCCAAAAAAAAACCACGGAACTTTTCTCCAGCAAACAAAAATCCGCTGCCCCGCGTCTGGATGGCAGATTGCAGGAGCTATTTAGTATTATCAAACCAGCCCGACTTGGCACTGGTGCCACCATGAGTCTGGTAGCCATCCTGCCTATCGTAGCTTTTCAGTAGCCAGCCAGTCACTCCCAGCCATAGGCCCCCAGACAAATACCTCGGCCCGTTTCCCTGGGAAACAAAATTAAGCTGTCCCGCTTCTGGATGGCAGATTGCAGGAGCCACTTGGTACTATCAAACCAGCCCAACTTGGCACTGACGCCACCTTGGCTCTGGGAACCATCCTGCGTATCCTGGGTTCAAAGGAGGCAGCCGGCCACTCCCAGCCACAGGCCTCCAAACACAAACAACGGCGCTTTTCCCTGGAAAACAAAACTGGCCTGCCAACTTTTTGATGGCAGATTGCAGGAGCCACTTGGTACTATCAAACCAGCCCAACTTGGCACTGGTGCCACCATGGGTCTGGTCACCATCCTGCCTATCGTAGCTTTTCAGGAGCCAGCTGGTCACTCCCAGCCATAGGCCCCCAGACACAAAGCTCTGCCCGTTTCCCTGGCAAACAAAAGTAAGCTACCCCGCTTCTGGATGGCAGATTGCAGGAGTCACTTTGCACCATCAAACCAGCCCGACTTGGCACTGGTGCCACCTCTGGTCTGGGACCCATCCTGCGTATCGTGGATTCTAAGGAGACAGCTGGCCACTCCCAGCCACAGGCCCCCAAACACAAACAACGGCGATTTTCCCTGGAGTACAAAACTCGCTTGCCAACTTTTTGATGGCAGATTGCAGGAGCCACTTGGTACTATCAAACCAGCCCAACTTGGCACTGGTGCCACCATGGGTCTGGTCACCATCCTGCCTATCGTAGCTTTTCAGGAGCCAGCCGCTCACTCCCAGCCATAGGCCCCCAGACACAAACCTCGGTCCGTTTCCCTGGCAAACAAAAGTAAGCTGCCCCGCTTCTGGATGGCAGATTGCAGGAGCCACATGGTACTATCAAACCAGGCCAACATGGCACTGGTGCCACCTTGGCTCTGGGAACCATCCTGCCTATCGTGGATTTTCAGGGGCCAGCCGGCCACTCTCAGCCATATGCCCCCAAACACATACCACGGCCCTTTGCTCTGGCAAACAAAACTCAACTGCCCCTCTTCTGGATGGCAAATTGCAGGACGCACTTGGTACTACGAAAACAGCCCGACTTGGCAGTGATGCCACCTTGGGTCAGGGAACAATCCTGCGTATCGTTCTTTTTAAGGAGCCAGCCGGCCACGTCCAGCCATATACCCCCAAAAAAAAACCACGGAACTTTTCTCCAGCAAACAAAAATCCGCTGCCGCGCGTCTGAATGGCAGATTTCAGGAGCTATTTAGTATTATCAAACCAGCCCGACTTGGCACTGGTGCCACCATGAGTCTGGTAACCATCCTGCCTATCGTAGCTTTTCAGTAGCCAGCCGGTCACTCCCTGCCATAGGCCCCCAGACAAATACCTCGGCCCGTTTCCCTGGGAAACAAAAGTAAGCTGTCCCGCTTCTGGATGGCAGATTGCAGGAGCCACTTGGTATTATCAAACCAGCCCAACTTGGCACTGGTGCCACTTTGGCTCTGGGAACCATCCTGCGTATCCTGGGTTCAAAGGAGGCAGCCGGCCACTCCCAGCCACAGGCCTCTAAACAAGAACAACGGCGCTTTTCCCTGGAAAACAAAACTCGCCTGACAACTTTTTGATGGCAGATTGCAGGAGCCACTTGGTACTATCAAACCAGCCCAACTTGGCACTGGTGCCACCATGGGTCTGGTCACCATCCTGCCTATCGTAGCTTTTCAGGAGCCAGCCGCTCACTCCCAGCCATAGGCCCCCAGACAAATATCTCGGCCCGTTTCCCTGGCAAACAAAAGTAAGCAGCCCCGCTTCAGGATGGCAGATTGCAGGAGCCACATGGTACTATCAAACCAGGCCAACATGGCACTGGTGCCACCTTGGTTCTGGGAACCATCCTGCCTATCGTGGATTTTCAGGGGCCAGCCGGCCACTCTCAACCATATGCCCCCAAAAATACACCACGGCCCTTTTCTCTGGCAAACAAAACTCAACTGCCCCTCTTCTGGATGGCAAATTGCAGGACGCACTTGGTACTACGAAAACAGCCCGACTTGGCACTGATGCCACCTTGGGTCAGGGAACAATCCTGCGTATCGAGCTTTTTAAGGAGCCAGCCGGCCACGTCCAGCCATATACCCCCAAAAAAAAACCACGGAACTTTTCTCCAGCAAACAAAAATCCGCTGCCCCGCGTCTGGATGGCAGATTGCAGGAGCTATTTAGTATTATCAAACCAGCCCGACTTGGCACTGGTGCCACCATGAGTCTGGTAGCCATCCTGCCTATCGTAGCTTTTCAGTAGCCAGCCAGTCACTCCCAGCCATAGGCCCCCAGACAAATACCTCGGCCCGTTTCCCTGGGAAACAAAAGTAAGCTGTCCCGCTTCTGGATGGCAGATTGCAGGAGCCACTTGGTACTATCAAACCAGCCCAACTTGGCACTGACGCCACCTTGGCTCTGGAAACCATCCTGCGTATCCTGGGTTCAAAGGAGGCAGGCGGCCACTCCCAGCCACAGGCCTCCAAACACAAACAACGGCGCTTTTCCCTGGAAAACAAAACTGGCCTGCCAACTTTTTGATGGCAGATTGCAGGAGCCACTTGGTACTATCAAACCAGCCCAACTTGGCACTGGTGCCACCATGGGTCTGGTCACCATCCTGCCTATCGTAGCTTTTCAGGCGCCAGCCGGTGCTCCCAGCCATTGGCCCCCAGTCACAAACCTCGGCCCGTTTCCCTGGCAAACAAAAGTAAGCTACCCCGCTTCTGGATGGCAGATTGCAGGAGCCACTTTGCACCATCAAACCAGCCCAACTTGGCACTGGTGCCACCTCTGGTCTGGGAACCATCCTGCGTATCGTGGATTCTAAGGAGCCAGCTGGCCACTCCCAGCCACAGGCCCCCAAACAAAAACAACGGCGCTTTTCCCTGGAAAACAAAACTCACCTGCCAACTTTTTGATGGCAGATTGCAGGAGCCACTTGGTACTATCAAACCAGCCCAACTTGGCACTGGTGCCACCATGGGTCTGGTCACCATCCTGCCTATCGTAGCTTTTCAGGAGCCAGCTGGTCACTCCCAGCCATAGGCCCCCAGACAAAAAGCTCTGCCCGTTTCCCTGGCAAACAAAAGTAAGCAGCCCCGCTTCTGGATGGCAGATTGCAGGAGTCACTTTGCACCATCAAACCAGCCCGACTTGGCACTGGTGCCACCTCTGGTCTGGGACCCATCCTGCGTATCGTGGATTCTAAGGAGACAGCTGGCCACTCCCAGCCACAGGCCCCCAAACACAAACAACGGCGATTTTCCCTGGAGTACAAAACTCGCTTGCCAACTTTTTGATGGCAGATTGCAGGAGCCACTTGGTACTATCAAACCACCACAACTTGGCAACAAGTGGTTCCTGCAATCTGCCATCCAGAAGCGGGGCAGCTTACTTTTCTTTGCCAGGGAAACGGACCGTTGTTTGTGTTTGGAGGCGTATGGCTGGGAGTGGCCGACTGGCTCCTTAAAATCCACGATACGCAGGATGGTTCCCAGACCAGAGGTGGCACCAGTGCCTAGTCGGGCTGGTTTGATAGTACCAAGTGGCTCCTGCAATCTGCCATCCAGAAGCGGGGCAGCTTACTTTTGTTTGCCAGGGAAACGGGCCGAGCTTTGTGTCTCGGGGCCTATGGCAGGGAGCGACCGGCTTGCTCCTGAAAAGCTACGATAGGCAGGATGGTGACCACACCCATGGTGGCACCAGTGCCAAGTTGGGCTGGTTTGATAGTACCAAGTGGCTCCTGCAATCTGCCATCAAAAAGTTGGCAGGCGAGTTTTGTTTTCCAGGGAAAAGCGCCATTGTTTGTGTTTGGGGGCCTGTGGTTGGGAGTGCCCGGCTGGCTCCTTAGAAACCACGATACGCAGCATGGTTACCAGACAGGAGGTGCCACCAGTGCCAAGTTGTGCTGGTTTGATACTACCAAGTGGTTCCTGCAATCTGCCATCCAGAAGCGGGGCAGCTTACTTTTGTTTGCCACGGAAACGGGCCGTTGTTTGTGTTTGGGGGCCTGTGGCTGGGAGTGGCCGACTGGCTCCTTAGAATCCACGATACGCAGGATGGGTCCCAGACCAGAGGTGGCACGAGTGCCAAGTCGGGCTGGTTTGATAGTACCAAGTGGCTCCTGCAATCTGCCATCCAGAAGCGGGGCAGCTTACTTTTGTTTGCCAGGGAAACGGGCCGAGTATTGTGTCTGGGGGCCTATGGCTGCGAGTGACCGGCTGGCTCCTGAAAACTACGATAGGCAGGATGGTGACCAGACCCATGGTGGTACCAGTGCCAAGTTGGGCTGGTTTGATAGTACCAAGTGGCTCCTGTAATCTGCCATCAAATAGTTGGTAGGCGAGTTTTGTTTTCCAGGGAAATGCGCCGTTGTTTTTGTTTGGGGGCCTGTGGTAGGGAGTGGCCGGCTGGCTAATTAGAATCCACGATACGCAGGATGGTTCCCAGACCAGAGGTGGCACCAGTGCCAAGACGGGCTAGTTTGATGGTGCAAAATGGCTCCTGCAATCTGCCATCCAGAAGCGGGGTAGCTTACTTTTGTTTGCCAGGGAAACGGGCCGAGCTTTTTGTCTGGGGGCCTATGGCTGGGAGTGACCGGCTGGCTCCTGAAAAGCTACGATAGGCAGGATGGTGACCAGACCCATGGTGGCACCAGTGCCAAGTTGGGCTGATTTGATAAAACCAAGTGGCTCCTGCAATCTGCCATCAAAAAGTTGGCAGGAGAGTTTTGTTTTCCAGGGAAAAGCGCCATTGTTTGTGTTTGGTGGCCTGTGGCTGGGAGTGGCCGGCTGGCTCCTTAGAATCCACGATACGCAGCATGGTATCCAGACCCAAGGTGGCACCAGTGCCAAGTATTGCTGGTTTGATAGTACCAAGTGGTTCCTGCAATCTGCCATCCAGAAACAGGGCAGCTTACTTTTGTTTGCCAGGGAAACGGGCCGAGCTTTTTGTCGGGGGGCCTCTGGCTGGGAGTGAGCGGTTGGCTCCTGAAAAGCTACGATAGGCAGGATGGTGAGCAGACCCATGGTGGCACAAGTGCCAAGTTGGGCTGGTTTGATAGCACCAAGTGGCTCCTGCAATCTGCCATCAAAATGTTGGCAGGCGAGTTTTGTTTTCCAGGGAAAAGCGCCGTTGTTTGTGTTTGGGTGCCTATGGCTGGGAGTGGCCGGCTGGCTCCTTAGAATCCACGATACGCAGGATGGTTCCCAGACCAGAGGTGGCACCAGTGCCAAGTTGGGCTGGTTTGATAGTACCAAGTGCTTCCTACAATCTGCCATCCAGAAGCGGGGCAGCTTACTTTTGTTTGCCAGGGAAACGGGCCGAGCTTTGTGTCTGGGGGCCTATGGCTGGGAGTGACCGGCTAGGTCCTGAAAATCTAAGATAGGCAGGATGGTGACCAGACCCATGGTGGCACAAGTGCCAAGTTGGGCTGGTTTGATAGTACCAAGTGGCTCCTGCAATCTGCCATCAAAAAGTTGGCAGGCGAGTTTTGTTTTCCAGGGAAAAGCGCCGTTGTTTGTGTTTGGGGGCCAGTGGCTGGGAGTGGCCGGCTGGCTCCTTAGAATCCACGATACGCAGCATGGTTCCCAGACCAGAGATGGCACCAGTTCCAAGTCGGGCTATTTGATGCTGAAAAGTGGTTCCTGCAATCTGCCATCCAGAAGCGGGGCAGCTTACTTTGGTTTGCCAGGGAAAAGGGCAGGGCTTTGTGTCTGGGCGCCTATGGCTGGGAGTGACCGGCTGGCTCCTGAAAAGCTACGATAGGCAGGATGGTGACCAGACCCATGGTGGCACCAGTGCCAAGTTTGGCTGATTTGATTGTACCAAGTGGCTCCTGCAATCTGCCATCAAAAATTTAGCCGGCGAATTTTGTTTTCCAGGGAAAAGCGCTGTGGTTTGTGTTTGGGGGCCTGTGGCAGGGAGTGGCCGGCTGGCTCCTTATAATCCACGATACGCAGCATGGTTCCCAGACCCAAGGTGGCACCAGTGCCAAGTTGGGCTGGTTTGATAGTACCAAGTGGCTCTGGCAATCTGCCATCAAAAAGTTGGCAGACGAGTTTTGTTTTCCAGGGAAAAGCGCCGTTGTTTTTGTTTGGGGGCCTGTGGCTGGGAGTGGACGGATGGCTAATTAGAATCCACGATACGCAGGATGGTTCCCAGACCAGAGGTGGCACCAGTGCCAAGTCGGGCTGGTTTGATAGTACCAAGTAGTTCCTGCAATCTGCCATCCAGAAGCGGGATAACTTACTTTTGTTTGTCAGGGAAACGGGCCGAGCTTTGTGTCTGGGGGCCTATGGCTGGGAGTGACCGGCTGGCTCCTGAAAAGCTACGATAGGCAGGATGGTGACCAGACCCATGGTGGCACCAGTGCCAAGTTGGTCTGATTTGATAAAACCAAGTGGCTCCTGCAATCTCCCATCAAAATTTGGCAGGAGAGTTTTGTTTTCCAGGGAAAAGCGCCGTTGTTTGTGTTTGGGGACCTGTGGCTGGGAGTGGCCGGCTGGCTCCTTAGAATCCACGATACGCAGCATGGTATCCAGACCCAAGGTGGCACCAGTGCCAAGTTTTGCTGGTTTGATAGTACCAAGTGGTTCCTGCAATCTGCCATCCAGAAGCAGGGCAGCTTACTTTTGTTTGCCAGGGAAACGGGCCGAGGTTTTTGTCTGGGGGCCTATGGCTGGGAGTGACTGGCTGCCTCCTGAAAAGCTACGATAGGCAGGATGGTGACCAGACCCATGGTGGCACCAGTCCCAAGTTGGGCTGATTTGATAATACCAAGTGGCTCCTGCAATCTGCCGTCAAAATTTGGCAGGCGAGTTTTGTTTTCCAGGGAAAAGCGCCGTTGTTTGTGTTTGGGGGCCTGTGGCTGGGAGTGGCCGGCTGGCTCCTTAGAATCCACGATACGCAGGATGGTTCCCAGACCTGAGGTGGCACCAGTGCCAAGTCGGGCTAGTTTGATGGTGCAAAGTGGCTCCTGCAATATGCCATCCAGAAACGGGGCAGCTTACTTTTGTTTGCCAGGGAAACGGGCCGAGGTTTGTGTCTGGGGACCTATGGCTGGGAGTGACCTGCTAGGTCCTGAAAAGCTAAGATAGGCAGGATGGTGACCAGACCCATGGTGGCACCAGTGCCAAGTTGAGCTGGTTTGATAGTACCAAGTGGCTCCTGCAATCTGCCATCAAAAAGTTGGCAGGCGAGTTTTGTTTTCCAGGGAAAAGCGCCGTTGTTTGTGTTTGGGGGCCTTTGGGTGGGAGTGGCCGGCTGGCTCCTTAGAATCCCCGATACGCAGCATGGTTCCCAGACCAGAGGTGGCACCAGTGCCAAGTCGGGCTGTTTTTATAATACCAAGTGGTTCCTGCAATCTGCCATGCAGAAGCGGGGCAGCTTACTTTTGTTTGCCAGGGAAACGGGCCGAGGTTTTTGTCTGGGGGCCAATGGCTGGGAGTGACCGGCTGGCTCCTGAAAAGCTACGATAGGCAGGATGGTGACCAGACCCATGGTGGCACCAGTGCCAAGTTGGGCTGATTTGATAGTAGCAAGTGGCTCCTGCAATCTGCCATCAAAAAGTTGGCAGGCGAGTTTTGTTTTCCAGGGAAAAGCGCCGTTGTTTGTGTTTGGGGGCCTGTGGCTGGGAGTGGCCGGCTGGCTCCTTAGAATCCACGATACGCAGCATGGTTCCCAGACCAGAGGTGGCACCAGTTCCAAGTCGGGCTACTTTGATGGTGAAAAGTTGTTCCTGCAATCTGCCATCAAGAAGCGGGGCAGCTTACTTTGGTTTGCCAGGGAAACGGGCCGAGCTTTGTGTCTGGGCGCCTATGGCTGGGAGTGACCGGCTGGCTCCTGAAAAGCTACGATAGGCAGGATGGTTCCCAGACCTGAGGTGGCACCAGTGCCAAGTTGGGCTGATTTGATAGTACCAAGTGGCTCCTGCAATCTGCCATCAAATAGTTGGCCGGGGAATTATGTTTTCCAGGGAAAAGCGCCGTTGTTTCTGTTTGGGGGCCTGTGGCAGGGAGTGGCCGGCTGGCTCCTTATAATCCACGATACGCAGCATGGTTCCCAGACCCAAGGTGGCAACAGTGCCAAGTTGGGCTGGTTTGATAGTACCAAGTGGCTCCGGCAATCTGCCATCAAAAAGTTGGCAGACGAGTTTTGTTTTCCAGGGTAAAGCGCCGTTGTTTGCGTTTGGGGGCCTGTGGCTGGGAGTGGACGGATGGCTAATTAGAATCCACGATACGCTGGATGGTTCCCAGACCAGAGGTGGCACCAGTGCCAAGTTGGGCTGATTTGATAGTACCAAGTGGCTCCTGGAATCTGCCATCCAGAAGCGGGACAGCTTACTTTTGTTTGTCAGGGAAACGGGCCGAGCTTTGTGTCTGGGGGCCTATGGCTGGGAGTGACCCGCTGGCTCCTGAAAAGCTACGATAGGCAGGATGGTGACCAGACCCATGGTGGCACCAGTGTCAAGTTGGGCTGGTTTGATAGTACCAAGTGGCTCCTGCAATCTGCCATCAAAAAGTTGGCAGGCGAGTTTTGTTTTCCAGGGAAAAGCGCCGTTGTTTTTGTTTGGGGGCCTGTGGCTGGGAGTGGCCGGCTGGCTCCTTAGAATCCACGATACGCAGCATGGTTCCCAGACCAGAGGTGGCACCAGTGCCAAGTTGGGCTGGTTTGATGGTGAAAAGTGGCTCCTGCAATCTGCCATCCAGTAGCGGGATAACTTAATTTTGTTTGCCAGGGAAACGGGCCAAGGTTTTTGTCTGGGGGCCTATGGCAGGGAGTGACCGGCTGGCTCCTGAAATGCTACGATAGGCAGGATGGTGACCAGACCCATGGTGGCACCAGTGTCAAGTTGGGCTGGTTTGATAGTACCAAGTGGCTCCGGCAATCTGCCATCAAAAAGTTGGCAGGCGAGTTTTGTTTTCCAGGGAAAAGCGCCGTTGTTTTTGTTTGGGGGCCTGTGGGTGGGAGTGGCCGGATGGCTAATTAGAATCCACGATACGCAGGATGGTTCCCAGACCCAAGGTGGCACCAGTGCCAAGTTGGGCTGGTTTGATAGTACCAAGTGCGTCCTGCAATCTGCCATCCAGAAGCGGGGTAGCTTACTTTTGTTTGCCAGGGAAACGGGCCGAGGTTTGTGTCTGAGGGCCTATGGCTGGGAGTGACCGGCTGGCTCCTGAAAAGCTACGATAGGCAGGATGGTGACCAGACCCATGGTGGCACCAGTGTCAAGTTGGGCTGGTTTGATAGTACCAAGTGGCTCCTGCAATCTGCCATCAAAATGTTGGCAGGCGAGTTTTGTTTTCCAGGGAAAAGCGCCGTTGTTTGTGTTTGGGGGCCTGTGGGTGGGAGTGGCCGGATGGCTAATTAGAATCCACGATACGCAGCATGGTTCCCAGACCTGAGGTGGCACCAGTGCCGAGTCGGGCTAGTTTGATGGTGCAAAGTGGCTCCTGCAATATGCCATCCAGAAGCGGGGCAGCTTGGTTTTGTTTCCCAAGGAAACGGGCTGAGCTTTGTGTCTGGGGGCCTATGGCTGGGAGTGACCGGCTAGGTCCTGAAAAGCTACGATAGGCAGGATGGTGACCAGACCCATGGTGGCACCAGTGCCAAGTTGGGCTGATTTGATAGTACCAAGTGGCTCCTGCAATCTGCCATCAAAATTTGGCAGGCGAGTTTTGTTTTCCAGGGAAAAGCGCCGTTGTTTGTGTTTGGGGGCCTTTGGCTGGAGTGGCCGGCTGGCTCCTTAGAATCCACGATACGCAGGATGGTTCCCAGACCTGAGGTGGCACCATTGCCAAGTCGGGCTAGTTTGATGGTGTAAAGTGGCTCCAGCAATCTGCCATCCAGAAGCGGGGTAGGATACTTTTTTTTGCCAGGGAAACTTGCCGAGGATTTCTCTGGGGCCCTATGGCAGAGAGGGACCGGCTGGCTCCTGAAAAGCTATGATAGGCAGGATGGTGACCAGACCCATGGTGGCACCAGTGCCGAGTTGGGCTGATTTGATAGTACCAAGTGGCTCCTGCAATCTGCCATCAAAATGTTGGCAGGCGGGTTTTGTATTCCAGGGAAAAGCGCCGTTGTTTGTGTTTGGGGGCCTGTGGCTGGGAGTGACCGGCTGGCTCCTTAGAATCCACGATACGCAGGATGGTTCCCAGAGCCAAGGTGGCACCAGTGCCAAGTTGGACTGGTTTGATAGTACCAAGTGGCTCCTGCAATCTGCCATCCAGAAGCGGGGCAGCTTACTTTTGTTTGCCAGGGAAACGGGTCGAGCTTTGTGTCTGGGGGCCTATGGCTGGGAGTGACCAGCTGGCTCCTGAAAAGCTAAGATAGGCAGGATGGTGACCAGACCCATGGTGGCAGCAGTGCCATGTTGGGCTGGTTTGATAGTACCAAGTGGCTCCTGCAATCTGCCATCAAAATTTTGCAGGCGAGTTTTGTTTTCCAGGGAAAAGCGCCGTTGTTTGTGTTTGGGGGCCTGTGGCTTGGAGTGGCCGGCTGGCTCCTTAGAATCCACGATACGCAGGATGGTTCCCAGACCAGAGGTGGCACCAGTGCCAAGTCTGGCTCGTTTGATGGTGCAAAGTGGCTCCTGCAATCTGCCATCCAGAAGCGGGGCAGCTTACTTTTGTTTGCCAGGGAAACGGGCCGAGGTTTTTGTCTGGGGGCCTATGGCTTGGAGTGACCGGCTGGCTCCTGAAAAGCTACGATAGGCAGGATGGTGAGCAGACCCATGGTGGCACCAGTGCCAAGTTGGGCTGGTTTGATAGTACCAAGTGGCTCCTGCAATCTGCCATCAAAATGTTGGCAGGCGAGTTTTGTTTTCCAGGGAAAAGCGCCGTTGTTTGTGTTTGGGGGCCTGTGGCTGGGAGTGGCCGCCTGGCTGCTTAGAATCCACGATACGCAGGATGGTTCCCAGACCAGAGGTGGCACCAGTGCCAAGTCGGGCTGGTTTGATAATACCTCGTGGATCCTGCAATCTGCCATCCAGACGCGGGACAGCTTACATTTGTTTGCCAGGGAAACGGGCCGAGCTTTGTGTCTGGGCGCCTATGGCTTGGAGTGACCGGCTAGGTCCTGAAAAGCTACGATAGGCAGGATGGTGACCAGACCCATGGTGGCACCAGTGCCAAGTTGGGCTGATTTGATAGTACCAAGTGGCTCCTGCAATCTGCCATCAAAAAGTTGGCAGGCGAGTTTTGTTTTCCAGGGAAAAGCGCAGTTGTTTCTGTTTGGGGGCCTATGGCTGGGAGTGGCCGGCTGGCTCCTTAGAATCCACGATACGCGGCATGGTTCCCAGACCAGAGGTGGCACCAGTGCCAAGTTGGGCTGGTTTGATGGTGCAAAGTGGCTCCTGCAATCTGCCATCCAGAAGCGGGGCAGCTTACTTTTGTTTCCCAGGGAAACGGGCCGACCTTTGTGTCTGGGCGCCTATGGCTGGGAGTGACCTGCTAGGTCCTGAAAAGCTACGATAGGCAGGATGGTGACCAGACCCATGGTGGCACCAGTGCCAAGTTGGGCTGGTTTGATAGTACCAAGTGGCTCCTGCAATCCGCTATCAAAAAGCTGGCAGGCGAGTTTTGTTTTCCAGGGAAAAGCGCCGTTGTTTGTGTTTGGGTGCCTGTGGCAGGGAGTGGCCGGCTGGCTGCTTAGAATCCACGATACGCAGGATGGTTCCCAGACCCAAGGTGGCACCAGTGCCAAGTTGGGCTGGTTTGATAGTACCAAGTGGTTCCTGCAATCTGCCATCCAGAAGCGGGGCAGCTTACTTTTGTTTGCCAGGGAAACGGGCCGAGTATTGTGTCTGGGGGCCTATGGCTGCGAGTGACCGGCTGGCTCCTGAAAACTACGATAGGCAGGATGGTGACCAGACCCATGGTGGCACCAGTGCCAAGTTGGGCTGATTTGATAGTACCAAGTGGCTCCTGCAATCTGCCATCAAAAATTTGGCAGGCGAGTTTTGTTTTCCAGGGAAAAGCGCCGTTGATTGTGTCTGGGGGCCTGTGGCTGGAGTGGCCGGCTGGCTCCTTACAATGAACGATACGCAGGATGGTTCCCAGACCTGAGGTGGCACCAGTGCCAAGTCGGGCTAGTTTGATGGTGCAAAGTGGCTCCTGCAATCTGCCATCCAGAAGCGGGGTAGCTTACTTTTGTTTGCCAGGGAAACGGGCCGAGGTTTGTGTCTGGGCGCCTATGGCTTGGAGTGACCGGCTAGGTCCTGAAAAGCTACGATAGGCAGGATGGTGACCAGACCCATGGTGGCACCAGTGCCAAGTTGGGCTGATTTGATAGTACCAAGTGGCTCCTGCAATCTGCCATCAAAAATTTGGCAGGCGAGTTTTGTTTTCCAGGGAAAAGCGCCGTTGTTTGTGTTTGGGGGCCTGTGGCTGGGAGTGGCCGGCTGGCTCCTTAGAATCCACGATACGCGGCATGGTTCCCAGACCAGAGGTGGCACCAGTGCCAAGTTGGGCTGGTTTGATAGTACCAAGTGCGTCCTGCAATCTGCCATCCAGAAGCGGGGGAGCTTACTCTTGTTTGCCAGGGAAACGGGCCGAGGTTTGTGTCTCAGGGCCTATGGCTGGGAGTGACCGGCTGGCTCCTGAAAAGCTACGATAGGCAGGATGGTGACCAGACCCATGGTGGCACCAGTGCCAAGTTGGGCTGGTTTGATAGTACCAAGTGGCTCCTGCAATCTGCCATCAAAATGTTGGCAGGCGAGTTTGTTATCCAGGGAAAGCGCCGTTGTTTGTGTTTGGGGGCCTGTGGCTGGGAGTGGCCGGCTGGCTCCTTAGAATCCACGATACGCAGGATGGTTCCCAGACCAGAGGTGGCACCAGTGCCAAGTCGGGCTGGTTTGATGGTGAAAAGTGGCTCCTGCAATCTGCCATCCAGAAGCGGGATAACTTACTTTTGTTTGCCAGGGAAACGGGCCGAGGTTTTTGTCTGGGGGCCTATGGCTGGGAGTGTTTGGCTGGCTCCTGAAAAGCTACGATAGGCAGGATGGTGACCAGACCCATGGTGGCACCAGTGCCAAGTTGGGCTGGTTTGATAGTACCAAGTGGCTCCTGCAATCTGCCATCAAAATGTTGGCAGGCGAGTTTTGTTTTCCAGGGAAAAGCGCCGTTGTTTGTGTTTGGGGGCCTGTGGGTGGGAGTGGCCGGCTGTCTCCTTAGAATCCACGATACTCAGGATGGTTCCCAGACCAGAGGTGGCACCAGTGCCAAGTCGGGCTGGTTTGATGGTGCAAAGTGGTTCCTGCAATCTGCCATCCAGAAGCGGGGTAGCTTACTTTTGTTTGCCAGGGAAACGGGCCGAGGTTTGTGACTGGGGGCCTACGGCTGGGAGTGACCGGCTGGCTCCTGAAAAGCTACGATAGGCAGGATGGTTACCAGACTCATGGTGGCACCAGTGCCAAGTCGGGCTGGTTTGATGATACTAAATAGCTCCTGCAATCTGCCATCCAGACGCGGGGCAGCGGATTTTTGTTTGCTGGAGAAAAGTTCCGTGGTTTTTTTTTGGGGGTATATGGCTGGACGTGGCCGGCTGGCTCCTTAAAAAGCTCGATACGCAGGATTGTTCCCTGACCCAAGGTGGCATCAGTGCCAAGTCGGGCTGTTTTCGTAGTACCAAGTGCGTCCTGCAATTTGCCATCCAGAAGAGGGGCAGTTGAGTTCTGTTTGCCAGAGAAAAGGGCCGTGGTATATGTTTGGGGGCATATGGTTGAGAGTGGCCGGCTGGCCCCTGAAAATCCACGATAGGCAGGATGGTTCACAGAACCAAGGTGGCACAAGTGCCATGTTGGGCTGGTTTGATAGTACCAAGTGGCTCCTGCAATCTGCCATCAAAAAGTTGTCAGGCGAGTTTTGTTTTCCAGGGAAAAGCGCCGTTGTTTTTGTTTAGAGGCCTGTGGCTGGGAGTGGCCGGCTGCCTCCTTTGAACCCAGGATACGTAGGATGGTTCCCAGAGCCAAGGTGGCACCAGTGCAAAATTGGGCTGGTTTGATAGTACCAAGTGGCTCCTGCAATCTGCCATCAAAAAGTTGTCAGGCGAGTTTTGTTTTCCAGGGAAAAGCGCCGTTGCTTTTGTTTAGAGGCCTGTGGCAGGGAGTGGCCGCCTGTCCTCGTAGAATCTACGTTACGCAGCATGGTTCCCAGAGCCAAGGTGGCACCAGGGCCAAGTCGGGCTGGTTTGATAGTACCAAGTGCATCCTGCAATCAGCCATCCAAAAGCGGGACAGCTTACTTTTGTTTGCCAGGGAAACGGGCCGAGGTTTGTGTCTGGGGGCCTATGGCTGGGAGTGACCGGCTGGCTCCTGAAAAGCTACGATAGGCAGGATGTTTACCAGACCCATGGTGGCACCAGTGCCAAGTTTGGCTGATTTCATAGTACCAAGTGGCTCCTGCAATCTGCCATCCAGAATCGGGGCAGCTTACTTTTGTTTTCCAGGGAAACGGGCCGAGGTTTGTGTCTGGGGGCCTATGGCTGGGAGTGACCGGCTGGCTCCTGAAAAGCTACGATAGGCAGGATGGTGACCAGACCCATGGTGGCACCAGTGCCAAGTTGGGCTGGTTTGATAGTACCAAGTGGCTCCTGCAATCTGCCATCAAAAAGTTGGCAGCGAGTTTTGTTTTCCAGGGAAAAGCGCCGTTGTTTGTGTTTGGGGGCCTGTGGCTCAGAGTGGCCGGGTGGCTGCTTAGAATCCACGATACGCAGGATGGTTCCCAGACCCAAGGTGGCACCAGTGCCAAGTCGCGCTGGTTTGACACTACCAAGTGCGTCCTGCACTCTGCCATCCAGAATCGGGGCAGCTTAATTTTGTTTGCCAGGGAAACGGTCCGAGGTTTGTGTCTGGGGGCCTATGCCTGGGAGTGACCGGCTGGCTCCTGAAAAGCTACGATAGGCAGGATGGTTCCCAGATCCAAGATGGCACCAGTGCCAAGTCGGGGTGGTTTGATGGTGCAAAGTGGCTCCTGCAATCTGCCATCCTGACGCGGGGCAGCTTACTTTTGTTTGCCAGGGAAACGGGCCGAGGTTTGTGTCTGGGGGCCTATGGCTGGGAGTGACAGCCTGGTTCCTGAAAAGCTACGATAGGCAGAATGGTGACCAGACCCATGGTGGCACCAGTGCCAAGTTGGGCTGGTTTGATAGTACCAAGTGGCTCCTGCAATCTGCCATCAAAAAGTTGTCAGGCGAGTTTTGTTTTCCAGGGAAAAGCGCCGTTGTTTGTGTTTGGGGGTCTGTGGGTGGGAGTGGCCGGCTGGCTCCTTAGAACACACGATACGCAGGATGGTTCCCAGACCAGAGGTGGCACCAGTGCCACGTCGGGCTGGTTTGATGGTGAAAAGTGGCTCCTGCAATCTGCCATCCTGAAGCGGGGTAGCTTACATTTGTGTACCAGGGAAACGGGCCGAGGTTTATGACTAGGGGCCTAGGGCTAGGACTGACCGGCTGGCTCCTGAAAAGCAACAATAGGCAGGATGGTTCCCAGACCCAAGGTGGCACCAGTGCCAAGTTGGGCTGGTTTGATGGTACCAACTGGCTCCTGCAATCTGCCATCTAAAAGATGTCAGGCGAGTTTTGTTTTCCAGGGAAAAGCGCCGTTGATTTTGTTTGGAGGCCGGTGGCTGGCAGTGGCTGCCTGTCGTCTTAGAATCCGGGTTACGCAGCATGGTTCCCAGAGCCAAGGTGGCACCAGTGTCAAGTTGGGCTGGTTTGATAGTACCAAGTGCGTCCTGCAATCTGCCATCCAGAAGCGGGGCAGCTTACTTTTGTTTGCCAGGGAAACGGGCCGAGGTATTTGTCTGGGGACCTATGGCTGGGAGTGACCGGCTGGCTCCTGAAAAGCTACGATAGGCAGGATGGTGACCAGACCCATGGTGGCACCAGTGCCAAGTTGGGCTGGTTTGATAGTACCAAGTGGCTCCTGCAATCTGCCATCAAAAAGTTGGCAGGCCAGTTTTGTTTTCCAGGGAAAAGCGCCATTGTTTGTGTTTGGGGGACTGTGGCTGGGAGTGGCCGGCTGGCTCCTTAGAACACACGATACGCAGGATGGTTCCCAGACCCAAGGTGGCACCAGTGCCAAGTCGGGCTGGTTTGATAACACCAAGTGGCTCCTGCAATCTGCCATCCAGAAGCAGGGCAGCTTACTTTTGTTTTCCAGGGAAACGGACCGAGGTTTTTTTCTGGGGGCCTATGGCTGGGAGTGAAGGGCTGGCTCCTGAAAAGCTACGATAGGCAGGATGGTGACCAGACCCATGGTGGCACCAGTGCCAAGTTGGGCTGGTTTGATAGTACCAAGTGGCTCCTGCACTCTGCCATCAAAATGTTGGCAGGCGAGTTTTGTTTTCCAGGGAAAAGCGCCGTTGTTTGTGTTTGGAGGCCTGTGGCTGGGAGTGGCCGGCTGGCTCCTTAGAATCCACGATACGCGGCATGGTTCCCAGACCAGAGGCGGCACCAGTGCCAAGTCGGGCTGGTTTGATGGTGCAAAGTGGCTCCTGCAATCTGCCATCCAGAAGTGCGGTAGCTTACTTTTGTGTGCCAGGGAAACAGGCCGAGGTTTGTGTCTGGGGGCCTATGGCTGGGAGTGACCGGCTGGCTCCTGAAAAGCTACGATAGGCAGGATGGTGACCAGACCCATGGTGGCACCAGTGCCAAGTTGGGCTGGTTTGATAGTACCAAGTGGCTCCTGCAATCTGCCATCAAAAATTTGGCAGGCGAGTTTTGTTTTCCAGGGAAAAGCGCCGTTGTGTGTGTTTTGGGGCCTGTGGCTGGGAGTGGCCAGCTGGCTCCTTAGAATCCACGATACGCAGGATGGTTCCCAGACCCAAGGTGGCACCAGTGCCAAGTCGGGCTGGTTTGTTAGTACCAAGTGGTTCCTGCAATCTGCCATCCAGAAGCGGGGCAGCTGAATTTTGTTTGCCAGAGAAAAAGGCTGTTGTTTGTGTTTCGGGGCCTGTGGCTGGGAGTGGCCGGCTGGCTCCTGAAAATCCATGATACGCAGCATGGTTCCCAGACCCAAGGTGGCACCAGTGTCAAGTAGGGCTGGTTTCATAGTACCCAGTGTCTCCTGCAATCTGCCATCCAGAAGAGGGGCAGTTGAGTTTTGTTTTCCAGAGAAAAGGGCCGTGGTTTGTGTTTGGGGCCTATGGCTGAGAGTGACCGGCTGACCCCTGAAAATCCACTATACGCCGGATGGTTCCCAGATCCAAGGTGGCACCAGTGCCATGTTGTGCTGGTGTGATAGTCCAAAGTGGCTCCTGCAATCTGCCATCCAGAAGTGGGGCAGCTGAATTTTGTTTGCCAGAGAAAAAGGCTGTGGTTTTTGTTTGGGGGCCTATGGCTGGGAGTGGCCGGCTGGCTCCTGAAAATCCATGATACGCAGCATGGTTCCCAGACCCAAGGTGGCACCAGTGCCAAGTGGGGCTGGTTTCACAGTGTCAAGTGCCTCCTGCAATCTCCCATCCAGAAGCGGGGCAGCTGAGTTTTGTTTGCCTGTGAAACGGGCCGTTGTTTTTGATTGGGGTCTGTGGCCGAGAGTGTTCAGCTGGCTCCTGACAATCCACAATACGCAGGATGGTTCCCAGACCCAAGGTGGCACCAGTGCCAAGTCGTGCTGGTTTGATAGTACCAAGTGGCTCCTGCAATCTGCCATCCAGAAGCGGTGCAGCTGAGTTTTGATTGCCAGAGGACAGGGCCGTGGGTTGTGTTCGGGGGCATATGGCTGGGAGTGGCCGGCTGTCTCATTAAAAAGATCGATACGCACGATGGTTCCCAGACCCAAGGTGGCACCAGTGCCAAGTCGGGCTGTTTTTATAGTACCAAGTGCGTCCTGCAATTTGCCATCCAGAAGAGGGGCAGTTGAGTTTTGTTTGCCAGAGAAAAGCGCCGTTGTTTGTGTTTGGGGGCTTGTGGCTGGGAGTGGCCGACTGGCGCCTTAGAATCTGCGATACGCAGCATGGTTCCCAGACCCAAGGTGGCACCAGTTCCAAGTTGGGCTGGTTTGATAGTACCAAGTGGCTCCTGCAATCTGCCATCCAGAAGCGGGGTAGCTTACTTTTGTTTGCCAGGGAAACGGGCCGAGGTTTGTGACTGGGGGCCTATGGCTGGGAGTGACCGGCTGGCTCCTGAAAAGCTACGATAGGCAGGATGGTGACCACACCCATGGTGGCACCAGTGCCAAGTTGGGCTGGTTTGATAGTACCAAGTGGCTCCTGCAATCTGCCATCAAAAAGTTGGCAGGCGAGTTTTGTTTTCCAGGGAAAAGCGCCGTTGTTTGTGTCTGGGGGCCTGCGGCTGGAGTGACCGGCTGGCTCCTTAGAATCCACGATACGCAGGATGGTTCCCAGACCAGAGGTGGCACCAGTGCCAAGTCGGGCTGGTTTTATAGTACCAAGTGGTTCCTGCAATCTGCCATCCAGAAGCGGGGCAGCTTACTTTTGTGTGCCAGGGAAACGGGCCGAGCTTTGTGCCTGGGCGCCTATGGCTGGGAGTGACCGGCGAGGTCCTGAAAAGCTACGATAGGCAGGATGGTGACCACATCCATTGTGGCACCAGTGCCAAGTTGGGCTGCTTTGATAGTACCAAGTGGCTCCTGCAATCCGCCATCAAAAAGTTGGCAGGCGAGTTTTGTTTTCCAGGGAAAAGCGCCGTTGTTTGTGTTTGGGCGCCTGTGGCTGGGAGTGGCCGGCTGGCTCCTTAGAATCCACGATACGCGGCATGGTTCCCAGACCAGAGGTGGCACCAGTGACAAGTCGGGCTGGTTTGATAGTACCAAGGGCGTCCTGCAATCTGCCATCCAGAAGCGGGGCAGCTTACTTTTGTTTGCCAGGGAAACGGGCCGAGCTTTGTGTCTGGGGGCCTATGGCTGGGAGTGACCGGCTGGCTCCTGAAAAGCTACGATAGGCAGGATGGTGACCAGACCCATGGTGGCACCAGTGCCAAGTTGGGCTGGTTTGATAGTACCAAGTGGCTCCTGCAATCTGCCCTCAAAAATTTGGCAGGCGAGTTTTGTTTTCCAGGGAAAAGCGCCGTTGTTTGTGTTTGGGGGCCTGTGGGTGGGAGTGGCCGGCTGGCTCCTTAGAATCCACGATACGCAGGATGGTTCCCAGACCTGACGTGGCACCAGTGCCAAGTCGGGCTGGTTTTATAGTACCAAGTGGTTCCTGCAATCTGCCATCCAGAAGCGGGGCAGCTTACTTTTGTTTGCCAGGGTAACGGGCCGAGGTTTTTGTCTGGGCGCCTATGGCTGGGAGTGACCTGCTAGGTCCTGAAAAGCTACGATAGGCAGGATGGTGACCATATCCATGGTGGCACCAGTGCCAAGTTGGGCTGGTTTGATAGTACCAAGTGGCTCCTGCAATCCGCCATCAAAAAGTTGGCAGGCGAGTTTTGTTTTCCAGGGAAAAGCGCCGTTGTTTGTGTTTGGGTGCCTGTGGCAGGGAGTGGCCGGCGGGCTCCTCAGAATCCACGATACGCAGGATGGTTCCCAGACCCAAGGTGGCACCAGTGCCAAGTTGGGCTGGTTTGATACTACCAAGTGCGTCCTGCAATCTGCCATCCAGAAGCGGGGTAGCTTACTTTTTTTTGCCAGGGAAACGGGCCGAGGTTTTTTTCTCGGGGCCTATGGCTGGGGGTGACCTGCTGGCTCCTGAAAAGCTACGATAGGCAGGATGGTGACCAGACCCATGGTGGCACCAGTGCCAAGTTGGGCTGGTTTGATAGTACCAAGTGGCTCCTGCACTCTGCCATCAAAATGTTGGCAGGCGAGTTTTGTTTTCCAGGGAAAAGCGCCGTTGTTTGTGTTTGGGGGCCTGTGGCTGGGAGTGGCCGGCTGGCTAATTAGAATCCACGATACGCAGGATGGTTCCCAGACCAGAGGTGGCACCAGTGCCAAGTCGGGCTGGTTTGATACTACCAAGTGCGTCCTGCAATCTGCCATCCAGAAGCGGGACAGCTTACTTTTGTTTGCCAGGGAAACGGGCCGAGGTTTGTGTCTGGGGGCCTATGGCTGGGAGTGACCGGCTGGCTCCTGAAAAGCTACGATAGGCAGGATGGTGACCAGACCCATGGTGGCACCAGTGCCAAGTTGCGCTGGTTTGATAGTACCAAGTGGCTCCTGCAATCTGCCATCAAAAAGTTGGCAGGCGAGTTTGTTATCTAGGGAAAAGCGCCGTTGTTTGTGTTTGGGGGCCTGTGGCTGGGAGTGGCCGGCTGGCTCCTTAGAATCCACGATACGCAGGATGGTTCCCAGACCCATGGTGGCACCAGTGCCAAGTTGGGCTGGTTCGATAGTACCAAGTGGCTCCTGCAATCTGCCATGAAAAAGTTGGCAGGCGAGTTTCGTTTTCCAGGGAAAAGCGCCATTGTTTGTGTTTGGGGGCCTGTGGGTGGGGGTGGCCGGCTGGCTCCTTAGAATCCACGATACGCAGGATGGTTCCCAGACCAGAGGTGGCACCAGTGCCAAGTCGGGCTAGTTTGATGCTGCAAAGTGGCTCCTGCAATCTGCCATCCAGAAGCGGGGTAGCTTACTTTTGTTTGCCAGGGAAACGGGCCGAGCTTTGTGTCTGGGGGCCTATGGCTGGGAGTGACCGGCTGGCTCCTGAAAAGCTACGATAGGCAGGATGGTGACCAGACCCATGGTGGCACCAGTGCCAAGTTGGGCTGGTTTGATGGTGAAAAGTGGCTCCTGCAATCTGCCATCCTGAAGCGGGGTAGCTTACATTTGTGTACCAGGGAAACGGGCTGAGGTTTATGACTGGGGGCCTAGGGCTAGGAGTGACCGGCTGGCTCCTGAAAAGCAACAATAGGCAGGATGGTTCCCAGACCCAAGGTGGCACCAGTGCCAAGTTGGGCTGGTTTGATGGTACCAACTGGCTCCTGCAATCTGCCATCTAAAAGATGTCAGGCGAGTTTTGTTTTCCAGGGAAAAGCGCCGTTGATTTTGTTTGGAGGCCGGTGGCTGGCAGTGGCTGCCTGTGTCTTAGAATCCGGGTTACGCAGCATGGTTCCCAGAGCCAAGGTGGCACCAGTGTCAAGTCGGGCTGGTTTGATAGTACCAAGTGGCTCCTGCAATCTGCCATCCAGAAGCGGGGCAGCTTACTTTTGTTTGCCAGGGAAACGGGCCGAGGTATTTGTCTGGGGACCTATGGCTGGGAGTGACCGGCTGGCTCCTGAAAAGCTACGATAGGCAGGATGGTGACCAGACCCATGGTGGCACCAGTGCCAAGTTGGGCTGGTTTGATAGTACCAAGTGGCTCCTGCAATCTGCCATCAAAAAGTTGGCAGGCCAGTTTTGTTTTCCAGGGAAAAGCGCCATTGTTTGTGTTTGGGGGACTGTGGCTGGGAGTGGCCGGCTGGCTCCTTAGAACACACGATACGCAGGATGGTTCCCAGACCCAAGGTGGCACCAGTGCCAAGTCGGGCTGGTTTGATAACACCAAGTGGCTCCTGCAATCTGCCATCCAGAAGCAGGGCAGCTTACTTTTGTTTTCCAGGGAAACGGACCGAGGTTTTTTTCTGGGGGCCTATGGCTGGGAGTGACCGGCTGGCTCCTGAAAAGCTACGATAGGCAGGATGGTGACCAGACCCATGGTGGCACCAGTGCCAAGTTGGGCTGGTTTGATAGTACCAAGTGGCTCCTGCACTCTGCCATCAAAATGTTGGCAGGCGAGTTTTGTTTTCCAGGGAAAAGCGCCGTTGTTTGTGTTTGGAGGCCTGTGGCTGGGAGTGGCCGGCTGGCTCCTTAGAATCCACGATAAGCGGCATGGTTCCCAGACCAGAGGTGGCACCAGTGCCAAGTCGGGCTGGTTTGATGGTGCAAAGTGGCTCCTGCAATCTGCCATCCAGAAGTGCGGTAGCTTACTTTTGTGTGCCAGGGAAACAGGCCGAGGTTTGTGTCTGGGGGCCTATGGCTGGGAGTGACCGGCTGGCTCCTGAAAAGCTACGATAGGCAGGATGGTGACCAGACCCAAGGTGGCACCAGTGCCAAGTCGGGCTGGTTTGACACTACCAAGTGGCTCCTGCAATCTGCCATCCAGAATCGGGGCAGCTTAATTTTGTTTGCCAGGGAAACGGTCCGAGGTTTTTGTCTGGGGGCCTATGGCTGAGAGTGACCGGCTGGCTCCTGAAATGCTACAATAGGCAGGATGGTTCCCAGACCCATAGTGGCACCAGTGCCAAGTTGGGATGATTTGATAGTACCAAGTGGCTCCTGCAATCTGCCATCAAAAAGCTGGCAGGCGAGTTTTGTTTTCCAGGGAAAAGCGCCGTTGTTTGTGTTTGGGGGCCTGTGGCTGGGAGTGGCCGGCTGGCTCCTTAGAATCCACGATATGCAGGATTGTTCCCAGACCCAAGGTGGCACCAGTGCCAAGTCGGGCTGGTTTGATGGTGCAAAGTGGCTCCTGCAATCTGCCATCCAGACGCGGGGCAGCGGATTTTTGTTTCCATGAGAAATGATCCGTGGTTTGTTTTTGGGGGTATATGGCTGGGCGTGGCCGGCTGGCTCCTTAAAAAGCTCGATATGCAGGATGCTTCCCTGACACAAGGTGGCACCAGTGCCACGTCGGGCGGTTTTCGTAGTACAAAGTGCGTCCTAAAATTTGCCATCCAGAAGAGGGGCAGTTGAGTTTTGTTTGCCAGAGAAAAGGGCCGTGGTTGGTTTTTGGGGGCATATGGCTGAGAGTGGCCGGCTGGCCCCTGAAAATCCACGATAGGCAGGATGGTTCCCAGACCAGAGGTGTCACCAGTGCCAAGTCGGGCTGGTTTGATAGTACTAAATAGCTCCTGCAATCTGCCATGCAGAAGCGGGGCAGCTTACTTTTGTTTGCCAGGGAAAACGGCCGAGGTTTGTGTTTGGGGGCCTATGGCTGCGAGTGACCGGCTGGCTCCTGAAAAGCTACGATAGGCAGGATGGTGACCAGACCCATGGTGGCACCAGTGCCAAGTTGGGCTGCTTTGATAGTACCAAGTGGCTCCGGCAATCTGCCATCAAAAAGTTGGCAGGCGAGTTTTGTTTTCCAGGGAAAAGCGCCGTTGTTTGTGTTTGGGGGCCTGTGGCTGGGAGTGGCCAGCTGGCTCCTTAGAACCCACGATACGCAGGATGGTTCCCAGACCAGAGGTGGCACCAGTGCCAAGTTGGGCTGGTTTGATGGTGCAAAGTGGCTCCTGCAATCTGCCATCCAGAAGCGGGGAAGCTTACTTTTGTTTGCCAGGGAAACGGGCCGAAATATTTGTCTAGGGGCCTCTGGCTGGGGGTGGCTGGCTGGCACCTGAAAAGCTACGATAGGCAGGATGGTGACCAGACCCATTGTGGCACCAGTGCCAAGTTGCGCTGGTTTGATAGTACCAAGTGGCTCCTGCAATCTGCCATCAAATGTTTGGCAGGCGAGTTTTGTTTTCCAGGGAAAAGCGCCGTTGTGTGTGTTTTGGGGCCTGTGGCTGGGAGTGGCCAGCTGGCTCCTTAGAATCCACGATACGCAGGATGGTTCCCAGACCCAAGGTGGCACCAGTGCCAAGTCGGGCTGGTTTGTTAGTACCAAGTGGTTCCTGCAATCTGCCATCCAGAAGCGGGGCAGCTGAATTTTGTTTGCCAGAGAAAAAGGCTGTTGTTTGTGTTTCGGGGCCTGTGGCTGGGAGTGGCCGGCTGGCTCCTGAAAATCCATGATACGCAGCATGGTTCCCAGACCCAAGGTGGCACCAGTGCCAAGTAGGGCTGGTTTCATAGTACCCAGTGTCTCCTGCAATCTGCCATCCAGAAGAGGGGCAGATGAGTTTTGTTTTCCAGAGAAAAGGGCCGTGGTTTGTGTTTGGGGCCTATGGCTGAGAGTGACCAGCTGGCCCCTGAAAATCCACGATAGGAAGGATGGTTCCCAGATCCAAGGTGGCAGCAGTGCCATGTTGTGCTGGTGTGATAGTCCCAAGTGGCTCCTGCAATCTGCCATCCAGAAGCGGGGCAGCTGAATTTTGTTTGCCAGAGAAAAAGGCTGTGGTTTGTGTTTGGGGGCCTGTGGCTGGGAGTGGCCGGCTGGCTCTTGAACATCCATGATACGCAGCATGGTTCCCAGACCCAAGGTGGCACCAGTGCCAAGTGGGGCTGGTTTCACAGTGTCAAGTGCCTCCTGCAATCTCCCATCCAGAAGCGGGGCAGCTGAGTTTTGTTTGCCTGTGAAACGGGCCGTTGTTTTTGATTGGGGTCTGTGGCCGAGAGTGTTCGGCTGGCTCCTGACAACCCACAATACGCAGGATGGTTCCCAGACCCAAGGTGGCACCAGTGCCAAGTCGGGCTGGTTTGATAGTACCAAGTGGCTCCTGCAATCTGCCATCCAGAAGCGGTGCAGTTGAGTTTTGTTTGCCAGAGAAAAGGGCCGTGGGTTGTGTTTGGGGGCATATGGCTGGGAGTGGCCGGCTGTCTCATTAAAAAGATCGATACGCAGGATGGTTCCCAGACCCAAGGTGGCACCAGTGCCAAGTCGGGCTGTTTTTATAGTACCAAGTGCATCCTGCAATTTGCCATCCAGGAGAGGGGCAGTGGAGTTTTGTTTGCCAGAGAATAGCGCAGATGTTTGTGTTTGGGGGCTTGTGGCTGGGAGTGGCCGACTGGCGCCTTAGAATCTGTGTTACGCAGCATGGTTCCCAGACCAGAGGTGGCACCAGTGCCAAGTTGGGCTGGTTTGATAGTACCAAGTGGCTCCTGCAATCTGCCATCCAGAAGCGGGGCAGCTTACTTTTGTTTGCCAGGGAAACGGGCCGAGGTTTGTGACTTGGGACCTAAGGCTGGGAGTGACCGGCTGGCTCCTGGAAAGCTACAATAGGCAGGATGGTGACCAGACCCATGGTGGCACCAGTGCCAAGTTGGGCTGGTTTGATAGTACCAAGTAGCTCCTGCAATATGCCATCAAAAAGTTGGCAGGCGAGTTTTGTTTTCCAGGGAAAAGCGCCGTTGTTTGTATTTGGGGGCTTGTGGCTGGGAGTGGCCGGCTCGCTCCTTTGAACCCACGATACGCAGGATGGTTCCCAGACCCAAGGTGGCACCAGTGCCAAGTTGGGCTGGTTTGATACTACCAAGTGCGTCCTGCAATCTGCCATCCAGAAGCGGGGCAGCTTAATTTTGTTTGCCAGGGAAACGGGCCGTGGGTTTTGTATGGGGGCCTATGGCTGAGAGTGGCCGGCTGGCTCCTGAAAATCCACGCTAGGCAGCATGGTTCCCAGATGCAAGGTGGCACCAGTGCCAAGTCGGGCTGGTTTGATGGTGCAAAGTGGCTCCTGCAATCTGCCATCCAGAAGCGGGGCAGCTGATTTTTGTTTGCCAGAGAAAAATTCCGTGGATTGTTTTTGGGGGCATATTGCTTGGAGTGGCCGGCTGGCTCCTTAAAATGCTCGATACGCATGATGGTTCCCAGGCCCAAGGTGTCACCACTACCAAGTCGGCCTGCGGTTTTAGTATCAAGTTCATCCTGCAATTTGCCATCCAGAAGAGGGGCAGTTGAGTTTTGTTTGCCAGAGAAACGGGCCGAGGTTTCTGTTTGGGGACATATGGCTGAGAGTGGCCGGGTGGCCCCTGAATATCCACGATACACAGCATGGTTCCCAGATCAGAGGTGGCACCAGTGCCAAGTCGGGCTGGTTTGATAGTCCCAAGTGTCTCCTGCAATCTGCCATCCAGAAGCGGGGCAGCTTACTTTTGTTTGCCAGAGAAATAGGCCTAGGTTTTTGTCTGGGGGCCTATGGCTAGGAGTGGCCGGCTGGCTCCTAAGAATCCACGATACGCAGGATGTTTCCCAGACCCAAGGTGGCACCAGTGCCAAGTCGGGCTGGTTTGATAGTACCAAGTGCCTCCTGCAAACTCCATCAAAATGTTGGCAGACGTGTTTTGTTTTCCAGGGAACAGCGCCGTTGATTTTGTTTGGGGACCTGTGGCTGGGAGTGGCCGGCTGGCTCCTTAGAATCCACGATACGCAGGATGGTTCCCAGACCCAAGGTGGCACCAGTGCCAAGTCGGGCTGGTTTGATTACACCAAGTGGCTCCTACAATCTGCCATCCAGAAGTGAGGCAGCTAAGTTTTGTTTGCCAGAAAAAAGGGCCGTGGTTTTTGTTGGGGGCCTGTGGCTGGGAGTAGCCGGCTGGCTCCTTAAAATCCACGATAGGCTGGATGGTTCCCAGACCCAAGGTGGCACCAGTGCCAAGTTGGTCTGGTTTGATAGTACCAAGTGGCTCCTGCAATCTGCCATCCAGAAGCGGGGCAGCTTACTTTTGTTTGCCAGAGAAATAAGCCTAGGTTTTTGTTTGGGGGCCTGTGGCTAGGAGTGGCCGGCTGGCTCCTAAGAATCCACGATACGCAGGATGTTTCCCAGACCCAAGGTGGCACCAGTGCCAAGTCGGGCTGGTTTGATAGTACCAAGTGGCTCCTGCAAACTCCATCAAAAAGTTGGCAGGCGTGTTTTGTTTTCCAGGGAACAGCGCCGTTGATTTTGTTTGGGGGCCTGTGGCTGGGAGTGGCCGGCTGGCTCCTTAGAATCCACGATACGCAGGATGGTTCCCAGACCCAAGGTGGCACCAGTGCCAAGTCGGGCTGGTTTGATTACACCAAGTGGCTCCTGCAATCTGCCATCCAGAAGTGAGGCAGCTAAGTTTTGTTTGCCAGAAAAAAGGGCCGTGGTTTTTGTTGGGGGCCTGTGGCTGGGAGTGGCCGGCTGGCTCCTTAGAATCCACCATACGCAGGATGGTTCCCAGACCCAAGGTGGCACCAGTGCCAAGTCGGGCTGGTTTGATAGTCCCAAGTGGCTCCTGCAATCTGCCATCCAGACGCGGGGCAGCGGATTTTTGTTTCCATGAGAAATGGTCCGTGGTTTGTTTTTGGGGGTATATGGCTGGGCGTGGCCGGCTGGCTCCTTAAAAAGCTCGATATGCAGGATGGTTCCCTGACACAAGGTGGCACCAGTGCCACGTCGGGCGGTTTTCGTAGTACAAAGTGCGTCCTAAAATTTGCCATCCAGAAGAGGGGCAGTTGAGTTTTGTTTGCCAGAGAAAAGGTCCGTGGTTTGTTTTTGGGGGCATATGGCTGAGAGTGGCTGGCTGGCCCCTGAAAATCCACGATACACAGGATGGTTCCCAGATCCAAGGTGGCACCTGTGCCAAGTCGGGCTGATTTGATAGTACTAAGTAGCTCCTGCAATCTGCCATCCAGAAGCGGGGCAGCTTACTTTTGTTTGCCAGGGAAACGGGCCGAGGTTTGTGTTTGGGGGCCTATGGCTGAGAGTGACCGGCTGGCTCCTGAAAAGCTACGATAGGCAGGATGGTGACCAGACCCATGGTGGCACCAGTGCCAAGTTGGGCTGGTTTGATAGTACCAAGTGGCTCCTGCAATCTGCCATCCAGAAGCAGGGCAGCTGAGTTTTGTTTGCCAGAGAAAAGGGCCTTGGTTTGTGTTTGGGGGCATATGGCTGGGTGTGGCCAGCTGGCTCCTTAAAATGCACGATATGCAACATGGCTCCCAGACCCAAGGTGGCACCAGTGCCAAGTTGGGCTGGTTTGATAGTACCAAGTGGCTCCTGCAATCTTCCATGATCACGTGGAGAAATACTTTCTGGTTTCAGCCTCATGCTCTTTCTTCTCTCCCTCAACTTCTCTATCACCTCTCATCTGGTTCACATGCGCTGTCTTCAAGGTCCACAGGCTACTTTTCACAGAATCTTCTGGCCTGATGAAGTAAGAATGATGAATAGAACAGAGCTGGGATCTATTTTCCAGTTTGGATAAAATGCATTCTGCACACAAATCCAAGGAGAACGGGCTGCCCCGATGCCCAGAAAATCTTTCACTCCTGCTAGTGTTCTACGTCAACCGCAACTTAGTCTGAAAGAAAAGCTTTTTCTCTGAGAGCATCTGAGAGGTTTGCATGAAGCACTGATATCTGACATATGCAATTTTGAATAGGAGAGGAAAAAGAAAATGGCAAGGAGTTTTTAATTTTAGTGGTTTCAATTTTAATTTCCGTGCACTTTTTCAAAACTTGTCAGCTCAAATGCCCATCAACATCTTTTAGTCATCTGTAAGTCAGTATTCATATAAAATGTGCTTCAAATCCAAAGAATTTCAAATTTGCACTCCAAGCTTCTATGCCTAGATTTATGATTTCCTACACATATTAGATGAAAGGAAGGCCTTTTTTACTGTGGGAGTGCTGGAACACTGGAACAGGTTGCCCAGAGAAGTTGTGGGTGTCCCATCCCTGAAAGTATTCAAGGTCGCCTTGGACGGGGCTTGGAGCAGCAACAAAGGAGAAGCTTGATGGTAGAGAAACAAAGTTGGACTATAGAAGAAACTCGGATTGAAGTATAGGATCAAGTTTTCTCTCAGCTCTTGGGGTAAATTCAAAGTTGTACAAAATGACATTTATCTGTGCTATTCACTACTGTAACAGAAAGTTTCATGAAAACTGTACAGAAGATAGTAAATTTTAAAAGAGATAAGAATTACAGCATAAAATCCATGGGATAGGTTACAACATGAGACACTCTCTAAGAGAAAATCTCTTTGTTTCAGCACTTCATCGGGGTAAGATTTCATGAAGTGCCAAAGAAGGCGGCAAAATATCATTCGGGACATTATTTACTGGAATTCAGCCTGGCCATTAGTAGGAACTGCCTTTGAACATATCATGTAGATATACCACACACACTTTCCCTTCACTGAAAAATTACTGTTTACAACAAATAAGCAATTGACGATCAAAATTGATTGAAAGCATCTTAAACATGTCAAGTATTTCATTGTAGATGATCTGTGATCCAAATGCTTCTTCCACCTTCGAGAGGGACAGAAGAATTCTTCCATATCATGATGGTTTAAAATTGTATCAACCAATGTTTTCTGCTGAAAAGATATCATCTATTTTTTTCTATTTTTGGAAGAAAATATTCCTAGACATACAACAGGTGAGAACTAAGTAATTTTAAAGAAACAAATGAAATGAAAATATTCTGTAAATAGAATGAAATGAAAAGCTGTGTTTTAAATAGGAGCTAAATATTAAACAGAATTTTTGTACCAGGCATTTGAATTACTGCACCAGCTCTTTTGCCCATCAAGAGAGGCATTTAGCATTTCAGTCTTTTCCAAGGTGTTCATGATCTGCTATGCTGATCTCTGTGTGTGCCTAGGTGTGTGTGGAGGGGGGGGCATATGAAGGGGAGTGTGTATGTTTGCTTTACAATTGTTGTGGCAGATTCATGCCTCAGCTCCACATTTTGTTTTAAAAAGGTCACACCGAGTGGATATGAAGTTTACTATCAACAAGAGATCGATTCCCAAATCATCCATTTGACTCTCCCTTATAAATCATGTGCTTTGTTGCATATTTATCAAATATACTTTCAAGCCAGATGGAGGAAGGAGGATGTGGGAATCCCTCCACCATCTTGCAACTTTTATGTAAGTAGGTTTTCAAGAAAATCATCATTTCTCTTTTAAATATGTCTGGAACAGGCATGATGGTAGTGTCAACCTGTTGGAGTTTTTGTTGCTGGAAGAAGTTGTACAAAAGGATTGGTTTTTACATTGACCAGTTACTGAATCAAGCGCAGGAATACATTGGAAATTTAGCTGGGGGTTCCTTTTCCCAGCAGACTACTTCTAGAACGAGCTTGTACACTGAAGCTGACTCTTTTGCTCTCTTTTTGTTTCTTTCCTATTTTCTTGGCTTCTTTGCCACTATCTAGACAATTTTGGAACTTTGTTCCCAACTAAAATGGTTTCAATAGTCTGATTGTGATCATACATTTTTACAAGGAATTTTTAAAATCTTTCCTCGAGTCCAGAAAGTCAAGGACTTAGATCTTTTTCTTCCCTTATCAATATTGCCATGAAATTGATAAATAAAGACCAACTCTTTATTTTTGTTTTTAACCCACGTAGATAATTCCCATCCATTAATCCATTTTGTGGACCAATAGCTGCCATTCTGATGGAAGCTGTCACTTCTTAACAATAGGCATTCTGTGACTATGTTGACTGCACTTTGGGTGAAGATCCTAACTGGTCTTAGATATACATAGGGAGAAATTTGCTCAGCCAGTGTCAGTCTTAAGCATGCGTATCAGAAGATCTTTCTAGAGCTGGGAATTTTCCCATGAAAGGGATTCAGTTAGGGAAGAGACACTTGTGCCAGAGTTTTACATTCTTCTTGAACACTGCTTAAGGAACTTAGATGCCATGTCCATTTGGATCTCTGTCTGCACAGAACTTTGTCATGCCAGCGCTTTGAAATGCATCTTGAAGAGAATTCACTAGCACAGAATGAAAGAGAGTGGAAGGGGTTGGTGGGGCTAACCAGGCCCAACCCCCCTGCCTAAACCAGGATACCTAGAGCCTCTTGCCCAGGATTCTATCTGGGTGTACTTTTAATGTCTTCAAAGATTCAGGCTCCACAATCTTTCTGGGCAGTCTGTGCCGTGGTTCAGTCACCCTGACAGTAAAGAAACATTTACTGATGTTCAAAGGCAATCTCCTGTATTTCAGTGTGTGCCCACTGCCTCTTGTCTTTTCCCTCAGCATCACTGAAAAGACACTGATTCCCTCCCCTTTGCACTATTGCTTCCATATGTATGTGTGATGCCATGTAGAGGTATGTCAAAAACCTCCCTGAAGCCCAGGCAGATAATATTCCCTTCATCTACCAGTCAAGTTGATTCATCAGAGGAGTTTAAAGTGATGTTCAGCATGAAATTCCCCTGAAAAATCATGCTAACTACATTATTTGGTCATCTGTCATGTGCCTGGCAAGGATTTCCAGGAAGAGCTGCTTCATCAACTTCCTGGGGATAAAAAAGAGGCTGGCTGGTTTGTACTATGGCGAGTCCTCTTAATTGCCTTTTTTGAAGATGGGTGTCATTTGCTAACATCCACTCTTTAGCTCCTCTTCTCATCTACACCTCGGCAAAAAGCTTTTCCACTATGTCTGGCTAGGAAAAACTGTGCCAGCACAGAAAACATCTCCCATCGTGTTCTAGAAGTTGCACGGATGTCTGCCAAGTGTTTGGCAGGAAGAAAAGAAAAGTTGTCCAAAACAGCTTCCAATCGAATGTTCCTGTGATTGAAAAAGTCAGGAGAGTGCAAAGGTACTGTTTTCTATCAGTTGGCAAGGTGCGCACACAATCCCAGTGTTGTACAGCTTGCTTCTTCACCTTCCCGAAGCTGCCGCTCTCGCCGGCTGCCGGAGCCAAAGAAGCGGCTTCTTCGCGCAAAGACGATTGTGCCACTCACAGTGCTCTCCTTAGCGCGGCTTCTGCCGAAAGACGCCCGGCAGCGGCTCTTACCTCCGGAGAGCATCCTACCTTCGTCTTTAGCTCCTCTTCTCATCTACACCTCGGCAAAACGCTTTTCCACTATGTCTGGCTAGGAAAAACTGTGCCAGCACAGAAAACATCTCCCATCGTGTTCTAGAAGTTGCACGGATGTCTGCCAAGTGTTTGGCAGGAAGAAAAGAAAAGTTGTCCAAAACAGCTTCCAATCGAATGTTCCTGTGATTGGAAAAGTCAGGAGAGTGCAAAGGTACTGTTTTCTATCAGTTGGCAAGGTGCGCACACAATCCCAGTGTTGTACAGCTTGCTTCTTCACCTTCCCGAAGCTGCCGCTCTCGCCGGCTGCCGGAGCCCAAGAAGCGGCTTCTTCGCGCAAAGACGATTGTGCCGCTCACAGTACTCCCCTTAGCGCGGCTTCTGCCGAAAGACGCCCGGCAGCGGCTCTTACCTCCTGAGAGTGGCAGCTTCGGGAAGGTGAAGAAGCAAGCTGTACAACACTGGGATTGTGTGCGCACCTTGCCAACTGATAGAAAACAGTACCTTTGCACTCTCCTGACTTTTCCAATCACAGGAACATTCGATTGGAAGCTGTTTTGGACAACTTTTCTTTTCTTCCTGCCAAACACTTGGCAGACATCCGTGCAACTTCTAGAACACGATGGGAGATGTTTTCTGTGCTGGCACAGTTTTTCCTAGCCAGACATAGTGGAAAAGCGTTTTGCTAAGATGTAGACTACAAAAGACGCGAAAGACGAAGGTAGGATGCTCTCCGGAGGTAAGAGCCGCTGCCGGGCGTCTTTCGGCAGAAGCCGCGCTAAGGAGAGCACTGTGAGCGGCACAATCGTCTTTGCGCGAAGAAGCCGCTTCTTGGGCTCCGGCAGCCGGCGAGAGCGGCAGCTTCGGGAAGGTGAAGAAGCAAGCTGTACAACACTGGGATTGTGTGCGCACCTTGCCAACTGATAGAAAACAGTACCTTTGCACTCTCCTGACTTTTCCAATCGCAGGAACAGTCGATTGGAAGCTGTTTTGGACAACTTTTCTTTTCTTCCTGCCAAACACTTGGCAGACATCCGTGCAACTTCTAGAACACGATGGGAGATGTTTTCTGTGCTGGCACAGTTTTTCCTAGCCAGACATAGTGGAAAAGCGTTTTGCTAAGATGTAGACTACAAAAGACGCGAAAGACGAAGGTAGGATGGTCTCCGGAGGTAAGAGCCGCTGCCGGGCGTCTTTCGGCAGAAGCCGCGCTAAGGAGAGCACTGTGAGCGGCACAATCGTCTTTGCGCGAAGAAGCCGCTTCTTGGGCTCCGGCAGCCGGCGAGAGCGGCAGCTTCGGGAAGGTGAAGAAGCAAGCTGTACAACACTGGGATTGTGTGCGCACCTTGCCAACTGATAGAAAACAGTACCTTTGCACTCTCCTGACTTTTCCAATCACAGGAACATTCGATTGGAAGCTGTTTTGGACAACTTTTCTTTTCTTCCTGCCAAACACTTGGCAGACATCCGTGCAACTTCTAGAACACGATGGGAGATGTTTTCTGTGCTGGCACAGTTTTTCCTAGCCAGACATAGTGGAAAAGCGTTTTGCCGAGGTGTAGATGAGAAGAGGAGCTAAAGACGAAGGTAGGATGCTCTCCGGAGGTAAGAGCCGCTGCCGGGCGTCTTTCGGCAGAAGCCGCGCTAAGGAGAGCACTGTGAGCGGCACAATCGTCTTTGCGCGAAGAAGCCGCTTCTTGGGCTCCGGCAGCCGGCGAGAGCGGCAGCTTCGGGAAGGTGAAGAAGCAAGCTGTACAACACTGGGATTGTGTGCGCACCTTGCCAACTGATAGAAAACAGTACCTTTGCACTCTCCTGACTTTTCCAATCACAGGAACATTCGATTGGAAGCTGTTTTGGACAACTTTTCTTTTCTTCCTGCCAAACACTTGGCAGACATCCGTGCAACTTCTAGAACACGATGGGAGATGTTTTCTGTGCTGGCACAGTTTTTCCTAGCCAGACATAGTGGAAAAGCTTTTTGCCGAGGTGTAGATGAGAAGAGGAGCTAAAGACGAAGGTAGGATGCTCTCCGGAGGTAAGAGCCGCTGCCGGGCGTCTTTCGGCAGAAGCCGCGCTAAGGAGAGCCCTGTGAGCGGCACAATCGTCTTTGCGCGAAGAAGCCGCTTCTTGGGCTCCGGCAGCCGGCGAGAGCGGCAGCTTCGGGAAGGTGAAGAAGCAAGCTGTACAACACTGGGATTGTGTGCGCACCTTGCCAACTGATAGAAAACAGTACCTTTGCACTCTCCTGACTTTTCCAATCACAGGAACATTCGATTGGAAGCTGTTTTGGACAACTTTTCTTTTCTTCCTGCCAAACACTTGGCAGACATCCGTGCAACTTCTAGAACACGATGGGAGATGTTTTCTGTGCTGGCACAGTTTTTCCTAGCCAGACATAGTGGAAAAGCGTTTTGCTAAGATGTAGACTACAAAAGACGCGAAAGACGAAGGTAGGATGCTCTCCGGAGGTAAGAGCCGCTGCCGGGCGTCTTTCGGCAGAAGCCGCGCTAAGGAGAGCACTGTGAGCGGCACAATCGTCTTTGCGCGAAGAAGCCGCTTCTTGGGCTCCGGCAGCCGGCGAGAGCGGCAGCTTCGGGAAGGTGAAGAAGCAAGCTGTACAACACTGGGATTGTGTGCGCACCTTGCCAACTGATAGAAAACAGTACCTTTGCACTCTCCTGACTTTTCCAATCACAGGAACATTCGATTGGAAGCTGTTTTGGAGAACTTTTCTTTTCTTCCTGCCAAACACTTGGCAGACATCCGTGCAACTTCTAGAACACGATGGGAGATGTTTTCTGTGCTGGCACAGTTTTTCCTAGCCAGACATAGTGGAAAAGCGTTTTGCTAAGATGTAGACTACAAAAGACGCGAAAGACGAAGGTAGGATGCTCTCCGGAGGTAAGAGCCGCTGCCGGGCGTCTTTCGGCAGAAGCCGCGCTAAGGAGAGCACTGTGAGCGGCACAATCGTCTTTGCGCGAAGAAGCCGCTTCTTGGGCTCCGGCAGCCGGCGAGAGCGGCAGCTTCGGGAAGGTGAAGAAGCAAGCTGTACAACACTGGGATTGTGTGCGCACCTTGCCAACTGATAGAAAACAGTACCTTTGCACTCTCCTGACTTTTCCAATCGCAGGAACAGTCGATTGGAAGCTGTTTTGGACAACTTTTCTTTTCTTCCTGCCAAACACTTGGCAGACATCCGTGCAACTTCTAGAACACGATGGGAGATGTTTTCTGTGCTGGCACAGTTTTTCCTAGCCAGACATAGTGGAAAAGCGTTTTGCTAAGATGTAGACTACAAAAGACGCGAAAGACGAAGGTAGGATGCTCTCCGGAGGTAAGAGCCGCTGCCGGGCGTCTTTCGGCAGAAGCCGCGCTAAGGAGAGCACTGTGAGCGGCACAACCGTCTTTGCGCGAAGAAGCCGCTTCTTGGGCTCCGGCAGCCGGCGAGAGCGGCAGCTTCGGGAAGGTGAAGAAGCAAGCTGTACAACACTGGGATTGTGTGCGCACCTTGCCAACTGATAGAAAACAGTACCTTTGCACTCTCCTGACTTTTCCAATCACAGGAACATTCGATTGGAAGCTGTTTTGGACAACTTTTCTTTTCTTCCTGCCAAACACTTGGCAGACATCCGTGCAACTTCTAGAACACGATGGGAGATGTTTTCTGTGCTGGCACAGTTTTTCCTAGCCAGACATAGTGGAAAAGCGTTTTGCCGAGGTGTAGATGAGAAGAGGAGCTAAAGACGAAGGTAGGATGCTCTCCGGAGGTAAGAGCCGCTGCCGGGCGTCTTTCGGCAGAAGCCGCGCTAAGGAGAGCACTGTGAGCGGCACAATCGTCTTTGCGCGAAGAAGCCGCTTCTTGGGCTCCGGCAGCCGGCGAGAGCGGCAGCTTCGGGAAGGTGAAGAAGCAAGCTGTACAACACTGGGATTGTGTGCGCACCTTGCCAACTGATAGAAAACAGTACCTTTGCACTCTCCTGACTTTTCCAATCACAGGAACATTCGATTGGAAGCTGTTTTGGACAACTTTTCTTTTCTTCCTGCCAAACACTTGGCAGACATCCGTGCAACTTCTAGAACACGATGGGAGATGTTTTCTGTGCTGGCACAGTTTTTCCTAGCCAGACATAGTGGAAAAGCGTTTTGCTAAGATGTAGACTACAAAAGACGCGAAAGACGAAGGTAGGATGCTCTCCGGAGGTAAGAGCCGCTGCCGGGCGTCTTTCGGCAGAAGCCGCGCTAAGGAGAGCCCTGTGAGCGGCACAATCGTCTTTGCGCGAAGAAGCCGCTTCTTGGGCTCCGGCAGCCGGCGAGAGCGGCAGCTTCGGGAAGGTGAAGAAGCAAGCTGTACAACACTGGGATTGTGTGCGCACCTTGCCAACTGATAGAAAACAGTACCTTTGCACTCTCCTGACTTTTCCAATCACAGGAACATTCGATTGGAAGCTGTTTTGGACAACTTTTCTTTTCTTCCTGCCAAACACTTGGCAGACATCCGTGCAACTTCTAGAACACGATGGGAGATGTTTTCTGTGCTGGCACAGTTTTTCCTAGCCAGACATAGTGGAAAAGCGTTTTGCTAAGATGTAGACTACAAAAGACGCGAAAGACGAAGGTAGGATGCTCTCCGGAGGTAAGAGCCGCTGCCGGGCGTCTTTCGGCAGAAGCCGCGCTAAGGAGAGCACTGTGAGCGGCACAATCGTCTTTGCGCGAAGAAGCCGCTTCTTGGGCTCCGGCAGCCGGCGAGAGCGGCAGCTTCGGGAAGGTGAAGAAGCAAGCTGTACAACACTGGGATTGTGTGCGCACCTTGCCAACTGATAGAAAACAGTACCTTTGCACTCTCCTGACTTTTCCAATCACAGGAACATTCGATTGGAAGCTGTTTTGGACAACTTTTCTTTTCTTCCTGCCAAACACTTGGCAGACATCCGTGCAACTTCTAGAACACGATGGGAGATGTTTTCTGTGCTGGCACAGTTTTTCCTAGCCAGACATAGTGGAAAAGCGTTTTGCCGAGGTGTAGATGAGAAGAGGAGCTAAAGACGAAGGTAGGATGCTCTCCGGAGGTAAGAGCCGCTGCCGGGCGTCTTTCGGCAGAAGCCGCGCTAAGGAGAGCCCTGTGAGCGGCACAATCGTCTTTGCGCGAAGAAGCCGCTTCTTGGGCTCCGGCAGCCGGCGAGAGCGGCAGCTTCGGGAAGGTGAAGAAGCAAGCTGTACAACACTGGGATTGTGTGCGCACCTTGCCAACTGATAGAAAACAGTACCTTTGCACTCTCCTGACTTTTCCAATCACAGGAACATTCGATTGGAAGCTGTTTTGGACAACTTTTCTTTTCTTCCTGCCAAACACTTGGCAGACATCCGTGCAACTTCTAGAACACGATGGGAGATGTTTTCTGTGCTGGCACAGTTTTTCCTAGCCAGACATAGTGGAAAAGCTTTTTGCCGAGGTGTAGATGAGAAGAGGAGCTAAAGACGAAGGTAGGATGCTCTCCGGAGGTAAGAGCCGCTGCCGGGCGTCTTTCGGCAGAAGCCGCGCTAAGGAGAGCACTGTGAGCGGCACAATCGTCTTTGCGCGAAGAAGCCGCTTCTTGGGCTCCGGCAGCCGGCGAGAGCGGCAGCTTCGGGAAGGTGAAGAAGCAAGCCGTACAACACTGGGATTGTGTGCGCACCTTGCCAACTGATAGAAAACAGTACCTTTGCACTCTCCTGACTTTTCCAATCACATGAACATTCGATTGGAAACTGTTTTGGACAACTTTTCTTTTCTTCCTGCCAAACACTTGGCAGACATCCGTGCAACTTCTAGAACACGATGGGAGATGTTTTCTGTGCTGGCACAGTTTTTCCTAGCCAGACATAGTGGAAAAGCGTTTTGCTAAGATGTAGACGACAAGAGAGGCTAAAGAGTGGATGTTAGCAAATGACACCCATCTTCAAAAAAGGCAATTAAGAGGACTCGCCATAGTACAAACCAGCCAGCCTCTTTTTTATCCCCAGGAAGTTGATGAAGCAGCTCTTCCTGGAAATCCTTGCCAGGCACATGACAGATGACCAAATAATGTAGTTAGCAATATTTTTCAGGGGAATTTCATGCTGAACATCACTTTAAACTCCTCTGATGAATCAACTTGACTGGTAGATGAAGGGAATATTATCTGCCTGGGCTTCAGGGAGGTTTTTGACATACCTCTACATGGCATCACACATACATATGGAAGCAATAGTGCAAAGGGGAGGGAATCAGTGTCTTTTCAGTGATGCTGAGGGAAAAGACAAGAGGCAGTGGGCACACACTGAAATACAGGAGATTGCCTTTGAACATCAGTAAATGTTTCTTTACTGTCAGGGTGACTGAACCACGGCACAGACTGCCCAGAAAGATTGTGGAGCCTGGATCTTTGAAGACATTAAAAGTACACCCAGATAGAATCCTGGGCAAGAGGCTCTAGGTATCCTGGTTTAGGCAGGGGGGTTGGGCCTGGTTAGCCCCACCAACCCCTTCCACTCTCTTTCATTCTGTGCTAGTGAATTCTCTTCAAGATGCATTTCAAAGCGCTGGCATGACAAAGTTCTGTGCAGACAGAGATCCAAATGGACATGGCATCTAAGTTCCTTAAGCAGTGTTCAAGAAGAATGTAAAACTCTGGCACAAGTGTCTCTTCCCTAACTGAATCCCTTTCATGGGAAAATTCCCAGCTCTAGAAAGATCTTCTGATACGCATGCTTAAGACTGACACTGGCTGAGCAAATTTCTCCCTATGTATATCTAAGACCAGTTAGGATCTTCACCCAAAGTGCAGTCAACATAGTCACAGAATGCCTATTGTTAAGAAGTGACAGCTTCCATCAGAATGGCAGCTATTGGTCCACAAAATGGATTAATGGATGGGAATTATCTACGTGGGTTAAAAACAAAAATAAAGAGTTGGTCTTTATTTATCAATTTCATGGCAATATTGATAAGGGAAGAAAAAGATCTAAGTCCTTGACTTTCTGGACTCGAGGAAAGATTTTAAAAATTCCTTGTAAAAATGTATGATCACAATCAGACTATTGAAACCATTTTAGTTGGGAACAAAGTTCCAAAATTGTCTAGATAGTGGCAAAGAAGCCAAGAAAATAGGAAAGAAACAAAAAGAGAGCAAAAGAGTCAGCTTCAGTGTACAAGCTCGTTCTAGAAGTAGTCTGCTGGGAAAAGGAACCCCCAGCTAAATTTCCAATGTATTCCTGCGCTTGATTCAGTAACTGGTCAATGTAAAAACCAATCCTTTTGTACAACTTCTTCCAGCAACAAAAACTCCAACAGGTTGACACTACCATCATGCCTGTTCCAGACATATTTAAAAGAGAAATGATGATTTTCTTGAAAACCTACTTACATAAAAGTTGCAAGATGGTGGAGGGATTCCCACATCCTCCTTCCTCCATCTGGCTTGAAAGTATATTTGATAAAATATGCAACAAAGCACATGATTTATAAGGGAGAGTCAAATGGATGATTTGGGAATCGATCTCTTGTTGATAGTAAACTTCATATCCACTCGGTGTGACCTTTTTAAAACAAAATGTGGAGCTGAGGCATGAATCTGCCACAACAATTGTAAAGCAAACATACACACTCCCCTTCATATGCCCCCCCCTCCACACACACCTAGGCACACACAGAGATCAGCATAGCAGATCATGAACACCTTGGAAAAGACTGAAATGCTAAATGCCTCTCTTGATGGGCAAAAGAGCTGGTGCAGTAATTCAAATGCCTGGTACAAAAATTCTGTTTAATATTTAGCTCCTATTTAAAACACAGCTTTTCATTTCATTCTATTTACAGAATATTTTCATTTCATTTGTTTCTTTAAAATTACTTAGTTCTCACCTGTTGTATGTCTAGGAATATTTTCTTCCAAAAATAGAAAAAAATAGATGATATCTTTTCAGCAGAAAACATTGGTTGATACAATTTTAAACCATCATGATATGGAAGAATTCTTCTGTCCCTCTCGAAGGTGGAAGAAGCATTTGGATCACAGATCATCTACAATGAAATACTTGACATGTTTAAGATGCTTTCAATCAATTTTGATCGTCAATTGCTTATTTGTTGTAAACAGTAATTTTTCAGTGAAGGGAAAGCGTGTGTGGTATATCTACATGATATGTTCAAAGGCAGTTCCTACTAATGGCCAGGCTGAATTCCAGTAAATAATGTCCCGAATGATATTTTGCCGCCTTCTTTGGCACTTCATGAAATCTTACCCCGATGAAGTGCTGAAACAAAGAGATTTTCTCTTAGAGAGTGTCTCATGTTGTAACCTATCCCATGGATTTTATGCTGTAATTCTTATCTCTTTTAAAATTTACTATCTTCTGTACAGTTTTCATGAAACTTTCTGTTACAGTAGTGAATAGCACAGATAAATGTCATTTTGTACAACTTTGAATTTACCCCAAGAGCTGAGAGAAAACTTGATCCTATACTTCAATCCGAGTTTCTTCTATAGTCCAACTTTGTTTCTCTACCATCAAGCTTCTCCTTTGTTGCTGCTCCAAGCCCCGTCCAAGGTGACCTTGAATACTTTCAGGGATGGGACACCCACAACTTCTCTGGGCAACCTGTTCCAGTGTTCCAGCACTCCCACAGTAAAAAAGGCCTTCCTTTCATCTAATATGTGTAGGAAATCATAAATCTAGGCATAGAAGCTTGGAGTGCAAATTTGAAATTCTTTGGATTTGAAGCACATTTTATATGAATACTGACTTACAGATGACTAAAAGATGTTGATGGGCATTTGAGCTGACAAGTTTTGAAAAAGTGCACGGAAATTAAAATTGAAACCACTAAAATTAAAAACTCCTTGCCATTTTCTTTTTCCTCTCCTATTCAAAATTGCATATGTCAGATATCAGTGCTTCATGCAAACCTCTCAGATGCTCTCAGAGAAAAAGCTTTTCTTTCAGACTAAGTTGCGGTTGACGTAGAACACTAGCAGGAGTGAAAGATTTTCTGGGCATCGGGGCAGCCCGTTCTCCTTGGATTTGTGTGCAGAATGCATTTTATCCAAACTGGAAAATAGATCCCAGCTCTGTTCTATTCATCATTCTTACTTCATCAGGCCAGAAGATTCTGTGAAAAGTAGCCTGTGGACCTTGAAGACAGCGCATGTGAACCAGATGAGAGGTGATAGAGAAGTTGAGGGAGAGAAGAAAGAGCATGAGGCTGAAACCAGAAAGTATTTCTCCACGTGATCATGGAAGATTGCAGGAGCCACTTGGTACTATCAAACCAGCCCAACTTGGCACTGGTGCCACCTTGGGTCTGGGAGCCATGTTGCATATCGTGCATTTTAAGGAGCCAGCTGGCCACACCCAGCCATATGCCCCCAAACACAAACCAAGGCCCTTTTCTCTGGCAAACAAAACTCAGCTGCCCTGCTTCTGGATGGCAGATTGCAGGAACCACTTGGTACTATCAAACCAGCCCAACTTGGCACTGGTGCCACCATGGGTCTGGTCACCATCCTGCCTATTGTAGCTTTTCAGGAGCCAGCCGGTCACTCTCAGCCATAGGCCCCCAAACAGAAACCTCGGCCCGTTTCCCTGGCAAACAAAAGTAAGCTGCCCCGCTTCTGGATGGCAGATTGCAGGAGCTACTTAGTACTATCAAATCAGCCCGACTTGGCACAGGTGCCACCTTGGATCTGGGAACCATCCTGTGTATCGTGGATTTTCAGGGGCCAGCCAGCCACTCTCAGCCATATGCCCCCAAACACAAACCACGGACCTTTTCTCTGGCAAACAAAACTCAACTGCCCCTCTTCTGGATGGCAAATTTTAGGACGCACTTTGTACTACGAAAACCGCCCGACGTGGCACTGGTGCCACCTTGTGTCAGGGAACCATCCTGCATATCGAGCTTTTTAAGGAGCCAGCCGGCCACGCCCAGCCATATACCCCCAAAAACAAACCACGGACCATTTCTCATGGAAACAAAAATCCGCTGCCCCGCGTCTGGATGGCAGATTGCAGGAGCCACTTTGCACCATCAAACCAGCCCGACTTGGCACTGGTGCCACCTTGGGTCTGGGAACAATCCTGCGTATCGTACATATTCAGGAACCAGCCGAACACTCCCAGCCACAGGCCCCCAAACACAAACAACGGCCCATTTCCCTGGCAAACAAAAGTCAGCTGCCCCGCTTCTGGATGGCAGATTGCAGGAGCCACTTGGTGTAATCAAACCAGCCCGACTTGGCACTGGTGCCACCTTGGGTCTGGGAACCATCCTGCGTATCGTGGATTCTAAGGAGCCAGCCGGCCACTCCCAGCCACAGGCCCCCAAACAAAATCAACGGCGCTGTTCCCTGGAAAACAAAACACGCCTGCCAACTTTTTGATGGAGTTTGCAGGAGCCACTTGGTACTATCAAACCAGCCCGACTTGGCACTGGTGCCACCTTGGGTCTGGGAAACATCCTGCGTATCGTGGATTCTTAGGAGCCAGCCGGCCACTCCTAGCCACAGGCCCCCAAACAAAAACCTAGGCCTATTTCTCTGGCAAACAAAAGTAAGCTGCCCCGCTTCTGGATGGCAGATTGCAGGAGACACTTGGTACTATCAAACCAGCCCAACTTGGCACTGGTGCCACCTTGGATCTGGGAACCATGCTGTGTATCGTGGATATTCAGGGGCCAGCCGGCCACTCTCAGCCATATGTCCCCAAACAGAAACCTCGGCCCGTTTCTCTGGCAAACAAAACTCAACTGCCCCTCTTCTGGATGGCAAATTGCAGGATGAACTTGATACTAAAACCGCAGGCCGACTTGGTAGTGGTGACACCTTGGACCTGGGAACCATCATGCGTATCGAGCATTTTAAGGAGCCAGCCGGCCACTCCCAGCAATATGCCCCCAAAAACAATCCACGGAATTTTTCTCTGGCAAACAAAAATCAGCTGTCCCGCTTCTGGATGGCAGATTGCAGGAGCCACTTTGCACCATCAAACCAGCCCGACTTGGCACTGGTGCCACCTTGCATCTGGGAACCATGCTGCCTAGCGTGGATTTTCAGGAGCCAGCCGGCCACTCTCAGCCATAGGCCCCCAAACAAAACCCACGGCCCGTTTCCCTGGCAAACAAAATTAAGCTGCCCCGCTTCTGGATGGCAGATTGCAGGACGCACTTGGTAGTATCAAACCAGCCCGACTTGGCACTGGTGCCACCTTGGGTCTGGGAACCATCCTGCGTATCGTGGGTTCAAAGGAGCCAGCTGGCCACTCCCAGCCACAGGCCCCCAAATACAAACAACGGCGCTTTTCCCTGGAAAACAAAACTCGCCTGCCAACTTTTTGATGGCAGATTGCAGGAGCCACTTGGTACTATCAAACCAGCCCAACTTGGCACTGGTGCCACCATGGGTCTGGTCACCATCCTGCCTATTGTAGCTTTCCAGGAGCCAGCCGGTCACTCCCAGCCATAGGTCCCCAGTCACAAACCTCGGCCCGTTTCCCTGGCAAACAAAAGTAAGCTGCCCCGCTTCTGGATGGCAGATTGCAGGAGCCACTTGGTACTATCAAACCAGCCCAACTTGGAACTGGTGCCACCTCTGGTCTGGGAACCATGCTGCGTAACACAGATTCTAAGGCGCCAGTCGGCCACTCCCAGCCACAAGCCCCCAAACACAAACAACGGCGCTATTCTCTGGCAAACAAAACTCCACTGCCCCTCTTCTGGATGGCAAATTGCAGGACGCACTTGGTACTATAAAAACAGCCCGACTTGGCACTGGTGCCACCTTGGGTCTGGGAACCATCCTGCGTATCGATCTTTTTAATGAGACAGCCGGCCACTCCCAGCCATATGCCCCCAAACACAACCCACGGCCCTTTTCTCTGGCAAACAAAACTCAACTGCACCGCTTCTGGATGGCAGATTGCAGGAGCCACTTGGTACTATCAAACCAGCCCGACTTGGCACTGGTGCCAACTTGGGTCTGGGAACCATCCAGCCTATCGTGGATTTTAAGGAGCCAGCCGGCTACTCCCAGCCACAGGCCCCCAACAAAAACCACGGCCCTTTTTTCTGGCAAACAAAACTTAGCTGCCTCACTTCTGGATGGCAGATTGCAGGAGCCACTTGGTGTAATCAAACCAGCCCGACTTGGCACTGGTGCCACCTTGGGTCTGGGAACCATCCTGCGTATCGTGGATTCTAAGGAGCCAGCCGGCCACTCCCAGCCACAGGTCCCCAAACAAAATCAACGGCGCTGTTCCCTGGAAAATAAAACACGTCTGCCAACATTTTGATGGAGTTTGCAGGAGCCACTTGGTACTATCAAACCAGCCCGACTTGGCACTGGTGCCACCTTGGGTCTGGGAAACATCCTGCGTATCGTGGATTCTTAGGAGCCAGCCGGCCACTCCTAGCCACAGGCCCCCAGACAAAAACCTAGGCCTATTTCTCTGGCAAACAAAAGTAAGCTGCCCCGCTTCTGGATGGCAGATTGCAGGAGACACTTGGTACTATCAAACCAGCCCAACTTGGCACTGGTGCCACCTTGGATCTGGGAACCATGCTGTGTATCGTGGATATTCAGGGGCCACCCGGCCACTCTCAGCCATATGTCCCCAAACAGAAACCTCGGCCCGTTTCTCTGGCAAACAAAACTCAACTGCCCCTCTTCTGGATGGCAAATTGCAGGATGAACTTGATACTAAAACCGCAGGCCGACTTGGTAGTGGTGACACCTTGGACCTGGGAACCATCATGCGTATCGAGCATTTTAAGGAGCCAGCCGGCCACTCCCAGCAATATGCCCCCAAAAACAATCCACGGAATTTTTCTCTGGCAAACAAAAATCAGCTGCCCCGCTTCTGGATGGCAGATTGCAGGAGCCACTTTGCACCATCAAACCAGCCCGACTTGGCACTGGTGCCACCTTGCATCTGGGAACCATGCTGCCTAGCGTGGATTTTCAGGAGCCAGCCGGCCACTCTCAGCTATAGGCCCCCATACAAAACCCACGGCCCGTTTCCCTGGCAAACAAAATTAAGCTGCCCCGCTTCTGGATGGCAGATTGCAGGACGCACTTGGTAGTATCAAACCAGCCCGACTTGGCACTGGTGCCACCTTGGGTCTGGGAACCATCCTGCGTATCGTGGGTTCAAAGGAGCCAGCCGGCCACTCCCAGCCACAGGCCCCCAAACACAAACCACAGCCTTTTTCTCTGGCAAACAAAATTCAGCTGCCCCGCTTCTGGATGGCAGATTGCAGGAGCCACTTGGGACTATCACACCAGCACAACATGGCACTGTTGCCACCTTGGATCTGGGAACCATCCTTCCTATCGTGGATTTTCAGGGGCCAGCCGGTCACTCTCAGCCATAGGCCCCAAACACAAACCACGGCCCTTTTCTCTGGAAAACAAAACTCAACTGCCCCTCTTCTGGATGGCAGATTGCAGGAGCCACTGGGTACTATGAAACCAGCCCTACTTGGCACTGGTGCCACCTTGGGTCTGGGAACCATGCTGCGTATCATGGATTTTCAGGAGCCAGCCGGCCACTGCCAGCCACAGGCCCCGAAACACAAACAACAGCCTTTTTCTCTGGCAAACAAAATTCAGCTGCCCCGCTTCTGGATGGCAGATTGCAGGAACCACTTGGTACTAACAAACCAGCCTGACTTGGCACTGGTGCCACCTTGGGTCTGGGAACCATCCTGCGTATCGTGGATACTAAGGAGCCAGCTGGCCACTCCCAGCCACAGGCCCCAAAACACACACAACGGTGCTTTTCCCTGGAAAACAAAACTCGCCTTCCAAACATTTGATGGCAGATTGCAGGAGCCACTTGGTTTTATCAAATCAGCCCAACTTGGCACTGGTGCCACCATGGGTCTGGGAACCATCCGGCGTATCGTGGATTCTAAGCAGCCACCCGGCCACTCTGAGCCACAGGCGCCCAAACACAAACAATGGCGCTTTTCCCTGGAAAACAAAAATCGCCTGCCAACATTTTGATGGCAGATTGCAGGAGCCACTTGGTGCTATCAAACCAGCCCAACTTGGCACTGGTGCCACCATGGGTCTGGTCACCATCCTGCCTATCGTAGCTTTTCAGGCGCCAGCCGGTCACTCCCAGCCATAGGCGCCCAGACACAATCCTCGGCCCGTTTCCCTGGAAAACAAAAGTAAGCTGCCCCGATTCTGGATGGCAGATTGCAGGAGCCACTTGGTACTATCAAATCAGCCCAACTTGGCACTGGTGCCACCATGGGTCTGGTAAACATCCTGCCTATCGTAGCATTTCAGGAGCCAGACGGTCACTCCCTGCCATAGGCCCCCAGCCACAAACCTCGGCCCGTTTCCCTGGCAAACAAAAGTAAATTGCCCCGCTTTTGGATGGCAGATTGCAGGATGCATTTGGTACTATCAAACCTGCCCGACTTGGCCCTGGTGCCACCTTGGCTCTGGGAACCATGCTGCCTAACGTAGATTCTACGAGGACAGGCGGCCACTCCCAGCCACAGGCCTCTAAACAAAAACAACGGCGCTTTTCCCTGGAAAACAAAACTCGCCTGCCAAATTTTTGATGGCAGATTGCAGGAGCCACTTGGTACTATCAAACCAGCCCAACTTGGTACTGGTTCCACTTTGGGTCTGGTCACCATCCTGCCTATCGTAGCTTTTCAGGAGCCAGCCGCTCACTCCCAGCCATAGGCCCCCAGACAAATATCTCGGCCTGTTTCCCTGGCAAACAAAAGTAAGCTGCCCCGCTTCTGGATGGCAGATTGCAGGAGCCACATGGTACTATCAAACCAGGCCAACATGGCACTGGTGCCACCTTGGCTCTGGGAACCATCCTGCCTATCGTGGATTTTCAGGGGCCAGCCGGCCACTCTCAGCCATATGCCCCCAAACACATACCACGGCCCTTTGCTCTGGCAAACAAAACTCAACTGCCCCTCTTCTGGATGGCAAATTGCAGGACGCACTTGGTACTACGAAAACAGCCCGACTTGGCACTGATGCCACCTTGGGTCAGGGAACAATCCTGCATATCGATCTTTTTAAGGAGCCAGCCGGCCACGTCCAGCCATATAACCCCAAAAAAAAACCACGGAACTTTTCTCCAGCAAACAAAAATCCGCTGCCCCGCGTCTGAATGGCAGATTTCAGGAGCTATTTAGTATTATCAAACCAGCCCGACTTGGCACTGGTGCCACCATGAGTCTGGTAACCATCCTGCCTATCGTAGCTTTTCAGTAGCCAGCCGGTCACTCCCAGCCATAGGCCCCCAGAAAAATACCTCGGCCCGTTTCCCTGGGAAACAAAAGTAAGCTGTCCCGCTTCTGGATGGCAGATTGCAGGAGCCACTTGGTACTATCAAACCAGCAAAACTTGGCACTGGTGCCACCTTGGCTCTGGGAACCATCCTGCGTATCCTGGGTTCAAAGGAGGCAGCCGGCCACTCCCAGCCACAGGCCTCTAAACAAGAACAACGGCGCTTTTCCCTGGAAAACAAAACTCGCCTGACAACTTTTTGATGGCAGATTGCAGGAGCCACTTGGTACTATCAAACCAGCCCAACTTGGCACTGGTGCCACCATGGGTCTGGTCACCATCCTGCCTATCGTAGCTTTTCAGGAGCCAGCCGCTCACTCCCAGCCATAGGCCCCCAGACAAATATCTCGGCCCGTTTCCCTGGCAAACAAAAGTAAGCAGCCCCGCTTCTGGATGGCAGATTGCAGGAGCCACATGGTACTATCAAACCAGGCAAACATGGCACTGGTGCCACCTTGGTTCTGGGAACCATCCTGCCTATCGTGGATTTTCAGGGGCCAGCCGGCCACTCTCAACCATATGCCCCCAAACATATACCACGGCCCTTTTCTCTGGCAAACAAAACTCAACTGCCCCTCTTCTGGATGGCAAATTGCAGGACGCACTTGGTACTACGAAAACAGCCCGACTTGGCACTGATGCCACCTTGGGTCAGGGAACAATCCTGCGTATCGAGCTTTTTAAGGAGCCAGCCGGCCACGTCCAGCCATATACCCCCAAAAAAAAACCACGGAACTTTTCTCCAGCAAACAATAATCCGCTGCCGCGCGTCTGAATGGCAGATTGCAGGAGCTATTTAGTATTATCAAACCAGCCCGACTTGGCACTGGTGCCACCATGAGTCTGGTAACCATCCTGCCTATCGTAGCTTTTCAGTAGCCAGCCAGTCACTCCCAGCCATAGGCCCCCAGACAAATACCTCGGCCCGTTTCCCTGGGAAACAAAAGTAAGCTGTCCCGCTTCTGGATGGCAGTTTGCAGGAGCCACTTGGTACTATCAAACCAGCCCAACTTGGCACTGACGCCACCTTGGCTCTGGGAACCATCCTGCGTATCCTGGGTTCAAAGGAGGCAGCCGGCCACTCCCAGCCACAGGCCTCCAAACACAAACAACGGCGCTTTTCCCTGGAAAACAAAACTGGCCTGCCAACTTTTTGATGGCAGATTGCAGGAGCCACTTGGTACTATCAAACCAGCCCAACTTGGCGCTGGTGCCACCATGGGTCTGGTCACCATCCTGCCTATCGTAGCTTTTCAGGCGCCAGCTGGTCACTCCCAGCCATAGGCCCCCAGTCACAAACCTCGGCCCGTTTCCCTGGCAAACAAAAGTAAGCTACCCCGCTTCTGGATGGCAGATTGCAGGAGCCACTTTGTACCATCAAACCAGCCCGACTTGGCACTGGTGCCACCTCTGGTCTGGGAACCATCCTGCGTATCGTGGATTCTAAGGAGCCAGCTGGCCACTCCCAGCCACAGGCCCCCAAACACAAACAACGGCGCTTTTCCCTGGAAAACAAAACTCACCTGCCAACTTTTTGATGGCAGATTGCAGGAGCCACTTGGTACTATCAAACCAGCCCAACTTGGCACTGGTGCCACCATGGGTCTGGTCACCATCCTGCCTATCGTAGCTTTTCAGGAGCCAGCCGGTCACTCCCAGCCATAGGCCCCCAGACACAAAGCTCTGCCCGTTTCCCTGGCAAACAAAAGTAAGCTGCCCCGCTTCTGGATGGCAGATTGCAGGAGCCACTTGGTACTATCAAACCAGCCCAACTTGGCACTGGTGCCACCATGGGTCTGGTCACCATCCTGCCTATCGTAGCTTTTCAGGAGCCAGCCGGTCACTCCCAGCCATAGGCCCCCAGACACAAAGCTCTGCCCGTTTCCCTGGCAAACAAAAGTAAGCTGCCCCGCTTCTGGATGGCAGATTGCAGGAGTCACTTTGCACCATCAAACCAGCCCGACTTGGCACTGGTGCCACCTCTGGTCTGGGACCCATCCTGCGTATCGTGGATTCTAAGGAGACAGCTGGCCACTCCCAGCCACAGGCCCCCAAACAAAAACAACGGCGCTTTTCCCTGGAAAACAAAACTCGCTTGCAAACTTTTTGATGGCAGATTGCAGGAGCCACTTGGTACTATCAAACCACCCCAACCTGGCAACAAGTGGTTCCTGCAATCTGACATCCAGAAGCGGGGCAGCTTACTTTTGTTTGCCAGGGAAACGGACCGTTGTTTGTGTTTGGAGGCGTATGGCTGGGAGTGGCCGACTGGCTCCTTAAAATCCACGATACGCAGCATGGTTCCCAGACCAGAGGTGGCACCAGTGCCAAGTCGGGCTGGTTTGATAGTACCAAGTGGCTCCTGCAATCTGCCATCCAGAAGCGGGGCAGCTTACTTTTGTTTGCCAGGGAAACGGGCCGAGGTTTGTGACTGGGGACATATGGCTGGGAGTGACCGGCTGGCTCCTGAAAAGTTACGATAGGCAGGATGGTGACCAGACCCATGGTGGCACCAGTGCCAAGTTGGGCTGGTTTGATAGTACCAAGTGGCTCCTGTAATCTGCCATCAAAGAGTTGGTAGGCGAGTTTTGTTTTCCAGGGAAAAGCGCCGTTGTTTGTGTTAAGGGGCCTGTGGTAGGGAGTGGCCGGCTGGCTAATTAGAATCCATGATACGCAGGATGGTTCCCAGACCAGAGGTGGGACCAGTGCCAAGACGGGCCAGTTTGATGGTGCAAAGTGGCTCCTGCAATCTGCCATCCAGAAGCGGGGTAGCTTACTTTTGTTTGCCAGGGAAACGGGCCGAGCTTTTTGTCTGGGGGCGTATGGCTGGGAGTGACCGGCTGGCTCCTGAAAAGCTACGATAGGCAGGATGGTGACCAGACCCATGGTGGCACCAGTGCCAAGTTGGGCTGATTTGATAAAACCAAGTGGCTCCTGCAATCTGCCATCAAAAAGTTGGCAGGAGAGTTTTGTTTTCCAGGGAAAAGCGCCGTTGTTTGTGTTTGGGGGCCTGTGGCTGGGAGTGGCCGGCTGGCTCCTTAGAATCCACGATACGCAGGATGGTTCCCAGACCCAAGGTGGCACCAGTGCCAAGTTGTCTGGTTTGATAGTACCAAGTCGTTCCTGCAATCTGCCATGCAGAAGCGGGGCAGCTTACTTTTGTTTGCCAGGGAAACGGGCCGAGCTTTGTGTCTGGGGGCCTATGGCTGCGAGTGACCGGCTGGCTCCTGAAAAACTACGATAGGCAGGATGGTGACCAGACCCATGGTGGCACCAGTGCCAAGTTGGGCTGGATTGATAGTACCAAGTGGCTCCTGCAATCTGCCATCAAAAATTTGGCAGGCGAGTTTTGATTTCCAGGGAAAAGCGCCGTTGTTTGTGTTTGGGGGCCTGTGGCTGGGAGTGGCCGGCTTGCTAATTGGAATCCACGATACGCAGGATGGTTCCCAGACCTGACGTGGCACCAGTGCCAAGTCGGGCTAGTTTGATGCTGCAAAGTGGCTCCTGCAATCTGCCATGCAGAAGCGGGGTAGCTTACTTTTGTTTGCCAGGGAAAATGGCCGAGGTTTTTGTCTGGGGCCTATGGCTGGGAGTGACCGGCTGGCTCCTGAAAAGCTACGATAGGCAGGATGGTGACCAGACCCATGGTGGCACCAGTGCCAAGTTGGGCTGATTTGATAGTAGCAAGTGGCTCCTGCAATCTGCCATCAAAAAGTTGGCAGGCGAGTTTTGTTTTCCAGGGAAAAGCGCCGTTGTTTGTGTTTGGGGGCCTGTAGCTGGGAGTGACCGGCTGGCTCCTTAGAATCCACGATACGCAGGATGGTTCCCAGACCAGAGGTGGCACCAGTGCCAAGTCGGGCTGGTTTGATAGTACCAAGTGGCTCCTGCAATCTGCAATCCAGAAGCGGGGTAGCTTACTTTTGTATGCCAGGGAAAGGGGCCGAGGTTTTTGTCTGGGGGCCTATAGCTGGGAGTGACCGGCTGGCTCCTGAAAAGCTACGATAGGCAGGATGGTGACCAGACCCATGGTGGCACCACTGCCAAGTTGGGCTGATTTGATAGTACCAAGTGGCTCCTGCAATCTGCCATCAAAATGTTGGCAGGTGAGTTTTGTTTTCCAGGGAAAAGCGCCGTTGATTTTGTTTGGGGGCCTGTGGCTGGGAGTGACCGGCTGGCTCCTTAGAATCCACGATACGCAGGATGGTTCCCAGACCCAAGGTGGCACCAGTGCCAAGTTGGGCTGGTTTGATAGTACCAAGTGGCTCCTGCAATCTGCCATCAAAAAGTTGGCAGGCGATTTTTGTTTTCCAGGGAAAAGCGCCGTTGTTTGGGTTTGGGGGCCTGTGGGTGGGAGTGGCCGGCTGGCTCCTTAGAATCCACGATACGCAGGATGGTTCCCAGACCAGAGGTGGCACCAGTGCCAAGTCGGGCTGGTTTGATAGTACCAAGTGCTTCCTGCAATCTGCCATGCAGAAGCGGGGCAGCTTACTTTTGTTTGCCAGGGAAACGGGCCGTTGTTTGTGTTGGGGGGCCTGTGGCTGGGAGTTGCCGACTGGCTCCTTAGAATCCACGATACGCGGGATGGTTCCCAGACCAGAGGTGGCACCAGTGCCTAGTCGGGCTGGTTTGATAGTACCAAGTGGCTCCTGCAATCTGCCATCCAGAAGCGGGGCAGCTTACTTTTGTTTTCCAGGGAAAAGCGCCGTTGTTTGTGTTTGGGGGCCTGTGGGTGGGAGTGGCCGGCTGGCTCCTGAAAAGTTACGATAGGCAGGATGGTGACCAGACCCATGGTGGCACCAGTGCCAAGTCGGGCTGGTTTGATAGTACCAAGTGGCTCCTGCAATCTGCCATCAAAAAGTTGGCAGGCGTGTTTTGTTTTCCAGGGAATAGCGCCGTTGTTTGTGTTTGGGGGCCTGTGGCTGGGAGTGGCCGGCTGGCTCCTTAGAATCCACGATACGCAGCATGGTATCCAGACCCAAGGTGGCACCAGTGCCAAGTTGGGCTGGTTTGATAATACCAAGTGGTTCCTGCAAACTCCATCAAAAAGTTGGCAGGCGTGTTTTGTTTTCCAGGGAACAGCGCCGTTGATTTTGTTTGGGGGCCTGTGGCTGGGAGTGGCCGGCTGGCTCCTTAGAATCCACGATACGCAGGATGGTTCCCAGACCCAAGGTGGCACCAGTGCCAAGTCGGGCTGGTTTGATTACACCAAGTGGCTCCTGCAATCTGCCATCCAGAAGTGAGGCAGCTAAGTTTTGTTTGCGAGAAAAAAGGGCCGTGGTTTTTGTTGGGGGCCTGTGGCTGGGAGTAGCCGGCTGGCTCCTTAAAATCCACGATAGGCAGGATGGTTCCCAGACCCAAGGTGGCACCAGTGCCAAGTCGGGCTGGTTTGATAGTACCAAGTGGCTCCTGCAAGCTGCCATCCAGAAGCGGGGAAGCTGAGTTTTGTTTGCCAGAGAAAAAGGCTGTGGTTTTTGTTTGGGGGCCTGTGGCTGGCAGTGGCCGTCTGGCTCCTGAAAATCCACGATACGCAGCATGGTTCCCAGACCCAAGGTGGCACCAGTACAAAGTGGGGCTCGTTTGACAGTGTCAAGTGCCTCCTGCAATCTCCCATCCAGAAGCGGGGCAGCTGAGTTTTTTTTGCCAGGGAAACGGACCTTTGTTTTTGATTGGGGTCTGTGGCCGAGAGTGGTCGGCTGTCTCCTGACAATCCACAATACGCAGGATGGTTCCCAGACCAAAGGTGGCACCAGTGCCAAGTCGGGCTGGTTTGATAGTACCAAGTGCCTCCTGCAATCTGCCATCCAGAAGCGGGGCAGCTGAGTTTTGTTTGCCAGAGAAAAGGGCCGTGGGTTGTGTTTGGGGGCATATGGCTGGGAGTGGCCACCTGGCTCCTTAAAATGCACGATACGCCGCATGGTAACCAGACGCAAGGTGGCACCAGTGCCCAGTCGGGCTGTTTTTGTAGTACCCAGTGGCTCCTGCAATTTGCCATCCAGAAGCGGGGCAGCTAAATTTTGTTTGCTAGAGAAAAGGGCTGTGGTTTGTGTTTGGGGGCCTATGGCCGAGAGTGGTAGGCTGGCCCCTGAAAATCAACGATAGGCAGGATGGTTCCCAGATCCAAGGTGGCACCAGTGCCAAGTAAGGCTGGTTGTATGGTTCAAAGTGACTCCTGCAATCTGCCATCCAGAAGCGGGACAGCTGAGTTTTTTTTGCCAGAGAAAAGGTCCGTGGTTTCTTTTTGGGGCATACGGCTGGGAATTGCCGGCTGGCTCCTTAAAATGCTCGATACGCAGGATGGTTCCCAGAGCCAAGGTGGCACCACTGCCAAGTCGGGCTCTTTTTGTAGTACCAAGTGCGTCCTGCAATTTGCCATCCAGAAGAGGGGCAGTTGAGTTTTGTTTGCCAGAGAAAAGGGCCGAGGTTTGTGTTTGGGAGCATATGGCTGGGAATGACCGGCTGGCCCCTGAAAATCCACGATACGCCGGATGGTTCCCAGATCCAAGGTGGTACCATTACCAAGTCGGGCTGGTTTGATAGTCCCAAGTGGCTCCTGCAATCTGCCATCCAGAAGCGGGGCAGCTGAGTTTTGTTTGCCAGGGAAATGGGCCGTTGTTTGTGTTTGGGGGCCTGTGGCTGGGAGTGTTCGGCTGGTTCCTGAATATGTACGATACGCAGGATTGTTCCCAGATCCAAGGTGGCAGCAGTGCCATGTTGTGCTGGTGTGATAGTCCCAAGTGGCTCCTGCAATCTGCCATCCAGAAGTGGGGCAGCTGAGTTTTGTTTGCCAGAGAAAAGGTCCGTGGTTTGTGTTTGGGGGCATATGGCTGAGAGTGGCCGGCTGGCCCCTGAAAATCCACGATACACAGGATGGTTCCCAGATCCAAGGTGGCACCTGTGCCAAGTCGGGCTGATTTGATAGTACTAAGTAGCTCCTGCAATCTGCCATCCAGAAGCGGGGCAGCTTACTTTTGTTTGCCAGGGAAACGGGCCGAGGTTTCTGTTTGGGGGCCTATGGCTGGGAGTGACCGGCTGGCTCCTGAAAAGCTACAATAGGCAGGATGGTTCCCAGAGCCAAGGTGGCACCAGTGCCAAGTTGGGCTGGTTTGATAGTACCAAGTGGCTCCTGCAATCTGCCATCCAGAAGCAGGGCAGCTGAGTTTTGTTTGCCAGAGAAAAGGGCTTGGTTTGTGTTTGGGGGCATATGGCTGGGTATGGCCAGCTGGCTCCTTAAAATGCACGATATGCAACATGGCTCCCAGACCCATAGTGGCACCAGTGCCAAGTCGGGCTGGTTTGATAGTACCAAGTGGCTCCTGCAATCTTCCATGATCACGTGGAGAAATACTTTCTGGTTTCAGCCATATGCTCTTTCTTCTCTCCCTCAACTTCTCTATCACCTCTCATCTGGTTCACATGCGCTGTCTTCAAGGTCCGCAGGCTACTTTTCACAGAATCTTCTGGCCTGATGAAGTAAGAATGATGAATAGAACAGAGCTGGGATCTATTTTCCAGTTTGGATAAAATGCATTCTGCACACAAATCCAAGGAGAACGTGCTGCCCCAATGCCCAGAAAATCTTTCACTCCTGCTAGTGTTCTACGTCAACCGCAACTTAGTCTGAAAGAAAAGCTTTTTCTCTGAGAGCATCTGAGAGGTTTGCATGAAGCCCTGATATCTGACATATGCAATTTTGAATAGGAGAGGAAAAAGAAAATGGCAAGGAGTTTTTAATTTTAGTGGTTTCAATTTTAATTTCCGTGCACTTTTTCAAAACTTGTCAGCTCAAATGCCCATCAACATCTTTTAGTCATCTGTAAGTCAGTATTCATATAAAATGTGCTTCAAATCCAAAGAATTTCAAATTTGCACTCCAAGCTTCTATGCCTAGATTTATGATTTCCTACACATATTAGATGAAAGGAAGGCCTTTTTTACTGTGGGAGTGCTGGAACACTGGAACAGGTTGCCCAGAGAAGTTGTGGGTGTCCCATCCCTGAAAGTATTCAAGGTCACCTTGGACGGGGCTTGGAGCAGCAACAAAGGAGAAGCTTGATGGTAGAGAAACAAAGTTGGACTATAGAAGAAACTCGGATTGAAGTATAGGATCAAGTTTTCTCTCAGCTCTTGGGGTAAATTCAAAGTTGTACAAAATGACATTTATCTGTGCTATTCACTACTGTAACAGAAAGTTTCATGAAAACTGTACAGAAGATAGTAAATTTTAAAAGAGATAAGAATTACAGCATAAAATCCATGGGATAGGTTACAACATGAGACACTCTCTAAGAGAAAATCTCTGTGTTTCAGCACTTCATCGGGGTAAGATTTCATGAAGTGCCAAAGAAGGCGGCAAAATATCATTCGGGACATTATTTACTGGAATTCAGCCTGGCCATTAGTAGGAACTGCCTTTGAACATATCATGTAGATATACCACACACGCTTTCCCTTCACTGAAAAATTACTGTTTACAACAAATAAGCAATTGACGATCAAAATTGATTGAAAGCATCTTAAACATGTCAAGTATTTCATTGTAGATGATCTGTGATCCAAATGCTTCTTCCACCTTCGAGAGGGACAGAAGAATTCTTCCATATCATGATGGTTTAAAATTGTATCAACCAATGTTTTCTGCTGAAAAGATATCATCTATTTTTTTCTATTTTTGGAAGAAAATATTCCTAGACATACAACAGGTGAGAACTAAGTAATTTTAAAGAAACAAATGAAATGAAAATATTCTGTAAATAGAATGAAATGAAAAGCTGTGTTTTAAATAGGAGCTAAATATTAAACAGAATTTTTGTACCAGGCATTTGAATTACTGCACCAGCTCTTTTGCCCATCAAGAGAGGCATTTAGCATTTCAGTCTTTTCCAAGGTGTTCATGATCTGCTATGCTGATCTCTGTGTGTGCCTAGGTGTGTGTGGAGGGGGGGGCATATGAAGGGGAGTGTGTATGTTTGCTTTACAATTGTTGTGGCAGATTCATGCCTCAGCTCCACATTTTGTTTTAAAAAGGTCACACCGAGTGGATATGAAGTTTACTATCAACAAGAGATCGATTCCCAAATCATCCATTTGACTCTCCCTTATAAATCATGTGCTTTGTTGCATATTTTATCAAATATACTTTCAAGCCAGATGGAGGAAGGAGGATGTGGGAATCCCTCCACCATCTTGCAACTTTTATGTAAGTAGGTTTTCAAGAAAATCATCATTTCTCTTTTAAATATGTCTGGAACAGGCATGATGGTAGTGTCAACCTGTTGGAGTTTTTGTTGCTGGAAGAAGTTGTACAAAAGGATTGGTTTTTACATTGACCAGTTACTGAATCAAGCGCAGGAATACATTGGAAATTTAGCTGGGGGTTCCTTTTCCCAGCAGACTACTTCTAGAACGAGCTTGTACACTGAAGCTGACTCTTTTGCTCTCTTTTTGTTTCTTTCCTATTTTCTTGGCTTCTTTGCCACTATCTAGACAATTTTGGAACTTTGTTCCCAACTAAAATGGTTTCAATAGTCTGATTGTGATCATACATTTTTACAAGGAATTTTTAAAATCTTTCCTCGAGTCCAGAAAGTCAAGGACTTAGATCTTTTTCTTCCCTTATCAATATTGCCATGAAATTGATAAATAAAGACCAACTCTTTATTTTTGTTTTTAACCCACGTAGATAATTCCCATCCATTAATCCATTTTGTGGACCAATAGCTGCCATTCTGATGGAAGCTGTCACTTCTTAACAATAGGCATTCTGTGACTATGTTGACTGCACTTTGGGTGAAGATCCTAACTGGTCTTAGATATACATAGGGAGAAATTTGCTCAGCCAGTGTCAGTCTTAAGCATGCGTATCAGAAGATCTTTCTAGAGCTGGGAATTTTCCCATGAAAGGGATTCAGTTAGGGAAGAGACACTTGTGCCAGAGTTTTACATTCTTCTTGAACACTGCTTAAGGAACTTAGATGCCATGTCCATTTGGATCTCTGTCTGCACAGAACTTTGTCATGCCAGCGCTTTGAAATGCATCTTGAAGAGAATTCACTAGCACAGAATGAAAGAGAGTGGAAGGGGTTGGTGGGGCTAACCAGGCCCAACCCCCCTGCCTAAACCAGGATACCTAGAGCCTCTTGCCCAGGATTCTATCTGGGTGTACTTTTAATGTCTTCAAAGATCCAGGCTCCACAATCTTTCTGGGCAGTCTGTGCCGTGGTTCAGTCACCCTGACAGTAAAGAAACATTTACTGATGTTCAAAGGCAATCTCCTGTATTTCAGTGTGTGCCCACTGCCTCTTGTCTTTTCCCTCAGCATCACTGAAAAGACACTGATTCCCTCCCCTTTGCACTATTGCTTCCATATGTATGTGTGATGCCATGTAGAGGTATGTCAAAAACCTCCCTGAAGCCCAGGCAGATAATATTCCCTTCATCTACCAGTCAAGTTGATTCATCAGAGGAGTTTAAAGTGATGTTCAGCATGAAATTCCCCTGAAAAATCATGCTAACTACATTATTTGGTCATCTGTCATGTGCCTGGCAAGGATTTCCAGGAAGAGCTGCTTCATCAACTTCCTGGGGATAAAAAAGAGGCTGGCTGGTTTGTACTATGGCGAGTCCTCTTAATTGCCTTTTTTGAAGATGGGTGTCATTTGCTAACATCCACTCTTTAGCCTCTCTTGTCGTCTACATCTTAGCAAAACGCTTTTCCACTATGTCTGGCTAGGAAAAACTGTGCCAGCACAGAAAACATCTCCCATCGTGTTCTAGAAGTTGCACGGATGTCTGCCAAGTGTTTGGCAGGAAGAAAAGAAAAGTTGTCCAAAACAGCTTCCAATCGAATGTTCCTGTGATTGGAAAAGTCAGGAGAGTGCAAAGGTACTGTTTTCTATCAGTTGGCAAGGTGCGCACACAATCCCAGTGTTGTACGGCTTGCTTCTTCACCTTCCCGAAGCTGCCGCTCTCGCCGGCTGCCGGAGCCCAAGAAGCGGCTTCTTCGCGCAAAGACGATTGTGCCGCTCACAGTGCTCTCCTTAGCGCGGCTTCTGCCGAAAGACGCCCGGCAGCGGCTCTTACCTCCGGAGACCATCCTACCTTCGTCTTTAGCTCCTCTTCTCATCTACACCTCGGCAAAAAGCTTTTCCACTATGTCTGGCTAGGAAAAACTGTGCCAGCACAGAAAACATCTCCCATCGTGTTCTAGAAGTTGCACGGATGTCTGCCAAGTGTTTGGCAGGAAGAAAAGAAAAGTTGTCCAAAACAGCTTCCAATCGAATGTTCCTGTGATTGGAAAAGTCAGGAGAGTGCAAAGGTACTGTTTTCTATCAGTTGGCAAGGTGCGCACACAATCCCAGTGTTGTACAGCTTGCTTCTTCACCTTCCCGAAGCTGCCGCTCTCGCCGGCTGCCGGAGCCCAAGAAGCGGCTTCTTCGCGCAAAGACGATTGTGCCGCTCACAGGGCTCTCCTTAGCGCGGCTTCTGCCGAAAGACGCCCGGCAGCGGCTCTTACCTCCGGAGAGCATCCTACCTTCGTCTTTAGCTCCTCTTCTCATCTACACCTCGGCAAAACGCTTTTCCACTATGTCTGGCTAGGAAAAACTGTGCCAGCACAGAAAACATCTCCCATCGTGTTCTAGAAGTTGCACGGATGTCTGCCAAGTGTTTGGCAGGAAGAAAAGAAAAGTTGTCCAAAACAGCTTCCAATCGAATGTTCCTGTGATTGGAAAAGTCAGGAGAGTGCAAAGGTACTGTTTTCTATCAGTTGGCAAGGTGCGCACACAATCCCAGTGTTGTACAGCTTGCTTCTTCACCTTCCCGAAGCTGCCGCTCTCGCCGGCTGCCGGAGCCCAAGAAGCGGCTTCTTCGCGCAAAGACGATTGTGCCGCTCACAGGGCTCTCCTTAGCGCGGCTTCTGCCGAAAGACGCCCGGCAGCGGCTCTTACCTCCGGAGAGCATCCTACCTTCGTCTTTCGCGTCTTTTGTAGTCTACATCTTAGCAAAACGCTTTTCCACTATGTCTGGCTAGGAAAAACTGTGCCAGCACAGAAAACATCTCCCATCGTGTTCTAGAAGTTGCACGGATGTCTGCCAAGTGTTTGGCAGGAAGAAAAGAAAAGTTGTCCAAAACAGCTTCCAATCGAATGTTCCTGTGATTGGAAAAGTCAGGAGAGTGCAAAGGTACTGTTTTCTATCAGTTGGCAAGGTGCGCACACAATCCCAGTGTTGTACAGCTTGCTTCTTCACCTTCCCGAAGCTGCCGCTCTCGCCGGCTGCCGGAGCCCAAGAAGCGGCTTCTTCGCGCAAAGACGATTGTGCCGCTCACAGTGCTCTCCTTAGCGCGGCTTCTGCCGAAAGACGCCCGGCAGCGGCTCTTACCTCCGGAGAGCATCCTACCTTCGTCTTTCGCGTCTTTTGTAGTCTACACCTCGGCAAAACGCTTTTCCACTATGTCTGGCTAGGAAAAACTGTGCCAGCACAGAAAACATCTCCCATCGTGTTCTAGAAGTTGCACGGATGTCTGCCAAGTGTTTGGCAGGAAGAAAAGAAAAGTTGTCCAAAACAGCTTCCAATCGACTGTTCCTGCGATTGGAAAAGTCAGGAGAGTGCAAAGGTACTGTTTTCTATCAGTTGGCAAGGTGCGCACACAATCCCAGTGTTGTACAGCTTGCTTCTTCACCTTCCCGAAGCTGCCGCTCTCGCCGGCTGCCGGAGCCCAAGAAGCGGCTTCTTCGCGCAAAGACGATTGTGCCGCTCACAGTGCTCTCCTTAGCGCGGCTTCTGCCGAAAGACGCCCGGCAGCGGCTCTTACCTCCGGAGAGCATCCTACCTTCGTCTTTCGCGTCTTTTGTAGTCTACATCTTAGCAAAACGCTTTTCCACTATGTCTGGCTAGGAAAAACTGTGCCAGCACAGAAAACATCTCCCATCGTGTTCTAGAAGTTGCACGGATGTCTGCCAAGTGTTTGGCAGGAAGAAAAGAAAAGTTGTCCAAAACAGCTTCCAATCGAATGTTCCTGTGATTGGAAAAGTCAGGAGAGTGCAAAGGTACTGTTTTCTATCAGTTGGCAAGGTGCGCACACAATCCCAGTGTTGTACAGCTTGCTTCTTCACCTTCCCGAAGCTGCCGCTCTCGCCGGCTGCCGGAGCCCAAGAAGCGGCTTCTTCGCGCAAAGACGATTGTGCCGCTCACAGTGCTCTCCTTAGCGCGGCTTCTGCCGAAAGACGCCCGGCAGCGGCTCTTACCTCCGGAGAGCATCCTACCTTCGTCTTTCGCGTCTTTTGTAGTCTACACCTCGGCAAAACGCTTTTCCACTATGTCTGGCTAGGAAAAACTGTGCCAGCACAGAAAACATCTCCCATCGTGTTCTAGAAGTTGCACGGATGTCTGCCAAGTGTTTGGCAGGAAGAAAAGAAAAGTTGTCCAAAACAGCTTCCAATCGAATGTTCCTGTGATTGGAAAAGTCAGGAGAGTGCAAAGGTACTGTTTTCTATCAGTTGGCAAGGTGCGCACACAATCCCAGTGTTGTACAGCTTGCTTCTTCACCTTCCCGAAGCTGCCGCTCTCGCCGGCTGCCGGAGCCCAAGAAGCGGCTTCTTCGCGCAAAGACGATTGTGCCGCTCACAGTGCTCTCCTTAGCGCGGCTTCTGCCGAAAGACGCCCGGCAGCGGCTCTTACCTCCGGAGAGCATCCTACCTTCGTCTTTAGCTCCTCTTCTCATCTACACCTCGGCAAAACGCTTTTCCACTATGTCTGGCTAGGAAAAACTGTGCCAGCACAGAAAACATCTCCCATCGTGTTCTAGAAGTTGCACGGATGTCTGCCAAGTGTTTGGCAGGAAGAAAAGAAAAGTTGTCCAAAACAGCTTCCAATCGAATGTTCCTGTGATTGGAAAAGTCAGGAGAGTGCAAAGGTACTGTTTTCTATCAGTTGGCAAGGTGCGCACACAATCCCAGTGTTGTACAGCTTGCTTCTTCACCTTCCCGAAGCTGCCGCTCTCGCCGGCTGCCGGAGCCCAAGAAGCGGCTTCTTCGCGCAAAGACGATTGTGCCGCTCACAGTGCTCTCCTTAGCGCGGCTTCTGCCGAAAGACGCCCGGCAGCGGCTCTTACCTCCGGAGAGCATCCTACCTTCGTCTTTCGCGTCTTTTGTAGTCTACATCTTAGCAAAACGCTTTTCCACTATGTCTGGCTAGGAAAAACTGTGCCAGCACAGAAAACATCTCCCATCGTGATCTAGAAGTTGCACGGATGTCTGCCAAGTGTTTGGCAGGAAGAAAAGTTGTCCAAAACAGTTTCCAATCGAATGTTCATGTGATTGGAAAAGTCAGGAGAGTGCAAAGGTACTGTTTTCTATCAGTTGGCAAGGTGCGCACACAATCCCAGTGTTGTACGGCTTGCTTCTTCACCTTCCCGAAGCTGCCGCTCTCGCCGGCTGCCGGAGCCCAAGAAGCGGCTTCTTCGCGCAAAGACGATTGTGCCGCTCACAGTGCTCTCCTTAGCGCGGCTTCTGCCGAAAGACGCCCGGCAGCGGCTCTTACCTCCGGAGAGCATCCTACCTTCGTCTTTAGCTCCTCTTCTCATCTACACCTCGGCAAAAAGCTTTTCCACTATGTCTGGCTAGGAAAAACTGTGCCAGCACAGAAAACATCTCCCATCGTGTTCTAGAAGTTGCACGGATGTCTGCCAAGTGTTTGGCAGGAAGAAAAGAAAAGTTGTCCAAAACAGCTTCCAATCGAATGTTCCTGTGATTGGAAAAGTCAGGAGAGTGCAAAGGTACTGTTTTCTATCAGTTGGCAAGGTGCGCACACAATCCCAGTGTTGTACAGCTTGCTTCTTCACCTTCCCGAAGCTGCCGCTCTCGCCGGCTGCCGGAGCCCAAGAAGCGGCTTCTTCGCGCAAAGACGATTGTGCCGCTCACAGGGCTCTCCTTAGCGCGGCTTCTGCCGAAAGACGCCCGGCAGCGGCTCTTACCTCCGGAGAGCATCCTACCTTCGTCTTTAGCTCCTCTTCTCATCTACACCTCGGCAAAACGCTTTTCCACTATGTCTGGCTAGGAAAAACTGTGCCAGCACAGAAAACATCTCCCATCGTGTTCTAGAAGTTGCACGGATGTCTGCCAAGTGTTTGGCAGGAAGAAAAGAAAAGTTGTCCAAAACAGCTTCCAATCGAATGTTCCTGTGATTGGAAAAGTCAGGAGAGTGCAAAGGTACTGTTTTCTATCAGTTGGCAAGGTGTGCACACAATCCCAGTGTTGTACAGCTTGCTTCTTCACCTTCCCGAAGCTGCCGCTCTCGCCGGCTGCCGGAGCCCAAGAAGCGGCTTCTTCGCGCAAAGACGATTGTGCCGCTCACAGGGCTCTCCTTAGCGCGGCTTCTGCCGAAAGACGCCCGGCAGCGGCTCTTACCTCCGGAGAGCATCCTACCTTCGTCTTTCGCGTCTTTTGTAGTCTACATCTTAGCAAAACGCTTTTCCACTATGTCTGGCTAGGAAAAACTGTGCCAGCACAGAAAACATCTCCCATCGTGTTCTAGAAGTTGCACGGATGTCTGCCAAGTGTTTGGCAGGAAGAAAAGAAAAGTTGTCCAAAACAGCTTCCAATCGACTGTTCCTGCGATTCGAAAAGTCAGGAGAGTGCAAAGGTACTGTTTTCTATCAGTTGGCAAGGTGCGCACACAATCCCAGTGTTGTACAGCTTGCTTCTTCACCTTCCCGAAGCTGCCGCTCTCGCCGGCTGCCGGAGCCCAAGAAGCGGCTTCTTCGCGCAAAGACGATTGTGCCGCTCACAGTGCTCTCCTTAGCGCGGCTTCTGCCGAAAGACGCCCGGCAGCGGCTCTTACCTCCGGAGAGCATCCTACCTTCGTCTTTCGCGTCTTTTGTAGTCTACATCTTAGCAAAACGCTTTTCCACTATGTCTGGCTAGGAAAAACTGTGCCAGCACAGAAAACATCTCCCATCGTGTTCTAGAAGTTGCACGGATGTCTGCCAAGTGTTTGGCAGGAAGAAAAGAAAAGTTGTCCAAAACAGCTTCCAATCGAATGTTCCTGTGATTGGAAAAGTCAGGAGAGTGCAAAGGTACTGTTTTCTATCAGTTGGCAAGGTGCGCACACAATCCCAGTGTTGTACAGCTTGCTTCTTCACCTTCCCGAAGCTGCCGCTCTCGCCGGCTGCCGGAGCCCAAGAAGCGGCTTCTTCGCGCAAAGACGATTGTGCCGCTCACAGTGCTCTCCTTAGCGCGGCTTCTGCCGAAAGACGCCCGGCAGCGGCTCTTACCTCCGGAGAGCATCCTACCTTCGTCTTTCGCGTCTTTTGTAGTCTACACCTCGGCAAAACGCTTTTCCACTATGTCTGGCTAGGAAAAACTGTGCCAGCACAGAAAACATCTCCCATCGTGTTCTAGAAGTTGCACGGATGTCTGCCAAGTGTTTGGCAGGAAGAAAAGAAAAGTTGTCCAAAACAGCTTCCAATCGAATGTTCCTGTGATTGGAAAAGTCAGGAGAGTGCAAAGGTACTGTTTTCTATCAGTTGGCAAGGTGCGCACACAATCCCAGTGTTGTACAGCTTGCTTCTTCACCTTCCCGAAGCTGCCGCTCTCGCCGGCTGCCGGAGCCCAAGAAGCGGCTTCTTCGCGCAAAGACGATTGTGCCGCTCACAGGGCTCTCCTTAGCGCGGCTTCTGCCGAAAGACGCCCGGCAGCGGCTCTTACCTCCGGAGAGCATCCTACCTTCGTCTTTAGCTCCTCTTCTCATCTACACCTCGGCAAAACGCTTTTCCACTATGTCTGGCTAGGAAAAACTGTGCCAGCACAGAAAACATCTCCCATCGTGTTCTAGAAGTTGCACGGATGTCTGCCAAGTGTTTGGCAGGAAGAAAAGAAAAGTTGTCCAAAACAGCTTCCAATCGAATGTTCCTGTGATTGGAAAAGTCAGGAGAGTGCAAAGGTACTGTTTTCTATCAGTTGGCAAGGTGCGCACACAATCCCAGTGTTGTACAGCTTGCTTCTTCACCTTCCCGAAGCTGCCGCTCTCGCCGGCTGCCGGAGCCCAAGAAGCGGCTTCTTCGCGCAAAGACGATTGTGCCGCTCACAGTGCTCTCCTTAGCGCGGCTTCTGCCGAAAGACGCCCGGCAGCGGCTCTTACCTCCGGAGAGCATCCTACCTTCGTCTTTCGCGTCTTTTGTAGTCTACATCTTAGCAAAACGCTTTTCCACTATGTCTGGCTAGGAAAAACTGTGCCAGCACAGAAAACATCTCCCATCGTGTTCTAGAAGTTGCACGGATGTCTGCCAAGTGTTTGGCAGGAAGAAAAGTTGTCCAAAACAGTTTCCAATCGAATGTTCATGTGATTGGAAAAGTCAGGAGAGTGCAAAGGTACTGTTTTCTATCAGTTGGCAAGGTGCGCACACAATCCCAGTGTTGTACGGCTTGCTTCTTCACCTTCCCGAAGCTGCCGCTCTCGCCGGCTGCCGGAGCCCAAGAAGCGGCTTCTTCGCGCAAAGACGATTGTGCCGCTCACAGTGCTCTCCTTAGCGCGGCTTCTGCCGAAAGACGCCCGGCAGCGGCTCTTACCTCCGGAGAGCATCCTACCTTCGTCTTTAGCTCCTCTTCTCATCTACACCTCGGCAAAAAGCTTTTCCACTATGTCTGGCTAGGAAAAACTGTGCCAGCACAGAAAACATCTCCCATCGTGTTCTAGAAGTTGCACGGATGTCTGCCAAGTGTTTGGCAGGAAGAAAAGAAAAGTTGTCCAAAACAGCTTCCAATCGAATGTTCCTGTGATTGGAAAAGTCAGGAGAGTGCAAAGGTACTGTTTTCTATCAGTTGGCAAGGTGCGCACACAATCCCAGTGTTGTACAGCTTGCTTCTTCACCTTCCCGAAGCTGCCGCTCTCGCCGGCTGCCGGAGCCCAAGAAGCGGCTTCTTCGCGCAAAGACGATTGTGCCGCTCACAGTGCTCTCCTTAGCGCGGCTTCTGCCGAAAGACGCCCGGCAGCGGCTCTTACCTCCGGAGAGCATCCTACCTTCGTCTTTAGCTCCTCTTCTCATCTACACCTCGGCAAAAAGCTTTTCCACTATGTCTGGCTAGGAAAAACTGTGCCAGCACAGAAAACATCTCCCATCGTGTTCTAGAAGTTGCACGGATGTCTGCCAAGTGTTTGGCAGGAAGAAAAGTTGTCCAAAACAGCTTCCAATCGAATGTTCCTGTGATTGGAAAAGTCAGGAGAGTGCAAAGGTACTGTTTTCTATCAGTTGGCAAGGTGCGCACACAATCCCAGTGTTGTACAGCTTGCTTCTTCACCTTCCCGAAGCTGCCGCTCTCGCCGGCTGCCGGAGCCCAAGAAGCGGCTTCTTCGCGCAAAGACGATTGTGCCGCTCACAGGGCTCTCCTTAGCGCGGCTTCTGCCGAAAGACGCCCGGCAGCGGCTCTTACCTCCGGAGAGCATCCTACCTTCGTCTTTAGCTCCTCTTCTCATCTACACCTCGGCAAAAAGCTTTTCCACTATGTCTGGCTAGGAAAAACTGTGCCAGCACAGAAAACATCTCCCATCGTGTTCTAGAAGTTGCACGGATGTCTGCCAAGTGTTTGGCAGGAAGAAAAGAAAAGTTGTCCAAAACAGCTTCCAATCGAATGTTCCTGTGATTGGAAAAGTCAGGAGAGTGCAAAGGTACTGTTTTCTATCAGTTGGCAAGGTGCGCACACAATCCCAGTGTTGTACAGCTTGCTTCTTCACCTTCCCGAAGCTGCCGCTCTCGCCGGCTGCCGGAGCCCAAGAAGCGGCTTCTTCGCGCAAAGACGATTGTGCCGCTCACAGTGCTCTCCTTAGCGCGGCTTCTGCCGAAAGACGCCCGGCAGCGGCTCTTACCTCCGGAGAGCATCCTACCTTCGTCTTTCGCGTCTTTTGTAGTCTACATCTTAGCAAAACGCTTTTCCACTATGTCTGGCTAGGAAAAACTGTGCCAGCACAGAAAACATCTCCCATCGTGTTCTAGAAGTTGCACGGATGTCTGCCAAGTGTTTGGCAGGAAGAAAAGAAAAGTTGTCCAAAACAGCTTCCAATCGAATGTTCCTGTGATTGGAAAAGTCAGGAGAGTGCAAAGGTACTGTTTTCTATCAGTTGGCAAGGTGCGCACACAATCCCAGTGTTGTACAGCTTGCTTCTTCACCTTCCCGAAGCTGCCGCTCTCGCCGGCTGCCGGAGCCCAAGAAGCGGCTTCTTCGCGCAAAGACGATTGTGCCGCTCACAGGGCTCTCCTTAGCGCGGCTTCTGCCGAAAGACGCCCGGCAGCGGCTCTTACCTCCGGAGAGCATCCTACCTTCGTCTTTAGCTCCTCTTCTCATCTACACCTCGGCAAAACGCTTTTCCACTATGTCTGGCTAGGAAAAACTGTGCCAGCACAGAAAACATCTCCCATCGTGTTCTAGAAGTTGCACGGATGTCTGCCAAGTGTTTGGCAGGAAGAAAAGAAAAGTTGTCCAAAACAGCTTCCAATCGACTGTTCCTGTGATTGGAAAAGTCAGGAGAGTGCAAAGGTACTGTTTTCTATCAGTTGGCAAGGTGCGCACACAATCCCAGTGTTGTACAGCTTGCTTCTTCACCTTCCCGAAGCTGCCGCTCTCGCCGGCTGCCGGAGCCCAAGAAGCGGCTTCTTCGCGCAAAGACGATTGTGCCGCTCACAGTGCTCTCCTTAGCGCGGCTTCTGCCGAAAGACGCCCGGCAGCGGCTCTTACCTCCGGAGAGCATCCTACCTTCGTCTTTCGCGTCTTTTGTAGTCTACACCTCGGCAAAACGCTTTTCCACTATGTCTGGCTAGGAAAAACTGTGCCAGCACAGAAAACATCTCCCATCGTGTTCTAGAAGTTGCACGGATGTCTGCCAAGTGTTTGGCAGGAAGAAAAGAAAAGTTGTCCAAAACAGCTTCCAATCGAATGTTCCTGTGATTGGAAAAGTCAGGAGAGTGCAAAGGTACTGTTTTCTATCAGTTGGCAAGGTGCGCACACAATCCCAGTGTTGTACAGCTTGCTTCTTCACCTTCCCGAAGCTGCCGCTCTCGCCGGCTGCCGGAGCCCAAGAAGCGGCTTCTTCGCGCAAAGACGATTGTGCCGCTCACAGTGCTCTCCTTAGCGCGGCTTCTGCCGAAAGACGCCCGGCAGCGGCTCTTACCTCCGGAGAGCATCCTACCTTCGTCTTTAGCTCCTCTTCTCATCTACACCTCGGCAAAACGCTTTTCCACTATGTCTGGCTAGGAAAAACTGTGCCAGCACAGAAAACATCTCCCATCGTGTTCTAGAAGTTGCACGGATGTCTGCCAAGTGTTTGGCAGGAAGAAAAGAAAAGTTGTCCAAAACAGCTTCCAATCGAATGTTCCTGTGATTGGAAAAGTCAGGAGAGTGCAAAGGTACTGTTTTCTATCAGTTGGCAAGGTGCGCACACAATCCCAGTGTTGTACAGCTTGCTTCTTCACCTTCCCGAAGCTGCCGCTCTCGCCGGCTGCCGGAGCCCAAGAAGCGGCTTCTTCGCGCAAAGACGATTGTGCCGCTCACAGTGCTCTCCTTAGCGCGGCTTCTGCCGAAAGACGCCCGGCAGCGGCTCTTACCTCCGGAGAGCATCCTACCTTCGTCTTTCGCGTCTTTTGTAGTCTACATCTTAGCAAAACGCTTTTCCACTATGTCTGGCTAGGAAAAACTGTGCCAGCACAGAAAACATCTCCCATCGTGTTCTAGAAGTTGCACGGATGTCTGCCAAGTGTTTGGCAGGAAGAAAAGTTGTCCAAAACAGTTTCCAATCGAATGTTCATGTGATTGGAAAAGTCAGGAGAGTGCAAAGGTACTGTTTTCTATCAGTTGGCAAGGTGCGCACACAATCCCAGTGTTGTACGGCTTGCTTCTTCACCTTCCCGAAGCTGCCGCTCTCGCCGGCTGCCGGAGCCCAAGAAGCGGCTTCTTCGCGCAAAGACGATTGTGCCGCTCACAGTGCTCTCCTTAGCGCGGCTTCTGCCGAAAGACGCCCGGCAGCGGCTCTTACCTCCGGAGAGCATCCTACCTTCGTCTTTAGCTCCTCTTCTCATCTACACCTCGGCAAAAAGCTTTTCCACTATGTCTGGCTAGGAAAAACTGTGCCAGCACAGAAAACATCTCCCATCGTGTTCTAGAAGTTGCACGGATGTCTGCCAAGTGTTTGGCAGGAAGAAAAGAAAAGTTGTCCAAAACAGCTTCCAATCGAATGTTCCTGTGATTGGAAAAGTCAGGAGAGTGCAAAGGTACTGTTTTCTATCAGTTGGCAAGGTGCGCACACAATCCCAGTGTTGTACAGCTTGCTTCTTCACCTTCCCGAAGCTGCCGCTCTCGCCGGCTGCCGGAGCCCAAGAAGCGGCTTCTTCGCGCAAAGACGATTGTGCCGCTCACAGGGCTCTCCTTAGCGCGGCTTCTGCCGAAAGACGCCCGGCAGCGGCTCTTACCTCCGGAGAGCATCCTACCTTCGTCTTTAGCTCCTCTTCTCATCTACACCTCGGCAAAACGCTTTTCCACTATGTCTGGCTAGGAAAAACTGTGCCAGCACAGAAAACATCTCCCATCGTGTTCTAGAAGTTGCACGGATGTCTGCCAAGTGTTTGGCAGGAAGAAAAGAAAAGTTGTCCAAAACAGCTTCCAATCGAATGTTCCTGTGATTGGAAAAGTCAGGAGAGTGCAAAGGTACTGTTTTCTATCAGTTGGCAAGGTGCGCACACAATCCCAGTGTTGTACAGCTTGCTTCTTCACCTTCCCGAAGCTGCCGCTCTCGCCGGCTGCCGGAGCCCAAGAAGCGGCTTCTTCGCGCAAAGACGATTGTGCCGCTCACAGGGCTCTCCTTAGCGCGGCTTCTGCCGAAAGACGCCCGGCAGCGGCTCTTACCTCCGGAGAGCATCCTACCTTCGTCTTTCGCGTCTTTTGTAGTCTACATCTTAGCAAAACGCTTTTCCACTATGTCTGGCTAGGAAAAACTGTGCCAGCACAGAAAACATCTCCCATCGTGTTCTAGAAGTTGCACGGATGTCTGCCAAGTGTTTGGCAGGAAGAAAAGAAAAGTTGTCCAAAACAGCTTCCAATCGAATGTTCCTGTGATTGGAAAAGTCAGGAGAGTGCAAAGGTACTGTTTTCTATCAGTTGGCAAGGTGCGCACACAATCCCAGTGTTGTACAGCTTGCTTCTTCACCTTCCCGAAGCTGCCGCTCTCGCCGGCTGCCGGAGCCCAAGAAGCGGCTTCTTCGCGCAAAGACGATTGTGCCGCTCACAGTGCTCTCCTTAGCGCGGCTTCTGCCGAAAGACGCCCGGCAGCGGCTCTTACCTCCGGAGAGCATCCTACCTTCGTCTTTCGCGTCTTTTGTAGTCTACACCTCGGCAAAACGCTTTTCCACTATGTCTGGCTAGGAAAAACTGTGCCAGCACAGAAAACATCTCCCATCGTGTTCTAGAAGTTGCACGGATGTCTGCCAAGTGTTTGGCAGGAAGAAAAGAAAAGTTGTCCAAAACAGCTTCCAATCGACTGTTCCTGCGATTGGAAAAGTCAGGAGAGTGCAAAGGTACTGTTTTCTATCAGTTGGCAAGGTGCGCACACAATCCCAGTGTTGTACAGCTTGCTTCTTCACCTTCCCGAAGCTGCCGCTCTCGCCGGCTGCCGGAGCCCAAGAAGCGGCTTCTTCGCGCAAAGACGATTGTGCCGCTCACAGTGCTCTCCTTAGCGCGGCTTCTGCCGAAAGACGCCCGGCAGCGGCTCTTACCTCCGGAGAGCATCCTACCTTCGTCTTTCGCGTCTTTTGTAGTCTACACCTCGGCAAAACGCTTTTCCACTATGTCTGGCTAGGAAAAACTGTGCCAGCACAGAAAACATCTCCCATCGTGTTCTAGAAGTTGCACGGATGTCTGCCAAGTGTTTGGCAGGAAGAAAAGAAAAGTTGTCCAAAACAGCTTCCAATCGAATGTTCCTGTGATTGGAAAAGTCAGGAGAGTGCAAAGGTACTGTTTTCTATCAGTTGGCAAGGTGCGCACACAATCCCAGTGTTGTACAGCTTGCTTCTTCACCTTCCCGAAGCTGCCGCTCTCGCCGGCTGCCGGAGCCCAAGAAGCGGCTTCTTCGCGCAAAGACGATTGTGCCGCTCACAGTGCTCTCCTTAGCGCGGCTTCTGCCGAAAGACGCCCGGCAGCGGCTCTTACCTCCGGAGAGCATCCTACCTTCGTCTTTAGCTCCTCTTCTCATCTACACCTCGGCAAAACGCTTTTCCACTATGTCTGGCTAGGAAAAACTGTGCCAGCACAGAAAACATCTCCCATCGTGTTCTAGAAGTTGCACGGATGTCTGCCAAGTGTTTGGCAGGAAGAAAAGAAAAGTTGTCCAAAACAGCTTGCAATCGAATGTTCCTGTGATTGGAAAAGTCAGGAGAGTGCAAAGGTACTGTTTTCTATCAGTTGGCAAGGTGCGCACACAATCCCAGTGTTGTACAGCTTGCTTCTTCACCTTCCCGAAGCTGCCGCTCTCGCCGGCTGCCGGAGCCCAAGAAGCGGCTTCTTCGCGCAAAGACGATTGTGCCGCTCACAGTGCTCTCCTTAGCGCGGCTTCTGCCGAAAGACGCCCGGCAGCGGCTCTTACCTCCGGAGAGCATCCTACCTTCGTCTTTCGCGTCTTTTGTAGTCTACATCTTAGCAAAACGCTTTTCCACTATGTCTGGCTAGGAAAAACTGTGCCAGCACAGAAAACATCTCCCATCGTGTTCTAGAAGTTGCACGGATGTCTGCCAAGTGTTTGGCAGGAAGAAAAGTTGTCCAAAACAGTTTCCAATCGAATGTTCATGTGATTGGAAAAGTCAGGAGAGTGCAAAGGTACTGTTTTCTATCAGTTGGCAAGGTGCGCACACAATCCCAGTGTTGTACGGCTTGCTTCTTCACCTTCCCGAAGCTGCCGCTCTCGCCGGCTGCCGGAGCCCAAGAAGCGGCTTCTTCGCGCAAAGACGATTGTGCCGCTCACAGTGCTCTCCTTAGCGCGGCTTCTGCCGAAAGACGCCCGGCAGCGGCTCTTACCTCCGGAGAGCATCCTACCTTCGTCTTTAGCTCCTCTTCTCATCTACACCTCGGCAAAACGCTTTTCCACTATGTCTGGCTAGGAAAAACTGTGCCAGCACAGAAAACATCTCCCATCGTGTTCTAGAAGTTGCACGGATGTCTGCCAAGTGTTTGGCAGGAAGAAAAGAAAAGTTGTCCAAAACAGCTTCCAATCGAATGTTCCTGTGATTGGAAAAGTCAGGAGAGTGCAAAGGTACTGTTTTCTATCAGTTGGCAAGGTGCGCACACAATCCCAGTGTTGTACAGCTTGCTTCTTCACCTTCCCGAAGCTGCCGCTCTCGCCGGCTGCCGGAGCCCAAGAAGCGGCTTCTTCGCGCAAAGACGATTGTGCCGCTCACAGTGCTCTCCTTAGCGCGGCTTCTGCCGAAAGACGCCCGGCAGCGGCTCTTACCTCCGGAGAGCATCCTAAATTCGTCTTTAGCTCCTCTTCTCATCTACACCTCGGCAAAAAGCTTTTCCACTATGTCTGGCTAGGAAAAACTGTGCCAGCACAGAAAACATCTCCCATCGTGTTCTAGAAGTTGCACGGATGTCTGCCAAGTGTTTGGCAGGAAGAAAAGAAAAGTTGTCCAAAACAGCTTCCAATCGAATGTTCCTGTGATTGGAAAAGTCAGGAGAGTGCAAAGGTACTGTTTTCTATCAGTTGGCAAGGTGCGCACACAATCCCAGTGTTGTACAGCTTGCTTCTTCACCTTCCCGAAGCTGCCGCTCTCGCCGGCTGCCGGAGCCCAAGAAGCGGCTTCTTCGCGCAAAGACGATTGTGCCGCTCACAGTGCTCTCCTTAGCGCGGCTTCTGCCGAAAGACGCCCGGCAGCGGCTCTTACCTCCGGAGAGCATCCTACCTTCGTCTTTCGCGTCTTTTGTAGTCTACACCTCGGCAAAACGCTTTTCCACTATGTCTGGCTAGGAAAAACTGTGCCAGCACAGAAAACATCTCCCATCGTGTTCTAGAAGTTGCACGGATGTCTGCCAAGTGTTTGGCAGGAAGAAAAGAAAAGTTGTCCAAAACAGCTTCCAATCGAATGTTCCTGTGATTGGAAAAGTCAGGAGAGTGCAAAGGTACTGTTTTCTATCAGTTGGCAAGGTGCGCACACAATCCCAGTGTTGTACAGCTTGCTTCTTCACCTTCCCGAAGCTGCCGCTCTCGCCGGCTGCCGGAGCCCAAGAAGCGGCTTCTTCGCGCAAAGACGATTGTGCCGCTCACAGTGCTCTCCTTAGCGCGGCTTCTGCCGAAAGACGCCCGGCAGCGGCTCTTACCTCCGGAGAGCATCCTACCTTCGTCTTTAGCTCCTCTTCTCATCTACACCTCGGCAAAACGCTTTTCCACTATGTCTGGCTAGGAAAAACTGTGCCAGCACAGAAAACATCTCCCATCGTGTTCTAGAAGTTGCACGGATGTCTGCCAAGTGTTTGGCAGGAAGAAAAGAAAAGTTGTCCAAAACAGCTTGCAATCGAATGTTCCTGTGATTGGAAAAGTCAGGAGAGTGCAAAGGTACTGTTTTCTATCAGTTGGCAAGGTGCGCACACAATCCCAGTGTTGTACAGCTTGCTTCTTCACCTTCCCGAAGCTGCCGCTCTCGCCGGCTGCCGGAGCCCAAGAAGCGGCTTCTTCGCGCAAAGACGATTGTGCCGCTCACAGTGCTCTCCTTAGCGCGGCTTCTGCCGAAAGACGCCCGGCAGCGGCTCTTACCTCCGGAGAGCATCCTACCTTCGTCTTTCGCGTCTTTTGTAGTCTACATCTTAGCAAAACGCTTTTCCACTATGTCTGGCTAGGAAAAACTGTGCCAGCACAGAAAACATCTCCCATCGTGTTCTAGAAGTTGCACGGATGTCTGCCAAGTGTTTGGCAGGAAGAAAAGTTGTCCAAAACAGTTTCCAATCGAATGTTCATGTGATTGGAAAAGTCAGGAGAGTGCAAAGGTACTGTTTTCTATCAGTTGGCAAGGTGCGCACACAATCCCAGTGTTGTACGGCTTGCTTCTTCACCTTCCCGAAGCTGCCGCTCTCGCCGGCTGCCGGAGCCCAAGAAGCGGCTTCTTCGCGCAAAGACGATTGTGCCGCTCACAGTGCTCTCCTTAGCGCGGCTTCTGCCGAAAGACGCCCGGCAGCGGCTCTTACCTCCGGAGAGCATCCTACCTTCGTCTTTAGCTCCTCTTCTCATCTACACCTCGGCAAAACGCTTTTCCACTATGTCTGGCTAGGAAAAACTGTGCCAGCACAGAAAACATCTCCCATCGTGTTCTAGAAGTTGCACGGATGTCTGCCAAGTGTTTGGCAGGAAGAAAAGAAAAGTTGTCCAAAACAGCTTCCAATCGAATGTTCCTGTGATTGGAAAAGTCAGGAGAGTGCAAAGGTACTGTTTTCTATCAGTTGGCAAGGTGCGCACACAATCCCAGTGTTGTACAGCTTGCTTCTTCACCTTCCCGAAGCTGCCGCTCTCGCCGGCTGCCGGAGCCCAAGAAGCGGCTTCTTCGCGCAAAGACGATTGTGCCGCTCACAGTGCTCTCCTTAGCGCGGCTTCTGCCGAAAGACGCCCGGCAGCGGCTCTTACCTCCGGAGAGCATCCTACCTTCGTCTTTAGCTCCTCTTCTCATCTACACCTCGGCAAAACGCTTTTCCACTATGTCTGGCTAGGAAAAACTGTGCCAGCACAGAAAACATCTCCCATCGTGTTCTAGAAGTTGCACGGATGTCTGCCAAGTGTTTGGCAGGAAGAAAAGAAAAGTTGTCCAAAACAGCTTGCAATCGAATGTTCCTGTGATTGGAAAAGTCAGGAGAGTGCAAAGGTACTGTTTTCTATCAGTTGGCAAGGTGCGCACACAATCCCAGTGTTGTACAGCTTGCTTCTTCACCTTCCCGAAGCTGCCGCTCTCGCCGGCTGCCGGAGCCCAAGAAGCGGCTTCTTCGCGCAAAGACGATTGTGCCGCTCACAGGGCTCTCCTTAGCGCGGCTTCTGCCGAAAGACGCCCGGCAGCGGCTCTTACCTCCGGAGAGCATCCTACCTTCGTCTTTAGCTCCTCTTCTCATCTACACCTCGGCAAAAAGCTTTTCCACTATGTCTGGCTAGGAAAAACTGTGCCAGCACAGAAAACATCTCCCATCGTGTTCTAGAAGTTGCACGGATGTCTGCCAAGTGTTTGGCAGGAAGAAAAGAAAAGTTGTCCAAAACAGCTTCCAATCGAATGTTCCTGTGATTGGAAAAGTCAGGAGAGTGCAAAGGTACTGTTTTCTATCAGTTGGCAAGGTGCGCACACAATCCCAGTGTTGTACAGCTTGCTTCTTCACCTTCCCGAAGCTGCCGCTCTCGCCGGCTGCCGGAGCCCAAGAAGCGGCTTCTTCGCGCAAAGACGATTGTGCCGCTCACAGTGCTCTCCTTAGCGCGGCTTCTGCCGAAAGACGCCCGGCAGCGGCTCTTACCTCCGGAGAGCATCCTACCTTCGTCTTTCGCGTCTTTTGTAGTCTACATCTTAGCAAAACGCTTTTCCACTATGTCTGGCTAGGAAAAACTGTGCCAGCACAGAAAACATCTCCCATCGTGTTCTAGAAGTTGCACGGATGTCTGCCAAGTGTTTGGCAGGAAGAAAAGAAAAGTTGTCCAAAACAGCTTCCAATCGAATGTTCCTGTGATTGGAAAAGTCAGGAGAGTGCAAAGGTACTGTTTTCTATCAGTTGGCAAGGTGCGCACACAATCCCAGTGTTGTACAGCTTGCTTCTTCACCTTCCCGAAGCTGCCGCTCTCGCCGGCTGCCGGAGCCCAAGAAGCGGCTTCTTCGCGCAAAGACGATTGTGCCGCTCACAGTGCTCTCCTTAGCGCGGCTTCTGCCGAAAGACGCCCGGCAGCGGCTCTTACCTACGGAGAGCATCCTACCTTCGTCTTTAGCTCCTCTTCTCATCTACACCTCGGCAAAACGCTTTTCCACTATGTCTGGCTAGGAAAAACTGTGCCAGCACAGAAAACATCTCCCATCGTGTTCTAGAAGTTGCACGGATGTCTGCCAAGTGTTTGGCAGGAAGAAAAGAAAAGTTGTCCAAAACAGCTTCCAATCGAATGTTCCTGTGATTGGAAAAGTCAGGAGAGTGCAAAGGTACTGTTTTCTATCAGTTGGCAAGGTGCGCACACAATCCCAGTGTTGTACAGCTTGCTTCTTCACCTTCCCGAAGCTGCCGCTCTCGCCGGCTGCCTGAGCCCAAGAAGCGGCTTCTTCGCGCAAAGACGGTTGTGCCGCTCACAGTGCTCTCCTTAGCGCGGCTTCTGCCGAAAGACGCCCGGCAGCGGCTCTTACCTCCGGAGAGCATCCTACCTTCGTCTTTCGCGTCTTTTGTAGTCTACATCTTAGCAAAACGCTTTTCCACTATGTCTGGCTAGGAAAAACTGTGCCAGCACAGAAAACATCTCCCATCGTGTTCTAGAAGTTGCACGGATGTCTGCCAAGTGTTTGGCAGGAAGAAAAGAAAAGTTGTCCAAAACAGCTTCCAATCGACTGTTCCTGCGATTGGAAAAGTCAGGAGAGTGCAAAGGTACTGTTTTCTATCAGTTGGCAAGGTGCGCACACAATCCCAGTGTTGTACAGCTTGCTTCTTCACCTTCCCGAAGCTGCCGCTCTCGCCGGCTGCCGGAGCCCAAGAAGCGGCTTCTTCGCGCAAAGACGATTGTGCCGCTCACAGTGCTCTCCTTAGCGCGGCTTCTGCCGAAAGACGCCCGGCAGCGGCTCTTACCTCCGGAGAGCATCCTACCTTCGTCTTTCGCGTCTTTTGTAGTCTACATCTTAGCAAAACGCTTTTCCACTATGTCTGGCTAGGAAAAACTGTGCCAGCACAGAAAACATCTCCCATCGTGTTCTAGAAGTTGCACGGATGTCTGCCAAGTGTTTGGCAGGAAGAAAAGAAAAGTTGTCCAAAACAGCTTCCAATCGAATGTTCCTGTGATTGGAAAAGTCAGGAGAGTGCAAAGGTACTGTTTTCTATCAGTTGGCAAGGTGCGCACACAATCCCAGTGTTGTACAGCTTGCTTCTTCACCTTCCCGAAGCTGCCACTCTCAGGAGGTAAGAGCCGCTGCCGGGCGTCTTTCGGCAGAAGCCGCGCTAAGGGGAGTACTGTGAGCGGCACAATCGTCTTTGCGCGAAGAAGCCGCTTCTTGGGCTCCGGGAGCCGGCGAGAGCGGCAGCTTCGGGAAGGTGAAGAAGCAAGCTGTACAACACTGGGATTGTGTGCGCACCTTGCCAACTGATAGAAAACAGTACCTTTGCACTCTCCTGACTTTTCCAATCACAGGAACATTCGATTGGAAGCTGTTTTGGACAACTTTTCTTTTCTTCCTGCCAAACACTTGGCAGACATCCGTGCAACTTCTAGAACACGATGGGAGATGTTTTCTGTGCTGGCACAGTTTTTCCTAGCCAGACATAGTGGAAAAGCTTTTTGCCGAGGTGTAGACTACAAAAGACGCGAAAGACGAAGGTAGGATGCTCTCCGGAGGTAAGAGCCGCTGCCGGGCGTCTTTCGGCAGAAGCCGCGCTAAGGAGAGCACTGTGAGCGGCACAATCGTCTTTGCGCGAAGAAGCCGCTTCTTGGGCTCCGGCAGCCGGCGAGAGCGGCAGCTTCGGGAAGGTGAAGAAGCAAGCTGTACAACACTGGGATTGTGTGCGCACCTTGCCAACTGATAGAAAACAGTACCTTTGCACTCTCCTGACTTTTCCAATCACAGGAACATTCGATTGGAAGCTGTTTTGGACAACTTTTCTTTTCTTCCTGCCAAACACTTGGCAGACATCCGTGCAACTTCTAGAACACGATGGGAGATGTTTTCTGTGCTGGCACAGTTTTTCCTAGCCAGACATAGTGGAAAAGCTTTTTGCCGAGGTGTAGACTACATAAGACGCGAAAGACGAAGGTAGGATGCTCTCCGGAGGTAAGAGCCGCTGCCGGGCGTCTTTCGGCAGAAGCCGCGCTAAGGAGAGCCCTGTGAGCGGCACAATCGTCTTTGCGCGAAGAAGCCGCTTCTTGGGCTCCGGCAGCCGGCGAGAGCGGCAGCTTCGGGAAGGTGAAGAAGCAAGCTGTACAACACTGGGATTGTGTGCGCACCTTGCCAACTGATAGAAAACAGTACCTTTGCACTCTCCTGACTTTTTCAATCACAGGAACATTCGATTGGAAGCTGTTTTGGACAACTTTTCTTTTCTTCCTGCCAAACACTTGGCAGACATCCGTGCAACTTCTAGAACACGATGGGAGATGTTTTCTGTGCTGGCACAGTTTTTCCTAGCCAGACATAGTGGAAAAGCGTTTTGCCGAGGTGTAGACTACAAAAGACGCGAAAGACGAAGGTAGGATGCTCTCCGGAGGTAAGAGCCGCTGCCGGGCGTCTTTCGGCAGAAGCCGCGCTAAGGAGAGCACTGTGAGCGGCACAATCGTCTTTGCGCGAAGAAGCCGCTTCTTGGGCTCCGGCAGCCGGCGAGAGCGGCAGCTTCGGGAAGGTGAAGAAGCAAGCTGTACAACACTGGGATTGTGTGCGCACCTTGCCAACTGATAGAAAACAGTACCTTTGCACTCTCCTGACTTTTCCAATCACAGGAACATTCGATTGGAAGCTGTTTTGGACAACTTTTCTTTTCTTCCTGCCAAACACTTGGCAGACATCCGTGCAACTTCTAGAACACGATGGGAGATGTTTTCTGTGCTGGCACAGTTTTTCCTAGCCAGACATAGTGGAAAAGCGTTTTGCTAAGATGTAGACTACAAAAGACGCGAAAGACGAAGGTAGGATGCTCTCCGGAGGTAAGAGCCGCTGCCGGGCGTCTTTCGGCAGAAGCCGCGCTAAGGAGAGCACTGTGAGCGGCACAATCGTCTTTGCGCGAAGAAGCCGCTTCTTGGGCTCCGGCAGCCGGCGAGAGCGGCAGCTTCGGGAAGGTGAAGAAGCAAGCTGTACAACACTGGGATTGTGTGCGCACCTTGCCAACTGATAGAAAACAGTACCTTTGCACTCTCCTGACTTTTCCAATCACAGGAACATTCGATTGGAAGCTGTTTTGGACAACTTTTCTTTTCTTCCTGCCAAACACTTGGCAGACATCCGTGCAACTTCTAGAACACGATGGGAGATGTTTTCTGTGCTGGCACAGTTTTTCCTAGCCAGACATAGTGGAAAAGCGTTTTGCTAAGATGTAGACTACAAAAGACGCGAAAGACGAAGGTAGGATGCTCTCCGGAGGTAAGAGCCGCTGCCGGGCGTCTTTCGGCAGAAGCCGCGCTAAGGAGAGCCCTGTGAGCGGCACAATCGTCTTTGCGCGAAGAAGCCGCTTCTTGGGCTCCGGCAGCCGGCGAGAGCGGCAGCTTCGGGAAGGTGAAGAAGCAAGCTGTACAACACTGGGATTGTGTGCGCACCTTGCCAACTGATAGAAAACAGTACCTTTGCACTCTCCTGACTTTTCCAATCACAGGAACATTCGATTGGAAGCTGTTTTGGACAACTTTTCTTTTCTTCCTGCCAAACACTTGGCAGACATCCGTGCAACTTCTAGAACACGATGGGAGATGTTTTCTGTGCTGGCACAGTTTTTCCTAGCCAGACATAGTGGAAAAGCGTTTTGCCGAGGTGTAGATGAGAAGAGGAGCTAAAGACGAAGGTAGGATGCTCTCCGGAGGTAAGAGCCGCTGCCGGGCGTCTTTCGGCAGAAGCCGCGCTAAGGAGAGCACTGTGAGCGGCACAATCGTCTTTGCGCGAAGAAGCCGCTTCTTGGGCTCCGGCAGCCGGCGAGAGCGGCAGCTTCGGGAAGGTGAAGAAGCAAGCCGTACAACACTGGGATTGTGTGCGCACCTTGCCAACTGATAGAAAACAGTACCTTTGCACTCTCCTGACTTTTCCAATCACATGAACATTCGATTGGAAACTGTTTTGGACAACTTTTCTTTTCTTCCTGCCAAACACTTGGCAGACATCCGTGCAACTTCTAGAACACGATGGGAGATGTTTTCTGTGCTGGCACAGTTTTTCCTAGCCAGACATAGTGGAAAAGCTTTTTGCCGAGGTGTAGATGAGAAGAGGAGCTAAAGAGTGGATGTTAGCAAATGACACCCATCTTCAAAAAAGGCAATTAAGAGGACTCGCCATAGTACAAACCAGCCAGCCTCTTTTTTATCCCCAGGAAGTTGATGAAGCAGCTCTTCCCGGAAATCCTTGCCAGGCACATGACAGATGACCAAATAATGTAGTTAGCATGATTTTTCAGGGGAATTTCATGCTGAACATCACTTTAAACTCCTCTGATGAATCAACTTGACTGGTAGATGAAGGGAATATTATCTGCCTGGGCTTCAGGGAGGTTTTTGACATACCTCTACATGGCATCACACATACATATGGAAGCAATAGTGCAAAGGGGAGGGAATCAGTGTCTTTTCAGTGATGCTGAGGGAAAAGACAAGAGGCAGTGGGCACACACTGAAATACAGGAGATTGCCTTTGAACATCAGTAAATGTTTCTTTACTGTCAGGGTGACTGAACCACGGCACAGACTGCCCAGAAAGATTGTGGAGCCTGGATCTTTGAAGACATTAAAAGTACACCCAGATAGAATCCTGGGCAAGAGGCTCTAGGTATCCTGGTTTAGGCAGGGGGGTTGGGCCTGGTTAGCCCCACCAACCCCTTCCACTCTCTTTCATTCTGTGCTAGTGAATTCTCTTCAAGATGCATTTCAAAGCGCTGGCATGACAAAGTTCTGTGCAGACAGAGATCCAAATGGACATGGCATCTAAGTTCCTTAAGCAGTGTTCAAGAAGAATGTAAAACTCTGGCACAAGTGTCTCTTCCCTAACTGAATCCCTTTCATGGGAAAATTCCCAGCTCTAGAAAGATCTTCTGATACGCATGCTTAAGACTGACACTGGCTGAGCAAATTTCTCCCTATGTATATCTAAGACCAGTTAGGATCTTCACCCAAAGTGCAGTCAACATAGTCACAGAATGCCTATTGTTAAGAAGTGACAGCTTCCATCAGAATGGCAGCTATTGGTCCACAAAATGGATTAATGGATGGGAATTATCTACGTGGGTTAAAAACAAAAATAAAGAGTTGGTCTTTATTTATCAATTTCATGGCAATATTGATAAGGGAAGAAAAAGATCTAAGTCCTTGACTTTCTGGACTCGAGGAAAGATTTTAAAAATTCCTTGTAAAAATGTATGATCACAATCAGACTATTGAAACCATTTTAGTTGGGAACAAAGTTCCAAAATTGTCTAGATAGTGGCAAAGAAGCCAAGAAAATAGGAAAGAAACAAAAAGAGAGCAAAAGAGTCAGCTTCAGTGTACAAGCTCGTTCTAGAAGTAGTCTGCTGGGAAAAGGAACCCCCAGCTAAATTTCCAATGTATTCCTGCGCTTGATTCAGTAACTGGTCAATGTAAAAACCAATCCTTTTGTACAACTTCTTCCAGCAACAAAAACTCCAACAGGTTGACACTACCATCATGCCTGTTCCAGACATATTTAAAAGAGAAATGATGATTTTCTTGAAAACCTACTTACATAAAAGTTGCAAGATGGTGGAGGGATTCCCACATCCTCCTTCCTCCATCTGGCTTGAAAGTATATTTGATAAATATGCAACAAAGCACATGATTTATAAGGGAGAGTCAAATGGATGATTTGGGAATCGATCTCTTGTTGATAGTAAACTTCATATCCACTCGGTGTGACCTTTTTAAAACAAAATGTGGAGCTGAGGCATGAATCTGCCACAACAATTGTAAAGCAAACATACACACTCCCCTTCATATGCCCCCCCCTCCACACACACCTAGGCACACACAGAGATCAGCATAGCAGATCATGAACACCTTGGAAAAGACTGAAATGCTAAATGCCTCTCTTGATGGGCAAAAGAGCTGGTGCAGTAATTCAAATGCCTGGTACAAAAATTCTGTTTAATATTTAGCTCCTATTTAAAACACAGCTTTTCATTTCATTCTATTTACAGAATATTTTCATTTCATTTGTTTCTTTAAAATTACTTAGTTCTCACCTGTTGTATGTCTAGGAATATTTTCTTCCAAAAATAGAAAAAAATAGATGATATCTTTTCAGCAGAAAACATTGGTTGATACAATTTTAAACCATCATGATATGGAAGAATTCTTCTGTCCCTCTCGAAGGTGGAAGAAGCATTTGGATCACAGATCATCTACAATGAAATACTTGACATGTTTAAGATGCTTTCAATCAATTTTGATCGTCAATTGCTTATTTGTTGTAAACAGTAATTTTTCAGTGAAGGGAAAGTGTGTGTGGTATATCTACATGATATGTTCAAAGGCAGTTCCTACTAATGGCCAGGCTGAATTCCAGTAAATAATGTCCCGAATGATATTTTGCCGCCTTCTTTGGCACTTCATGAAATCTTACCCCGATGAAGTGCTGAAACAAAGAGATTTTCTCTTAGAGAGTGTCTCATGTTGTAACCTATCCCATGGATTTTATGCTGTAATTCTTATCTCTTTTAAAATTTACTATCTTCTGTACAGTTTTCATGAAACTTTCTGTTACAGTAGTGAATAGCACAGATAAATGTCATTTTGTACAACTTTGAATTTACCCCAAGAGCTGAGAGAAAACTTGATCCTATACTTCAATCCGAGTTTCTTCTATAGTCCAACTTTGTTTCTCTACCATCAAGCTTCTCCTTTGTTGCTGCTCCAAGCCCCGTCCAAGGCGACCTTGAATACTTTCAGGGATGGGACACCCACAACTTCTCTGGGCAACCTGTTCCAGTGTTCCAGCACTCCCACAGTAAAAAAGGCCTTCCTTTCATCTAATATGTGTAGGAAATCATAAATCTAGGCATAGAAGCTTGGAGTGCAAATTTGAAATTCTTTGGATTTGAAGCACATTTTATATGAATACTGACTTACAGATGACTAAAAGATGTTGATGGGCATTTGAGCTGACAAGTTTTGAAAAAGTGCACGGAAATTAAAATTGAAACCACTAAAATTAAAAACTCCTTGCCATTTTCTTTTTCCTCTCCTATTCAAAATTGCATATGTCAGATATCAGTGCTTCATGCAAACCTCTCAGATGCTCTCAGAGAAAAAGCTTTTCTTTCAGACTAAGTTGCGGTTGACATAGAACACTAGCAGGAGTGAAAGATTTTCTGGGCATCGGGGCAGCCCATTCTCCTTGGATTTGTGTGCAGAATGCATTTTATCCAAACTGGAAAATAGATCCCAGCTCTGTTCTATTCATCATTCTTACTTCATCAGGCCAGAAGATTCTGTGAAAAGTAGCCTGTGGACCTTGAAGACAGCGCATGTGAACCAGATGAGAGGTGATAGAGAAGTTGAGGGAGAGAAGAAAGAGCATGAGGCTGAAACCAGAAAGTATTTCTCCACGTGATCATGGAAGATTGCAGGAGCCACTTGGTACTATCAAACCAGCCCAACTTGGCACTGGTGCCACCTTGGGTCTGGGAGCCATGTTGCATATCGTGCATTTTAAGGAGCCAGCTGGCCACACCCAGCCATATGCCCCCAAACACAAACCAAGGCCCTTTTCTCTGGCAAACAAAACTCAGCTGCCCTGCTTCTGGATGGCAGATTGCAGGAACCACTTGGTACTATCAAACCAGCCCAACTTGGCACTGGTGCCACCATGGGTCTGGTCACCATCCTGCCTATCGTAGCTTTTCAGGAGCCAGCCGGTCACTCTCAGCCATAGGCCCCCAAACACAAACCTCGGCCCGTTTCCCTGGCAAACAAAAGTAAGCTGCCCCGCTTCTGGATGGCAGATTGCAGGAGCTACTTAGTACTATCAAATCAGCCCGACTTGGCACAGGTGCCACCTTGGATCTGGGAACCATCCTGTGTATCGTGGATTTTCAGGGGCCAGCCAGCCACTCTCAGCCATATGCCCCCAAAAACAAACCACGGACCTTTTCTCTGGCAAACAAAACTCAACTGCCCCTCTTCTGGATGGCAAATTTTAGGACGCACTTTGTACTACGAAAACCGCCCGACGTGGCACTGGTGCCACCTTGTGTCAGGGAACCATCCTGCATATCGAGCTTTTTAAGGAGCCAGCCGGCCAGGCCCAGCCATATACCCCCAAAAAAAAACCACGGACCATTTCTCATGGAAACAAAAATCCGCTGCCCCGCGTCTGGATGGCAGATTGCAGGAGTCACTTGGGACTATCAAACCAGCCCGACTTGGCACTGGTGCCACCTTGGGTCTGGGAACCATCCTGCGTATGGTGGATTCTAAGGAGCCAGCCGGCCACTCCCAGCCACAGGCCCCCAACAAAAACCACGGCCCTTTTTTCTGGCAAACAAAACTTAGCTGCCTCACTTCTGGATGGCAGATTGCAGGAGCCACTTGGTGTAATCAAACCAGCCCGACTTGGCACTGGTGCCACCTTGGGTCTGGGAACCATCCTGCGTATCGTGGATTCTAAGGAGCCAGCCGGCCACTCCCAGCCACAGGCCCCCAAACAAAATCAACGGCGCTGTTCCCTGGAAAACAAAACACGCCTGCCAACTTTTTGATGGAGTTTGCAGGAGCCACTTGGTACTATCAAACCAGCCCGACTTGGCACTGGTGCCACCTTGGGTCTGGGAAACATCCTGCGTATCGTGGATTCTTAGGAGCCAGCCGGCCACTCCTAGCCACAGGCCCCCAAACAAAAACCTAGGCTTATTTCTCTGGCAAACAAAAGTAAGCTGCCCCGCTTCTGGATGGCAGATTGCAGGAGCCACTTGGTACTATCAAACCAGCCCAACTTGGCACTGGTGCCACCTTGGGTCTGGGAACCATCCAGCCTATCGTGGATTTTAAGGAGCCAGCCGGCTACTCCCAGCCACAGGCCCCCAACAAAAACCACGGCCCTTTTTTCTGGCAAACAAAACTTAGCTGCCTCACTTCTGGATGGCAGATTGTAGGAGCCACTTGGTGTAATCAAACCAGCCCGACTTGGCACTGGTGCCACCTTGGGTCTGGGAACCATCCTGCGTATCGTGGATTCTAAGGAGCCAGCCGGCCACTCCCAGCCACAGGTCCCCAAACAAAATCAACGGCGCTGTTCCCTGGAAAACAAAACACGTCTGCCAACATTTTGATGGAGTTTGCAGGAGCCACTTGGTACTATCAAACCAGCCCGACTTGGCACTGGTGCCACCTTGGGTCTGGGAAACATCCTGCGTATCGTGGATTCTTAGGAGCCAGCCGGCCACTCCTAGCCATAGGCCCCCAGACAAAAACCTAGGCCTATTTCTCTGGCAAACAAAAGTAAGCTGCCCCGCTTCTGGATGGCAGATTGCAGGAGACACTTGGGACTATCAAACCAGCCCGACTTGGCACTGGTGCCACCTCTGATCTGGGAACCATGCTGTGTATCGTGGATATTCAGGGGCCACCCGGCCACTCTCAGCCATATGTCCCCAAACAGAAACCTCGGCCCGTTTCTCTGGCAAACAAAACTCAACTGCCCCTCTTCTGGATGGCAAATTGCAGGATGAACTTGATACTAAAACCGCAGGCCGACTTGGTAGTGGTGACACCTTGGGCCTGGGAACCATCATGCGTATCGAGCATTTTAAGGAGCCAGCCGGCCACTCCCAGCAATATGCCCCCAAAAACAATCCACGGAATTTTTCTCTGGCAAACAAAAATCAGCTGCCCCGCTTCTGGATGGCAGATTGCAGGAGCCACTTTGCACCATCAAACCAGCCCGACTTGGCACTGGTGCCACCTTGCATCTGGGAACCATGCTGCCTAGCGTGGATTTTCAGGAGCCAGCCGGCCACTCTCAGCCATAGGCCCCCATACAAAACCCACGGCCCGTTTCCCTGGCAAACAAAATTAAGCTGCCCCGCTTCTGGATGGCAGATTGCAGGACGCACTTGGTAGTATCAAACCAGCCCAACTTGGCACTGGTGCCACCTTGGGTCTGGGAACCATCCTGCGTATCGTGGGTTCAAAGGAGCGAGCCGGCCACTCCCAGCCACAAGCCCCCAAATACAAACAACGGCGCTTTTCCCTGGAAAACAAAACTCGCCTGCCAACTTTTTGATGGCATATTGCAGGAGCTACTTGGTACTATCAAACCAGCCCAACTTGGCACTGGTGCCACCATGGGTCTGGTCACCATCCTGCCTATTGTAGCTTTCCAGGAGCCAGCCGGTCACTCCCAGCCTTAGGTCCCAAGTCACAAACCTCGGCCCGTTTCCCTGGCAAACAAAAGTAAGCTGCCCCGCTTCTGGATGGCAGATTGCAGGAGCCACTTGGTACTATCAAACCAGCCCAACTTGGCACTGGTGCCACCTCTGGTCTGGGAACCATGCTGCGTAACACAGATTCTAAGGCGCCAGTCGGCCACTCCCAGCCACAAGCCCCCAAACACAAACATCTGCGCTATTCTCTGGCAAACAAAACTCCACTGCCCCTCTCCTGGATGGCAAATTGCAGGACGCACTTGGTACTATAAAAACAGCCCGACTTGGCACTGGTGCCACCTTGGGTCTGGGAACCATCGTGCGTATCGATCTTTTTAATGAGACAGCCGGCCACTCCCAGCCATATGCCCCCAAACACAACCCACGGCCCTTTTCTCTGGCAAACAAAACTCAACTGCACCGCTTCTGGATGGCAGATTGCAGGAGCCACTTGGTACTATCAAACCAGCCCGACTTGGCACTGGTGCCACCTTGGGTCTGGGAACCATCCTGCGTATTGTGGGTTGTCAGGAGCCAGCCGAACACTCTCGGCCACAGACCCCAATCAAAAACAACGGCCCGTTTCACAGGCAAACAAAACTCAGCTGCCCCGCTTCTGGATGGGAGATTGCAGGAGGCACTTGACACTGTGAAACCAGCCCCACTTGGCACTGGTGCCACCTTGCGTCTGGGAACCATGCTGCGTATCATGGATGTTCAAGAGCCAGCCGGCCACTCCCAGCCACAGGCCCCCAAACACAAACCACAGCCTTTTTCTCTGGCAAACAAAATTCAGCTGCCCCGCTTCTGGATGGCAGATTGCAGGAGCCACTTGGGACTATCACACCAGCACAACATGGCACTGCTGCCACCTTGGATCTGGGAACCATCCTTCCTATCGTGGATTTTCAGGGGCCAGCTGGTCACTCTCAGCCATAGGCCCCAAACACAAACCACGGCCCTTTTCTCTGGAAAACAAAACTCAACTGCCCCTCTTCTGGATGGCAGATTGCAGGAGACACTGGGTACTATGAAACCAGCCCTACTTGGCACTGGTGCCACCTTGGGTCTGGGAACCATGCTGCGTATCATGGATTTTCAGGAGCCAGCCGGCCACTCCCAGCCACAGGCCCCGAAACACAAACAACAGCCTTTTTCTCTGGCAAACAAAATTCAGCTGCCCCGCTTCTGGATGGCAGATTGCAGGAACCACTTGGTACTAACAAACCAGCCCGACTTGGCACTGGTGCCACCTTGGGTCTGGGAACCATCCTGCGTATCGTGGATTCTAAGGAGCCAGCTGGCCACTCCCAGCCACAGGCCCCAAAACACACACAACGGCGCTTTTCCCTGGAAAACAAAACTCGCCTGCCAAACATTTGATGGCAGATTGCAGGAGCCACTTGGTACTATCAAACCAGCGCAACTTGGCACTGGTGCCACCATGGGTCTGGTCACCATCCTGCCTATCGTAGCTTTTCAGGTGCCAGCCAGCCACCCCCAGCCAGAGGCCCCTAGACAAATATTTCGGCCCGTTTCCGTGGCAAACAAAAGTAAGCTTCCCCGCTTCTGGATGGCAGATTGCAGGAGCCACTTTGCACCATCAAACCAGCCCAACTTGGCACTGGTGCCACCTCTGGTCTGGGAACCATCCTGCGTATCGTGGGTTCTAAGGAGCCAGCTGGCCACTGCCAGCCACAGGCCCCCAAACACAAACAACGGCGCTTTTCCCTGGAAAACAAAACTCGCCTGCCAACTTTTTGATGGCAGATTGCAGGAGCCATTTGGTACTATCAAAGCAGCCCAACTTGGCACTGGTGCCACCATGGGTCTGGTCACCATCCTGCCTATCGTAGCTTTTCAGGAGCCAGCCGGTCACTCGCAGCCATAGGCCCCCAGACACAAACCTCGGCCCTTTTCCCTGGCAAACAAAAGTAAGCTGCCCCGCTTCTGCATGGCAGATTGCAGGAGCTATTTAGTACTATCAAACCAGCCCGACTTGGCACTGGTGACACCTCTGGTCTGGGAACCATCCTGCCTATCGTGGATTTTCAGGGGCCAGCCGGCCACTCTCAGCCATATGCCCCCAAAAACAAACCACGGCCCTTTTCTCTGGCAAACAAAACTCAACTGCCCCTCTTCTGGATGGCAAATTTTAGGACGCACTTTGTACTACGAAAACCGCCCGACGTGGCACTGGTGCCACCTTGTGTCAGGGAAGCATCCTGCATATCGAGCTTTTTAAGGAGCCAGCCGGCCACGCCCAGCCATATACCCCCAAAAACAAACCACGGATCATTTCTCATGGAAACAAAAATCCGCTGCCCCGCGTCTGGATGGCAGATTGCAGGAGCCACTTTGCACCATCAAACCAGCCCGACTTGGCACTGGTGCCACCTTGGGTCTGGGAACAATCCTGCATATCGTGGATTCTAAGGAGCCAGCCGGCCACTCCCAGCCACAGGCCCCCAAACACAAACAACGGCGCTTTTCCCTGGAAAACAAAACTCGCCTGCCAGCTTTTTGATGGCAGATTGCAGGAGCCACTTGGTACTATCAAATCATCCCAACTTGGCACTGGTGCCACTATGGGTCTGGGAACCATCCTGCCTATTGTAGCATTTCAGGAGCCAGCCGGTCACTCTCAGCCATAGGCCCCCAGACAAAAACCTCGGACCGTTTCCCTGGCAAACAAAATTAAGCTGCCCCGATTCTGGATGGCAGATTGCAGGAGCCACTTGGTAGTGTCAAACCAGCCCGACTTGGCACTGGTGCCACCTTGGTTCTGGGAACCATCCTGCGTATCGTGGATTCTAAGCAGCCACCCGGCCACTGTGAGCCACAGGCGCCCAAACACAAACAACGGCGCTGTTCCCTGGAAAACAAAACTCGCCTGCCAACATTTTGATGGCAGATTGCAGGAGCCACTTGGTGCTATCAAACCAGCCCAACTTGGCACTGGTGCCACCATGGGTCTGGTCACCATCCTGCCTATCGTAGCTTTTCAGGAGCCAGCCGGTCACTCCCAGCCATAGACCCCCAGACACAAACCTCGGCCCGTTTCCCTGGAAAACAAAAGTAAGCTGCCCCGATTCTGGATGGCAGATTGCAGGAGCCACTTGGTACTATCAAATCAGCCCAACTTGGCACTGGTGCCACCATGGGTCTGGTAAACATCCTGCCTATCGTAGCTTTTCAGGAGCCAGACGGTCACTCCCTGCCATAGGCCCCCAGACACAAACCTCGGCCCGTTTCCCTGGCAAACAAAAGTAAACTGCCCCGCTTTTGGATGGCAGATTGCAGGATGCATTTGGTACTATCAAACCTGCCCGACTTGGCCCTCGTGCCACCTTGGCTCTGGGAACCATGCTGCGTAACGTAGATTCTACGAGGACAGGCGGCCACTCCCAGCCACAGGCCTCTAAACAAAAACAACGGCGCTTTTCCCTGGAAAACAAAACTCGCCTGCCAACTTTTTGATGGCAGATTGCAGGAGCCACTTGGTACTATCAAACCAGCCCAACTTGGTACTGGTTCCACTTTGGGTCTGGTCACCATCCTGCCTATCGTAGCTTTTCAGGAGCCAGCCGGTCACTCCCAGCCATAGGCCCCCAGACACAAACCTCGGCCCGTTTCCCTGGCAAACAAAAGTAAGCTGCCCCGCTTCTGGATGGCAGATTGCAGGAGCCACATGGTACTATCAAACCAGGCCAACATGGCACTGGTGCCACCTTGGCTCTGGGAACCATCCTGCCTATCGTGGATTTTCAGGGGCCAGCCGGCCACTCTCAGCCATATGCCCCCAAGCACATACCACGGCCCTTTGCTCTGGCAAACAAAAGTCAACTGCCCCTCTTCTGGATGGCAAATTGCAGGACGCACTTGGTACTACGAAAACAGCCCGACTTGGCAGTGATGCCACCTTGGGTCAGGGAACAATCCTGCGTATCGTTCTTTTTAAGGAGCCAGCCAGCCACGTCCAGCCATATACCCCCAAAAAAAAACCACGGAAGTTTTCTCCAGCAAACAAAAATCCGCTGCCGCGCGTCTGAATGGCAGATTTCAGGAGCTATTTAGTATTATCAAACCAGCCCGACTTGGCACTGGTGCCACCATGAGTCTGGTAACCATCCTGCCTATCGTAGCTTTTCAGTAGCCAGCCGGTCACTCCCAGCCATAGGCCCCCAGACAAATACCTCGGCCCGTTTCCCTGGGAAACAAAAGTAAGCTGTCCCGCTTCTGGATGGCAGATTGCAGGAGCCACTTGGTATTATCAAACCAGCCCAACTTGGCACTGGTGCCACTTTGGCTCTGGGAACCATCCTGCGTATCCTGGGTTCAAAGGAGGCAGCCGGCCACTCCCAGCCACAGGCCTCTAAACAAGAACAACGGCGCTTTTCCCTGGAAAACAAAACTCGCCTGCCAACTTTTTGATGGCAGATTGCAGGAGCCACTTGGTACTATCAAACCAGCCCAACTTGGCACTGGTGCCACCATGGGTCTGGTCACCATCCTGCCTATCGTAGCTTTTCAGGAGCCAGCCGCTCACTCCCAGCCATAGGCCCCCAGACAAATATCTCGGCCCGTTTCCCTGGCAAACAAAAGTAAGCAGCCCCGCTTCAGGATGGCAGATTGCAGGAGCCACATGGTACTATCAAACCAGGCCAACATGGCACTGGTGCCACCTTGGTTCTGGGAACCATCCTGCCTATCGTGGATTTTCAGGGGCCAGCCGGCCACTCTCAACCATATGCCCCCAAAAATACACCACGGCCCTTTGCTCTGGCAAACAAAACTCAACTGCCCCTCTTCTGGATGGCAAATTGCAGGACGCACTTGGTACTACGAAAACAGCCCGACTTGGCACTGATGCCACCTTGGGTCAGGGAACAATCCTGCGTATCGAGCTTTTTAAGGAGCCAGCCGGCCACGTCCAGCCATATACCCCCAAAAAAAAACCACGGAACTTTTCTCCAGCAAACAAAAATCCGCTGCCCCGCGTCTGGATGGCAGATTGCAGGAGCTATTTAGTATTATCAAACCAGCCCGACTTGGCACTGGTGCCACCATGAGTCTGGTAGCCATCCTGCCTATCGTAGCTTTTCAGTAGCCAGCCAGTCACTCCCAGCCATAGGCCCCCAGACAAATACCTCGGCCCGTTTCCCTGGGAAACAAAATTAAGCTGTCCCGCTTCTGGATGGCAGATTGCAGGAGCCACTTGGTACTATCAAACCAGCCCAACTTGGCACTGACGCCACCTTGGCTCTGGGAACCATCCTGCGTATCCTGGGTTCAAAGGAGGCAGCCGGCCACTCCCAGCCACAGGCCTCCAAACACAAACAACGGCGCTTTTCCCTGGAAAACAAAACTGGCCTGCCAACTTTTTGATGGCAGATTGCAGGAGCCACTTGGTACTATCAAACCAGCCCAACTTGGCACTGGTGCCACCATGGGTCTGGTCACCATCCTGCCTATCGTAGCTTTTCAGGCGCCAGCCGGTGCTCCCAGCCATTGGCCCCCAGTCACAAACCTCGGCCCGTTTCCCTGGCAAACAAAAGTAAGTTACCCCGCTTCTGGATGGCAGATTGCAGGAGCCACTTTGCACCATCAAACCAGCCCAACTTGGCACTGGTGCCACCTCTGGTCTGGGAACCATCCTGCGTATCGTGGATTCTAAGGAGCCAGCTGGCCACTCCCAGCCACAGGCCCCCAAACAAAAACAACGGCGCTTTTCCCTGGAAAACAAAACTCACCTGCCAACTTTTTGATGGCAGATTGCAGGAGCCACTTGGTACTATCAAACCAGCCCAACTTGGCACTGGTGCCACCATGGGTCTGGTCACCATCCTGCCTATCGTAGCTTTTCAGGAGCCAGCTGGTCACTCCCAGCCATAGGCCCCCAGACACAAAGCTCTGCCCGTTTCCCTGGCAAACAAAAGTAAGCTACCCCGCTTCTGGATGGCAGATTGCAGGAGTCACTTTGCACCATCAAACCAGCCCGACTTGGCACTGGTGCCACCTCTGGTCTGGGACCCATCCTGCGTATCGTGGATTCTAAGGAGACAGCTGGCCACTCCCAGCCACAGGCCCCCAAACACAAACAACGGCGATTTTCCCTGGAGTACAAAACTCGCTTGCCAACTTTTTGATGGCAGATTGCAGGAGCCACTTGGTACTATCAAACCAGCCCAACTTGGCACTGGTGCCACCATGGGTCTGGTCACCATCCTGCCTATCGTAGCTTTTCAGGAGCCAGCCGGTCACTCCCAGCCATAGGCCCCCAGACACAAACCTCGGCCCGTTTCCCTGGCAAACAAAAGTAAGCTGCCCCGCTTCTGGATGGCAGATTGCAGGAGCCACATGGTACTATCAAACCAGGCCAACATGGCACTGGTGCCACCTTGGCTCTGGGAACCATCCTGCCTATCGTGGATTTTCAGGGGCCAGCCGGCCACTCTCAGCCATATGCCCCCAAACACATACCACGGCCCTTTGCTCTGGCAAACAAAAGTCAACTGCCCCTCTTCTGGATGGCAAATTGCAGGACGCACTTGGTACTACGAAAACAGCCCGACTTGGCAGTGATGCCACCTTGGGTCAGGGAACAATCCTGCGTATCGTTCTTTTTAAGGAGCCAGCCAGCCACGTCCAGCCATATACCCCCAAAAAAAAACCACGGAAGTTTTCTCCAGCAAACAAAAATCCGCTGCCGCGCGTCTGAATGGCAGATTTCAGGAGCTATTTAGTATTATCAAACCAGCCCGACTTGGCACTGGTGCCACCATGAGTCTGGTAACCATCCTGCCTATCGTAGCTTTTCAGTAGCCAGCCGGTCACTCCCAGCCATAGGCCCCCAGACAAATACCTCGGCCCGTTTCCCTGGGAAACAAAAGTAAGCTGTCCCGCTTCTGGATGGCAGATTGCAGGAGCCACTTGGTATTATCAAACCAGCCCAACTTGGCACTGGTGCCACTTTGGCTCTGGGAACCATCCTGCGTATCCTGGGTTCAAAGGAGGCAGCCGGCCACTCCCAGCCACAGGCCTCTAAACAAGAACAACGGCGCTTTTCCCTGGAAAACAAAACTCGCCTGACAACTTTTTGATGGCAGATTGCAGGAGCCACTTGGTACTATCAAACCAGCCCAACTTGGCACTGGTGCCACCATGGGTCTGGTCACCATCCTGCCTATCGTAGCTTTTCAGGAGCCAGCCGCTCACTCCCAGCCATAGGCCCCCAGACAAATATCTCGGCCCGTTTCCCTGGCAAACAAAAGTAAGCAGCCCCGCTTCAGGATGGCAGATTGCAGGAGCCACATGGTACTATCAAACCAGGCCAACATGGCACTGGTGCCACCTTGGTTCTGGGAACCATCCTGCCTATCGTGGATTTTCAGGGGCCAGCCGGCCACTCTCAACCATATGCCCCCAAAAATACACCACGGCCCTTTGCTCTGGCAAACAAAACTCAACTGCCCCTCTTCTGGATGGCAAATTGCAGGACGCACTTGGTACTACGAAAACAGCCCGACTTGGCACTGATGCCACCTTGGGTCAGGGAACAATCCTGCGTATCGAGCTTTTTAAGGAGCCAGCCGGCCACGTCCAGCCATATACCCCCAAAAAAAAACCACGGAACTTTTCTCCAGCAAACAAAAATCCGCTGCCCCGCGTCTGGATGGCAGATTGCAGGAGCTATTTAGTATTATCAAACCAGCCCGACTTGGCACTGGTGCCACCATGAGTCTGGTAGCCATCCTGCCTATCGTAGCTTTTCAGTAGCCAGCCAGTCACTCCCAGCCATAGGCCCCCAGACAAATACCTCGGCCCGTTTCCCTGGGAAACAAAATTAAGCTGTCCCGCTTCTGGATGGCAGATTGCAGGAGCCACTTGGTACTATCAAACCAGCCCAACTTGGCACTGACGCCACCTTGGCTCTGGGAACCATCCTGCGTATCCTGGGTTCAAAGGAGGCAGCCGGCCACTCCCAGCCACAGGCCTCCAAACACAAACAACGGCGCTTTTCCCTGGAAAACAAAACTGGCCTGCCAACTTTTTGATGGCAGATTGCAGGAGCCACTTGGTACTATCAAACCAGCCCAACTTGGCACTGGTGCCACCATGGGTCTGGTCACCATCCTGCCTATCGTAGCTTTTCAGGCGCCAGCCGGTGCTCCCAGCCATTGGCCCCCAGTCACAAACCTCGGCCCGTTTCCCTGGCAAACAAAAGTAAGTTACCCCGCTTCTGGATGGCAGATTGCAGGAGCCACTTTGCACCATCAAACCAGCCCAACTTGGCACTGGTGCCACCTCTGGTCTGGGAACCATCCTGCGTATCGTGGATTCTAAGGAGCCAGCTGGCCACTCCCAGCCACAGGCCCCCAAACAAAAACAACGGCGCTTTTCCCTGGAAAACAAAACTCACCTGCCAACTTTTTGATGGCAGATTGCAGGAGCCACTTGGTACTATCAAACCAGCCCAACTTGGCACTGGTGCCACCATGGGTCTGGTCACCATCCTGCCTATCGTAGCTTTTCAGGAGCCAGCTGGTCACTCCCAGCCATAGGCCCCCAGACACAAAGCTCTGCCCGTTTCCCTGGCAAACAAAAGTAAGCTACCCCGCTTCTGGATGGCAGATTGCAGGAGTCACTTTGCACCATCAAACCAGCCCGACTTGGCACTGGTGCCACCTCTGGTCTGGGACCCATCCTGCGTATCGTGGATTCTAAGGAGACAGCTGGCCACTCCCAGCCACAGGCCCCCAAACACAAACAACGGCGATTTTCCCTGGAGTACAAAACTCGCTTGCCAACTTTTTGATGGCAGATTGCAGGAGCCACTTGGTACTATCAAACCAGCCCAACTTGGCACTGGTGCCACCATGGGTCTGGTCACCATCCTGCCTATCGTAGCTTTTCAGGAGCCAGCCGGTCACTCCCAGCCATAGGCCCCCAGACACAAACCTCGGCCCGTTTCCCTGGCAAACAAAAGTAAGCTGCCCCGCTTCTGGATGGCAGATTGCAGGAGCCACATGGTACTATCAAACCAGGCCAACATGGCACTGGTGCCACCTTGGCTCTGGGAACCATCCTGCCTATCGTGGATTTTCAGGGGCCAGCCGGCCACTCTCAGCCATATGCCCCCAAACACATACCACGGCCCTTTGCTCTGGCAAACAAAAGTCAACTGCCCCTCTTCTGGATGGCAAATTGCAGGACGCACTTGGTACTACGAAAACAGCCCGACTTGGCACTGATGCCACCTTGGGTCAGGGAACAATCCTGCGTATCGTTCTTTTTAAGGAGCCAGCCGGCCACGTCCAGCCATATACCCCCAAAAAAAAACCACGGAACTTTTCTCCAGCAAACAAAAATCCGCTGCCGCGCGTCTGAATGGCAGATTTCAGGAGCTATTTAGTATTATCAAACCAGCCCGACTTGGCACTGGTGCCACCATGAGTCTGGTAACCATCCTGCCTATCGTAGCTTTTCAGTAGCCAGCCGGTCACTCCCAGCCATAGGCCCCCAGACAAATACCTCGGCCCGTTTCCCTGGGAAACAAAAGTAAGCTGTCCCGCTTCTGGATGGCAGATTGCAGGAGCCACTTGGTATTATCAAACCAGCCCAACTTGGCACTGGTGCCACTTTGGCTCTGGGAACCATCCTGCGTATCCTGGGTTCAAAGGAGGCAGCCGGCCACTCCCAGCCACAGGCCTCTAAACAAGAACAACGGCGCTTTTCCCTGGAAAACAAAACTCGCCTGACAACTTTTTGATGGCAGATTGCAGGAGCCACTTGGTACTATCAAACCAGCCCAACTTGGCACTGGTGCCACCATGGGTCTGGTCACCATCCTGCCTATCGTAGCTTTTCAGGAGCCAGCCGCTCACTCCCAGCCATAGGCCCCCAGACAAATATCTCGGCCCGTTTCCCTGGCAAACAAAAGTAAGCAGCCCCGCTTCAGGATGGCAGATTGCAGGAGCCACATGGTACTATCAAACCAGGCCAACATGGCACTGGTGCCACCTTGGTTCTGGGAACCATCCTGCCTATCGTGGATTTTCAGGGGCCAGCCGGCCACTCTCAACCATATGCCCCCAAAAATACACCACGGCCCTTTTCTCTGGCAAACAAAAGTCAACTGCCCCTCTTCTGGATGGCAAATTGCAGGACGCACTTGGTACTACGAAAACAGCCCGACTTGGCACTGATGCCACCTTGGGTCAGGGAACAATCCTGCGTATCGAGCTTTTTAAGGAGCCAGCCGGCCACGTCCAGCCATATACCCCCAAAAAAAAACCACGGAACTTTTCTCCAGCAAACAAAAATCCGCTGCCCCGCTTCTGGATGGCAGATTGCAGGAGCTATTTAGTATTATCAAACCAGCCCGACTTGGCACTGGTGCCACCATGAGTCTGGTAGCCATCCTGCCTATCGTAGCTTTTCAGTAGCCAGCCAGTCACTCCCAGCCATAGGCCCCCAGACAAATACCTCGGCCCGTTTCCCTGGGAAACAAAAGTAAGCTGTCCCGCTTCTGGATGGCAGATTGCAGGAGCCACTTGGTACTATCAAACCAGCCCAACTTGGCACTGACGCCACCTTGGCTCTGGGAACCATCCTGCGTATCCTGGGTTCAAAGGAGGCAGCCGGCCACTCCCAGCCACAGGCCTCCAAACACAAACAACGGCGCTTTTCCCTGGAAAACAAAACTGGCCTGCCAACTTTTTGATGGCAGATTGCAGGAGCCACTTGGTACTATCAAACCAGCCCAACTTGGCACTGGTGCCACCATGGGTCTGGTCACCATCCTGCCTATCGTAGCTTTTCAGGAGCCAGCCGGTGCTCCCAGCCATTGGCCCCCAGTCACAAACCTCGGCCCGTTTCCCTGGCAAACAAAAGTAAGCTACCCCGCTTCTGGATGGCAGATTGCAGGAGCCACTTTGCACCATCAAACCAGCCCAACTTGGCACTGGTGCCACCTCTGGTCTGGGAACCATCCTGCGTATCGTGGATTCTAAGGAGCCAGCTGGCCACTCCCAGCCACAGGCCCCCAAACAAAAACAACGGCGCTTTTCCCTGGAGTACAAAACTCGCTTGCCAACTTTTTGATGGCAGATTGCAGGAGCCACTTGGTACTATCAAACCACCACAACTTGGCAACAAGTGGTTCCTGCAATCTGCCATCCAGAAGCGGGGCAGCTTACTTTTCTTTGCCAGGGAAACGGACCGTTGTTTGTGTTTGGAGGCGTATGGCTGGGAGTGGCCGACTGGCTCCTTAAAATCCACGATACGCAGGATGGTTCCCAGACCAGAGGTGGCACCAGTGCCTAGTCGGGCTGGTTTGATAGTACCAAGTGGCTCCTGCAATCTGCCATCCAGAAGCGGGGCAGCTTACTTTTGTTTGCCAGGGAAACGGGCCGAGCTTTGTGTCTCGGGGCCTATGGCAGGGAGCGACCGGCTTGCTCCTGAAAAGCTACGATAGGCAGGATGGTGACCACACCCATGGTGGCACCAGTGCCAAGTTGGGCTGGTTTGATAGTACCAAGTGGCTCCCGCAATCTGCCATCAAAAAGTTGGCAGGCGAGTTTTGTTTTCCAGGGAAAAGCGCCATTGTTTGTGTTTGGGGGCCTGTGGTTGGGAGTGCCCGGCTGGCTCCTTAGAAACCACGATACGCAGCATGGTTACCAGACAGGAGGTGCCACCAGTGCCAAGTTGTGCTGGTTTGATACTACCAAGTGGTTCCTGCAATCTGCCATCCAGAAGCGGGGCAGCTTACTTTTGTTTGCCACGGAAACGGGCCGTTGTTTGTGTTTGGGGGCCTGTGGCTGGGAGTGGCCGACTGGCTCCTTAGAATCCACGATACGCAGGATGGGTCCCAGACCAGAGGTGGCACGAGTGCCAAGTCGGGCTGGTTTGATAGTACCAAGTGGCTCCTGCAATCTGCCATCCAGAAGCGGGGCAGCTTACTTTTGTTTGCCAGGGAAACGGGCCGAGTATTGTGTCTGGGGGCCTATGGCTGCGAGTGACCGGCTGGCTCCTGAAAACTACGATAGGCAGGATGGTGACCAGACCCATGGTGGTACCAGTGCCAAGTTGGGCTGGTTTGATAGTACCAAGTGGCTCCTGTAATCTGCCATCAAATAGTTGGTAGGCGAGTTTTGTTTTCCAGGGAAATGCGCTGTTGTTTTTGTTTGGGGGCCTGTGGTAGGGAGTGGCCGGCTGGCTAATTAGAATCCACGATACGCAGGATGGTTCCCAGACCAGAGGTGGCACCAGTGCCAAGACGGGCTAGTTTGATGGTGCAAAATGGCTCCTGCAATCTGCCATCCAGAAGCGGGGTAGCTTACTTTTGTTTGCCAGGGAAACGGGCCGAGCTTTTTGTCTGGGGGCCTATGGCTGGGAGTGACCGGCTGGCTCCTGAAAAGCTACGATAGGCAGGATGGTGACCAGACCCATGGTGGCACCAGTGCCAAGTTGGGCTGATTTGATAAAACCAAGTGGCTCCTGCAATCTGCCATCAAAAAGTTGGCAGGAGAGTTTTGTTTTCCAGGGAAAAGCGCCATTGTTTGTGTTTGGTGGCCTGTGGCTGGGAGTGGCCGGCTGGCTCCTTAGAATCCACTATACGCAGCATGGTATCCAGACCCAAGGTGGCACCAGTGCCAAGTATTGCTGGTTTGATAGTACCAAGTGGTTCCTGCAATCTGCCATCCAGAAACAGGGCAGCTTACTTTTGTTTGCCAGGGAAACGGGCCGAGCTTTTTGTCGGGGGGCCTCTGGCTGGGAGTGAGCGGTTGGCTCCTGAAAAGCTACGATAGGCAGGATGGTGAGCAGACCCATGGTGGCACAAGTGCCAAGTTGGGCTGGTTTGATAGCACCAAGTGGCTCCTGCAATCTGCCATCAAAATGTTGGCAGGCGAGTTTTGTTTTCCAGGGAAAAGCGCCGTTGTTTGTGTTTGGGTGCCTATGGCTGGGAGTGGCCGGCTGGCTCCTTAGAATCCACGATACGCAGGATGGTTCCCAGACCAGAGGTGGCACCAGTGCCAAGTTGGGCTGGTTTGATAGTACCAAGTGCTTCCTACAATCTGCCATCCAGAAGCGGGGCAGCTTACTTTTGTTTGCCAGGGAAACGGGCCGAGCTTTGTGTCTGGGGGCCTATGGCTGGGAGTGACCGGCTAGGTCCTGAAAATCTAAGATAGGCAGGATGGTGACCAGACCCATGGTGGCACAAGTGCCAAGTTGGGCTGGTTTGATAGTACCAAGTGGCTCCTGCAATCTGCCATCAAAAAGTTGGCAGGCGAGTTTTGTTTTCCAGGGAAAAGCGCCGTTGTTTGTGTTTGGGGGCCAGTGGCTGGGAGTGGCCGGCTGGCTCCTTAGAATCCACGATACGCAGCATGGTTCCCAGACCAGAGATGGCACCAGTTCCAAGTCGGGCTATTTGATGGTGAAAAGTGGTTCCTGCAATCTGCCATCCAGAAGCGGGGCAGCTTACTTTGGTTTGCCAGGGAAAAGGGCAGGGCTTTGTGTCTGGGCGCCTATGGCTGGGAGTGACCGGCTGGCTCCTGAAAAGCTACGATAGGCAGGATGGTGACCAGACCCATGGTGGCACCAGTGCCAAGTTTGGCTGATTTGATTGTACCAAGTGGCTCCTGCAATCTGCCATCAAAAATTTGGCCGGCGAATTTTGTTTTCCAGGGAAAAGCGCTGTGGTTTGTGTTTGGGGGCCTGTGGCAGGGAGTGGCCGGCTGGCTCCTTATAATCCACGATACGCAGCATGGTTCCCAGACCCAAGGTGGCAACAGTGCCAAGTTGGGCTGGTTTGATAGTACCAAGTGGCTCTGGCAATCTGCCATCAAAAAGTTGGCAGACGAGTTTTGTTTTCCAGGGAAAAGCGCCGTTGTTTTTGTTTGGGGGCCTGTGGCTGGGAGTGGACGGATGGCTAATTAGAATCCACGATACGCAGGATGGTTCCCAGACCAGAGGTGGCACCAGTGCCAAGTCGGGCTGGTTTGATAGTACCAAGTGGTTCCTGCAATCTGCCATCCAGAAGCGGGATAACTTACTTTTGTTTGTCAGGGAAACGGGCCGAGCTTTGTGTCTGGGGGCCTATGGCTGGGAGTGACCGGCTGGCTCCTGAAAAGCTACGATAGGCAGGATGGTGACCAGACCCATGGTGGCACCAGTGCCAAGTTGGTCTGATTTGATAAAACCAAGTGGCTCCTGCAATCTCCCATCAAAAAGTTGGCAGGAGAGTTTTGTTTTCCAGGGAAAAGCGCCGTTGTTTGTGTTTGGGGACCTGTGGCTGGGAGTGGCCGGCTGGCTCCTTAGAATCCACGATACGCAGCATGGTATCCAGACCCAAGGTGGCACCAGTGCCAAGTTTTGCTGGTTTGATAGTACCAAGTGGTTCCTGCAATCTGCCATCCAGAAGCAGGGCAGCTTACTTTTGTTTGCCAGGGAAACGGGCCGAGGTTTTTGTCTGGGGGCCTATGGCTGGGAGTGACTGGCTGCCTCCTGAAAAGCTACGATAGGCAGGATGGTGACCAGACCCATGGTGGCACCAGTCCCAAGTTGGGCTGATTTGATAATACCAAGTGGCTCCTGCAATCTGCCGTCAAAATTTGGCAGGCGAGTTTTGTTTTCCAGGGAAAAGCGCCGTTGTTTGTGTTTGGGGGCCTGTGGCTGGGAGTGGCCGGCTGGCTCCTTAGAATCCACGATACGCAGGATGGTTCCCAGACCTGAGGTGGCACCAGTGCCAAGTCGGGCTAGTTTGATGGTGCAAAGTGGCTCCTGCAATATGCCATCCAGAAACGGGGCAGCTTACTTTTGTTTGCCAGGGAAACGGGCCGAGGTTTGTGTCTGGGGACCTATGGCTGGGAGTGACCTGCTAGGTCCTGAAAAGCTAAGATAGGCAGGATGGTGACCAGACCCATGGTGGCACCAGTGCCAAGTTGAGCTGGTTTGATAGTACCAAGTGGCTCCTGCAATCTGCCATCAAAAAGTTGGCAGGCGAGTTTTGTTTTCCAGGGAAAAGCGCCGTTGTTTGTGTTTGGGGGCCTTTGGGTGGGAGTGGCCGGCTGGCTCCTTAGAATCCCCGATACGCAGCATGGTTCCCAGACCAGAGGTGGCACCAGTGCCAAGTCGGGCTGTTTTTATAATACCAAGTGGTTCCTGCAATCTGCCATGCAGAAGCGGGGCAGCTTACTTTTGTTTGCCAGGGAAACGGGCCGAGGTTTTTGTCTGGGGGCCAATGGCTGGGAGTGACCGGCTGGCTCCTGAAAAGCTACGATAGGCAGGATGGTGACCAGACCCATGGTGGCACCAGTGCCAAGTTGGGCTGATTTGATAGTAGCAAGTGGCTCCTGCAATCTGCCATCAAAATGTTGGCAGGCGAGTTTTGTTTTCCAGGGAAAAGCGCCGTTGTTTGTGTTTGGGGGCCTGTGGCTGGGAGTGGCCGGCTGGCTCCTTAGAATCCACGATACGCAGCATGGTTCCCAGACCAGAGGTGGCACCAGTTCCAAGTCGGGCTACTTTGATGGTGAAAAGTGGTTCCTGCAATCTGCCATCAAGAAGCGGGGCAGCTTACTTTGGTTTGCCAGGGAAACGGGCCGAGCTTTGTGTCTGGGCGCCTATGGCTGGGAGTGACCGGCTGGCTCCTGAAAAGCTACGATAGGCAGGATGGTTCCCAGACCTGAGGTGGCACCCGTGCCAAGTTGGGCTGATTTGATAGTACCAAGTGGCTCCTGCAATCTGCCATCAAATAGTTGGCCGGGGAATTATGTTTTCCAGGGAAAAGCGCCGTTGTTTCTGTTTGGGGGCCTGTGGCAGGGAGTGGCCGGCTGGCTCCTTATAATCCACGATACGCAGCATGGTTCCCAGACCCAAGGTGGCAACAGTGCCAAGTTGCGCTGGTTTGATAGTACCAAGTGGCTCCGGCAATCTGCCATCAAAAAGTTGGCAGACGAGTTTTGTTTTCCAGGGTAAAGCGCCGTTGTTTGCGTTTGGGGGCCTGTGGCTGGGAGTGGACGGATGGCTAATTAGAATCCACGATACGCAGGATGGTTCCCAGACCAGAGGTGGCACCAGTGCCAAGTTGGGCTGATTTGATAGTACCAAGTGGCTCCTGGAATCTGCCATCCAGAAGCGGGACAGCTTACTTTTGTTTGTCAGGGAAACGGGCCGAGCTTTGTGTCTGGGGGCCTATGGCTGGGAGTGACCGGCTGGCTCCTGAAAAGCTACGATAGGCAGGATGGTGACCAGACCCATGGTGGCACCAGTGTCAAGTTGGGCTGGTTTGATAGTACCAAGTGGCTCCTGCAATCTGCCATCAAAAAGTTGGCAGGCGAGTTTTGTTTTCCAGGGAAAAGCGCCGTTGTTTTTGTTTGGGGGCCTGTGGCTGGGAGTGGCCGGCTGGCTCCTTAGAATCCACGATACGCAGCATGGTTCCCAGACCAGAGGTGGCACCAGTGCCAAGTTGGGCTGGTTTGATGGTGAAAAGTGGCTCCTGCAATCTGCCATCCAGTAGCGGGATAACTTAATTTTGTTTGCCAGGGAAACGGGCCAAGGTTTTTGTCTGGGGGCCTATGGCAGGGAGTGACCGGCTGGCTCCTGAAATGCTACGATAGGCAGGATGGTGACCAGACCCATGGTGGCACCAGTGTCAAGTTGGGCTGGTTTGATAGTACCAAGTGGCTCCGGCAATCTGCCATCAAAAAGTTGGCAGGCGAGTTTTGTTTTCCAGGGAAAAGCGCCGTTGTTTTTGTTTGGGGGCCTGTGGGTGGGAGTGGCCGGATGGCTAATTAGAATCCACGATACGCAGGATGGTTCCCAGACCCAAGGTGGCACCAGTGCCAAGTTGGGCTGGTTTGATAGTACCAAGTGCGTCCTGCAATCTGCCATCCAGAAGCGGGGTAGCTTACTTTTGTTTGCCAGGGAAACGGGCCGAGGTTTGTGTCTGGGGGCCTATGGCTGGGAGTGACCGGCTGGCTCCTGAAAAGCTACGATAGGCAGGATGGTGACCAGACCCATGGTGGCACCAGTGTCAAGTTGGGCTGGTTTGATAGTACCAAGTGGCTCCTGCAATCTGCCATCAAAATGTTGGCAGGCGAGTTTTGTTTTCCAGGGAAAAGCGCCGTTGTTTGTGTTTGGGGGCCTGTGGGTGGGAGTGGCCGGATGGCTAATTAGAATCCACGATACGCAGCATGGTTCCCAGACCTGAGGTGGCACCAGGGCCGAGTCGGGCTAGTTTGATGGTGCAAAGTGTCTCCTGCAATATGCCATCCAGAAGCGGGGCAGCTTGGTTTTGTTTCCCAGGGAAACGGGCTGAGCTTTGTGTCTGGGGGCCTATGGCTGGGAGTGACCGGCTAGGTCCTGAAAAGCTACGATAGGCAGGATGGTGACCAGACCCATGGTGGCACCAGTGCCAAGTTGGGCTGATTTGATAGTACCAAGTGGCTCCTGCAATCTGCCATCAAAATTTGGCAGGCGAGTTTTGTTTTCCAGGGAAAAGCGCCGTTGTTTGTGTTTGGGGGCCTTTGGCTGGAGTGGCCGGCTGGCTCCTTAGAATCCACGATACGCAGGATGGTTCCCAGACCTGAGGTGGCACCATTGCCAAGTCGGGCTAGTTTGATGGTGTAAAGTGGCTCCAGCAATCTGCCATCCAGAAGCGGGGTAGGTTACTTTTTTTTGCCAGGGAAACTTGCCGAGGATTTCTCTGGGGCCCTATGGCAGAGAGGGACCGGCTGGCTCCTGAAAAGCTATGATAGGCAGGATGGTGACCAGACCCATGGTGGCACCAGTGCCGAGTTGGGCTGATTTGATAGTACCAAGTGGCTCCTGCAATCTGCCATCAAAATGTTGGCAGGCGGGTTTTGTATTCCAGGGAAAAGCGCCGTTGTTTGTGTTTGGGGGCCTGTGGCTGGGAGTGACCGGCTGGCTCCTTAGAATCCACGATACGCAGGATGGTTCCCAGAGCCAAGGTGGCACCAGTGCCAAGTTGGACTGGTTTGATAGTACCAAGTGGCTCCTGCAATCTGCCATCCAGAAGCGGGGCAGCTTACTTTTGTTTGCCAGGGAAACGGGTCGAGCTTTGTGTCTGGGGGCCTATGGCTGGGAGTGACCAGCTGGCTCCTGAAAAGCTAAGATAGGCAGGATGGTGACCAGACCCATGGTGGCAGCAGTGCCATGTTGGGCTGGTTTGATAGTACCAAGTGGCTCCTGCAATCTGCCATCCAGAAGCGGGGCAGCTTACTTTTGTTTGCCAGGGAAACGGGCCGAGCTTTGTGTCTCGGGGCCTATGGCAGGGAGCGACCGGCTTGCTCCTGAAAAGCTACGATAGGCAGGATGGTGACCACACCCATGGTGGCACCAGTGCCAAGTTGGGCTGGTTTGATAGTACCAAGTGGCTCCCGCAATCTGCCATCAAAAAGTTGGCAGGCGAGTTTTGTTTTCCAGGGAAAAGCGCCATTGTTTGTGTTTGGGGGCCTGTGGTTGGGAGTGCCCGGCTGGCTCCTTAGAAACCACGATACGCAGCATGGTTACCAGACAGGAGGTGCCACCAGTGCCAAGTTGTGCTGGTTTGATACTACCAAGTGGTTCCTGCAATCTGCCATCCAGAAGCGGGGCAGCTTACTTTTGTTTGCCACGGAAACGGGCCGTTGTTTGTGTTTGGGGGCCTGTGGCTGGGAGTGGCCGACTGGCTCCTTAGAATCCACGATACGCAGGATGGGTCCCAGACCAGAGGTGGCACGAGTGCCAAGTCGGGCTGGTTTGATAGTACCAAGTGGCTCCTGCAATCTGCCATCCAGAAGCGGGGCAGCTTACTTTTGTTTGCCAGGGAAACGGGCCGAGTATTGTGTCTGGGGGCCTATGGCTGCGAGTGACCGGCTGGCTCCTGAAAACTACGATAGGCAGGATGGTGACCAGACCCATGGTGGTACCAGTGCCAAGTTGGGCTGGTTTGATAGTACCAAGTGGCTCCTGTAATCTGCCATCAAATAGTTGGTAGGCGAGTTTTGTTTTCCAGGGAAATGCGCTGTTGTTTTTGTTTGGGGGCCTGTGGTAGGGAGTGGCCGGCTGGCTAATTAGAATCCACGATACGCAGGATGGTTCCCAGACCAGAGGTGGCACCAGTGCCAAGACGGGCTAGTTTGATGGTGCAAAATGGCTCCTGCAATCTGCCATCCAGAAGCGGGGTAGCTTACTTTTGTTTGCCAGGGAAACGGGCCGAGCTTTTTGTCTGGGGGCCTATGGCTGGGAGTGACCGGCTGGCTCCTGAAAAGCTACGATAGGCAGGATGGTGACCAGACCCATGGTGGCACCAGTGCCAAGTTGGGCTGATTTGATAAAACCAAGTGGCTCCTGCAATCTGCCATCAAAAAGTTGGCAGGAGAGTTTTGTTTTCCAGGGAAAAGCGCCATTGTTTGTGTTTGGTGGCCTGTGGCTGGGAGTGGCCGGCTGGCTCCTTAGAATCCACGATACGCAGCATGGTATCCAGACCCAAGGTGGCACCAGTGCCAAGTATTGCTGGTTTGATAGTACCAAGTGGTTCCTGCAATCTGCCATCCAGAAACAGGGCAGCTTACTTTTGTTTGCCAGGGAAACGGGCCGAGCTTTTTGTCGGGGGGCCTCTGGCTGGGAGTGAGCGGTTGGCTCCTGAAAAGCTACGATAGGCAGGATGGTGAGCAGACCCATGGTGGCACAAGTGCCAAGTTGGGCTGGTTTGATAGCACCAAGTGGCTCCTGCAATCTGCCATCAAAATGTTGGCAGGCGAGTTTTGTTTTCCAGGGAAAAGCGCCGTTGTTTGTGTTTGGGTGCCTATGGCTGGGAGTGGCCGGCTGGCTCCTTAGAATCCACGATACGCAGGATGGTTCCCAGACCAGAGGTGGCACCAGTGCCAAGTTGGGCTGGTTTGATAGTACCAAGTGCTTCCTACAATCTGCCATCCAGAAGCGGGGCAGCTTACTTTTGTTTGCCAGGGAAACGGGCCGAGCTTTGTGTCTGGGGGCCTATGGCTGGGAGTGACCGGCTAGGTCCTGAAAATCTAAGATAGGCAGGATGGTGACCAGACCCATGGTGGCACAAGTGCCAAGTTGGGCTGGTTTGATAGTACCAAGTGGCTCCTGCAATCTGCCATCAAAAAGTTGGCAGGCGAGTTTTGTTTTCCAGGGAAAAGCGCCGTTGTTTGTGTTTGGGGGCCAGTGGCTGGGAGTGGCCGGCTGGCTCCTTAGAATCCACGATACGCAGCATGGTTCCCAGACCAGAGATGGCACCAGTTCCAAGTCGGGCTATTTGATGGTGAAAAGTGGTTCCTGCAATCTGCCATCCAGAAGCGGGGCAGCTTACTTTGGTTTGCCAGGGAAAAGGGCAGGGCTTTGTGTCTGGGCGCCTATGGCTGGGAGTGACCGGCTGGCTCCTGAAAAGCTACGATAGGCAGGATGGTGACCAGACCCATGGTGGCACCAGTGCCAAGTTTGGCTGATTTGATTGTACCAAGTGGCTCCTGCAATCTGCCATCAAAAATTTGGCCGGCGAATTTTGTTTTCCAGGGAAAAGCGCTGTGGTTTGTGTTTGGGGGCCTGTGGCAGGGAGTGGCCGGCTGGCTCCTTATAATCCACGATACGCAGCATGGTTCCCAGACCCAAGGTGGCACCAGTGCCAAGTTGGGCTGGTTTGATAGTACCAAGTGGCTCTGGCAATCTGCCATCAAAAAGTTGGCAGACGAGTTTTGTTTTCCAGGGAAAAGCGCCGTTGTTTTTGTTTGGGGGCCTGTGGGTGGGAGTGGACGGATGGCTAATTAGAATCCACGATACGCAGGATGGTTCCCAGACCAGAGGTGGCACCAGTGCCAAGTCGGGCTGGTTTGATAGTACCAAGTGGTTCCTGCAATCTGCCATCCAGAAGCGGGATAACTTACTTTTGTTTGTCAGGGAAACGGGCCGAGCTTTGTGTCTGGGGGCCTATGGCTGGGAGTGACCGGCTGGCTCCTGAAAAGCTACGATAGGCAGGATGGTGACCAGACCCATGGTGGCACCAGTGCCAAGTTGGTCTGATTTGATAAAACCAAGTGGCTCCTGCAATCTCCCATCAAAAAGTTGGCAGGAGAGTTTTGTTTTCCAGGGAAAAGCGCCGTTGTTTGTGTTTGGGGACCTGTGGCTGGGAGTGGCCGGCTGGCTCCTTAGAATCCACGATACGCAGCATGGTATCCAGACCCAAGGTGGCACCAGTGCCAAGTTTTGCTGGTTTGATAGTACCAAGTGGTTCCTGCAATCTGCCATCCAGAAGCAGGGCAGCTTACTTTTGTTTGCCAGGGAAACGGGCCGAGGTTTTTGTCTGGGGGCCTATGGCTGGGAGTGACTGGCTGCCTCCTGAAAAGCTACGATAGGCAGGATGGTGACCAGACCCATGGTGGCACCAGTCCCAAGTTGGGCTGATTTGATAATACCAAGTGGCTCCTGCAATCTGCCGTCAAAATTTGGCAGGCGAGTTTTGTTTTCCAGGGAAAAGCGCCGTTGTTTGTGTTTGGGGGCCTGTGGCTGGGAGTGGCCGGCTGGCTCCTTAGAATCCACGATACGCAGGATGGTTCCCAGACCTGAGGTGGCACCAGTGCCAAGTCGGGCTAGTTTGATGGTGCAAAGTGGCTCCTGCAATATGCCATCCAGAAACGGGGCAGCTTACTTTTGTTTGCCAGGGAAACGGGCCGAGGTTTGTGTCTGGGGACCTATGGCTGGGAGTGACCTGCTAGGTCCTGAAAAGCTACGATAGGCAGGATGGTGACCAGACCCATGGTGGCACCAGTGCCAAGTTGAGCTGGTTTGATAGTACCAAGTGGCTCCTGCAATCTGCCATCAAAAAGTTGGCAGGCGAGTTTTGTTTTCCAGGGAAAAGCGCCGTTGTTTGTGTTTGGGGGCCTTTGGGTGGGAGTGGCCGGCTGGCTCCTTAGAATCCCCGATACGCAGCATGGTTCCCAGACCAGAGGTGGCACCAGTGCCAAGTCGGGCTGTTTTTATAATACCAAGTGGTTCCTGCAATCTGCCATGCAGAAGCGGGGCAGCTTACTTTTGTTTGCCAGGGAAACGGGCCGAGGTTTTTGTCTGGGGGCCAATGGCTGGGAGTGACCGGCTGGCTCCTGAAAAGCTACGATAGGCAGGATGGTGACCAGACCCATGGTGGCACCAGTGCCAAGTTGGGCTGATTTGATAGTAGCAAGTGGCTCCTGCAATCTGCCATCAAAATGTTGGCAGGCGAGTTTTGTTTTCCAGGGAAAAGCGCCGTTGTTTGTGTTTGGGGGCCTGTGGCTGGGAGTGGCCGGCTGGCTCCTTAGAATCCACGATACGCAGCATGGTTCCCAGACCAGAGGTGGCACCAGTTCCAAGTCGGGCTACTTTGATGGTGAAAAGTGGTTCCTGCAATCTGCCATCAAGAAGCGGGGCAGCTTACTTTGGTTTGCCAGGGAAACGGGCCGAGCTTTGTGTCTGGGCGCCTATGGCTGGGAGTGACCGGCTGGCTCCTGAAAAGCTACGATAGGCAGGATGGTTCCCAGACCTGAGGTGGCACCCGTGCCAAGTTGGGCTGATTTGATAGTACCAAGTGGCTCCTGCAATCTGCCATCAAATAGTTGGCCGGGGAATTATGTTTTCCAGGGAAAAGCGCCGTTGTTTGTGTTTGGGGGCCTGTGGCAGGGAGTGGCCGGCTGGCTCCTTATAATCCACGATACGCAGCATGGTTCCCAGACCCAAGGTGGCAACAGTGCCAAGTTGGGCTGGTTTGATAGTACCAAGTGGCTCCGGCAATCTGCCATCAAAAAGTTGGCAGACGAGTTTTGTTTTCCAGGGTAAAGCGCCGTTGTTTGCGTTTGGGGGCCTGTGGCTGGGAGTGGACGGATGGCTAATTAGAATCCACGATACGCAGGATGGTTCCCAGACCAGAGGTGGCACCAGTGCCAAGTTGGGCTGATTTGATAGTACCAAGTGGCTCCTGGAATCTGCCATCCAGAAGCGGGACAGCTTACTTTTGTTTGTCAGGGAAACGGGCCGAGCTTTGTGTCTGGGGGCCTATGGCTGGGAGTGACCGGCTGGCTCCTGAAAAGCTACGATAGGCAGGATGGTGACCAGACCCATGGTGGCACCAGTGTCAAGTTGGGCTGGTTTGATAGTACCAAGTGGCTCCTGCAATCTGCCATCAAAAAGTTGGCAGGCGAGTTTTGTTTTCCAGGGAAAAGCGCCGTTGTTTTTGTTTGGGGGCCTGTGGCTGGGAGTGGCCGGCTGGCTCCTTAGAATCCACGATACGCAGCATGGTTCCCAGACCAGAGGTGGCACCAGTGCCAAGTTGGGCTGGTTTGATGGTGAAAAGTGGCTCCTGCAATCTGCCATCCAGTAGCGGGATAACTTAATTTTGTTTGCCAGGGAAACGGGCCAAGGTTTTTGTCTGGGGGCCTATGGCAGGGAGTGACCGGCTGGCTCCTGAAATGCTACGATAGGCAGGATGGTGACCAGACCCATGGTGGCACCAGTGTCAAGTTGGGCTGGTTTGATAGTACCAAGTGGCTCCGGCAATCTGCCATCAAAAAGTTGGCAGGCGAGTTTTGTTTTCCAGGGAAAAGCGCCGTTGTTTTTGTTTGGGGGCCTGTGGGTGGGAGTGGCCGGATGGCTAATTAGAATCCACGATACGCAGGATGGTTCCCAGACCCAAGGTGGCACCAGTGCCAAGTTGGGCTGGTTTGATAGTACCAAGTGCGTCCTGCAATCTGCCATCCAGAAGCGGGGTAGCTTACTTTTGTTTGCCAGGGAAACGGGCCGAGGTTTGTGTCTGGGGGCCTATGGCTGGGAGTGACCGGCTGGCTCCTGAAAAGCTACGATAGGCAGGATGGTGACCAGACCCATGGTGGCACCAGTGTCAAGTTGGGCTGGTTTGATAGTACCAAGTGGCTCCTGCAATCTGCCATCAAAATGTTGGCAGGCGAGTTTTGTTTTCCAGGGAAAAGCGCCGTTGTTTGTGTTTGGGGGCCTGTGGGTGGGAGTGGCCGGATGGCTAATTAGAATCCACGATACGCAGCATGGTTCCCAGACCTGAGGTGGCACCAGGGCCGAGTCGGGCTAGTTTGATGGTGCAAAGTGTCTCCTGCAATATGCCATCCAGAAGCGGGGCAGCTTGGTTTTGTTTCCCAGGGAAACGGGCTGAGCTTTGTGTCTGGGGGCCTATGGCTGGGAGTGACCGGCTAGGTCCTGAAAAGCTACGATAGGCAGGATGGTGACCAGACCCATGGTGGCACCAGTGCCAAGTTGGGCTGATTTGATAGTACCAAGTGGCTCCTGCAATCTGCCATCAAAATTTGGCAGGCGAGTTTTGTTTTCCAGGGAAAAGCGCCGTTGTTTGTGTTTGGGGGCCTTTGGCTGGAGTGGCCGGCTGGCTCCTTAGAATCCACGATACGCAGGATGGTTCCCAGACCTGAGGTGGCACCATTGCCAAGTCGGGCTAGTTTGATGGTGTAAAGTGGCTCCAGCAATCTGCCATCCAGAAGCGGGGTAGGTTACTTTTTTTTGCCAGGGAAACTTGCCGAGGATTTCTCTGGGGCCCTATGGCAGAGAGGGACCGGCTGGCTCCTGAAAAGCTATGATAGGCAGGATGGTGACCAGACCCATGGTGGCACCAGTGCCGAGTTGGGCTGATTTGATAGTACCAAGTGGCTCCTGCAATCTGCCATCAAAATGTTGGCAGGCGGGTTTTGTATTCCAGGGAAAAGCGCCGTTGTTTGTGTTTGGGGGCCTGTGGCTGGGAGTGACCGGCTGGCTCCTTAGAATCCACGATACGCAGGATGGTTCCCAGAGCCAAGGTGGCACCAGTGCCAAGTTGGACTGGTTTGATAGTACCAAGTGGCTCCTGCAATCTGCCATCCAGAAGCGGGGCAGCTTACTTTTGTTTGCCAGGGAAACGGGTCGAGCTTTGTGTCTGGGGGCCTATGGCTGGGAGTGACCAGCTGGCTCCTGAAAAGCTAAGATAGGCAGGATGGTGACCAGACCCATGGTGGCAGCAGTGCCATGTTGGGCTGGTTTGATAGTACCAAGTGGCTCCTGCAATCTGCCATCAAAATTTTGCAGGCGAGTTTTGTTTTCCAGGGAAAAGCGCCGTTGTTTGTGTTTGGGGGCCTGTGGCTTGGAGTGGCCGGCTGGCTCCTTAGAATCCACGATACGCAGGATGGTTCCCAGACCAGAGGTGGCACAAGTGCCAAGTCTGGCTCGTTTGATGGTGCAAAGTGGCTCCTGCAATCTGCCATCCAGAAGCGGGGCAGCTTACTTTTTTTTGCCAGGGAAACGGGCCGAGGTTTTTGTCTGGGGGCCTATGGCTTGGAGTGACCGGCTGGCTCCTGAAAAGCTACGATAGGCAGGATGGTGAGCAGACCCATGGTGGCACCAGTGCCAAGTTGGGCTGGTTTGATAGTACCAAGTGGCTCCTGCAATCTGCCATCAAAATGTTGGCAGGCGAGTTTTGTTTTCCAGGGAAAAGCGCCGTTGTTTGTGTTTGGGGGCCTGTGGCTGGGAGTGGCCGCCTGGCTGCTTAGAATCCACGATACGCAGGATGGTTCCCAGACCAGAGGTGGCACCAGTGCCAAGTCGGGCTGGTTTGATAATACCTAGTGGATCCTGCAATCTGCCATCCAGAAGCGGGACAGCTTACATTTGTTTGCCAGGGAAACGGGCCGAGCTTTGTGTCTGGGCGCCTATGGCTTGGAGTGACCGGCTAGGTCCTGAAAAGCTACGATAGGCAGGATGGTGACCAGACCCATGGTGGCACCAGTGCCAAGTTGGGCTGATTTGATAGTACCAAGTGGCTCCTGCAATCTGCCATCAAAAAGTTGGCAGGCGAGTTTTGTTTTCCAGGGAAAAGCGCAGTTGTTTCTGTTTGGGGGCCTATGGCTGGGAGTGGCCGGCTGGCTCCTTAGAATCCACGATACGCGGCATGGTTCCCAGACCAGAGGTGGCACCAGTGCCAAGTTGGGCTGGTTTGATGGTGCAAAGTGGCTCCTGCAATCTGCCATCCAGAAGCGGGGCAGCTTACTTTTGTTTGCCAGGGAAACGGGCCGAGCTTTGTGTCTGGGCGCCTATGGCTGGGAGTGACCTGCTAGGTCCTGAAAAGCTACGATAGGCAGGATGGTGACCAGACCCATGGTGGCACCAGTGCCAAGTTGGGCTGGTTTGATAGTACCAAGTGGCTCCTGCAATCCGCTATCAAAAAGCTGGCAGGCGAGTTTTGTTTTCCAGGGAAAAGCGCCGTTGTTTGTGTTTGGGTGCCTGTGGCAGGGAGTGGCCGGCTGGCTGCTTAGAATCCACGATACGCAGGATGGTTCCCAGACCCAAGGTGGCACCAGTGCCAAGTTGGGCTGGTTTGATAGTACCAAGTGGTTCCTGCAATCTGCCATCCAGAAGCGGGGTAGCTTACTTTTGTTTGCCAGGGAAACGGGCCGAGTATTGTGTCTGGGGGCCTATGGCTGCGAGTGACCGGCTGGCTCCTGAAAACTACGATAGGCAGGATGGTGACCAGACCCATGGTGGCACCAGTGCCAAGTTGGGCTGATTTGATAGTACCAAGTGGCTCCTGCAATCTGCCATCAAAAATTTGGCAGGCGAGTTTTGTTTTCCAGGGAAAAGCGCCGTTGATTGTGTCTGGGGGCCTGTGGCTGGAGTGGCCGGCTGGCTCCTTACAATGAACGATACGCAGGATGGTTCCCAGACCTGAGGTGGCACCAGTGCCAAGTCGGGCTAGTTTGATGGTGCAAAGTGGCTCCTGCAATCTGCCATCCAGAAGCGGGGTAGCTTACTTTTGTTTGCCAGGGAAACGGGCCGAGGTTTGTGTCTGGGCGCCTATGGCTTGGAGTGACCGGCTAGGTCCTGAAAAGCTACGATAGGCAGGATGGTGACCAGACCCATGGTGGCACCAGTGCCAAGTTGGGCTGATTTGATAGTACCAAGTGGCTCCTGCAATCTGCCATCAAAAAGTTGGCAGGCGAGTTTTGTTTTCCAGGGAAAAGCGCCGTTGTTTGTGTTTGGGGGCCTGTGGCTGGGAGTGGCCGGCTGGCTCCTTAGAATCCACGATACGCGGCATGGTTCCCAGACCAGAGGTGGCACCAGTGCCAAGTTGGGCTGGTTTGATAGTACCAAGTGCGTCCTGCAATCTGCCATCCAGAAGCGGGGCAGCTTACTCTTGTTTGCCAGGGAAACGGGCCGAGGTTTGTGTCTCAGGGCCTATGGCTGGGAGTGACCGGCTGGCTCCTGAAAAGCTACGATAGGCAGGATGGTGACCAGACCCATGGTGGCACCAGTGCCAAGTTGGGCTGGTTTGATAGTACCAAGTGGCTCCTGCAATCTGCCATCAAAATTTGGCAGGCGAGTTTGTTATCCAGGGAAAGCGCCGTTGTTTGTGTTTGGGGGCCTGTGGCTGGGAGTGGCCGGCTGGCTCCTTAGAATCCACGATACGCAGGATGGTTCCCAGACCAGAGGTGGCACCAGTGCCAAGTCGGGCTGGTTTGATGGTGAAAAGTGGCTCCTGCAATCTGCCATCCAGAAGCGGGATAACTTACTTTTGTTTGCCAGGGAAACGGGCCGAGGTTTTTGTCTGGGGGCCTATGGCTGGGAGTGTTTGGCTGGCTCCTGAAAAGCTACGATACGCAGGATGGTGACCAGACCCATGGTGGCACCAGTGCCAAGTTGGGCTGGTTTGATAGTACCAAGTGGCTCCTGCAATCTGCCATCAAAAAGTTGGCAGGCGAGTTTTGTTTTCCAGGGAAAAGCGCCGTTGTTTGTGTTTGGGGGCCTGTGGGTGGGAGTGGCCGGCTGTCTCCTTAGAATCCACGATACTCAGGATGGTTCCCAGACCAGAGGTGGCACCAGTGCCAAGTCGGGCTGGTTTGATGGTGCAAAGTGGTTCCTGCAATCTGCCATCCAGAAGCGGGGTAGCTTACTTTTGTTTGCCAGGGAAACGGGCCGAGGTTTGTGACTGGGGGCCTACGGCTGGGAGTGACCGGCTGGCTCCTGAAAAGCTACGATAGGCAGGATGGTTACCAGACTCATGGTGGCACCAGTGCCAAGTCGGGCTGGTTTGATGATACTAAATAGCTCCTGCAATCTGCCATCCAGACGCGGGGCAGCGGATTTTTGTTTGCTGGAGAAAAGTTCCGTGGTTTTTTTTTGGGGGTATATGGCTGGACGTGGCCGGCTGGCTCCTTAAAAAGCTCGATACGCAGGATTGTTCCCTGACCCAAGGTGGCATCAGTGCCAAGTCGGGCTGTTTTCGTAGTACCAAGTGCGTCCTGCAATTTGCCATCCAGAAGAGGGGCAGTTGAGTTCTGTTTGCCAGAGAAAAGGGCCGTGGTATATGTTTGGGGGCATATGGTTGAGAGTGGCCGGCTGGCCCCTGAAAATCCACGATAGGCAGGATGGTTCACAGAACCAAGGTGGCACAAGTGCCATGTTGGGCTGGTTTGATAGTACCAAGTGGCTCCTGCAATCTGCCATCAAAAAGTTGTCAGGCGAGTTTTGTTTTCCAGGGAAAAGCGCCGTTGTTTTTGTTTAGAGGCCTGTGGCTGGGAGTGGCCGGCTGCCTCCTTTGAACCCAGGATACGTAGGATGGTTCCCAGAGCCAAGGTGGCACCAGTGCAAAATTGGGCTGGTTTGATAGTACCAAGTGGCTCCTGCAATCTGCCATCGAAAAGTTGTCAGGCGAGTTTTGTTTTCCAGGGAAAAGCGCCGTTGCTTTTGTTTAGAGGCCTGTGGCAGGGAGTGGCCGCCTGTCCTCGTAGAATCTACGTTACGCAGCATGGTTCCCAGAGCCAAGGTGGCACCAGGGCCAAGTCGGGCTGGTTTGATAGTACCAAGTGCATCCTGCAATCAGCCATCCAAAAGCGGGACAGCTTACTTTTGTTTGCCAGGGAAACGGGCCGAGGTTTGTGTCTGGGGGCCTATGGCTGGGAGTGACCGGCTGGCTCCTGAAAAGCTACGATAGGCAGGATGTTTACCAGACCCATGGTGGCACCAGTGCCAAGTTTGGCTGATTTCATAGTACCAAGTGGCTCCTGCAATCTGCCATCCAGAATCGGGGCAGCTTACTTTTGTTTTCCAGGGAAACGGGCCGAGGTTTGTGTCTGGGGGCCTATGGCTGGGAGTGACCGGCTGGCTCCTGAAAAGCTACGATAGGCAGGATGGTGACCAGACCCATGGTGGCACCAGTGCCAAGTTGGGCTGGTTTGATAGTACCAAGTGGCTCCTGCAATCTGCCATCAAAATGTTGGCAGGCGAGTTTTGTTTTCCAGGGAAAAGCGCCGTTGTTTGTGTTTGGGGGCCTGTGGCTCAGAGTGGCCGGGTGGCTGCTTAGAATCCACGATACGCAGGATGGTTCCCAGACCCAAGGTGGCACCAGTGCCAAGTCGCGCTGGTTTGACACTACCAAGTGCGTCCTGCACTCTGCCATCCAGAATCGGGGCAGCTTAATTTTTTTTGCCAGGGAAACGGTCCGAGGTTTGTGTCTGGGGGCCTATGGCTGGGAGTGACCGGCTGGCTCCTGAAAAGCTACGATAGGCAGGATGGTTCCCAGATCCAAGATGGCACCAGTGCCAAGTCGGGGTGGTTTGATGGTGCAAAGTGGCTCCTGCAATCTGCCATCCTGACACGGGGCAGCTTACTTTTGTTTGCCAGGGAAACGGGCCGAGGTTTGTGTCTGGGGGCCTATGGCTGGGAGTGACAGCCTGGTTCCTGAAAAGCTACGATAGGCAGAATGGTGACCAGACCCATGGTGGCACCAGTGCCAAGTTGGGCTGGTTTGATAGTACCAAGTGGCTCCTGCAATCTGCCATCAAAAAGTTGTCAGGCGAGTTTTGTTTTCCAGGGAAAAGCGCCGTTGTTTGTGTTTGGGGGTCTGTGGGTGGGAGTGGCCGGCTGGCTCCTTAGAACACACGATACGCAGGATGGTTCCCAGACCAGAGGTGGCACCAGTGCCACGTCGGGCTGGTTTGATGGTGAAAAGTGGCTCCTGCAATCTGCCATCCTGAAGCGGGGTAGCTTACATTTGTGTACCAGGGAAACGGGCCGAGGTTTATGACTAGGGGCCTAGGGCTAGGAGTGACCGGCTGGCTCCTGAAAAGCAACAATAGGCAGGATGGTTCCCAGACCCAAGGTGGCACCAGTGCCAAGTTGGGCTGGTTTGATGGTACCAACTGGCTCCTGCAATCTGCCATCTAAAAGATGTCAGGCGAGTTTTGTTTTCCAGGGAAAAGCGCCGTTGATTTTGTTTGGAGGCCGGTGGCTGGCAGTGGCTGCCTGTCGTCTTAGAATCCGGGTTACGCAGCATGGTTCCCAGAGCCAAGGTGGCACCAGTGTCAAGTTGGGCTGGTTTGATAGTACCAAGTGGCTCCTGCAATCTGCCATCCAGAAGCGGGGCAGCTTACTTTTGTTTGCCAGGGAAACGGGCCGAGGTATTTGTCTGGGGACCTATGGCTGGGAGTGACCGGCTGGCTCCTGAAAAGCTACGATAGGCAGGATGGTGACCAGACCCATGGTGGCACCAGTGCCAAGTTGGGCTGGTTTGATAGTACCAAGTGGCTCCTGCAATCTGCCATCAAAAAGTTGGCAGGCCAGTTTTGTTTTCCAGGGAAAAGCGCCATTGTTTGTGTTTGGGGGACTGTGGCTGGGAGTGGCCGGCTGGCTCCTTAGAACACACGATACGCAGGATGGTTCCCAGACCCAAGGTGGCACCAGTGCCAAGTCGGGCTGGTTTGATAACACCAAGTGGCTCCTGCAATCTGCCATCCAGAAGCAGGGCAGCTTACTTTTGTTTTCCAGGGAAACGGACCGAGGTTTTTTTCTGGGGGCCTATGGCTGGGAGTGAAGGGCTGGCTCCTGAAAAGCTACGATAGGCAGGATGGTGACCAGACCCATGGTGGCACCAGTGCCAAGTTGGGCTGGTTTGATAGTACCAAGTGGCTCCTGCAATCTGCCATCAAAATGTTGGCAGGCGAGTTTTGTTTTCCAGGGAAAAGCGCCGTTGTTTGTGTTTGGAGGCCTGTGGCTGGGAGTGGCCGGCTGGCTCCTTAGAATCCACGATACGCGGCATGGTTCCCAGACCAGAGGTGGCACCAGTGCCAAGTCGGGCTGGTTTGATGGTGCAAAGTGGCTCCTGCAATCTGCCATCCAGAAGTGCGGTAGCTTACTTTTGTGTGCCAGGGAAACAGGCCGAGGTTTGTGTCTGGGGGCCTATGGCTGGGAGTGACCGGCTGGCTCCTGAAAAGCTACGATAGGCAGGATGGTGACCAGACCCATGGTGGCACCAGTGCCAAGTTGGGCTGGTTTGATAGTACCAAGTGGCTCCTGCAATCTGCCATCAAAAAGTTGGCAGGCGAGTTTTGTTTTCCAGGGAAAAGCGCCGTTGTGTGTGTTTTGGGGCCTGTGGCTGGGAGTGGCCAGCTGGCTCCTTAGAATCCACGATACGCAGGATGGTTCCCAGACCCAAGGTGGCACCAGTGCCAAGTCGGGCTGGTTTGTTAGTACCAAGTGGTTCCTGCAATCTGCCATCCAGAAGCGGGGCAGCTGAATTTTGTTTGCCAGAGAAAAAGGCTGTTGTTTGTGTTTCGGGGCCTGTGGCTGGCAGTGGACGGCTGGCTCCTGAAAATCCATGATACGCAGCATGGTTCCCAGACCCAAGGTGGCACCAGTGCCAAGTAGGGCTGGTTTCATAGTACCCAGTGTCTCCTGCAATCTGCCATCCAGAAGAGGGGCAGTTGAGTTTTGTTTTCCAGAGAAAAGGGCCGTGGTTTGTGTTTGGGGCCTATGGCTGAGAGTGACCGGCTGACCCCTGAAAATCCACTATACGCCGGATGGTTCCCAGATCCAAGGTGGCACCAGTGCCATGTTGTGCTGGTGTGATAGTCCCAAGTGGCTCCTGCAATCTGCCATCCAGAAGTGGGGCAGCTGAATTTTGTTTGCCAGAGAAAAAGGCTGTGGTTTTTGTTTGGGGGCCTATGGCTGGGAGTGGCCGGCTGGCTCCTGAAAATCCATGATACGCAGCATGGTTCCCAGACCCAAGGTGGCACCAGTGCCAAGTGGGGCTGGTTTCACAGTGTCAAGTGCCTCCTGCAATCTCCCATCCAGAAGCGGGGCAGCTGAGTTTTGTTTGCCTGTGAAACGGGCCATTGTTTTTGATTGGGGTCTGTGGCCGAGAGTGTTCAGCTGGCTCCTGACAATCCACAATACGCAGGATGGTTCCCAGACCCAAGGTGGCACCAGTGCCAAGTCGTGCTGGTTTGATAGTACCAAGTGGCTCCTGCAATCTGCCATCCAGAAGCGGTGCAGCTGAGTTTTGATTGCCAGAGGACAGGGCCGTGGGTTGTGTTCGGGGGCATATGGCTGGGAGTGGCCGGCTGTCTCATTAAAAAGATCGATACGCACGATGGTTCCCAGACCCAAGGTGGCACCAGTGCCAAGTCAGGCTGTTTTTATAGTACCAAGTGCGTCCTGCAATTTGCCATCCAGAAGAGGGGCAGTTGAGTTTTGTTTGCCAGAGAAAAGCGCCGTTGTTTGTGTTTGGGGGCTTGTGGCTGGGAGTGGCCGACTGGCGCCTTAGAATCTGCGATACGCAGCATGGTTCCCAGACCCAAGGTGGCACCAGTTCCAAGTTGGGCTGGTTTGATAGTACCAAGTGGCTCCTGCAATCTGCCATCCAGAAGCGGGGTAGCTTACTTTTGTTTGCCAGGGAAACGGGCCGAGGTTTGTGACTGGGGGCCTATGGCTGGGAGTGACCGGCTGGCTCCTGAAAAGCTACGATAGGCAGGATGGTGACCAGACCCATGGTGGCACCAGTGCCAAGTTGGGCTGGTTTGATAGTACCAAGTGGCTCCTGCAATCTGCCATCAAAAAGTTGGCAGGCGAGTTTTGTTTTCCAGGGAAAAGCGCCGTTGTTTGTGTCTGGGGGCCTGCGGCTGGAGTGACCGGCTGGCTCCTTAGAATCCACGATACGCAGGATGGTTCCCAGACCAGAGGTGGCACCAGTGCCAAGTTGGGCTGGTTTTATAGTACCAAGTGGTTCCTGCAATCTGCCATCCAGAAGCGGGGCAGCTTACTTTTGTGTGCCAGGGAAACGGGCCGAGCTTTGTGTCTGGGCGCCTATGGCTGGGAGTGACCGGCGAGGTCCTGAAAAGCTACGATAGGCAGGATGGTGACCACATCCATTGTGGCACCAGTGACAAGTTGGGCTGCTTTGATAGTACCAAGTGGCTCCTGCAATCCGCCATCAAAAAGTTGGCAGGCGAGTTTTGTTTTCCAGGGAAAAGCGCCGTTGTTTGTGTTTGGGCGCCTGTGGCTGGGAGTGGCCGGCTGGCTCCTTAGAATCCACGATACGCGGCATGGTTCCCAGACCAGAGGTGGCACCAGTGACAAGTCGGGCTGGTTTGATAGTACCAAGGGCGTCCTGCAATCTGCCATGCAGAAGCGGGGCAGCTTACTTTTGTTTGCCAGGGAAACGGGCCGAGGTTTGTGTCTGGGGGCCTATGGCTGGGAGTGACCGGCTGGCTCCTGAAAAGCTACGATAGGCAGGATGGTGAGCAGACCCATGGTGGCACCAGTGCCAAGTTGGGCTGGTTTGATAGTACCAAGTGGCTCCTGCAATCTGCCCTCAAAAATTTGGCAGGCGAGTTATGTTTTCCAGGGAAAAGCGCCGTTGTTTGTGTTTGGGGGCCTGTGGGTGGGAGTGGCCGGCTGGCTCCTTAGAATCCACGATACGCAGGATGGTTCCCAGACCTGACGTGGCACCAGTGCCAAGTCGGGCTGGTTTTATAGTACCAAGTGGTTCCTGCAATCTGCCATCCAGAAGCGGGGCAGCTTACTTTTGTTTGCCAGGGTAACGGGCCGAGGTTTTTGTCTGGGCGCCTATGGCTGGGAGTGACCTGCTAGGTCCTGAAAAGCTACGACAGGCAGGATGGTGACCATATCCATGGTGGCACCAGTGCCAAGTTGGGCTGGTTTGATAGTACCAAGTGGCTCCTGCAATCCGCCATCAAAAAGTTGGCAGGCGAGTTTTGTTTTCCAGGGAAAAGCGCCGTTGTTTGTGTTTGGGTGCCTGTGGCAGGGAGTGGCCGGCGGGCTCCTCAGAATCCACGATACGCAGGATGGTTCCCAGACCCAAGGTGGCACCAGTGCCAAGTTGGGCTGGTTTGATACTACCAAGTGCGTCCTGCAATCTGCCATCCAGAAGCGGGGTAGCTTACTTTTTTTTGCCCGGGAAACGGGCCGAGGTTTTTTTCTCGGGGCCTATGGCTGGGGGTGACCTGCTGGCTCCTGAAAAGCTACGATAGGCAGGATGGTGACCAGACCCATGGTGGCACCAGTGCCAAGTTGGGCTGGTTTGATAGTACCAAGTGGCTCCTGCAATCTGCCATCAAAATGTTGGCAGGCGAGTTTTGTTTTCCAGGGAAAAGCGCCGTTGTTTGTGTTTGGGGGCCTGTGGCTGGGAGTGGCCGGCTGGCTAATTAGAATCCACGATACGCAGGATGGTTCCCAGACCCAAGGTGGCACCAGTGCCAAGTCGGGCTGGTTTGATACTACCAAGTGCGTCCTGCAATCTGCCATCCAGAAGCGGGACAGCTTACTTTTGTTTGCCAGGGAAACGGGCCGAGGTTTGTGTCTGGGGGCCTATGGCTGGGAGTGACCGGCTGGCTCCTGAAAAGCTACGATAGGCAGGATGGTGACCAGACCCATGGTGGCACCAGTGCCAAGTTGCGCTGGTTTGATAGTACCAAGTGGCTCCTGCAATCTGCCATCAAAAAGTTGGCAGGCGAGTTTGTTATCTAGGGAAAAGCGCCGTTGTTTGTGTTTGGGGGCCTGTGGCTGGGAGTGGCCGGCTGGCTCCTTAGAATCCACGATACGCAGGATGGTTCCCAGACCCATGGTGGCACCAGTGCCAAGTTGGGCTGGTTCGATAGTACCAAGTGGCTCCTGCAATCTGCCATGAAAAAGTTGGCAGGCGAGTTTTGTTTTCCAGGGAAAAGCGCCATTGTTTGTGTTTGGGGGCCTGTGGGTGGGAGTGGCCGGCTGGCTCCTTAGAATCCACGATACGCAGGATGGTTCCCAGTCCTGAGGTGGCACCAGTGCCAAGTCGGGCTAGTTTGATGCTGCAAAGTGGCTCCTGCAATCTGCCATCCAGAAGCGGGGTAGCTTACTTTTGTTTGCCAGGGAAACGGGCCGAGCTTTGTGTCTGGGGGCCTATGGCTGGGAGTGACCGGCTGGCTCCTGAAAAGCTACGATAGGCAGGATGGTGACCAGACCCATGGTGGCACCAGTGCCAAGTTAGGCTGGTTTGATGGTGAAAAGTGGCTCCTGCAATCTGCCATCCTGAAGCGGGGTAGCTTACATTTGTGTACCAGGGAAACGGGCCGAGGTTTATGACTGGGGGCCTAGGGCTAGGAGTGACCGGCTGGCTCCTGAAAAGCAACAATAGGCAGGATGGTTCCCAGACCCAAGGTGGCACCAGTGCCAAGTTGGGCTGGTTTGATGGTACCAACTGGCTCCTGCAATCTGCCATCTAAAAGATGTCAGGCGAGTTTTGTTTTCCAGGGAAAAGCGCCGTTGATTTTGTTTGGAGGCCGGTGGCTGGCAGTGGCTGCCTGTCGTCTTAGAATCCGGGTTACGCAGCATGGTTCCCAGAGCCAAGGTGGCACCAGTGTCAAGTTGGGCTGGTTTGATAGTACCAAGTGGCTCCTGCAATCTGCCATCCAGAAGCGGGGCAGCTTACTTTTGTTTGCCAGGGAAACGGGCCGAGGTATTTGTCTGGGGACCTATGGCTGGGAGTGACCGGCTGGCTCCTGAAAAGCTACGATAGGCAGGATGGTGACCAGACCCATGGTGGCACCAGTGCCAAGTTGGGCTGGTTTGATAGTACCAAGTGGCTCCTGCAATCTGCCATCAAAAAGTTGGCAGGCCAGTTTTGTTTTCCAGGGAAAAGCGCCATTGTTTGTGTTTGGGGGACTGTGGCTGGGAGTGGCCGGCTGGCTCCTTAGAACACACGATACGCAGGATGGTTCCCAGACCCAAGGTGGCACCAGTGCCAAGTCGGGCTGGTTTGATAACACCAAGTGGCTCCTGCAATCTGCCATCCAGAAGCAGGGCAGCTTACTTTTGTTTTCCAGGGAAACGGACCGAGGTTTTTTTCTGGGGGTCTATGGCTGGGAGTGAAGGGCTGGCTCCTGAAAAGCTACGATAGGCAGGATGGTGACCAGACCCATGGTGGCACCAGTGCCAAGTTGGGCTGGTTTGATAGTACCAAGTGGCTCCTGCACTCTGCCATCAAAATGTTGGCAGGCGAGTTTTGTTTTCCAGGGAAAAGCGCCGTTGTTTGTGTTTGGAGGCCTGTGGCTGGGAGTGGCCGGCTGGCTCCTTAGAATCCACGATACGCGGCATGGTTCCCAGACCAGAGGTGGCACCAGTGCCAAGTCGGGCTGGTTTGATGGTGCAAAGTGGCTCCTGCAATCTGCCATCCAGAAGTGCGGTAGCTTACTTTTGTGTGCCAGGGAAACAGGCCGAGGTTTGTGTCTGGGGGCCTATGGCTGGGAGTGACCGGCTGGCTCCTGAAAAGCTACGATAGGCAGGATGGTGAGCAGACCCATGGTGGCACCAGTGCCAAGTTGGGCTGGTTTGATAGTACCAAGTGGCTCCTGCAATCTGCCATCAAAAATTTGGCAGGCGAGTTTTGTTTTCCAGGGAAAAGCGCCGTTGTGTGTGTTTTGGGGCCTGTGGCTGGGAGTGGCCAGCTGGCTCCTTAGAATCCACGATACGCAGGATGGTTCCCAGACCCAAGGTGGCACCAGTGCCAAGTCGGGCTGGTTTGTTAGTACCAAGTGGTTCCTGCAATCTGCCATCCAGAAGCGGGGCAGCTGAATTTTGTTTGCCAGAGAAAAAGGCTGTTGTTTGTGTTTCGGGGCCTGTGGCTGGCAGTGGCCGGCTGGCTCCTGAAAATCCATGATACGCAGCATGGTTCCCAGACCCAAGGTGGCACCAGTGTCAAGTAGGGCTGGTTTCATAGTACCCAGTGTCTCCTGCAATCTCCCATCCAGAAGAGGGGCAGTTGAGTTTTGTTTTCCAGAGAAAAGGGCCGTGGTTTGTGTTTGGGGCCTATGGCTGAGAGTGACCGGCTGACCCCTGAAAATCCACTATACGCCGGATGGTTCCCAGATCCAAGGTGGCACCAGTGCCATGTTGTGCTGGTGTGATAGTCCCAAGTGGCTCCTGCAATCTGCCATCCAGAAGTGGGGCAGCTGAATTTTGTTTGCCAGAGAAAAAGGCTGTGGTTTTTGTTTGGGGGCCTATGGCTGGGAGTGGCCGGCTGGCTCCTGAAAATCCATGATACGCAGCATGGTTCCCAGACCCAAGGTGGCACCAGTGCCAAGTGGGGCTGGTTTCACAGTGTCAAGTGCCTCCTGCAATCTCCCATCCAGAAGCGGGGCAGCTGAGTTTTGTTTGCCTGTGAAACGGGCCGTTGTTTTTGATTGGGGTCTGTGGCCGAGAGTGTTCAGCTGGCTCCTGACAATCCACAATACGCAGGATGGTTCCCAGACCCAAGGTGGCACCAGTGCCAAGTCGTGCTGGTTTGATAGTACCAAGTGGCTCCTGCAATCTGCCATCCAGAAGCGGTGCAGCTGAGTTTTGATTGCCAGAGGACAGGGCCGTGGGTTGTGTTCGGGGGCATATGGCTGGGAGTGGCCGGCTGTCTCATTAAAAAGATCGATACGCACGATGGTTCCCAGACCCAAGGTGGCACCAGTGCCAAGTCGGGCTGTTTTTATAGTACCAAGTGCGTCCTGCAATTTGCCATCCAGAAGAGGGGCAGTTGAGTTTTGTTTGCCAGAGAAAAGCGCCGTTGTTTGTGTTTGGGGGCTTGTGGCTGGGAGTGGCCGACTGGCGCCTTAGAATCTGCGATACGCAGCATGGTTCCCAGACCCAAGGTGGCACCAGTTCCAAGTTGGGCTGGTTTGATAGTACCAAGTGGCTCCTGCAATCTGCCATCCAGAAGCGGGGTAGCTTACTTTTGTTTGCCAGGGAAACGGGCCGAGGTTTGTGACTGGGGGCCTATGGCTGGGAGTGACCGGCTGGCTCCTGAAAAGCTACGATAGGCAGGATGGTGACCACACCCATGGTGGCACCAGTGCCAAGTTGGGCTGGTTTGATAGTACCAAGTGGCTCCTGCAATCTGCCATCAAAAAGTTGGCAGGCGAGTTTTGTTTTCCAGGGAAAAGCGCCGTTGTTTGTGTCTGGGGGCCTGCGGCTGGAGTGACCGGCTGGCTCCTTAGAATCCACGATACGCAGGATGGTTCCCAGACCAGAGGTGGCACCAGTGCCAAGTCGGGCTGGTTTTATAGTACCAAGTGGTTCCTGCAATCTGCCATCCAGAAGCGGGGCAGCTTACTTTTGTGTGCCAGGGAAACGGGCCGAGCTTTGTGTCTGGGCGCCTATGGCTGGGAGTGACCGGCGAGGTCCTGAAAAGCTACGATAGGCAGGATGGTGACGACATCCATTGTGGCACCAGTGACAAGTTGGGCTGCTTTGATAGTACCAAGTGGCTCCTGCAATCCGCCATCAAAAAGTTGGCAGGCGAGTTTTGTTTTCCAGGGAAAAGCGCCGTTGTTTGTGTTTGGGCGCCTGTGGCTGGGAGTGGCCGGCTGGCTCCTTAGAATCCACGATACGCGGCATGGTTCCCAGACCAGAGGTGGCACCAGTGACAAGTCGGGCTGGTTTGATAGTACCAAGGGCGTCCTGCAATCTGCCATCCAGAAGCGGGGCAGCTTACTTTTGTTTGCCAGGGAAACGGGCCGAGGTTTGTGTCTGGGGGCCTATGGCTGGGAGTGACCGGCTGGCTCCTGAAAAGCTACGATAGGCAGGATGGTGACCAGACCCATGGTGGCACCAGTGCCAAGTTGGGCTGGTTTGATAGTACCAAGTGGCTCCTGCAATCTGCCCTCAAAAATTTGGCAGGCGAGTTTTGTTTTCCAGGGAAAAGCGCCGTTGTTTGTGTTTGGGGGCCTGTGGGTGGGAGTGGCCGGCTGGCTCCTTAGAATCCACGATACGCAGGATGGTTCCCAGACCTGACGTGGCACCAGTGCCAAGTCGGGCTGGTTTTATAGTACCAAGTGGTTCCTGCAATCTGCCATCCAGAAGCGGGGCAGCTTACTTTTGTTTGCCAGGGTAACGGGCCGAGGTTTTTGTCTGGGCGCCTATGGCTGGGAGTGACCTGCTAGGTCCTGAAAAGCTACGATAGGCAGGATGGTGACCATATCCATGGTGGCACCAGTGCCAAGTTGGGCTGGTTTGATAGTACCAAGTGGCTCCTGCAATCCGCCATCAAAAAGTTGGCAGGCGAGTTTTGTTTTCCAGGGAAAAGCGCCGTTGTTTGTGTTTGGGTGCCTGTGGCAGGGAGTGGCCGGTGGGCTCCTCAGAATCCACGATACGCAGGATGGTTCCCAGACCCAAGGTGGCACCAGTGCCAAGTTGGGCTGGTTTGATAGTACCAAGTGCGTCCTGCAATCTGCCATCCAGAAGCGGGGTAGCTTACTTTTTTTTGCCAGGGAAACGGGCCGAGGTTTTTTTCTCGGGGCCTATGGCTGGGGGTGACCTGCTGGCTCCTGAAAAGCTACGATAGGCAGGATGGTGACCAGACCCATGGTGGCACCAGTGCCAAGTTGGGCTGGTTTGATAGTACCAAGTGGCTCCTGCAATCTGCCATCAAAATGTTGGCAGGCGAGTTTTGTTTTCCAGGGAAAAGCGCCGTTGTTTGTGTTTGGGGGCCTGTGGCTGGGAGTGGCCGGCTGGCTAATTAGAATCCACGATACGCAGGATGGTTCCCAGACCAGAGGTGGCACCAGTGCCAAGTCGGGCTGGTTTGATACTACCAAGTGCGTCCTGCAATCTGCCATCCAGAAGCGGGACAGCTTACTTTTGTTTGCCAGGGAAACGGGCCGAGGTTTGTGTCTGGGGGCCTATGGCTGGGAGTGACCGGCTGGCTCCTGAAAAGCTACGATAGGCAGGATGGTGACCAGACCCATGGTGGCACCAGTGCCAAGTTGCGCTGGTTTGATAGTACCAAGTGGCTCCTGCAATCTGCCATCAAAATGTTGGCAGGCGAGTTTGTTATCTAGGGAAAAGCGCCGTTGTTTGTGTTTGGGGGCCTGTGGCTGGGAGTGGCCGGCTGGCTCCTTAGAATCCACGATACGCAGGATGGTTCCCAGACCCATGGTGGCACCAGTGCCTAGTTGGGCTGGTTCGATAGTACCAAGTGGCTCCTGCAATCTGCCATGAAAAAGTTGGCAGGCGAGTTTCGTTTTCCAGGGAAAAGCGCCATTGTTTGTGTTTGGGGGCCTGTGGGTGGGGGTGGCCGGCTGGCTCCTTAGAATCCACGATACGCAGGATGGTTCCCAGACCTGAGGTGGCACCAGTGCCAAGTCGGGCTAGTTTGATGCTGCAAAGTGGCTCCTGCAATCTGCCATCCAGAAGCGGGGTAGCTTACTTTTGTTTGCCAGGGAAACGGGCCGAGCTTTGTGTCTGGGGGCCTATGGCTGGGAGTGACCGGCTGGCTCCTGAAAAGCTACGATAGGCAGGATGGTGACCAGACCCATGGTGGCACCAGTGCCAAGTTGGGCTGGTTTGATGGTGAAAAGTGGCTCCTGCAATCTGCCATCCTGAAGCGGGGTAGCTTACATTTGTGTACCAGGGAAACGGGCTGAGGTTTATGACTGGGGGCCTAGGGCTAGGAGTGACCGGCTGGCTCCTGAAAAGCAACAATAGGCAGGATGGTTCCCAGACCCAAGGTGGCACCAGTGCCAAGTTGGGCTGGTTTGATGGTACCAACTGGCTCCTGCAATCTGCCATCTAAAAGATGTCAGGCGAGTTTTGTTTTCCAGGGAAAAGCGCCGTTGATTTTGTTTGGAGGCCGGTGGCTGGCAGTGGCTGCCTGTCGTCTTAGAATCCGGGTTACGCAGCATGGTTCCCAGAGCCAAGGTGGCACCAGTGTCAAGTTGGGCTGGTTTGATAGTACCAAGTGGCTCCTGCAATCTGCCATCCAGAAGCGGGGCAGCTTACTTTTGTTTGCCAGGGAAACGGGCCGAGGTATTTGTCTGGGGACCTATGGCTGGGAGTGACCGGCTGGCTCCTGAAAAGCTACGATAGGCAGGATGGTGACCAGACCCATGGTGGCACCAGTGCCAAGTTGGGCTGGTTTGATAGTACCAAGTGGCTCCTGCAATCTGCCATCAAAAAGTTGGCAGGCCAGTTTTGTTTTCCAGGGAAAAGCGCCATTGTTTGTGTTTGGGGGACTGTGGCTGGGAGTGGCCGGCTGGCTCCTTAGAACACACGATACGCAGGATGGTTCCCAGACCCAAGGTGGCACCAGTGCCAAGTCGGGCTGGTTTGATAACACCAAGTGGCTCCTGCAATCTGCCATCCAGAAGCAGGGCAGCTTACTTTTGTTTTCCAGGGAAACGGACCGAGGTTTTTTTCTGGGGGCCTATGGCTGGGAGTGAGCGGCTGGCTCCTGAAAAGCTACGATAGGCAGGATGGTGACCAGACCCATGGTGGCACCAGTGCCAAGTTGGGCTGGTTTGATAGTACCAAGTGGCTCCTGCACTCTGCCATCAAAATGTTGGCAGGCGAGTTTTGTTTTCCAGGGAAAAGCGCCGTTGTTTGTGTTTGGAGGCCTGTGGCTGGGAGTGGCCGGCTGGCTCCTTAGAATCCACGATACGCGGCATGGTTCCCAGACCAGAGGTGGCACCAGTGCCAAGTCGGGCTGGTTTGATGGTGCAAAGTGGCTCCTGCAATCTGCCATCCAGAAGTGCGGTAGCTTACTTTTGTGTGCCAGGGAAACAGGCCGAGGTTTGTGTCTGGGGGCCTATGGCTGGGAGTGACCGGCTGGCTCCTGAAAAGCTACGATAGGCAGGATGGTGACCAGACCCAAGGTGGCACCAGTGCCAAGTCGGGCTGGTTTGACACTACCAAGTGGCTCCTGCAATCTGCCATCCAGAATCGGGGCAGCTTAATTTTGTTTGCCAGGGAAACGGTCCGAGGTTTTTGTCTGGGGGCCTATGGCTGAGAGTGACCGGCTGGCTCCTGAAATGCTACAATAGGCAGGATGGTTCCCAGACCCATAGTGGCACCAGTGCCAAGTTGGGATGATTTGATAGTACCAAGTGGCTCCTGCAATCTGCCATCAAAAAGCTGGCAGGCGAGTTTTGTTTTCCAGGGAAAAGCGCCGTTGTTTGTGTTTGGGGGCCTGTGGCTGGGAGTGGCCGGCTGGCTCCTTAGAATCCACGATATGCAGGATTGTTCCCAGACCCAAGGTGGCACCAGTGCCAAGTCGGGCTGGTTTGATGGTGCAAAGTGGCTCCTGCAATCTGCCATCCAGACGCGGGGCAGCGGATTTTTGTTTCCATGAGAAATGATCCGTGGTTTGTTTTTGGGGGTATATGGCTGGGCGTGGCCGGCTGGCTCCTTAAAAAGCTCGATATGCAGGATGGTTCCCTGACACAAGGTGGCACCAGTGCCACGTCGGGCGGTTTTCGTAGTACAAAGTGCGTCCTAAAATTTGCCATCCAGAAGAGGGGCAGTTGAGTTTTGTTTGCCAGAGAAAAGGGCCGTGGTTTGTTTTTGGGGGCATATGGCTGAGAGTGGCCGGCTGGCCCCTGAAAATCCACGATAGGCAGGATGGTTCCCAGACCAGAGGTGTCACCAGTGCCAAGTCGGGCTGGTTTGATAGTACTAAATAGCTCCTGCAATCTGCCATGCAGAAGCGGGGCAGCTTACTTTTGTTTGCCAGGGAAAACGGCCGAGTTTTGTGTTTGGGGGCCTATGGCTGCGAGTGACCGGCTGGCTCCTGAAAAGCTACGATAGGCAGGATGGTGACCAGACCCATGGTGGCACCAGTGCCAAGTTGGGCTGCTTTGATAGTACCAAGTGGCTCCGGCAATCTGCCATCAAAAAGTTGGCAGGCGAGTTTTGTTTTCCAGGGAAAAGCGCCGTTGTTTGTGTTTGGGGGCCTGTGGCTGGGAGTGGCCAGCTGGCTCCTTAGAACCCACGATACGCAGGATGGTTCCCAGACCAGAGGTGGCACCAGTGCCAAGTTGGGCTGGTTTGATGGTGCAAAGTGGCTCCTGCAATCTGCCATCCAGAAGCGGGGAAGCTTACTTTTGTTTCCCAGGGAAACGGGCCGAAATATTTGTCTAGGGGCCTCTGGCTGGGGGTGGCTGGCTGGCACCTGAAAAGCTACGATAGGCAGGATGGTGACCAGACCCATTGTGGCACCAGTGCCAAGTTGCGCTGGTTTGATAGTACCAAGTGGCTCCTGCAATCTGCCATCAAATGTTTGGCAGGCGAGTTTTGTTTTCCAGGGAAAAGCGCCGTTGTGTGTGTTTTGGGGCCTGTGGCTGGGAGTGGCCAGCTGGCTCCTTAGAATCCACGATACGCAGGATGGTTCCCAGACCCAAGGTGGCACCAGTGCCAAGTCGGGCTGGTTTGTTAGTACCAAGTGGTTCCTGCAATCTGCCATCCAGAAGCGGGGCAGCTGAATTTTGTTTGCCAGAGAAAAAGGCTGTTGTTTGTGTTTCGGGGCCTGTGGCTGGGAGTGGCCGGCTGGCTCCTGAAAATCCATGATACGCAGCATGGTTCCCAGACCCAAGGTGGCACCAGTGCCAAGTAGGGCTGGTTTCATAGTACCCAGTGTCTCCTGCAATCTGCCATCCAGAAGAGGGGCAGTTGAGTTTTGTTTTCCAGAGAAAAGGGCCGTGGTTTGTGTTTGGGGCCTATGGCTGAGAGTGACCAGCTGGCCCCTGAAAATCCACGATAGGAAGGATGGTTCCCAGATCCAAGGTGGCAGCAGTGCCATGTTGTGCTGGTGTGATAGTCCCAAGTGGCTCCTGCAATCTGCCATCCAGAAGCGGGGCAGCTGAATTTTGTTTGCCAGAGAAAAAGGCTGTGGTTTGTGTTTGGGGGCCTGTGGCTGGGAGTGGCCGGCTGGCTCTTGAACATCCATGATACGCAGCATGGTTCCCAGACGCAAGGTGGCACCAGTGCCAAGTGGGGCTGGTTTCACAGTGTCAAGTGCCTCCTGCAATCTCCCATCCAGAAGCGGGGCAGCTGAGTTTTGTTTGCCTGTGAAACGGGCCGTTGTTTTTGATTGGGGTCTGTGGCCGAGAGTGTTCGGCTGGCTCCTGACAACCCACAATACGCAGGATGGTTCCCAGACCCAAGGTGGCACCAGTGCCAAGTCGGGCTGGTTTGATAGTACCAAGTGGCTCCTGCAATCTGCCATCCAGAAGCGGTGCAGTTGAGTTTTGTTTGCCAGAGAAAAGGGCCGTGGGTTGTGTTTGGGGGCATATGGCTGGGAGTGGCCGGCTGTCTCATTAAAAAGATCGATACGCAGGATGGTTCCCAGACCCAAGGTGGCACCAGTGCCAAGTCGGGCTGTTTTTATAGTACCAAGTGCGTCCTGCAATTTGCCATCCAGGAGAGGGGCAGTGGAGTTTTGTTTGCCAGAGAATAGCGCAGATGTTTGTGTTTGGGGGCTTGTGGCTGGGAGTGGCCGACTGGCGCCTTAGAATCTGTGTTACGCAGCATGGTTCCCAGACCAGAGGTGGCACCAGTGCCAAGTTGGGCTGGTTTGATAGTACCAAGTGGCTCCTGCAATCTGCCATCCAGAAGCGGGGCAGCTTACTTTTGTTTGCCAGGGAAACGGGCCGAGGTTTGTGACTTGGGACCTAAGGCTGGGAGTGACCGGCTGGCTCCTGGAAAGCTACAATAGGCAGGATGGTGACCAGACCCATGGTGGCACCAGTGCCAAGTTGGGCTGGTTTGATAGTACCAAGTAGCTCCTGCAATATGCCATCAAAAAGTTGGCAGGCGAGTTTTGTTTTCCAGGGAAAAGCGCCGTTGTTTGTATTTGGGGGCTTGTGGCTGGGAGTGGCCGGCTCGCTCCTTTGAACCCACGATACGCAGGATGGTTCCCAGACCCAAGGTGGCACCAGTGCCAAGTTGGGCTGGTTTGATACTACCAAGTGCGTCCTGCAATCTGCCATCCAGAAGCGGGGCAGCTTAATTTTGTTTGCCAGGGAAACGGGCCGTGGGTTTTGTATGGGGGCCTATGGCTGAGAGTGGCCGGCTGGCTCCTGAAAATCCACGCTAGGCAGCATGGTTCCCAGATGCAAGGTGGCACCAGTGCCAAGTCGGGCTGGTTTGATGGTGCAAAGTGGCTCCTGCAATCTGCCATCCAGAAGCGGGGCAGCTGATTTTTGTTTGCCAGAGAAAAATTCCGTGGATTGTTTTTGGGGGCATATTGCTTGGAGTGGCCGGCTGGCTCCTTAAAATGCTCGATACGCATGATGGTTCCCAGGCCCAAGGTGTCACCACTACCAAGTCGGCCTGCGGTTTTAGTATCAAGTTCATCCTGCAATTTGCCATCCAGAAGAGGGGCAGTTGAGTTTTGTTTGCCAGAGAAACGGGCCGAGGTTTCTGTTTGGGGACATATGGCTGAGAGTGGCCGGGTGGCCCCTGAATATCCACGATACACAGCATGGTTCCCAGATCAGAGGTGGCACCAGTGCCAAGTCGGGCTGGTTTGATAGTCCCAAGTGTCTCCTGCAATCTGCCATCCAGAAGCGGGGCAGCTTACTTTTGTTTGCCAGAGAAATAGGCCTAGGTTTTTGTCTGGGGGCCTATGGCTAGGAGTGGCCGGCTGGCTCCTAAGAATCCACGATACGCAGGATGTTTCCCAGACCCAAGGTGGCACCAGTGCCAAGTCGGGCTGGTTTGATAGTACCAAGTGCCTCCTGCAAACTCCATCAAAATGTTGGCAGACGTGTTTTGTTTTCCAGGGAACAGCGCCGTTGATTTTGTTTGGGGACCTGTGGCTGGGAGTGGCCGGCTGGCTCCTTAGAATCCACGATACGCAGGATGGTTCCCAGACCCAAGGTGGCACCAGTGCCAAGTCGGGCTGGTTTGATTTCACCAAGTGGCTCCTACAATCTGCCATCCAGAAGTGAGGCAGCTAAGTTTTGTTTGCCAGAAAAAAGGGCCGTGGTTTTTGTTGGGGGCCTGTGGCTGGGAGTAGCCGGCTGGCTCCTTAAAATCCACGATAGGCTGGATGGTTCCCAGACCCAAGGTGGCACCAGTGCCAAGTTGGTCTGGTTTGATAGTACCAAGTGGCTCCTGCAATCTGCCATCCAGAAGCGGGGCAGCTTACTTTTGTTTGCCAGAGAAATAAGCCTAGGTTTTTGTTTGGGGGCCTGTGGCTAGGAGTGGCCGGCTGGCTCCTAAGAATCCACGATACGCAGGATGTTTCCCAGACCCAAGGTGGCACCAGTGCCAAGTCGGGCTGGTTTGATAGTACCAAGTGGCTCCTGCAAACTCCATCAAAAAGTTGGCAGGCGTGTTTTGTTTTCCAGGGAACAGCGCCGTTGATTTTGTTTGGGGGCCTGTGGCTGGGAGTGGCCGGCTGGCTCCTTAGAATCCACGATACGCAGGATGGTTCCCAGACCCAAGGTGGCACCAGTGCCAAGTCGGGCTGGTTTGATTACACCAAGTGGCTCCTGCAATCTGCCATCCAGAAGTGAGGCAGCTAAGTTTTGTTTGCCAGAAAAAAGGGCCGTGGTTTTTGTTGGGGGCCTGTGGCTGGGAGTGGCCGGCTGGCTCCTTAGAATCCACCATACGCAGGATGGTTCCCAGACCCAAGGTGGCACCAGTGCCAAGTCGGGCTGGTTTGATAGTCCCAAGTGGCTCCTGCAATCTGCCATCCAGACGCGGGGCAGCGGATTTTTGTTTCCATGAGAAATGGTCCGTGGTTTGTTTTTGGGGGTATATGGCTGGGCCTGGCCGGCTGGCTCCTTAAAAAGCTCGATATGCAGGATGGTTCCCTGACACAAGGTGGCACCAGTGCCACGTCGGGCGGTTTTGGTAGTACAAAGTGCGTCCTAAAATTTGCCATCCAGAAGAGGGGCAGTTGAGTTTTGTTTGCCAGAGAAAAGGTCCGTGGTTTGTTTTTGGGGGCATATGGCTGAGAGTGGCTGGCTGGCCCCTGAAAATCCACGATACACAGGATGGTTCCCAGATCCAAGGTGGCACCTGTGCCAAGTCGGGCTGATTTGCTAGTACTAAGTAGCTCCTGCAATCTGCCATCCAGAAGCGGGGCAGCTTACTTTTGTTTGCCAGGGAAACGGGCCGAGGTTTGTGTTTGGGGGCCTATGGCTGAGAGTGACCGGCTGGCTCCTGAAAAGCTACGATAGGCAGGATGGTGACCAGACCCATGGTGGCACCAGTGCCAAGTTGGGCTGGTTTGATAGTACCAAGTGGCTCCTGCAATCTGCCATCCAGAAGCAGGGCAGCTGAGTTTTGTTTGCCAGAGAAAAGGGCCTTGGTTTGTGTTTGGGGGCATATGGCTGGGTGTGGCCAGCTGGCTCCTTAAAATGCACGATATGCAACATGGCTCCCAGACCCAAGGTGGCACCAGTGCCAAGTTGGGCTGGTTTGATAGTACCAAGTGGCTCCTGCAATCTTCCATGATCACGTGGAGAAATACTTTCTGGTTTCAGCCTCATGCTCTTTCTTCTCTCCCTCAACTTCTCTATCACCTCTCATCTGGTTCACATGCGCTGTCTTCAAGGTCCACAGGCTACTTTTCACAGAATCTTCTGGCCTGATGAAGTAAGAATGATGAATAGAACAGAGCTGGGATCTATTTTCCAGTTTGGATAAAATGCATTCTGCACACAAATCCAAGGAGAACGGGCTGCCCCGATGCCCAGAAAATCTTTCACTCCTGCTAGTGTTCTACGTCAACCGCAACTTAGTCTGAAAGAAAAGCTTTTTCTCTGAGAGCATCTGAGAGGTTTGCATGAAGCACTGATATCTGACATATGCAATTTTGAATAGGAGAGGAAAAAGAAAATGGCAAGGAGTTTTTAATTTTAGTGGTTTCAATTTTAATTTCCGTGCACTTTTTCAAAACTTGTCAGCTCAAATGCCCATCAACATCTTTTAGTCATCTGTAAGTCAGTATTCATATAAAATGTGCTTCAAATCCAAAGAATTTCAAATTTGCACTCCAAGCTTCTATGCCTAGATTTATGATTTCCTACACATATTAGATGAAAGGAAGGCCTTTTTTACTGTGGGAGTGCTGGAACACTGGAACAGGTTGCCCAGAGAAGTTGTGGGTGTCCCATCCCTGAAAGTATTCAAGGTCGCCTTGGACGGGGCTTGGAGCAGCAACAAAGGAGAAGCTTGATGGTAGAGAAACAAAGTTGGACTATAGAAGAAACTCGGATTGAAGTATAGGATCAAGTTTTCTCTCAGCTCTTGGGGTAAATTCAAAGTTGTACAAAATGACATTTATCTGTGCTATTCACTACTGTAACAGAAAGTTTCATGAAAACTGTACAGAAGATAGTAAATTTTAAAAGAGATAAGAATTACAGCATAAAATCCATGGGATAGGTTACAACATGAGACACTCTCTAAGAGAAAATCTCTTTGTTTCAGCACTTCATCGGGGTAAGATTTCATGAAGTGCCAAAGAAGGCGGCAAAATATCATTCGGGACATTATTTACTGGAATTCAGCCTGGCCATTAGTAGGAACTGCCTTTGAACATATCATGTAGATATACCACACACACTTTCCCTTCACTGAAAAATTACTGTTTACAACAAATAAGCAATTGACGATCAAAATTGATTGAAAGCATCTTAAACATGTCAAGTATTTCATTGTAGATGATCTGTGATCCAAATGCTTCTTCCACCTTCGAGAGGGACAGAAGAATTCTTCCATATCATGATGGTTTAAAATTGTATCAACCAATGTTTTCTGCTGAAAAGATATCATCTATTTTTTTCTATTTTTGGAAGAAAATATTCCTAGACATACAACAGGTGAGAACTAAGTAATTTTAAAGAAACAAATGAAATGAAAATATTCTGTAAATAGAATGAAATGAAAAGCTGTGTTTTAAATAGGAGCTAAATATTAAACAGAATTTTTGTACCAGGCATTTGAATTACTGCACCAGCTCTTTTGCCCATCAAGAGAGGCATTTAGCATTTCAGTCTTTTCCAAGGTGTTCATGATCTGCTATGCTGATCTCTGTGTGTGCCTAGGTGTGTGTGGAGGGGGGGGCATATGAAGGGGAGTGTGTATGTTTGCTTTACAATTGTTGTGGCAGATTCATGCCTCAGCTCCACATTTTGTTTTAAAAAGGTCACACCGAGTGGATATGAAGTTTACTATCAACAAGAGATCGATTCCCAAATCATCCATTTGACTCTCCCTTATAAATCATGTGCTTTGTTGCATATTTATCAAATATACTTTCAAGCCAGATGGAGGAAGGAGGATGTGGGAATCCCTCCACCATCTTGCAACTTTTATGTAAGTAGGTTTTCAAGAAAATCATCATTTCTCTTTTAAATATGTCTGGAACAGGCATGATGGTAGTGTCAACCTGTTGGAGTTTTTGTTGCTGGAAGAAGTTGTACAAAAGGATTGGTTTTTACATTGACCAGTTACTGAATCAAGCGCAGGAATACATTGGAAATTTAGCTGGGGGTTCCTTTTCCCAGCAGACTACTTCTAGAACGAGCTTGTACACTGAAGCTGACTCTTTTGCTCTCTTTTTGTTTCTTTCCTATTTTCTTGGCTTCTTTGCCACTATCTAGACAATTTTGGAACTTTGTTCCCAACTAAAATGGTTTCAATAGTCTGATTGTGATCATACATTTTTACAAGGAATTTTTAAAATCTTTCCTCGAGTCCAGAAAGTCAAGGACTTAGATCTTTTTCTTCCCTTATCAATATTGCCATGAAATTGATAAATAAAGACCAACTCTTTATTTTTGTTTTTAACCCACGTAGATAATTCCCATCCATTAATCCATTTTGTGGACCAATAGCTGCCATTCTGATGGAAGCTGTCACTTCTTAACAATAGGCATTCTGTGACTATGTTGACTGCACTTTGGGTGAAGATCCTAACTGGTCTTAGATATACATAGGGAGAAATTTGCTCAGCCAGTGTCAGTCTTAAGCATGCGTATCAGAAGATCTTTCTAGAGCTGGGAATTTTCCCATGAAAGGGATTCAGTTAGGGAAGAGACACTTGTGCCAGAGTTTTACATTCTTCTTGAACACTGCTTAAGGAACTTAGATGCCATGTCCATTTGGATCTCTGTCTGCACAGAACTTTGTCATGCCAGCGCTTTGAAATGCATCTTGAAGAGAATTCACTAGCACAGAATGAAAGAGAGTGGAAGGGGTTGGTGGGGCTAACCAGGCCCAACCCCCCTGCCTAAACCAGGATACCTAGAGCCTCTTGCCCAGGATTCTATCTGGGTGTACTTTTAATGTCTTCAAAGATCCAGGCTCCACAATCTTTCTGGGCAGTCTGTGCCGTGGTTCAGTCACCCTGACAGTAAAGAAACATTTACTGATGTTCAAAGGCAATCTCCTGTATTTCAGTGTGTGCCCACTGCCTCTTGTCTTTTCCCTCAGCATCACTGAAAAGACACTGATTCCCTCCCCTTTGCACTATTGCTTCCATATGTATGTGTGATGCCATGTAGAGGTATGTCAAAAACCTCCCTGAAGCCCAGGCAGATAATATTCCCTTCATCTACCAGTCAAGTTGATTCATCAGAGGAGTTTAAAGTGATGTTCAGCATGAAATTCCCCTGAAAAATATTGCTAACTACATTATTTGGTCATCTGTCATGTGCCTGGCAAGGATTTCCAGGAAGAGCTGCTTCATCAACTTCCTGGGGATAAAAAAGAGGCTGGCTGGTTTGTACTATGGCGAGTCCTCTTAATTGCCTTTTTTGAAGATGGGTGTCATTTGCTAACATCCACTCTTTAGCTCCTCTTCTCATCTACACCTCGGCAAAAAGCTTTTCCACTATGTCTGGCTAGGAAAAACTGTGCCAGCACAGAAAACATCTCCCATCGTGTTCTAGAAGTTGCACGGATGTCTGCCAAGTGTTTGGCAGGAAGAAAAGAAAAGTTGTCCAAAACAGCTTCCAATCGAATGTTCCTGTGATTGAAAAAGTCAGGAGAGTGCAAAGGTACTGTTTTCTATCAGTTGGCAAGGTGCGCACACAATCCCAGTGTTGTACAGCTTGCTTCTTCACCTTCCCGAAGCTGCCGCTCTCGCCGGCTGCCGGAGCCCAAGAAGCGGCTTCTTCGCGCAAAGACGATTGTGCCGCTCACAGTGCTCTCCTTAGCGCGGCTTCTGCCGAAAGACGCCCGGCAGCGGCTCTTACCTCCGGAGAGCATCCTACCTTCGTCTTTAGCTCCTCTTCTCATCTACACCTCGGCAAAACGCTTTTCCACTATGTCTGGCTAGGAAAAACTGTGCCAGCACAGAAAACATCTCCCATCGTGTTCTAGAAGTTGCACGGATGTCTGCCAAGTGTTTGGCAGGAAGAAAAGAAAAGTTGTCCAAAACAGCTTCCAATCGAATGTTCATGTGATTGGAAAAGTCAGGAGAGTGCAAAGGTACTGTTTTCTATCAGTTGGCAAGGTGCGCACACAATCCCAGTGTTGTACAGCTTGCTTCTTCACCTTCCCGAAGCTGCCGCTCTCGCCGGCTGCCGGAGCCCAAGAAGCGGCTTCTTCGCGCAAAGACGATTGTGCCGCTCACAGTACTCCCCTTAGCGCGGCTTCTGCCGAAAGACGCCCGGCAGCGGCTCTTACCTCCTGAGAGTGGCAGCTTCGGGAAGGTGAAGAAGCAAGCTGTACAACACTGGGATTGTGTGCGCACCTTGCCAACTGATAGAAAACAGTACCTTTGCACTCTCCTGACTTTTCCAATCACAGGAACATTCGATTGGAAGCTGTTTTGGACAACTTTTCTTTTCTTCCTGCCAAACACTTGGCAGACATCCGTGCAACTTCTAGAACACGATGGGAGATGTTTTCTGTGCTGGCACAGTTTTTCCTAGCCAGACATAGTGGAAAAGCGTTTTGCTAAGATGTAGACTACAAAAGACGCGAAAGACGAAGGTAGGATGCTCTCCGGAGGTAAGAGCCGCTGCCGGGCGTCTTTCGGCAGAAGCCGCGCTAAGGAGAGCACTGTGAGCGGCACAATCGTCTTTGCGCGAAGAAGCCGCTTCTTGGGCTCCGGCAGCCGGCGAGAGCGGCAGCTTCGGGAAGGTGAAGAAGCAAGCTGTACAACACTGGGATTGTGTGCGCACCTTGCCAACTGATAGAAAACAGTACCTTTGCACTCTCCTGACTTTTCCAATCACAGGAACATTCGATTGGAAGCTGTTTTGGACAACTTTTCTTTTCTTCCTGCCAAACACTTGGCAGACATCCGTGCAACTTCTAGAACACGATGGGAGATGTTTTCTGTGCTGGCACAGTTTTTCCTAGCCAGACATAGTGGAAAAGCGTTTTGCTAAGATGTAGACTACAAAAGACGCGAAAGACGAAGGTAGGATGCTCTCCGGAGGTAAGAGCCGCTGCCGGGCGTCTTTCGGCAGAAGCCGCGCTAAGGAGAGCACTGTGAGCGGCACAATCGTCTTTGCGCGAAGAAGCCGCTTCTTGGGCTCCGGCAGCCGGCGAGAGCGGCAGCTTCGGGAAGGTGAAGAAGCAAGCTGTACAACACTGGGATTGTGTGCGCACCTTGCCAACTGATAGAAAACAGTACCTTTGCACTCTCCTGACTTTTCCAATCACAGGAACATTCGATTGGAAGCTGTTTTGGACAACTTTTCTTTTCTTCCTGCCAAACACTTGGCAGACATCCGTGCAACTTCTAGAACACGATGGGAGATGTTTTCTGTGCTGGCACAGTTTTTCCTAGCCAGACATAGTGGAAAAGCTTTTTGCCGAGGTGTAGATGAGAAGAGGAGCTAAAGACGAAGGTAGGATGCTCTCCGGAGGTAAGAGCCGCTGCCGGGCGTCTTTCGGCAGAAGCCGCGCTAAGGAGAGCCCTGTGAGCGGCACAATCGTCTTTGCGCGAAGAAGCCGCTTCTTGGGCTCCGGCAGCCGGCGAGAGCGGCAGCTTCGGGAAGGTGAAGAAGCAAGCTGTACAACACTGGGATTGTGTGCGCACCTTGCCAACTGATAGAAAACAGTACCTTTGCACTCTCCTGACTTTTTCAATCACAGGAACATTCGATTGGAAGCTGTTTTGGACAACTTTTCTTTTCTTCCTGCCAAACACTTGGCAGACATCCGTGCAACTTCTAGAACACGATGGGAGATGTTTTCTGTGCTGGCACAGTTTTTCCTAGCCAGACATAGTGGAAAAGCGTTTTGCCGAGGTGTAGATGAGAAGAGGAGCTAAAGACGAAGGTAGGATGCTCTCCGGAGGTAAGAGCCGCTGCCGGGCGTCTTTCGGCAGAAGCCGCGCTAAGGAGAGCACTGTGAGCGGCACAATCGTCTTTGCGCGAAGAAGCCGCTTCTTGGGCTCCGGCAGCCGGCGAGAGCGGCAGCTTCGGGAAGGTGAAGAAGCAAGCTGTACAACACTGGGATTGTGTGCGCACCTTGCCAACTGATAGAAAACAGTACCTTTGCACTCTCCTGACTTTTCCAATCACAGGAACATTCGATTGGAAGCTGTTTTGGACAACTTTTCTTTTCTTCCTGCCAAACACTTGGCAGACATCCGTGCAACTTCTAGAACACGATGGGAGATGTTTTCTGTGCTGGCACAGTTTTTCCTAGCCAGACATAGTGGAAAAGCGTTTTGCTAAGATGTAGACTACAAAAGACGCGAAAGACGAAGGTAGGATGCTCTCCGGAGGTAAGAGCCGCTGCCGGGCGTCTTTCGGCAGAAGCCGCGCTAAGGAGAGCACTGTGAGCGGCACAATCGTCTTTGCGCGAAGAAGCCGCTTCTTGGGCTCCGGCAGCCGGCGAGAGCGGCAGCTTCGGGAAGGTGAAGAAGCAAGCTGTACAACACTGGGATTGTGTGCGCACCTTGCCAACTGATAGAAAACAGTACCTTTGCACTCTCCTGACTTTTCCAATCGCAGGAACAGTCGATTGGAAGCTGTTTTGGACAACTTTTCTTTTCTTCCTGCCAAACACTTGGCAGACATCCGTGCAACTTCTAGAACACGATGGGAGATGTTTTCTGTGCTGGCACAGTTTTTCCTAGCCAGACATAGTGGAAAAGCGTTTTGCTAAGATGTAGACTACAAAAGACGCGAAAGACGAAGGTAGGATGCTCTCCGGAGGTAAGAGCCGCTGCCGGGCGTCTTTCGGCAGAAGCCGCGCTAAGGAGAGCACTGTGAGCGGCACAACCGTCTTTGCGCGAAGAAGCCGCTTCTTGGGCTCCGGCAGCCGGCGAGAGCGGCAGCTTCGGGAAGGTGAAGAAGCAAGCTGTACAACACTGGGATTGTGTGCGCACCTTGCCAACTGATAGAAAACAGTACCTTTGCACTCTCCTGACTTTTCCAATCACAGGAACATTCGATTGGAAGCTGTTTTGGACAACTTTTCTTTTCTTCCTGCCAAACACTTGGCAGACATCCGTGCAACTTCTAGAACACGATGGGAGATGTTTTCTGTGCTGGCACAGTTTTTCCTAGCCAGACATAGTGGAAAAGCGTTTTGCCGAGGTGTAGATGAGAAGAGGAGCTAAAGACGAAGGTAGGATGCTCTCCGGAGGTAAGAGCCGCTGCCGGGCGTCTTTCGGCAGAAGCCGCGCTAAGGAGAGCACTGTGAGCGGCACAATCGTCTTTGCGCGAAGAAGCCGCTTCTTGGGCTCCGGCAGCCGGCGAGAGCGGCAGCTTCGGGAAGGTGAAGAAGCAAGCTGTACAACACTGGGATTGTGTGCGCACCTTGCCAACTGATAGAAAACAGTACCTTTGCACTCTCCTGACTTTTCCAATCACAGGAACATTCGATTGGAAGCTGTTTTGGACAACTTTTCTTTTCTTCCTGCCAAACACTTGGCAGACATCCGTGCAACTTCTAGAACACGATGGGAGATGTTTTCTGTGCTGGCACAGTTTTTCCTAGCCAGACATAGTGGAAAAGCGTTTTGCTAAGATGTAGACTACAAAAGACGCGAAAGACGAAGGTAGGATGCTCTCCGGAGGTAAGAGCCGCTGCCGGGCGTCTTTCGGCAGAAGCCGCGCTAAGGAGAGCACTGTGAGCGGCACAATCGTCTTTGCGCGAAGAAGCCGCTTCTTGGGCTCCGGCAGCCGGCGAGAGCGGCAGCTTCGGGAAGGTGAAGAAGCAAGCTGTACAACACTGGGATTGTGTGCGCACCTTGCCAACTGATAGAAAACAGTACCTTTGCACTCTCCTGACTTTTCCAATCACAGGAACATTCGATTGGAAGCTGTTTTGGACAACTTTTCTTTTCTTCCTGCCAAACACTTGGCAGACATCCGTGCAACTTCTAGAACACGATGGGAGATGTTTTCTGTGCTGGCACAGTTTTTCCTAGCCAGACATAGTGGAAAAGCTTTTTGCCGAGGTGTAGATGAGAAGAGGAGCTAAAGACGAAGGTAGGATGCTCTCCGGAGGTAAGAGCCGCTGCCGGGCGTCTTTCGGCAGAAGCCGCGCTAAGGAGAGCACTGTGAGCGGCACAATCGTCTTTGCGCGAAGAAGCCGCTTCTTGGGCTCCGGCAGCCGGCGAGAGCGGCAGCTTCGGGAAGGTGAAGAAGCAAGCTGTACAACACTGGGATTGTGTGCGCACCTTGCCAACTGATAGAAAACAGTACCTTTGCACTCTCCTGACTTTTCCAATCACAGGAACATTCGATTGGAAACTGTTTTGGACAACTTTTCTTTTCTTCCTGCCAAACACTTGGCAGACATCCGTGCAACTTCTAGAACACGATGGGAGATGTTTTCTGTGCTGGCACAGTTTTTCCTAGCCAGACATAGTGGAAAAGCTTTTTGCCGAGGTGTAGATGAGAAGAGGAGCTAAAGAGTGGATGTTAGCAAATGACACCCATCTTCAAAAAAGGCAATTAAGAGGACTCGCCATAGTACAAACCAGCCAGCCTCTTTTTTATCCCCAGGAAGTTGATGAAGCAGCTCTTCCTGGAAATCCTTGCCAGGCACATGACAGATGACCAAATAATGTAGTTAGCAATATTTTTCAGGGGAATTTCATGCTGAACATCACTTTAAACTCCTCTGATGAATCAACTTGACTGGTAGATGAAGGGAATATTATCTGCCTGGGCTTCAGGGAGGTTTTTGACATACCTCTACATGGCATCACACATACATATGGAAGCAATAGTGCAAAGGGGAGGGAATCAGTGTCTTTTCAGTGATGCTGAGGGAAAAGACAAGAGGCAGTGGGCACACACTGAAATACAGGAGATTGCCTTTGAACATCAGTAAATGTTTCTTTACTGTCAGGGTGACTGAACCATGGCACAGACTGCCCAGAAAGATTGTGGAGCCTGGATCTTTGAAGACATTAAAAGTACACCCAGATAGAATCCTGGGCAAGAGGCTCTAGGTATCCTGGTTTAGGCAGGGGGGTTGGGCCTGGTTAGCCCCACCAACCCCTTCCACTCTCTTTCATTCTGTGCTAGTGAATTCTCTTCAAGATGCATTTCAAAGCGCTGGCATGACAAAGTTCTGTGCAGACAGAGATCCAAATGGACATGGCATCTAAGTTCCTTAAGCAGTGTTCAAGAAGAATGTAAAACTCTGGCACAAGTGTCTCTTCCCTAACTGAATCCCTTTCATGGGAAAATTCCCAGCTCTAGAAAGATCTTCTGATACGCATGCTTAAGACTGACACTGGCTGAGCAAATTTCTCCCTATGTATATCTAAGACCAGTTAGGATCTTCACCCAAAGTGCAGTCAACATAGTCACAGAATGCCTATTGTTAAGAAGTGACAGCTTCCATCAGAATGGCAGCTATTGGTCCACAAAATGGATTAATGGATGGGAATTATCTACGTGGGTAAAAACAAAAATAAAGAGTTGGTCTTTATTTATCAATTTCATGGCAATATTGATAAGGGAAGAAAAAGATCTAAGTCCTTGACTTTCTGGACTCGAGGAAAGATTTTAAAAATTCCTTGTAAAAATGTATGATCACAATCAGACTATTGAAACCATTTTAGTTGGGAACAAAGTTCCAAAATTGTCTAGATAGTGGCAAAGAAGCCAAGAAAATAGGAAAGAAACAAAAAGAGAGCAAAAGAGTCAGCTTCAGTGTACAAGCTCGTTCTAGAAGTAGTCTGCTGGGAAAAGGAACCCCCAGCTAAATTTCCAAAGTATTCCTGCGCTTGATTCAGTAACTGGTCAATGTAAAAACCAATCCTTTTGTACAACTTCTTCCAGCAACAAAAACTCCAACAGGTTGACACTACCATCATGCCTGTTCCAGACATATTTAAAAGAGAAATGATGATTTTCTTGAAAACCTACTTACATAAAAGTTGCAAGATGGTGGAGGGATTCCCACATCCTCCTTCCTCCATCTGGCTTGAAAGTATATTTGATAAAATATGCAACAAAGCACATGATTTATAAGGGAGAGTCAAATGGATGATTTGGGAATCGATCTCTTGTTGATAGTAAACTTCATATCCACTCGGTGTGACCTTTTTAAAACAAAATGTGGAGCTGAGGCATGAATCTGCCACAACAATTGTAAAGCAAACATACACACTCCCCTTCATATGCCCCCCCCTCCACACACACCTAGGCACACACAGAGATCAGCATAGCAGATCATGAACACCTTGGAAAAGACTGAAATGCTAAATGCCTCTCTTGATGGGCAAAAGAGCTGGTGCAGTAATTCAAATGCCTGGTACAAAAATTCTGTTTAATATTTAACTCCTATTTAAAACACAGCTTTTCATTTCATTCTATTTACAGAATATTTTCATTTCATTTGTTTCTTTAAAATTACTTAGTTCTCACCTGTTGTATGTCTAGGAATATTTTCTTCCAAAAATAGAAAAAAATAGATGATATCTTTTCAGCAGAAAACATTGGTTGATACAATTTTAAACCATCATGATATGGAAGAATTCTTCTGTCCCTCTCGAAGGTGGAAGAAGCATTTGGATCACAGATCATCTACAATGAAATACTTGACATGTTTAAGATGCTTTCAATCAATTTTGATCGTCAATTGCTTATTTGTTGTAAACAGTAATTTTTCAGTGAAGGGAAAGCGTGTGTGGTATATCTACATGATATGTTCAAAGGCAGTTCCTACTAATGGCCAGGCTGAATTCCAGTAAATAATGTCCCGAATGATATTTTGCCGCCTTCTTTGGCACTTCATGAAATCTTACCCCGATGAAGTGCTGAAACACAGAGATTTTCTCTTAGAGAGTGTCTCATGTTGTAACCTATCCCATGGATTTTATGCTGTAATTCTTATCTCTTTTAAAATTTACTATCTTCTGTACAGTTTTCATGAAACTTTCTGTTACAGTAGTGAATAGCACAGATAAATGTCATTTTGTACAACTTTGAATTTACCCCAAGAGCTGAGAGAAAACTTGATCCTATACTTCAATCCGAGTTTCTTCTATAGTCCAACTTTGTTTCTCTACCATCAAGCTTCTCCTTTGTTGCTGCTCCAAGCCCCGTCCAAGGTGACCTTGAATACTTTCAGGGATGGGACACCCACAACTTCTCTGGGCAACCTGTTCCAGTGTTCCAGCACTCCCACAGTAAAAAAGGCCTTCCTTTCATCTAATATGTGTAGGAAATCATAAATCTAGGCATAGAAGCTTGGAGTGCAAATTTGAAATTCTTTGGATTTGAAGCACATTTTATATGAATACTGACTTACAGATGACTAAAAGATGTTGATGGGCATTTGAGCTGACAAGTTTTGAAAAAGTGCACGGAAATTAAAATTGAAACCACTAAAATTAAAAACTCCTTGCCATTTTCTTTTTCCTCTCCTATTCAAAATTGCATATGTCAGATATCAGGGCTTCATGCAAACCTCTCAGATGCTCTCAGAGAAAAAGCTTTTCTTTCAGACTAAGTTGCGGTTGACGTAGAACACTAGCAGGAGTGAAAGATTTTCTGGGCATTGGGGCAGCACGTTCTCCTTGGATTTGTGTGCAGAATGCATTTTATCCAAACTGGAAAATAGATCCCAGCTCTGTTCTATTCATCATTCTTACTTCATCAGGCCAGAAGATTCTGTGAAAAGTAGCCTGCGGACCTTGAAGACAGCGCATGTGAACCAGATGAGAGGTGATAGAGAAGTTGAGGGAGAGAAGAAAGAGCATATGGCTGAAACCAGAAAGTATTTCTCCACGTGATCATGGAAGATTGCAGGAGCCACTTGGTACTATCAAACCAGCCCGACTTGGCACTGGTGCCACTATGGGTCTGGGAGCCATGTTGCATATCGTGCATTTTAAGGAGCACGCTGGCCACACCCAGCCATATGCCCCCAAACACAAACCAAGCCCTTTTCTCTGGCAAACAAAACTCAGCTGCCCTGCTTCTGGATGGCAGATTGCAGGAGCCACTTGGTACTATCAAACCAGCCCAACTTGGCACTGGTGCCACCTTGGCTCTGGGAACCATCCTGCCTATTGTAGCTTTTCAGGAGCCAGCCGGTCACTCCCAGCCATAGGCCCCCAAACAGAAACCTCGGCCCGTTTCCCTGGCAAACAAAAGTAAGCTGCCCCGCTTCTGGATGGCAGATTGCAGGAGCTACTTAGTACTATCAAATCAGCCTGACTTGGCACAGGTGCCACCTTGGATCTGGGAACCATCCTGTGTATCGTGGATTTTCAGGGGCCAGCCGGCCACTCTCAGCCATATGCCCCCAAACACAAACCACGGAACTTTTCTCTGGCAAACAAAACTCAGCTGCCCCACTTCTGGATGGCAGATTGCAGGAGCCACTTGGGACTATCACACCAGCACAACATGGCACTGCTGCCACCTTGGATCTGGGAACAATCCTGCGTATCGTACATATTCAGGAACCAGCCGAACACTCCCAGCCACAGGCCCCCAAACACAAACAACGGCCCATTTCCCTGGCAAACAAAACTCAGCTGCCCCGCTTCTGGATGGCAGATTGCAGGAGCCACTTGGGACTATCAAACCAGCCCGACTTGGTAATGGTACCACCTTGGATCTGGGAACCATCCGGCGTATCGTGGATTTTCAGGGGCCAGCCGGTCATTCCCAGCCATATGCTCCCAAACACAAACCTCGGCCCTTTTCTCTGGCAAACAAAACTCAACTGCCCCTCTTCTGGATGGCAAATTGCAGGACGCACTTGGTACTACAAAAAGAGCCCGACTTGGCAGTGGTGCCACCTTGGCTCTGGGAACCATCCTGCGTATCGAGCATTTTAAGGAGCCAGCCGGCAATTCCCAGCCGTATGCCCCAAAAAGAAACCACGGACCTTTTCTCTGGCAAAAAAAACTCAGCTGTCCCGCTTCTGGATGGCAGATTGCAGGAGTCACTTTGAACCATACAACCAGCCTTACTTGGCACTGGTGCCACCTTGGATCTGGGAACCATCCTGCCTATCGTTGATTTTCAGGGGCCAGCCTACCACTCTCGGCCATAGGCCCCCAAACACAAACCACAGCCCTTTTCTCTAGCAAACAAAATTTAGCTGCCCCGCTTCTGGATGGCAAATTGCAGGAGCCACTGGGTACTACAAAAACAGCCCGACTGGGCACTGGTGCCACCTTGCGTCTGGTTACCATGCGGCGTATCGTGCATTTTAAGGAGCCAGGTGGCCACTCCCAGCCATATGCCCCCAAACACAACCCACGGCCCTTTTCTCTGGCAAACAAAACTCAGCTGCCCCGCTTCTGGATGGCAGATTGCAGGAGGCACTTGGTACTATCAAACCAGCCCGACTTGGCACTGGTGCCACCTTGGGTCTGGGAACCATCCTGCGTATTGTGGATTGTCAGGAGACAGCCGACCACTCTCGGCCACAGACCCCAATCAAAAACAAAGGTCCGTTTCCCTGGCAAAAAAAACTCAGCTGCCCCGCTTCTGGATGGGAGATTGCAGGAGGCACTTGACACTGTCAAACGAGCCCCACTTTGTACTGGTGCCACCTTGGGTCTGGGAACCATGCTGCGTATCGTGGATTTTCAGGAGCCAGACGGCCACTGCCAGCCACAGGCCCCCAAACAAAAACCACAGCCTTTTTCTCTGGCAAACAAAACTCAGCTTCCCCGCTTCTGGATGGCAGCTTGCAGGAGCCACTTGGTACTATCAAACCAGCCCGACTTGGCACTGGTGCCACCTTGGGTCTGGGAACCATCCTGCCTATCGTGGATTTTAAGGAGCCAGCCGGCTACTCCCAGCCACAGGCCCCCAACAAAAACCACGGCCCTTTTTTCTCGCAAACAAAACTTAGCTGCCTCACTTCTGGATGGCAGATTGCAGGAGCCACTTGGTGTAATCAAACCAGCCCGACTTGGCACTGGTGCCACCTTGGGTCTGGGAACCATCCTGCGTATCGTGGATTCTAAGGAGCCAGCCGGCCACTCCCAGCCACAGGCCCCCAAACAAAATCAACGGCGCTGTTCCCTGGAAAACAAAACACGCCTGCCAACTTTTTGATGGAGTTTGCAGGAACCACTTGGTATTATCAAACCAGCCCAACTTGGCACTGGTGCCACCTTGGGTCTGGATACCATGCTGCGTATCGTGGATTCTAAGGAGCCAGCCGGCCACTCCCAGCCACAGGCCCCCAAACACAAACAACGGCGCTATTCCCTGGAAAACAAAACACGCCTGCCAACTTTTTGATGGCAGATTGCAGGAGCCACTTGGTACTATCAAACCAGCCCGACTTGGCACTGGTGCCACCATGGGTCTGGTCACCATCCTGCCTATCGTAACTTTTCAGGAGCCAGCCGGCCACTCCCACCCACAGGCCCCCAAACACAAACAACGGCGCTTTTCCCTGGAAAACAAAAGTAAGCTGCCCCGCTTCTGGATGGCAGATTGCAGGAGCCACTTGGTACTATCAAACCAGCCCGACTAGGCACTGGTGCCACCTCTGGTCTGGGAACCATCCCGCGTATCGTGGATTCTAAGGAGCCAGTCGGCAACTCCCAGCCACAGGCCCCCCAACACAAACAACGGCCCGTTTCCCTGGCAAACAAAAGTAAGCTGCCCCGCTTCTGCATGGCAGATTGCAGGACGCACTTGGTACTATCAAACCAGCCCGACTTGGCACTGGTGCCACCTCTGGTCTGGGAACCATCCTGCGTATCGTGGATTCTAAGGAGCCAGCCGGCCACTCCCACCCACAGGCCCCCAAACACAAACAACGGCGCTTTTCCCTGGAAAACGAAACTCGCCTGCCAACATTTTGATGGCAGATTGCAGGAGCCACTTGGTACTATCAAACCAGCCCAACTTGGCACTGGTGCCACCTTGGGTCTGGGAACCATCCTGCGTATCGTGGATTCTAAGGAGCCAGCCGGTCACTCCCAGCCACAGGCCCCCAAACAAAATCAACGGCGCTTTTCCCTGGAAAACAAAACTCACCTGCCAACATTTTGATGGCAGATTGCAGGAGCCACTTGGTACTATCAAATCAGCCCAACTTGGCAGTGGTGCCACCATGGGTCTGGTCACCATCCTGCCTATCGTAGCTTTTCAGGAGCCAGCCGGTCACTCCCAGCTATAGGCCCCCAGACAAAAACCTCGGCCCCTTTCCCTGGCATACAAAAGTAAGCTACCCCGCTTCTGGATTGCAGATTGCAGGAGCCACTTGGTACTATCAAACCAGCCCGACTTGGCACTGGTGCCACCTCTGGTCTGGGAACCATCCTGCGTATCGTGGATTCTAAGGAGCCAGCCGGTCACTCCCAGCTACAGGCCCCCAAACACAAACAACGGCGCTTTTCCCTGGAAAACAAAACTCGCCTGCCAAATTTTGATGGCAGATTGCAGGAGCCACTTGCTACTATCAAATCAGCCCAACTTGGCACTGGTGCCACCATGGGTCTGGTCACCATCCTGCCTATCGTAGCTTTTCAGGAGCCAGCCGGTCACTCCCAGCCATAGGCCCCAGACAAAAACCTCGGCCATTTTCCCTGGCAAACAAAAGTAAGCTACCCCGCTTCTGCATGGCAGATTGCAGGAGCCACTTTGCAGCATCAAACTAGCCCGACTTGGCACTGGTGCCACGTCAGGTCTGGGAACCATCCTGCGTATCGTGGATTCCAATTAGCAAGCCGGCCACTCCCAGCCACAGGCCCCCAAACACAAACAACGGCGCTTTTCCCTGGAAATCAAAACTCGCCTGCCAACTTTTTGATGGCAGATTGCAGGAGCCACTTGGTACTATCAATCCAGCCCAACTTGGCACTGGTGCCACCATGGGTCTGGTCACCATCCTGCCTATCGTAGTTTTTCAGGAGCCAGCCGGTCACTCGCAGCCATAGGCCCCCAGACACAAAGCTCGGCCCGTTTCCCTGGCAAACAAAAGTAAGCTGCCCCGCTTCTGCATGGCAGATTGCAGGAACGACTTGGTACTATCAAACCAGACAACTTGGCACTGGTGCCACCTTGGGTCTGGGAACCATCCTGCGTATCGTGGATTCTAAGGAGCCAGCTGGCCACTCCCAGCCACAGGCCCCCAAACACAAACAACGGCGCTTTTCCCTGGAAAACAAAACTCTCCTGCCAACTTTTTGATGGCAGATTGCAGGAGCCACTTGGTTTTATCAAATCAGCCCAACTTGGCACTGGTGCCACCATGGGTCTGGTCACCATCCTGCCTATCGTAGCTTTTCAGGAGCCAGCCGGTCACTCCCAGCCATACGCCCCCAGACAAAAAGCTCGGCCCGTTTCCCTGGCAAACAAAAGTAAGCTACCCCGCTTCTGGATGGCAGATTGCAGGAGCCACTTTGCACCATCAAACTGGCCCGTCTTGGCACTGGTCCCACCTCTGGTCTGGGAACCATCCTGCGTATCATGGATTCTAATTAGCCAGCCGGCCACTCCCTACCACAGGCCCCTTAACACAAACAACGGCGCTTTTCCCTGGAAAACAAAACTCGCCTACCAACTATTTGATGGCAGATTACAGGAGCCACTTGGTACTATCAAACCAGCCCAACTTGGCACTGGTGCCACCATGGGTCTGGTCACCATCCTGCCTATCGTAACTTTTCAGGAGCCAGCCGGTCACTCCCAGCCATAGGTCCCCAGTCACAAACCTCGGCCCGTTTCCCTGGCAAACAAAAGTAAGCTGCCCCGCTTCTGGATGGCAGATTGCAGGAGCCACTTGGTACTATCAAACCAGCCCGACTTGGCACTGGTGCCACCTCTGGTCTGGGAACCATGCTGCGTATCGTGGATTTTAAGGAGCCAGTCGGCCACTCCCAGCCATACGCCTCCAAACACAAACAACGGTCCGTTTCCCTGGCAAACAAAAGTAAGCTGCCCCGCTTCTGGATGTCAGATTGCAGGAACCACTTGTTGCCAGGTTGGGGTGGTTTGATAGTACCAAGTGGCTCCTGCAATCTGCCATCAAAAAGTTTGCAAGCGACTTTTGTTTTCCAGGGAAAAGCGCCGTTGTTTTTGTTTGGGGGCCTGTGGCTGGGAGTGGCCAGCTGTCTCCTTAGAATCCACGATACGCAGGATGGGTCCCAGACCAGAGGTGGCACCAGTGCCAAGTCGGGCTGGTTTGATGGTGCAAAGTGACTCCTGCAATCTGCCATCCAGAAGCGGGGCAGCTTACTTTTGTTTGCCAGGGAAACGGGCAGAGCTTTGTGTCTGGGGGCCTATGGCTGGGAGTGACCGGCTGGCTCCTGAAAAGCTACGATAGGCAGGATGGTGACCAGACCCATGGTGGCACCAGTGCCAAGTTGGGCTGGTTTGATAGTACCAAGTGGCTCCTGCAATCTGCCATCCAGAAGCGGGGCAGCTTACTTTTGTTTGCCAGGGAAACGGGCCGAGCTTTGTGTCTGGGGGCCTATGGCTGGGAGTGACCGGCTGGCTCCTGAAAAGCTACGATAGGCAGGATGGTGACCAGACCCATGGTGGCACCAGTGCCAAGTGTGGCTGGTTTGATAGTACCAAGTGGCTCCTGCAATCTGCCATCAAAAAGTTGGCAGGTGAGTTTTGTTTTCCAGGGAAAAGCGCCGTTGTTTGTGTTTGGGGGCCTGTGGCTGGGAGTGGCCAGCTGGCTCCTTAGAATCCACGATACGCAGGATGGTTCCCAGACCAGAGGTGGCACCAGTGCCAAGTCGGGCTGGTTTGATGGTACAAAGTGGCTCCTGCAATCTGCCATCCAGAAGCGGGGTAGCTTACTTTTGTTTGCCAGGGAAACGGGCCGAGGTTTGTGACTGGGGGCCTATGGCTGGGAGTGACCAGCTGGCGCCTGAAAAGCTACGATAGGCAGGATGGTGACCAGACCCATGGTGGCACCAGCGCCAAGTTGGGCTGGTTTGATAGTACCAAGTGGCTCCTGCAATCTGCCATCAAAAAGTTGGCAGGCCAGTTTTGTTTTCCAGGGAAAAGCGCCGTTGTTTGTGTTTGGAGGCCTGTGGCTGGGAGTGGCCGGCTGCCTCCTTTGAACCCAGGATACGCAGGATGGTTCCCAGAGCCAAGGTGGCGTCAGTGCCAAGTTGGGCTGGTTTGATAGTACCAAGTGGCTCCTGCAAACTGCCATCCAGAAGCGGGACAGCTTACTTTTGTTTCCCAGGGAAACGGGCCGAGGTATTTGTCTGGGGGCCTATGGCTGGGAGTGACTGGCTGGCTACTGAAAAGCTACGATAGGCAGGATGGTTACCAGACTCATGGTGGCACCAGTGCCAAGTCGGGCTGGTTTGATAATACTAAATAGCTCCTGAAATCTGCCATTCAGACGCGCGGCAGCGGATTATTGTTTGCTGGAGAAAAGTTCCGTGGTTTTTTTTTGGGGGTATATGGCTGGACGTGGCCGGCTGGCTCCTTAAAAAGCTCGATACGCAGGATTGTTCCCTGACCCAAGGTGGCATCAGTGCCAAGTCGGGCTGTTTTCGTAGTACCAAGTGCGTCCTGCAATTTGCCATCCAGAAGAGGGGCAGTTGAGTTTTGTTTGCCAGAGAAAAGGGCCGTGGTATATGTTTGGGGGCATATGGTTGAGAGTGGCCGGCTGGCCCCTGAAAATCCACGATAGGCAGGATGGTTCCCAGAACCAAGGTGGCACCAGTGCCATGTTGGCCTGGTTTGATAGTACCATGTGGCTCCTGCAATCTGCCATCCAGAAGCGGGGCTGCTTACTTTTGTTTGCCAGGGAAACGGGCCGAGATATTTGTCTGGGGGCCTATGGCTGGGAGTGAGCGGCTGGCTCCTGAAAAGCTACGATAGGCAGGATGGTGACCAGACCCATGGTGGCACCAGTGCCAAGTTGGGCTGGTTTGATAGTACCAAGTGGCTCCTGCAATCTGCCATCAAAAAGTTGTCAGGCGAGTTTTGTTTTCCAGGGAAAAGCGCCGTTGTTCTTGTTTAGAGGCCTGTGGCTGGGAGTGGCCGGCTGGCTCCTTTGAACCCACGATACGCAGGATGGTTCCCAGACCCAAGGTGGCACCAGTGCCAAGTCGGGCTGGTTTGATACTACCAAGTGCGTCCTGCAATCTGCCATCCAGAAGCGGGGCAGCTTAATTTTGTTTGCCAGGGAAACGGGCCGTGGGTTTTGTATGGGGGCCTATAGCTGAGAGTGGCCGGCTGGCTCCTGAAAATCCACGCTAGGCAGCATGGTTCCCAGATGCAAGGTGGCACCAGTGCCAAGTCGGGCTGGTTTGATGGTGCAAAGTGGCTCCTGCAATCTGCCATCCAGAAGCGGGGCAGCTGATTTTTGTTTGCCAGAGAAAAATTCCGTGGATTGTTTTTGGGGGCATATTGCTGGGAGTGGCCGGCTGGCTCCTTAAAATGCTCGATACGCATGATGGTTCCCAGGTCCAAGGTGTCACCACTACCAAGTCGGCCTGCGGTTTTAGTATCAAGTTCATCCTGCAATTTGCCATCCAGAAGAGGGGCAGTTGAGTTTTGTTTGCCAGAGAAACGGGCCGAGGTTTCTGTTTGGGGACATATGGCTGAGAGTGGCCGGGTGGCCCCTGAATATCCACGATACACAGGATGGTTCCCAGATCCAAGGTGGCACCAGTGCCAAGTTGGGCTGGTTTGATAGTACCAAGTGTCTCCTGCAATCTGCCATCCAGAAGCGGGGCAGCTTACTTTTGTTTGCCAGAGAAATAGGCCTAGGTTTTGTCTGGGGGCCTGTGGCTAGGAGTGGCCGGCTGGCTCCTAAGAATCCACGATACGCAGGATGTTTCCCAGACCCAAGGTGGCACCAGTGCCAAGTCGGGCTGGTTTGATAGTACCAAGTGGCTCCTGCAAACTCCATCAAAATGTTGGCAGACGTGTTTTATTTTCCAGGGAACAGCGCCGTTGATTTTGTTTGGGGACCTGTGGCTGGGAGTGGCCGGCTGGCTCCTTAGAATCCACGATACGCAGGATGGTTCCCAGACCCAAGGTGGCACCAGTGCCAAGTCGGGCTGGTTTGATTACACCAAGTGGCTCCTGCAATCTGCCATCCAGAAGTGAGGCAGCTAAGTTTTGTTTGCCAGAAAAAAGGGCCGTGGTTTTTGTTGGGGGCCTGTGGCTGGGAGTAGCCGGCTGGCTCCTTAAAATCCACGATAGGCTGGATGGTTCCCAGACCCAAGGTGGCACCAGTGCCAAGTCGGGCTGGTTTGATAGTACCAAGTGGCTCCTGCAATCTGCCATCCAGAAGCGGTGCAGTTGAGTTTTGTTTGCCAGAGAAAAGGGCCGTGGGTTGTGTTTGGGGGCATATGGCTGGGAGTGGCCGGCTGTCTCATTAAAAAGATCGATACGCAGGATGGTTCCCAGACCCAAGGTGGCACCAGTGCCAAGTCGGGCTGTTTTTATAGTACCAAGTGCGTCCTGCAATTTGCCATCCAGAAGAGGGGCAGTGGAGTTTTGTTTGCCAGGGAAACGGGCCGAGGTTTGTGACTGGGGACCTATGGCTGGGAGTGACCGGCTGGCTCCTGGAAAGCTACAATAGGCAGGATGGTGACCAGACCCATGGTGGCACCAGTGCCAAGTTGGGCTGGTTTGATAGTACCAAGTGGCTCCTGCAATCTGCCATCAAAAAGTTGGCAGGCGAGTTTTGTTTTCCAGGGAAAAGCGCCGTTGTTTGTATTTGGGGGCCTGTGGCTGGGAGTGGCCAGCTGGCTCCTTTGAACCCACGATACGCAGGATGGTTCCCAGACCCAAGGTGGCACCAGTGCCAAGTCGGGCTGGTTTGATACTACCAAGTGCGTCCTGCAATCTGCCATCCAGAAGCGGGGCAGCTTAATTTTGTTTGCCAGGGAAACGGGCCGTGGGTTTTGTTTGGGGGCCTATGGCTGAGAGTGGCCGGCTGGCTCCTGAAAATCCACGCTAGGCAGCATGGTTCCCAGATGCAAGGTGGCACCAGTGCCAAGTCGGGCTGGTTTGATGGTGCAAAGTGGCTCCTGCAATCTGCCATCCAGAAGCGGGGCAGCTGATTTTTGTTTGCCAGAGAAAAATTCCGTGGATTGTTTTTGGGGGCATATTGCTGGGAGTGGCCGGCTGGCTCCTTAAAATGCTCGATACGCATGATGGTTCCCAGGTCCAAGGTGTCACCACTACCAAGTCGGCCTGCGGTTTTAGTATCAAGTTCATCCTGCAATTTGCCATCCAGAAGAGGGGCAGTTGAGTTTTGTTTGCCAGAGAAACGGGCCGAGGTTTCTGTTTGGGGACATATGGCTGAGAGTGGCCGGGTGGCCCCTGAATATCCACGATACACAGCATGGTTCCCAGATCCAAGGTGGCACCAGTGCCAAGTTGGGCTGGTTTGATAGTACCAAGTGTCTCCTGCAATCTGCCATCCAGAAGCGGGGCAGCTTACTTTTGTTTGCCAGAGAAATAGGCCTAGGTTTTTGTTTGGGGGCCTGTGGCTAGGAGTGGCCGGCTGGCTCCTAAGAATCCACGATACGCAGGATGTTTCCCAGACCCAAGGTGGCACCAGTGCCAAGTCGGGCTGGTTTGATAGTACCAAGTGGCTCCTGCAAACTCCATCAAAAAGTTGGCAGGCGTGTTTTGTTTTCCAGGGAACAGCGCCGTTGATTTTGTTTGGGGGCCTGTGGCTGGGAGTGGCCGGCTGGCTCCTTAGAATCCACGATACGCAGGATGGTTCCCAGACCCAAGGTGGCACCAGTGCCAAGTCGGGCTGGTTTGATTACACCAAGTGGCTCCTGCAATCTGCCATCCAGAAGCGGGGCAGCTGACTTTTGTTTGCCAGGGAAATGGGCCGTTGTTTGTGTTTGGGGGCCTGTGGCTGGGAGTGTTCGGCTGGTTCCTGAATATGTACGATACGCAGGATTGTTCCCAGACCCAAGGTGGCACCAGTGCCAAGTCGGGCTGGTTTGATGGTGCAAAGTGGCTCCTGCAATCTGCCATCCAGACGCGGGGCAGCGGATTTTTGTTTCCATGAGAAATGGTCCGTGGTTTGTTTTTGGGGGTATATGGCTGGGCGTGGCCGGCTGGCTCATTAAAAAGCTCGATATGCAGGATGGTTCCCTGACACAAGGTGGCACCAGTGCCACGTCGGGCGGTTTTCGTAGTACAAAGTGCGTCCTAAAATTTGCCATCCAGAAGAGGGGCAGTTGAGTTTTGTTTGCCAGAGAAAAGGTCCGTGGTTTGTTTTTTGGGGGCATATGGCTGAGAGTGGCTGGCTGGCCCCTGAAAATCCACGATACACAGGATGGTTCCCAGATCCAAGGTGGCACCTGTGCCAAGTCGGGCTGATTTGATAGTACTAAGTAGCTCCTGCAATCTGCCATCCAGAAGCGGGGCAGCTTACTTTTGTTTGCCAGGGAAACGGGCCGAGGTTTGTGTTTGGGGGCCTATGGCTGAGAGTGACCGGCTGGCTCCTGAAAAGCTACAATAGGCAGGATGGTGACCAGACCCATGGTGGCACCAGTGCCAAGTTGGGCTGGTTTGATAGTACCAAGTGGTTCCTGCAATCTGCCATCCAGAAGCAGGGCAGCTGAGTTTTGTTTGCCAGAGAAAAGGGCCTTGGTTTGTGTTTGGGGGCATATGGCTGGGTGTGGCCAGCTGGCTCCTTAAAATGCACGATATGCAACATGGCTCCCAGACCCAAGGTGGCACCAGTGCCAAGTTGGGCTGGTTTGATAGTACCAAGTGGCTCCTGCAATCTTCCATGATCACGTGGAGAAATACTTTCTGGTTTCAGCCTCATGCTCTTTCTTCTCTCCCTCAACTTCTCTATCACCTCTCATCTGGTTCACATGCGCTGTCTTCAAGGTCCACAGGCTACTTTTCACAGAATCTTCTGGCCTGATGAAGTAAGAATGATGAATAGAACAGAGCTGGGATCTATTTTCCAGTTTGGATAAAATGCATTCTGCACACAAATCCAAGGAGAACGGGCTGCCCCGATGCCCAGAAAATCTTTCACTCCTGCTAGTGTTCTACGTCAACCGCAACTTAGTCTGAAAGAAAAGCTTTTTCTCTGAGAGCATCTGAGAGGTTTGCATGAAGCACTGATATCTGACATATGCAATTTTGAATAGGAGAGGAAAAAGAAAATGGCAAGGAGTTTTTAATTTTAGTGGTTTCAATTTTAATTTCCGTGCACTTTTTCAAAACTTGTCAGCTCAAATGCCCATCAACATCTTTTAGTCATCTGTAAGTCAGTATTCATATAAAATGTGCTTCAAATCCAAAGAATTTCAAATTTGCACTCCAAGCTTCTATGCCTAGATTTATGATTTCCTACACATATTAGATGAAAGGAAGGCCTTTTTTACTGTGGGAGTGCTGGAACACTGGAACAGGTTGCCCAGAGAAGTTGTGGGTGTCCCATCCCTGAAAGTATTCAAGGTCACCTTGGACGGGGCTTGGAGCAGCAACAAAGGAGAAGCTTGATGGTAGAGAAACAAAGTTGGACTATAGAAGAAACTCGGATTGAAGTATAGGATCAAGTTTTCTCTCAGCTCTTGGGGTAAATTCAAAGTTGTACAAAATGACATTTATCTGTGCTATTCACTACTGTAACAGAAAGTTTCATGAAAACTGTACAGAAGATAGTAAATTTTAAAAGAGATAAGAATTACAGCATAAAATCCATGGGATAGGTTACAACATGAGACACTCTCTAAGAGAAAATCTCTTTGTTTCAGCACTTCATCGGGGTAAGATTTCATGAAGTGCCAAAGAAGGCGGCAAAATATCATTCGGGACATTATTTACTGGAATTCAGCCTGGCCATTAGTAGGAACTGCCTTTGAACATATCATGTAGATATACCACACACACTTTCCCTTCACTGAAAAATTACTGTTTACAACAAATAAGCAATTGACGATCAAAATTGATTGAAAGCATCTTAAACATGTCAAGTATTTCATTGTAGATGATCTGTGATCCAAATGCTTCTTCCACCTTCGAGAGGGACAGAAGAATTCTTCCATATCATGATGGTTTAAAATTGTATCAACCAATGTTTTCTGCTGAAAAGATATCATCTATTTTTTTCTATTTTTGGAAGAAAATATTCCTAGACATACAACAGGTGAGAACTAAGTAATTTTAAAGAAACAAATGAAATGAAAATATTCTGTAAATAGAATGAAATGAAAAGCTGTGTTTTAAATAGGAGCTAAATATTAAACAGAATTTTTGTACCAGGCATTTGAATTACTGCACCAGCTCTTTTGCCCATCAAGAGAGGCATTTAGCATTTCAGTCTTTTCCAAGGTGTTCATGATCTGCTATGCTGATCTCTGTGTGTGCCTAGGTGTGTGTGGAGGGGGGGGCATATGAAGGGGAGTGTGTATGTTTGCTTTACAATTGTTGTGGCAGATTCATGCCTCAGCTCCACATTTTGTTTTAAAAAGGTCACACCGAGTGGATATGAAGTTTACTATCAACAAGAGATCGATTCCCAAATCATCCATTTGACTCTCCCTTATAAATCATGTGCTTTGTTGCATATTTTATCAAATATACTTTCAAGCCAGATGGAGGAAGGAGGATGTGGGAATCCCTCCACCATCTTGCAACTTTTATGTAAGTAGGTTTTCAAGAAAATCATCATTTCTCTTTTAAATATGTCTGGAACAGGCATGATGGTAGTGTCAACCTGTTGGAGTTTTTGTTGCTGGAAGAAGTTGTACAAAAGGATTGGTTTTTACATTGACCAGTTACTGAATCAAGCGCAGGAATACATTGGAAATTTAGCTGGGGGTTCCTTTTCCCAGCAGACTACTTCTAGAACGAGCTTGTACACTGAAGCTGACTCTTTTGCTCTCTTTTTGTTTCTTTCCTATTTTCTTGGCTTCTTTGCCACTATCTAGACAATTTTGGAACTTTGTTCCCAACTAAAATGGTTTCAATAGTCTGATTGTGATCATACATTTTTACAAGGAATTTTTAAAATCTTTCCTCGAGTCCAGAAAGTCAAGGACTTAGATCTTTTTCTTCCCTTATCAATATTGCCATGAAATTGATAAATAAAGACCAACTCTTTATTTTTGTTTTTAACCCACGTAGATAATTCCCATCCATTAATCCATTTTGTGGACCAATAGCTGCCATTCTGATGGAAGCTGTCACTTCTTAACAATAGGCATTCTGTGACTATGTTGACTGCACTTTGGGTGAAGATCCTAACTGGTCTTAGATATACATAGGGAGAAATTTGCTCAGCCAGTGTCAGTCTTAAGCATGCGTATCAGAAGATCTTTCTAGAGCTGGGAATTTTCCCATGAAAGGGATTCAGTTAGGGAAGAGACACTTGTGCCAGAGTTTTACATTCTTCTTGAACACTGCTTAAGGAACTTAGATGCCATGTCCATTTGGATCTCTGTCTGCACAGAACTTTGTCATGCCAGCGCTTTGAAATGCATCTTGAAGAGAATTCACTAGCACAGAATGAAAGAGAGTGGAAGGGGTTGGTGGGGCTAACCAGGCCCAACCCCCCTGCCTAAACCAGGATACCTAGAGCCTCTTGCCCAGGATTCTATCTGGGTGTACTTTTAATGTCTTCAAAGATCCAGGCTCCACAATCTTTCTGGGCAGTCTGTGCCGTGGTTCAGTCACCCTGACAGTAAAGAAACATTTACTGATGTTCAAAGGCAATCTCCTGTATTTCAGTGTGTGCCCACTGCCTCTTGTCTTTTCCCTCAGCATCACTGAAAAGACACTGATTCCCTCCCCTTTGCACTATTGCTTCCATATGTATGTGTGATGCCATGTAGAGGTATGTCAAAAACCTCCCTGAAGCCCAGGCAGATAATATTCCCTTCATCTACCAGTCAAGTTGATTCATCAGAGGAGTTTAAAGTGATGTTCAGCATGAAATTCCCCTGAAAAATCATGCTAACTACATTATTTGGTCATCTGTCATGTGCCTGGCAAGGATTTCCAGGAAGAGCTGCTTCATCAACTTCCTGGGGATAAAAAAGAGGCTGGCTGGTTTGTACTATGGCGAGTCCTCTTAATTGCCTTTTTTGAAGATGGGTGTCATTTGCTAACATCCACTCTTTAGCTCCTCTTCTCATCTACACCTCGGCAAAAAGCTTTTCCACTATGTCTGGCTAGGAAAAACTGTGCCAGCACAGAAAACATCTCCCATCGTGTTCTAGAAGTTGCACGGATGTCTGCCAAGTGTTTGGCAGGAAGAAAAGAAAAGTTGTCCAAAACAGCTTCCAATCGAATGTTCCTGTGATTGGAAAAGTCAGGAGAGTGCAAAGGTTCTGTTTTCTATCAGTTGGCAAGGTGCGCACACAATCCCAGTGTTGTACAGCTTGCTTCTTCACCTTCCCGAAGCTGCCGCTCTCGCCGGCTGCCGGAGCCCAAGAAGCGGCTTCTTCGCGCAAAGACGATTGTGCCGCTCACAGTGCTCTCCTTAGCGCGGCTTCTGCCGAAAGACGCCCGGCAGCGGCTCTTACCTCCGGAGAGCATCCTACCTTCGTCTTTAGCTCCTCTTCTCATCTACACCTCGGCAAAACGCTTTTCCACTATGTCTGGCTAGGAAAAACTGTGCCAGCACAGAAAACATCTCCCATCGTGTTCTAGAAGTTGCACGGATGTCTGCCAAGTGTTTGGCAGGAAGAAAAGAAAAGTTGTCCAAAACAGCTTCCAATCGAATGTTCCTGTGATTGGAAAAGTCAGGAGAGTGCAAAGGTACTGTTTTCTATCAGTTGGCAAGGTGCGCACACAATCCCAGTGTTGTACAGCTTGCTTCTTCACCTTCCCGAAGCTGCCGCTCTCGCCGGCTGCCGGAGCCCAAGAAGCGGCTTCTTCGCGCAAAGACGATTGTGCCGCTCACAGGGCTCTCCTTAGCGCGGCTTCTGCCGAAAGACGCCCGGCAGCGGCTCTTACCTCCGGAGAGCATCCTACCTTCGTCTTTAGCTCCTCTTCTCATCTACACCTCGGCAAAACGCTTTTCCACTATGTCTGGCTAGGAAAAACTGTGCCAGCACAGAAAACATCTCCTATCGTGTTCTAGAAGTTGCACGGATGTCTGCCAAGTGTTTGGCAGGAAGAAAAGAAAAGTTGTCCAAAACAGCTTCCAATCGAATGTTCATGTGATTGGAAAAGTCAGGAGAGTGCAAAGGTACTGTTTTCTATCAGTTGGCAAGGTGCGCACACAATCCCAGTGTTGTACAGCTTGCTTCTTCACCTTCCCGAAGCTGCCGCTCTCGCCGGCTGCCGGAGCCCAAGAAGCGGCTTCTTCGCGCAAAGACGATTGTGCCGCTCACAGGGCTCTCCTTAGCGCGGCTTCTGCCGAAAGACGCCCGGCAGCGGCTCTTACCTCCGGAGAGCATCCTACCTTCGTCTTTAGCTCCTCTTCTCATCTACACCTCGGCAAAACGCTTTTCCACTATGTCTGGCTAGGAAAAACTGTGCCAGCACAGAAAACATCTCCCATCGTGTTCTAGAAGTTGCACGGATGTCTGCCAAGTGTTTGGCAGGAAGAAAAGAAAAGTTGTCCAAAACAGCTTCCAATCGAATGTTCCTGTGATTGGAAAAGTCAGGAGAGTGCAAAGGTACTGTTTTCTATCAGTTGGCAAGGTGCGCACACAATCCCAGTGTTGTACAGCTTGCTTCTTCACCTTCCCGAAGCTGCCGCTCTCGCCGGCTCCCGGAATCGAAGAAGCGGCTTCTTCGCGCAAAGACGATTGTGCCGCTCACAGGGCTCTCCTTAGCGCGGCTTCTGCCGAAAGACGCCCGGCAGCGGCTCTTACCTCCGGAGAGCATCCTACCTTCGTCTTTCGCGTCTTTTGTAGTCTACATCTTAGCAAAACGCTTTTCCACTATGTCTGGCTAGGAAAAACTGTGCCAGCACAGAAAACATCTCCCATCGTGTTCTAGAAGTTGCACGGATGTCTGCCAAGTGTTTGGCAGGAAGAAAAGAAAAGTTGTCCAAAACAGCTTCCAATCGAATGTTCCTGTGATTGGAAAAGTCAGGAGAGTGCAAAGGTACTGTTTTCTATCAGTTGGCAAGATGCGCACACAATCCCAGTGTTGTACAGCTTGCTTCTTCACCTTCCCGAAGCTGCCGCTCTCGCCGGCTCCCGGAACCGAAGAAGCGGCTTCTTCGCGCAAAGACGATTGTGCCGCTCACAGTGCTCTCCTTAGCGCGGCTTCTGCCGAAAGACGCCCGGCAGCGGCTCTTACCTCCGGAGAGCATCCTACCTTCGTCTTTCGCGTCTTTTGTAGTCTACATCTTAGCAAAACGCTTTTCCACTATGTCTGGCTAGGAAAAACTGTGCCAGCACAGAAAACATCTCCCATCGTGTTCTAGAAGTTGCACGGATGTCTGCCAAGTGTTTGGCAGGAAGAAAAGAAAAGTTGTCCAAAACAGCTTCCAATCGAATGTTCCTGTGATTGGAAAAGTCAGGAGAGTGCAAAGGTACTGTTTTCTATCAGTTGGCAAGGTGCGCACACAATCCCAGTGTTGTACAGCTTGCTTCTTCACCTTCCCGAAGCTGCCGCTCTCGCCGGCTCCCGGAACCGAAGAAGCGGCTTCTTCGCGCAAAGACGATTGTGCCGCTCACAGGGCTCTCCTTAGCGCGGCTTCTGCCGAAAGACGCCCGGCAGCGGCTCTTACCTCCGGAGAGCATCCTACCTTCGTCTTTCGCGTCTTTTGTAGTCTACATCTTAGCAAAACGCTTTTCCACTATGTCTGGCTAGGAAAAACTGTGCCAGCACAGAAAACATCTCCCATCGTGTTCTAGAAGTTGCACGGATGTCTGCCAAGTGTTTGGCAGGAAGAAAAGAAAAGTTGTCCAAAACAGCTTCCAATCGAATGTTCCTGTGATTGGAAAAGTCAGGAGAGTGCAAAGGTACTGTTTTCTATCAGTTGCAAGGTGCGCACACAATCCCAGTGTTGTACAGCTTGCTTCTTCACCTTCCCGAAGCTGCCGCTCTCGCCGGCTGCCGGAGCCCAAGAAGCGGCTTCTTCGCGCAAAGACGATTGTGCCGCTCACAGTGCTCTCCTTAGCGCGGCTTCTGCCGAAAGACGCCCGGCAGCGGCTCTTACCTCCGGAGAGCATCCTACCTTCGTCTTTCGCGTCTTTTGTAGTCTACATCTTAGCAAAACGCTTTTCCACTATGTCTGGCTAGGAAAAACTGTGCCAGCACAGAAAACATCTCCCATCGTGTTCTAGAAGTTGCACGGATGTCTGCCAAGTGTTTGGCAGGAAGAAAAGAAAAGTTGTCCAAAACAGCTTCCAATCGAATGTTCCTGTGATTGGAAAAGTCAGGAGAGTGCAAAGGTACTGTTTTCTATCAGTTGGCAAGGTGCGCACACAATCCCAGTGTTGTACAGCTTGCTTCTTCACCTTCCCGAAGCTGCCGCTCTCGCCGGCTGCCGGAGCCCAAGAAGCGGCTTCTTCGCGCAAAGACGATTGTGCCGCTCACAGTGCTCTCCTTAGCGCGGCTTCTGCCGAAAGACGCCCGGCAGCGGCTCTTACCTCCGGAGAGCATCCTACCTTCGTCTTTCGCGTCTTTTGTAGTCTACATCTTAGCAAAACGCTTTTCCCACTATGTCTGGCTAGGAAAAACTGTGCCAGCACAGAAAACATCTCCCATCGTGTTCTAGAAGTTGCACGGATGTCTGCCAAGTGTTTGGCAGGAAGAAAAGAAAAGTTGTCCAAAACAGCTTCCAATCGAATGTTCCTGTGATTGGAAAAGTCAGGAGAGTGCAAAGGTACTGTTTTTCTATCAGTTGGCAAGGTGCGCACCCAATCCCAGTGTTGTACAGCTTGCTTCTTCACCTTCCCGAAGCTGCCGTTCTCGCCGGCTGCCGGAGCCCAAGAAGCGGCTTCTTCGCGCAAAGACGATTGTGCCGCTCACAGTGCTCTCCTTAGCGCGGCTTCTGCCGAAAGACGCCCGGCAGCGGCTCTTACCTCCCGAGAGTGGCAGCTTCGGGAAGGTGAAGAAGCAAGCTGTACAACACTGGGATTGTGTGCGCACCTTGCCAACTGATAGAAAACAGTACCTTTGCACTCTCCTGACTTTTCCAATCACAGGAACATTCGATTGGAAGCTGTTTTGGACAACTTTTCTTTTCTTCCTGCCAAACACTTGGCAGACATCCGTGCAACTTCTAGAACACGATGGGAGATGTTTTCTGTGCTGGCACAGTTTTTCCTAGCCAGACATAGTGGAAAAGCGTTTTGCTAAGATGTAGACTACAAAAGACGCGAAAGACGAAGGTAGGATGCTCTCCGGAGGTAAGAGCCGCTGCCGGGCGTCTTTCGGCAGAAGCCGCGCTAAGGAGAGCACTGTGAGCGGCACAATCGTCTTTGCGCGAAGAAGCCGCTTCTTGGGCTCCGGCAGCCGGCGAGAGCGGCAGCTTCGGGAAGGTGAAGAAGCAAGCTGTACAACACTGGGATTGTGTGCGCACCTTGCCAACTGATAGAAAACAGTACCTTTGCACTCTCCTGACTTTTCCAATCACAGGAACATTCGATTGGAAGCTGTTTTGGACAACTTTTCTTTTCTTCCTGCCAAACACTTGGCAGACATCCGTGCAACTTCTAGAACACGATGGGAGATGTTTTCTGTGCTGGCACAGTTTTTCCTAGCCAGACATAGTGGAAAAGCGTTTTGCTAAGATGTAGACTACAAAAGACGCGAAAGACGAAGGTAGGATGCTCTCCGGAGGTAAGAGCCGCTGCCGGGCGTCTTTCGGCAGAAGCCGCGCTAAGGAGAGCACTGTGAGCGGCACAATCGTCTTTGCGCGAAGAAGCCGCTTCTTGGGCTCCGGCAGCCGGCGAGAGCGGCAGCTTCGGGAAGGTGAAGAAGCAAGCTGTACAACACTGGGATTGTGTGCGCACCTTGCCAACTGATAGAAAACAGTACCTTTGCACTCTCCTGACTTTTCCAATCACAGGAACATTCGATTGGAAGCTGTTTTGGACAACTTTTCTTTTCTTCCTGCCAAACACTTGGCAGACATCCGTGCAACTTCTAGAACACGATGGGAGATGTTTTCTGTGCTGGCACAGTTTTTCCTAGCCAGACATAGTGGAAAAGCTTTTTGCCGAGGTGTAGATGAGAAGAGGAGCTAAAGACGAAGGTAGGATGCTCTCCGGAGGTAAGAGCCGCTGCCGGGCGTCTTTCGGCAGAAGCCGCGCTAAGGAGAGCCCTGTGAGCGGCACAATCGTCTTTGCGCGAAGAAGCCGCTTCTTGGGCTCCGGCAGCCGGCGAGAGCGGCAGCTTCGGGAAGGTGAAGAAGCAAGCTGTACAACACTGGGATTGTGTGCGCACCTTGCCAACTGATAGAAAACAGTACCTTTGCACTCTCCTGACTTTTCCAATCACAGGAACATTCGATTGGAAGCTGTTTTGGACAACTTTTCTTTTCTTCCTGCCAAACACTTGGCAGACATCCGTGCAACTTCTAGAACACGATGGGAGATGTTTTCTGTGCTGGCACAGTTTTTCCTAGCCAGACATAGTGGAAAAGCGTTTTGCTAAGATGTAGACTACAAAAGACGCGAAAGACGAAGGTAGGATGGTCTCCGGAGGTAAGAGCCGCTGCCGGGCGTCTTTCGGCAGAAGCCGCGCTAAGGAGAGCACTGTGAGCGGCACAATCGTCTTTGTGAGAAGAAGCCGCTTCTTGGGCTCCGGCAGCCGGCGAGAGCGGCAGCTTCGGGAAGGTGAAGAAGCAAGCTGTACAACACTGGGATTGTGTGCGCACCTTGCCAACTGATAGAAAACAGTACCTTTGCACTCTCCTGACTTTTCCAATCACAGGAACATTCGATTGGAAGCTGTTTTGGACAACTTTTCTTTTCTTCCTGCCAAACACTTGGCAGACATCCGTGCAACTTCTAGAACACGATGGGAGATGTTTTCTGTGCTGGCACAGTTTTTCCTAGCCAGACATAGTGGAAAAGCGTTTTGCTAAGATGTAGACTACAAAAGACGCGAAAGACGAAGGTAGGATGCTCTCCGGAGGTAAGAGCCGCTGCCGGGCGTCTTTCGGCAGAAGCCGCGCTAAGGAGAGCCCTGTGAGCGGCACAATCGTCTTTGCGCGAAGAAGCCGCTTCTTCGGTTCCGGGAGCCGGCGAGAGCGGCAGCTTCGGGAAGGTGAAGAAGCAAGCTGTACAACACTGGGATTGTGTGCGCACCTTGCCAACTGATAGAAAACAGTACCTTTGCACTCTCCTGACTTTTCCAATCACAGGAACATTCGATTGGAAGCTGTTTTGGACAACTTTTCTTTTCTTCCTGCCAAACACTTGGCAGACATCCGTGCAACTTCTAGAACACGATGGGAGATGTTTTCTGTGCTGGCACAGTTTTTCCTAGCCAGACATAGTGGAAAAGCGTTTTGCTAAGATGTAGACTACAAAAGACGCGAAAGACGAAGGTAGGATGCTCTCCGGAGGTAAGAGCCGCTGCCGGGCGTCTTTCGGCAGAAGCCGCGCTAAGGAGAGCCCTGTGAGCGGCACAATCGTCTTTGCGCGAAGAAGCCGCTTCTTGGGCTCCGGCAGCCGGCGAGAGCGGCAGCTTCGGGAAGGTGAAGAAGCAAGCTGTACAACACTGGGATTGTGTGCGCACCTTGCCAACTGATAGAAAACAGTACCTTTGCACTCTCCTGACTTTTCCAATCACAGGAACATTCGATTGGAAGCTGTTTTGGACAACTTTTCTTTTCTTCCTGCCAAACACTTGGCAGACATCCGTGCAACTTCTAGAACACGATGGGAGATGTTTTCTGTGCTGGCACAGTTTTTCCTAGCCAGACATAGTGGAAAAGCGTTTTGCTAAGATGTAGACTACAAAAGACGCGAAAGACGAAGGTAGGATGGTCTCCGGAGGTAAGAGCCGCTGCCGGGCGTCTTTCGGCAGAAGCCGCGCTAAGGAGAGCACTGTGAGCGGCACAATCGTCTTTGCGCGAAGAAGCCGCTTCTTGGGCTCCGGCAGCCGGCGAGAGCGGCAGCTTCGGGAAGGTGAAGAAGCAAGCTGTACAACACTGGGATTGTGTGCGCACCTTGCCAACTGATAGAAAACAGTACCTTTGCACTCTCCTGACTTTTCCAATCACAGGAACATTCGATTGGAAGCTGTTTTGGACAACTTTTCTTTTCTTCCTGCCAAACACTTGGCAGACATCCGTGCAACTTCTAGAACACGATGGGAGATGTTTTCTGTGCTGGCACAGTTTTTCCTAGCCAGACATAATGGAAAAGCGTTTTGCTAAGATGTAGACTACAAAAGACGCGAAAGACGAAGGTAGGATGCTCTCCGGAGGTAAGAGCCGCTGCCGGGCGTCTTTCGACAGAAGCCGCGCTAAGGAGAGCCCTGTGAGCGGCACAATCGTCTTTGCGCGAAGAAGCCGCTTCTTGGGCTCCGGCAGCCGGCGAGAGCGGCAGCTTCGGGAAGGTGAAGAAGCAAGCTGTACAACACTGGGATTGTGTGCGCACCTTGCCAACTGATAGAAAACAGTACCTTTGCACTCTCCTGACTTTTCCAATCACAGGAACATTCGATTGGAAGCTGTTTTGGACAACTTTTCTTTTCTTCCTGCCAAACACTTGGCAGACATCCGTGCAACTTCTAGAACACGATGGGAGATGTTTTCTGTGCTGGCACAGTTTTTCCTAGCCAGACATAGTGGAAAAGCGTTTTGCTAAGATGTAGACTACAAAAGACGCGAAAGACGAAGGTAGGATGCTCTCCGGAGGTAAGAGCCGCTGCCGGGCGTCTTTCGGCAGAAGCCGCGCTAAGGAGAGCACTGTGAGCGGCACAATCGTCTTTGCGCGAAGAAGCCGCTTCTTGGGCTCCGGCAGCCGGCGAGAGCGGCAGCTTCGGGAAGGTGAAGAAGCAAGCTGTACAACACTGGGATTGTGTGCGCACCTTGCCAACTGATAGAAAACAGTACCTTTGCACTCTCCTGACTTTTCCAATCACAGGAACATTCGATTGGAAGCTGTTTTGGACAACTTTTCTTTTCTTCCTGCCAAACACTTGGCAGACATCCGTGCAACTTCTAGAACACGATGGGAGATGTTTTCTGTGCTGGCACAGTTTTTCCTAGCCAGACATAGTGGAAAAGCGTTTTGCTAAGATGTAGACTACAAAAGACGCGAAAGACGAAGGTAGGATGCTCTCCGGAGGTAAGAGCCGCTGCCGGGCGTCTTTCGGCAGAAGCCGCGCTAAGGAGAGCCCTGTGAGCGGCACAATCGTCTTTGCGCGAAGAAGCCGCTTCTTGGGCTCCGGCAGCCGGCGAGAGCGGCAGCTTCGGGAAGGTGAAGAAGCAAGCTGTACAACACTGGGATTGTGTGCGCACCTTGCCAACTGATAGAAAACAGTACCTTTGCACTCTCCTGACTTTTCCAATCACAGGAACATTCGATTGGAAGCTGTTTTGGACAACTTTTCTTTTCTTCCTGCCAAACACTTGGCAGACATCCGTGCAACTTCTAGAACACGATGGGAGATGTTTTCTGTGCTGGCACAGTTTTTCCTAGCCAGACATAGTGGAAAAGCGTTTTGCTAAGATGTAGACTACAAAAGACGCGAAAGACGAAGGTAGGATGGTCTCCGGAGGTAAGAGCCGCTGCCGGGCGTCTTTCGGCAGAAGCCGCGCTAAGGAGAGCACTGTGAGCGGCACAATCGTCTTTGCGCGAAGAAGCCGCTTCTTGGGCTCCGGCAGCCGGCGAGAGCGGCAGCTTCGGGAAGGTGAAGAAGCAAGCTGTACAACACTGGGATTGTGTGCGCACCTTGCCAACTGATAGAAAACAGTACCTTTGCACTCTCCTGACTTTTCCAATCACAGGAACATTCGATTGGAAGCTGTTTTGGACAACTTTTCTTTTCTTCCTGCCAAACAGTTGGCAGACATCCGTGCAACTTCTAGAACACGATGGGAGATGTTTTCTGTGCTGGCACAGTTTTTCCTAGCCAGACATAGTGGAAAAGCGTTTTGCTAAGATGTAGACTACAAAAGACGCGAAAGACGAAGGTAGGATGCTCTCCGGAGGTAAGAGCCGCTGCCGGGCGTCTTTCGGCAGAAGCCGCGCTAAGGAGAGCCCTGTGAGCGGCACAATCGTCTTTGCGCGAAGAAGCCGCTTCTTGGGCTCCGGCAGCCGGCGAGAGCGGCAGCTTCGGGAAGTGAAGAAGCAAGCTGTACAACACTGGGATTGTGTGCGCACCTTGCCAACTGATAGAAAACAGTACCTTTGCACTCTCCTGACTTTTCCAATCACAGGAACATTCGATTGGAAGCTGTTTTGGACAACTTTTCTTTTCTTCCTGCCAAACACTTGGCAGACATCCGTGCAACTTCTAGAACACGATGGGAGATGTTTTCTGTGCTGGCACAGTTTTTCCTAGCCAGACATAGTGGAAAAGCGTTTTGCCGAGGTGTAGATGAGAAGAGGAGCTAAAGACGAAGGTAGGATGCTCTCCGGAGGTAAGAGCCGCTGCGGGCGTCTTTCGGCAGAAGCCGCGCTAAGGAGAGCCCTGTGAGCGGCACAATCGTCTTTGCGCGAAGAAGCCGCTTCTTGGGCTCCGGCAGCCGGCTGAGAGCGGCAGCTTCGGGAAGGTGAAGAAGCAAGCTGTACAACACTGGGATTGTGTGCGCACCTTGCCAACTGATAGAAAACAGTACCTTTGCACTCTCCTGACTTTTCCAATCACATGAACATTCGATTGGAAGCTGTTTTGGACAACTTTTCTTTTCTTCCTGCCAAACACTTGGCAGACATCCGTGCAACTTCTAGAACACGATGGAGATGTTTTCTGTGCTGGCACAGTTTTTCTCTAGCCAGACATAGTGGAAAGCGTTTTGCCGAGGTGTAGATGAGAAGAGGAGCTAAAGACGAAGGTAGGATGGTCTCCGGAGGTAAGAGCCGCTGCCGGGCGTCTTTCGGCAGAAGCCGCGCTAAGGAGAGCACTGTGAGCGGCACAATCGTCTTTGCGCGAAGAAGCCGCTTCTTGGGCTCCGGCAGCCGGCGAGAGCGGCAGCTTCGGGAAGGTGAAGAAGCAAGCTGTGCAACACTGGGATTGTGTGCGCACCTTGCCAACTGATAGAAAACAGTACCTTTGCACTCTCCTGACTTTTCCAATCACAGGAACATTCGATTGGAAGCTGTTTTGGACAACTTTTCTTTTCTTCCTGCCAAACACTTGGCAGACATCCGTGCAACTTCTAGAACACGATGGGAGATGTTTTCTGTGCTGGCACAGTTTTTCCTAGCCAGACATAGTGGAAAAGCTTTTTGCCGAGGTGTAGATGAGAAGAGGAGCTAAAGAGTGGATGTTAGCAAATGACACCCATCTTCAAAAAAAGGCAATTAAGAGGACTCGCCATAGTACAAACCAGCCAGCCTCTTTTTTATCCCCAGGAAGTTGATGAAGCAGCTCTTCTGGAAATCCTTGCCAGGCACATGACAGATGACCAAATAATGTAGTTAGCATGATTTTTCAGGGGAATTTCATGCTGAACATCACTTTAAACTCCTCTGATGAATCAACTTGACTGGTAGATGAAGGGAATATTATCTGCCTGGGCTTCAGGGAGGTTTTTGACATACCTCTACATGGCATCACACATACATATGGAAGCAATAGTGCAAAGGGGAGGGAATCAGTGTCTTTTCAGTGATGCTGAGGGAAAAGACAAGAGGCAGTGGGCACACACTGAAATACAGGAGATTGCCTTTGAACATCAGTAAATGTTTCTTTACTGTCAGGGTGACTGAACCACGGCACAGACTGCCCAGAAAGATTGTGGAGCCTGGATCTTTGAAGACATTAAAAGTACACCCAGATAGAATCCTGGGCAAGAGGCTCTAGGTATCCTGGTTTAGGCAGGGGGGTTGGGCCTGGTTAGCCCCACCAACCCCTTCCACTCTCTTTCATTCTGTGCTAGTGAATTCTCTTCAAGATGCATTTCAAAGCGCTGGCATGACAAAGTTCTGTGCAGACAGAGATCCAAATGGACATGCATCTAAGTTCCTTAAGCAGTGTTCAAGAAGAATGTAAAACTCTGGCACAAGTGTCTCTTCCCTAACTGAATCCCCTTTCATGGGAAAATTCCCAGCTCTAGAAAGATCTTCTGATACGCATGCTTAAGACTGACACTGGCTGAGCAAATTTCTCCCTATGTATATCTAAGACCAGTTAGGATCTTCACCCAAAGTGCAGTCAACATAGTCACAGAATGCCTATTGTTAAGAAGTGACAGCTTCCATCAGAATGGCAGCTATTGGTCCACAAAATGGATTAATGGATGGGAATTATCTACGTGGGTTAAAAACAAAAAATAAAGAGTTGGTCTTTATTTATCAATTTCATGGCAATATTGATAAGGGAAGAAAAAGATCTAAGTCCTTGACTTTCTGGACTCGAGGAAAGATTTTAAAAATTCCTTGTAAAAATGTATGATCACAATCAGACTATTGAAACCATTTTAGTTGGGAACAAAGTTCCAAAATTGTCTAGATAGTGGCAAAGAAGCCAAGAAAATAGGAAAGAAACAAAAAGAGAGCAAAAGAGTCAGCTTCAGTGTACAAGCTCGTTCTAGAAGTAGTCTGCTGGGAAAAGGAACCCCCAGCTAAATTTCCAATGTATTCCTGCGCTTGATTCAGTAACTGGTCAATGTAAAAACCAATCCTTTTGTACAACTTCTTCCAGCAACAAAAACTCCAACAGGTTGACACTACCATCATGCCTGTTCCAGACATATTTAAAAGAGAAATGATGATTTTCTTGAAAACCTACTTACATAAAAGTTGCAAGATGGTGGAGGGATTCCCACATCCTCCTTCCTCCATCTGGCTTGAAAGTATATTTGATAAAATATGCAACAAAGCACATGATTTATAAGGGAGAGTCAAATGGATGATTTGGGAATCGATCTCTTGTTGATAGTAAACTTCATATCCACTCGGTGTGACCTTTTTAAAACAAAATGTGGAGCTGAGGCATGAATCTGCCACAACAATTGTAAAGCAAACATACACACTCCCCTTCATATGCCCCCCCCTCCACACACACCTAGGCACACACAGAGATCAGCATAGCAGATCATGAACACCTTGGAAAAGACTGAAATGCTAAATGCCTCTCTTGATGGGCAAAAGAGCTGGTGCAGTAATTCAAATGCCTGGTACAAAAATTCTGTTTAATATTTAGCTCCTATTTAAAACACAGCTTTTCATTTCATTCTATTTACAGAATATTTTCATTTCATTTGTTTCTTTAAAATTACTTAGTTCTCACCTGTTGTATGTCTAGGAATATTTTCTTCCAAAAATAGAAAAAAATAGATGATATCTTTTCAGCAGAAAACATTGGTTGATACAATTTTAAACCATCATGATATGGAAGAATTCTTCTGTCCCTCTCGAAGGTGGAAGAAGCATTTGGATCACAGATCATCTACAATGAAATACTTGACATGTTTAAGATGCTTTCAATCAATTTTGATCGTCAATTGCTTATTTGTTGTAAACAGTAATTTTTCAGTGAAGGGAAAGTGTGTGTGGTATATCTACATGATATGTTCAAAGGCAGTTCCTACTAATGGCCAGGCTGAATTCCAGTAAATAATGTCCCGAATGATATTTTGCCGCCTTCTTTGGCACTTCATGAAATCTTACCCCGATGAAGTGCTGAAACAAAGAGATTTTCTCTTAGAGAGTGTCTCATGTTGTAACCTATCCCATGGATTTTATGCTGTAATTCTTATCTCTTTTAAAATTTACTATCTTCTGTACAGTTTTCATGAAACTTTCTGTTACAGTAGTGAATAGCACAGATAAATGTCATTTTGTACAACTTTGAATTTACCCCAAGAGCTGAGAGAAAACTTGATCCTATACTTCAATCCGAGTTTCTTCTATAGTCCAACTTTGTTTCTCTACCATCAAGCTTCTCCTTTGTTGCTGCTCCAAGCCCCGTCCAAGGTGACCTTGAATACTTTCAGGGATGGGACACCCACAACTTCTCTGGGCAACCTGTTCCAGTGTTCCAGCACTCCCACAGTAAAAAAGGCCTTCCTTTCATCTAATATGTGTAGGAAATCATAAATCTAGGCATAGAAGCTTGGAGTGCAAATTTGAAATTCTTTGGATTTGAAGCACATTTTATATGAATACTGACTTACAGATGACTAAAAGATGTTGATGGGCATTTGAGCTGACAAGTTTTGAAAAAGTGCACGGAAATTAAAATTGAAACCACTAAAATTAAAAACTCCTTGCCATTTTCTTTTTCCTCTCCTATTCAAAATTGCATATGTCAGATATCAGTGCTTCATGCAAACCTCTCAGATGCTCTCAGAGAAAAAGCTTTTCTTTCAGACTAAGTTGCGGTTGACGTAGAACACTAGCAGGAGTGAAAGATTTTCTGGGCATCGGGGCAGCCCGTTCTCCTTGGATTTGTGTGCAGAATGCATTTTATCCAAACTGGAAAATAGATCCCAGCTCTGTTCTATTCATCATTCTTACTTCATCAGGCCAGAAGATTCTGTGAAAAGTAGCCTGTGGACCTTGAAGACAGCGCATGTGAACCAGATGAGAGGTGATAGAGAAGTTGAGGGAGAGAAGAAAGAGCATGAGGCTGAAACCAGAAAGTATTTCTCCACGTGATCATGGAAGATTGCAGGAGCCACTTGGTACTATCAAACCAGCCCAACTTGGCACTGGTGCCACCTTGGGTCTGGGAGCCATGTTGCATATCGTGCATTTTAAGGAGCCAGCTGGCCACACCCAGCCATATGCCCCCAAACACAAACCAAGGCCCTTTTCTCTGGCAAACAAAACTCAGCTGCCCTGCTTCTGGATGGCAGATTGCAGGAACCACTTGGTACTATCAAACCAGCCCAACTTGGCACTGGTGCCACCATGGGTCTGGTCACCATCCTGCCTATTGTAGCTTTTCAGGAGCCAGCCGGTCACTCTCAGCCATAGGCCCCCAAACACAAACCTCGGCCCGTTTCCCTGGCAAACAAAAGTAAGCTGCCCCGCTTCTGGATGGCAGATTGCAGGAGCTACTTAGTACTATCAAATCAGCCCGACTTGGCACAGGTGCCACCTTGGATCTGGGAACCATCCTGTGTATCGTGGATTTTCAGGGGCCAGCCAGCCACTCTCAGCCATATGCCCCCAAAAACAAACCACGGACCTTTTCTCTGGCAAACAAAACTCAACTGCCCCTCTTCTGGATGGCAAATTTTAGGACGCACTTTGTACTACGAAAACCGCCCGACGTGGCACTGGTGCCACCTTGTGTCAGGGAACCATCCTGCATATCGAGCTTTTTAATGAGCCAGCCGGCCACGCCCAGCCATATACCCCCAAAAACAAACCACGGACCATTTCTCATGGAAACAAAAATCCGCTGCCCCGCGTCTGGATGGCAGATTGCAGGAGCCACTTTGCACCATCAAACCAGCCCGACTTGGCACTGGTGCCACCTTGGGTCTGGGAACAATCCTGCGTATCGTACATATTCAGGAACCAGCCGAACACTCCCAGCCACAGGCCCCCAAACACAAACAACGGCCCATTTCCCTGGCAAACAAAAGTCAGCTGCCCCGCTTCTGGATGGCAGATTGCAGGAGCCACTTGGTGTAATCAAACCAGCCCGACTTGGCACTGGTGCCACCTTGGGTCTGGGAACCATCCTGCGTATCGTGGATTCTAAGGAGCCAGCCGGCCACTCCCAGCCACAGGCCCCCAAACAAAATCAACGGCGCTGTTCCCTGGAAAACAAAACACGCCTGCCAACTTTTTGATGGAGTTTGCAGGAGCCACTTGGTACTATCAAACCAGCCCGACTTGGCACTGGTGCCACCTTGGGTCTGGGAAACATCCTGCGTATCGTGGATTCTTAGGAGCCAGCCGGCCACTCCTAGCCACAGGCCCCCAAACAAAAACCTAGGCCTATTTCTCTGGCAAACAAAAGTAAGCTGCCCCGCTTCTGGATGGCAGATTGCAGGAGACACTTGGTACTATCAAACCAGCCCAACTTGGCACTGGTGCCACCTTGGATCTGGGAACCATGCTGTGTATCGTGGATATTCAGGGGCCACCCGGCCACTCTCAGCCATATGTCCCCAAACAGAAACCTCGGCCCGTTTCTCTGGCAAACAAAACTCAACTGCCCCTCTTCTGGATGGCAAATTGCAGGATGAACTTGATACTAAAACCGCAGGCCGACTTGGTAGTGGTGACACCTTGGACCTGGGAACCATCATGCGTATCGAGCATTTTAAGGAGCCAGCCGGCCACTCCCAGCAATATGCCCCCAAAAACAATCCACGGAATTTTTCTCTGGCAAACAAAAATCAGCTGTCCCGCTTCTGGATGGCAGATTGCAGGAGCCACTTTGCACCATCAAACCAGCCCGACTTGGCACTGGTGCCACCTTGCATCTGGGAACCATGCTGCCTAGCGTGGATTTTCAGGAGCCAGCCGGCCACTCTCAGCCATAGGCCCCCAAACAAAACCCACGGCCCGTTTCCCTGGCAAACAAAATTAAGCTGCCCCGCTTCTGGATGGCAGATTGCAGGACGCACTTGGTAGTATCAAACCAGCCCGACTTGGCACTGGTGCCACCTTGGGTCTGGGAACCATCCTGCGTATTGTGGGTTCAAAGGAGCCAGCTGGCCACTCCCAGCCACAGGCCCCCAAATACAAACAACGGCGCTTTTCCCTGGAAAACAAAACTCGCCTGCCAACTTTTTGATGGCAGATTGCAGGAGCCACTTGGTACTATCAAACCAGCCCAACTTGGCACTGGTGCCACCATGGGTCTGGTCACCATCCTGCCTATTGTAGCTTTCCAGGAGCCAGCCGGTCACTCCCAGCCATAGGTCCCCAGTCACAAACCTCGGCCCGTTTCCCTGGCAAACAAAACTCCACTGCCCCTCTTCTGGATGGCAAATTGCAGGACGCACTTGGTACTATAAAAACAGCCCGACTTGGCACTGGTGCCACCTTGGGTCTGGGAACCATCCTGCGTATCGATCTTTTTAATGAGACAGCCGGCCACTCCCAGCCATATGCCCCCAAACACAACCCACGGCCCTTTTCTCTGGCAAACAAAACTCAACTGCACCGCTTCTGGATGGCAGATTGCAGGAGCCACTTGGTACTATCAAACCAGCCCGACTTGGCACTGGTGCCACCTTGGGTCTGGGAACCATCCAGCCTATCGTGGATTTTAAGGAGCCAGCCGGCTACTCCCAGCCACAGGCCCCCAACAAAAACCACGGCCCTTTTTTCTGGCAAACAAAACTTAGCTGCCTCACTTCTGGATGGCAGATTGCAGGAGCCACTTGGTGTAATCAAACCAGCCCGACTTGGCACTGGTGCCACCTTGGGTCTGGGAACCATCCTGCGTATCGTGGATTCTAAGGAGCCAGCCGGCCACTCCCAGCCACAGGTCCCCAAACAAAATCAACGGCGCTGTTCCCTGGAAAATAAAACACGTCTGCCAACATTTTGATGGAGTTTGCAGGAGCCACTTGGTACTATCAAACCAGCCCGACTTGGCACTGGTGCCACCTTGGGTCTGGGAAACATCCTGCGTATCGTGGATTCTTAGGAGCCAGCCGGCCACTCCTAGCCACAGGCCCCCAGACAAAACCTAGGCCTATTTCTCAGGCAAACAAAAGTAAGCTGCCCCGCTTCTGGATGGCAGATTGCAGGAGACACTTGGTACTATCAAACCAGCCCAACTTGGCACTGGTGCCACCTTGGATCTGGGAACCATGCTGTGTATCGTGGATATTCAGGGGCCACCCGGCCACTCTCAGCCATATGTCCCCAAACAGAAACCTCGGCCCGTTTCTCTGGCAAACAAAACTCAACTGCCCCTCTTCTGGATGGCAAATTGCAGGATGAACTTGATACTAAAACCGCAGGCCGACTTGGTAGTGGTGACACCTTGGACCTGGGAACCATCATGCGTATCGAGCATTTTAAGGAGCCAGCCGGCCACTCCCAGCAATATGCCCCCAAAAACAATCCACGGAATTTTTCTCTGGCAAACAAAAATCAGCTGCCCCGCTTCTGGATGGCAGATTGCAGGAGCCACTTTGCACCATCAAACCAGCCCGACTTGGCACTGGTGCCACCTTGCATCTGGGAACCATGCTGCCTAGCGTGGATTTTCAGGAGCCAGCCGGCCACTCTCAGCTATAGGCCCCCATACAAAACCCACGGCCCGTTTCCCTGGCAAACAAAATTAAGCTGCCCCGCTTCTGGATGGCAGATTGCAGGACGCACTTGGTAGTATCAAACCAGCCCGACTTGGCACTGGTGCCACCTTGGGTCTGGGAACCATCCTGCGTATCGTGGGTTCAAAGGAGCCAGCCGGCCACTCCCAGCCACAGGCCTCTAAACAAGAACAACGGCGCTTTTCCCTGGAAAACAAAACTCGCCTGACAACTTTTTGATGGCAGATTGCAGGAGCCACTTGGTACTATCAAACCAGCCCAACTTGGCACTGGTGCCACCATGGGTCTGGTCACCATCCTGCCTATCGTAGCTTTTCAGGAGCCAGCCGCTCACTCCCAGCCATAGGCCCCCAGACAAATATCTCGGCCCGTTTCCCTGGCAAACAAAAGTAAGCAGCCCCGCTTCTGGATGGCAGATTGCAGGAGCCACATGGTACTATCAAACCAGGCCAACATGGCACTGGTGCCACCTTGGTTCTGGGAACCATCCTGCCTATCGTGGATTTTCAGGGGCCAGCCGGCCACTCTCAACCATATGCCCCCAAACATATACCACGGCCCTTTTCTCTGGCAAACAAAACTCAACTGCCCCTCTTCTGGATGGCAAATTGCAGGACGCACTTGGTACTACGAAAACAGCCCGACTTGGCACTGATGCCACCTTGGGTCAGGGAACAATCCTGCGTATCGAGCTTTTTAAGGAGCCAGCCGGCCACGTCCAGCCATATACCCCCAAAAAAAAACCACGGAACTTTTCTCCAGCAAACAATAATCCGCTGCCGCGCGTCTGAATGGCAGATTTCAGGAGCTATTTAGTATTATCAAACCAGCCCGACTTGGCACTGGTGCCACCATGAGTCTGGTAACCATCCTGCCTATCGTAGCTTTTCAGTAGCCAGCCAGTCACTCCCAGCCATAGGCCCCCAGACAAATACCTCGGCCCGTTTCCCTGGGAAACAAAAGTAAGCTGTCCCGCTTCTGGATGGCAGTTTGCAGGAGCCACTTGGTACTATCAAACCAGCCCAACTTGGCACTGACGCCACCTTGGCTCTGGGAACCATCCTGCGTATCCTGGGTTCAAAGGAGGCAGCCGGCCACTCCCAGCCACAGGCCTCCAAACACAAACAACGGCGCTTTTCCCTGGAAAACAAAACTGGCCTGCCAACTTTTTGATGGCAGATTGCAGGAGCCACTTGGTACTATCAAACCAGCCCAACTTGGCGCTGGTGCCACCATGGGTCTGGTCACCATCCTGCCTATCGTAGCTTTTCAGGCGCCAGCTGGTCACTCCCAGCCATAGGCCCCCAGTCACAAACCTCGGCCCGTTTCCCTGGCAAACAAAAGTAAGCTACCCCGCTTCTGGATGGCAGATTGCAGGAGCCACTTTGTACCATCAAACCAGCCCGACTTGGCACTGGTGCCACCTCTGGTCTGGGAACCATCCTGCGTATCGTGGATTCTAAGGAGCCAGCTGGCCACTCCCAGCCACAGGCCCCCAAACACAAACAACGGCGCTTTTCCCTGGAAAACAAAACTCACCTGCCAACTTTTTGATGGCAGATTGCAGGAGCCACTTGGTACTATCAAACCAGCCACACTTGGCACTGGTGCCACCATGGGTCTGGTCACCATCCTGCCTATCGTAGCTTTTCAGGAGCCAGCCGGTCACTCCCAGCCATAGGCCCCCAGACACAAAGCTCGGCCCGTTTCCCTGGCAAACAAAAGTAAGCTGCCCCGCTTCTGGATGGCAGATTGCAGGAGCCACTTGGTACTATCAAACCAGCCCAACTTGGCACTGGTGCCACCATGGGTCTGGTCACCATCCTGCCTATCGTAGCTTTTCAGGAGCCAGCCGGTCACTCCCAGCCATAGGCCCCCAGACACAAAGCTCTGCCCGTTTCCCTGGCAAACAAAAGTAAGCTGCCCCGCTTCTGGATGGCAGATTGCAGGAGTCACTTTGCACCATCAAACCAGCCCGACTTGGCACTGGTGCCACCTCTGGTCTGGGACCCATCCTGCGTATCGTGGATTCTAAGGAGACAGCTGGCCACTCCCAGCCACAGGCCCCCAAACAAAAACAACGGCGCTTTTCCCTGGAAAACAAAAGTCGCTTGCAAACTTTTTGATGGCAGATTGCAGGAGCCACTTGGTACTATCAAACCACCCCAACCTGGCAACAAGTGGTTCCTGCAATCTGACATCCAGAAGCGGGGCAGCTTACTTTTGTTTGCCAGGGAAACGGACCGTTGTTTGTGTTTGGAGGCGTATGGCTGGGAGTGGCCGACTGGCTCCTTAAAATCCACGATACGCAGCATGGTTCCCAGACCAGAGGTGGCACCAGTGCCAAGTCGGGCTGGTTTGATAGTACCAAGTGGCTCCTGCAATCTGCCATCCAGAAGCGGGGCAGCTTACTTTTGTTTGCCAGGGAAACGGGCCGAGGTTTGTGACTGGGGACCTATGGCTGGGAGTGACCGGCTGGCTCCTGAAAAGTTACGATAGGCAGGATGGTGACCAGACCCATGGTGGCACCAGTGCCAAGTTGGGCTGGTTTGATAGTACCAAGTGGCTCCTGTAATCTGCCATCAAATAGTTGGTAGGCGAGTTTTGTTTTCCAGGGAAAAGCGCCGTTGTTTGTGTTAAGGGGCCTGTGGTAGGGAGTGGCCGGCTGGCTAATTAGAATCCATGATACGCAGGATGGTTCCCAGACCAGAGGTGGGACCAGTGCCAAGACGGGCCAGTTTGATGGTGCAAAGTGGCTCCTGCAATCTGCCATCCAGAAGCGGGGTAGCTTACTTTTGTTTGCCAGGGAAACGGGCCGAGCTTTTTGTCTGGGGGCGTATGGCTGGGAGTGACCGGCTGGCTCCTGAAAAGCTACGATAGGCAGGATGGTGACCAGACCCATGGTGGCACCAGTGCCAAGTTGGGCTGATTTGATAAAACCAAGTGGCTCCTGCAATCTGCCATCAAAAAGTTGGCAGGAGAGTTTTGTTTTCCAGGGAAAAGCGCCGTTGTTTGTGTTTGGGGGCCTGTGGCTGGGAGTGGCCAGCTGGCTCCTTAGAATCCACGATACGCAGGATGGTTCCCAGACCCAAGGTGGCACCAGTGCCAAGTTGTCTGGTTTGATAGTACCAAGTCGTTCCTGCAATCTGCCATGCAGAAGCGGGGCAACTTACTTTTGTTTGCCAGGGAAACGGGCCGAGCTTTGTGTCTGGGGGCCTATGGCTGCGAGTGACCGGCTGGCTCCTGAAAAACTACGATAGGCAGGATGGTGACCAGACCCATGGTGGCACCAGTGCCAAGTTGGGCTGGATTGATAGTACCAAGTGGCTCCTGCAATCTGCCATCAAAAAGTTGGCAGGCGAGTTTTGATTTCCAGGGAAAAGCGCCGTTGTTTGTGTTTGGGGGCCTGTGGCTGGGAGTGGCCGGCTTGCTAATTGGAATCCACGATACGCAGGATGGTTCCCAGACCAGAGGTGGCACCAGTGCCAAGTCGGGCTAGTTTGATGCTGCAAAGTGGCTCCTGCAATCTGCCATGCAGAAGCGGGGTAGCTTACTTTTGTTTGCCAGGGAAAATGGCCGAGGTTTTTGTCTGGGGCCTATGGCTGGGAGTGACCGGCTGGCTCCTGAAAAGCTACGATAGGCAGGATGGTGACCAGACCCATGGTGGCACCAGTGCCAAGTTGGGCTGATTTGATAGTAGCAAGTGGCTCCTGCAATCTGCCATCAAAATTTGGCAGGCGAGTTTTGTTTTCCAGGGAAAAGCGCCGTTGTTTGTGTTTGGGGGCCTGTAGCTGGGAGTGACCGGCTGGCTCCTTAGAATCCACGATACGCAGGATGGTTCCCAGACCAGAGGTGGCACCAGTGCCAAGTCGGGCTGGTTTGATAGTACCAAGTGGCTCCTGCAATCTGCAATCCAGAAGCGGGGTAGCTTACTTTTGTATGCCAGGGAAAGGGGCCGAGGTTTTTGTCTGGGGGCCTATAGCTGGGAGTGACCGGCTGGCTCCTGAAAAGCTACGATAGGCAGGATGGTGACCAGACCCATGGTGGCACCACTGCCAAGTTGGGCTGATTTGATAGTACCAAGTGGCTCCTGCAATCTGCCATCAAAATGTTGGCAGGTGAGTTTTGTTTTCCAGGGAAAAGCGCCGTTGATTTTGTTTGGGGGCCTGTGGCTGGGAGTGACCGGCTGGCTCCTTAGAATCCACGATACGCAGGATGGTTCCCAGACCCAAGGTGGCACCAGTGCCAAGTTGGGCTGGTTTGATAGTACCAAGTGGCTCCTGCAATCTGCCATCAAAATGTTGGCAGGCGAGTTTCGTTTTCCAGGGAAAAGCGCCGTTGTTTGTGTTTGGGGGCCTGTGGGTGGGAGTGGCCGGCTGGCTCCTTAGAATCCACGATACGCAGGATGGTTCCCAGACCAGAGGTGGCACCAGTGCCAAGTCGGGCTGGTTTGATAGTACCAAGTGCGTCCTGCAATCTGCCATGCAGAAGCGGGGCAGCTTACTTTTGTTTGCCAGGGAAACGGGCCGTTGTTTGTGTTGGGGGGCCTGTGGCTGGGAGTTGCCGACTGGCTCCTTAGAATCCACGATACGCGGGATGGTTCCCAGACCAGAGGTGGCACCAGTGCCTAGTCGGGCTGGTTTGATAGTACCAAGTGGCTCCTGCAATCTGCCATCCAGAAGCGGGGCAGCTTACTTTTGTTTTCCAGGGAAAAGCGCCGTTGTTTGTGTTTGGGGGCCTGTGGGTGGGAGTGGCCGGCTGGCTCCTGAAAAGTTACGATAGGCAGGATGGTGACCAGACCCATGGTGGCACCAGTGCCAAGTCGGGCTGGTTTGATAGTACCAAGTGGCTCCTGCAATCTGCCATCAAAAAGTTGGCAGGCGTGTTTTGTTTTCCAGGGAATAGCGCCGTTGTTTGTGTTTGGGGGCCTGTGGCTGGGAGTGGCCGGCTGGCTCCTTAGAATCCACGATACGCAGCATGGTATCCAGACCCAAGGTGGCACCAGTGCCAAGTTGGGCTGGTTTGATAATACCAAGTGGTTCCTGCAAACTCCATCAAAAAGTTGGCAGGCGTGTTTTGTTTTCCAGGGAACAGCGCCGTTGATTTTGTTTGGGGGCCTGTGGCTGGGAGTGGCCGGCTGGCTCCTTAGAATCCACGATACGCAGGATGGTTCCCAGACCCAAGGTGGCACCAGTGCCAAGTCGGGCTGGTTTGATTACACCAAGTGGCTCCTGCAATCTGCCATCCAGAAGTGAGGCAGCTAAGTTTTGTTTGCGAGAAAAAAGGGCCGTGGTTTTTGTTGGGGGCCTGTGGCTGGGAGTAGCCGGCTGGCTCCTTAAAATCCACGATAGGCAGGATGGTTCCCAGACCCAAGGTGGCACCAGTGCCAAGTCGGGCTGGTTTGATAGTACCAAGTGGCTCCTGCAAGCTGCCATCCAGAAGCGGGGAAGCTGAGTTTTGTTTGCCAGAGAAAAAGGCTGTGGTTTTTGTTTGGGGGCCTGTGGCTGGCAGTGGCCGTCTGGCTCCTGAAAATCCACGATACGCAGCATGGTTCCCAGACCCAAGGTGGCACCAGTACAAAGTGGGGCTCGTTTGACAGTGTCAAGTGCCTCCTGCAATCTCCCATCCAGAAGCGGGGCAGCTGAGTTTTTTTTGCCAGGGAAACGGACCTTTGTTTTTGATTGGGGTCTGTGGCCGAGAGTGGTTGGCTGTCTCCTGACAATCCACAATACGCAGGATGGTTCCCAGACCAAAGGTGGCACCAGTGCCAAGTCGGGCTGGTTTGATAGTACCAAGTGCCTCCTGCAATCTGCCATCCAGAAGCGGGGCAGCTGAGTTTTGTTTGCCAGAGAAAAGGGCCGTGGGTTGTGTTTGGGGGCATATGGCTGGGAGTGGCCACCTGGCTCCTTAAAATGCACGATACGCCGCATGGTAACCAGACGCAAGGTGGCACCAGTGCCCAGTCGGGCTGTTTTTGTAGTACCCAGTGGCTCCTGCAATTTGCCATCCAGAAGCGGGGCAGCTAAATTTTGTTTGCTAGAGAAAAGGGCTGTGGTTTGTGTTTGGGGGCCTATGGCCGAGAGTGGTAGGCTGGCCCCTGAAAATCAACGATAGGCAGGATGGTTCCCAGATCCAAGGTGGCACCAGTGCCAAGTAAGGCTGGTTGTATGGTTCAAAGTGACTCCTGCAATCTGCCATCCAGAAGCGGGGTAGCTTACTTTTGTTTGCCAGGGAAACGGGCCGAGGTTTGTGACTGGGGGCCTATGGCTGGGAGTGACCGGCTGGCGCCTGAAAAGCTACGATAGGCAGGATGGTGACCAGACCCATGGTGGCACCAGCGCCAAGTTGGGCTGGTTTGATAGTACCAAGTGGCTCCTGCAATCTGCCATCAAAAAGTTGGCAGACCAGTTTTGTTTTCCAGGGAAAAGCGCCGTTGTTTGTGTTTGGAGGCCTGTGGCTGGGAGTGGCCGGCTGCCTCCTTTGAACCCAGGATACGCAGGATGGTTCCCAGAGCCAAGGTGGCGTCAGTGCCAAGTTGGGCTGGTTTGATAGTACCAAGTGGCTCCTGCAATCTGCCATCCAGAAGCGGGACAGCTTACTTTTGTTTCCCAGGGAAACGGGCCGAGGTATTTGTCTGGGGGCCTATGGCTGGGAGTGACTGGCTGGCTACTGAAAAGCTACGATAGGCAGGATGGTTACCAGACTCATGGTGGCACCAGTGCCAAGTCGGGCTGGTTTGATAATACTAAATAGCTCCTGCAATCTGCCATCCAGACGGGGGGCAGCGGATTTTTGTTTGCTGGAGAAAAGTTCCGTGGTTTTTTTTTGGGGGTATATGGCTGGACGTGGCCGGCTGGCTCCTTAAAAAGCTCGATACGCAGGATTGTTCCCTGACCCAAGGTGGCATCAGTGCCAAGTCGGGCTGTTTTCGTAGTACCAAGTGCGTCCTGCAATTTGCCATCCAGAAGAGGGGCAGTTGAGTTTTGTTTGCCAGAGAAAAGGGCCGTGGTATATGTTTGGGGGCATATGGTTGAGAGTGGCCGGCTGGCCCCTGAAAATCCACGATAGGCAGGATGGTTCCCAGAACCAAGGTGGCACCAGTGCCATGTTGGCCTGGTTTGATAGTACCATGTGGCTCCTGCAATCTGCCATCCAGAAGCGGGGCAGCTTACTTTTGTTTGCCAGGGAAACGGGCCGAGATATTTGTCTGGGGGCCTATGGCTGGGAGTGAGCGGCTGGCTCCTGAAACGCTACGATAGGCAGGATGGTGACCAGACCCAAAGTGGAACCAGTACCAAGTTGGGCTGGTTTGATAGTACCAAGTGGCTCCTGCAATCTGCCATCAAAAATTTGGCAGGCGAGTTTTGTTTTCCAGGGAAAAGCGCTGTTGTTTTTGTTTAGAGGCCTGTGGCAGGGAGTGGCCGCCTGTCCTCGTAGAATCTACGTTACGCAGCATGGTTCCCAGAGCCAAGGTGGCACCAGGGCCAAGTCGGGCAGGTTTGATAGTACCAAATGCATCCTGCAATCTGCCATCCAAAAGCGGGGCAATTTACTTTTGTTTGCCAGGGAAACGGGCCGAGGTTTGTGGCTGGGGGCCTATGGCAGGGAGTGACCGTCTGGCTCCTGAAATGCTACGATAGGCAGGATGTTTACCAGACCCATGGTGGCACCAGTGCCAAGTTGGGCTGATTTGATAGTACCAAGTGGCTCCTGCAATCTGCCATCCAGAATCGGGGCAGCTTACTTTTGTTTGCCAGGGAAACGGGCCGAGGTTTGTGTCTGGGGGTCTATGGCTGGGAGTGACCGGCTGGCGCCTGAAAAGCTACGATAGGCAGGATGGTGACCAGACCCATGGTGGCACCAGTGCCAAGTTGGGCTGGTTTGATAGCACCAAGTGGCTCCTGCAATCTGCCATCAAAATGTTGGCAGGCGATTTTTGTTTTCCAGGGAAAAGCGCCATTGTTTGTGTTTGGGGGCCTGTGGCTGGGAGTGGCCGGCTGGCTCCTTAGAATCCACGATATGCAGGATTGTTCCCAGACCCAAGGTGGCACCAGTGCCAAGTCAGGCTGGTTTGATGGTGCAAAGTGGCTCCTGCAATCTGCCATCCAGACGCGGGGCAGCGGATTTTTGTTTCCATGAGAAATGGTCCGTGGTTTTTTTTTGGTGGTATATGGCTGGGCGTGGCCGGCTGGCTCCTTAAAAAGCTCGATATACAGGATGGTTCCCTGACACAAGGTGGCACCAGTGCCACGTCGGGCGGTTTTCGTAGTACAAAGTGCGTCCTAAAATTTGCCATCCAGAAGAGGGGCAGTTGAGTTATGTTTGCCAGAGAAAAGGTCCGTGGTTTGTTTTTGGGGGCATATGGCTGATAGTGGCCGGCTGGCCCCTAAAAATCCACGATAGGCGGGATGGTTCCCAGACCAGAGGTGTCACCAGTGCCAAGTCGGGCTGGTTTGATAGTATTAAATAGCTCCTGCAATCTGCCATGCAGAAGCGGGGCAGCTTACTTTTGTTTGCCAGGGAAACGGGCCGAGGTTTGTGTCTGGGGGCCTATGGCTGGGAGTGACCGGCTGGCTCCTGAAAAGCTACGATAGGCAGGATGGTGACCAGACCCATGGTGGCACCAGTGCCAAGTTGGGCTGGTTTGATAGTACCAAGTGGCTCCGGCAATCTGCCATCAAAAAGTTGGCAGGCGAGTTTTGTTTTCCAGGGAAAAGCGCCGTTGTTTGTTTTTGGGGGCCTGTGGCTGGGAGTGGCCAGCTGGCTCCTTAGAACCCACGATACGCAGGATGGTTCCCAGACCCAAGGTGGCACCAGTGCCAAGTAGGGCTGGTTTCATAGTACCCAGTGGCTCCTGCAATCTCCCATCAGGAAGAGGGGCAGTTGAGTTTTGTTTTCCAGAGAAAAGGGCCGTGGTTTGTGTTTGGGGCCTATGGCTGAGAGTGACCGGCTGGCCCCTGAAAATCCACGATAGGAAGGATGGTTCCCAGATCCAAGGTGGCACCAGTGCCAAGTTGGGCTGGTTTGATACTACCAAGTGCGTCCTGCAATCTGCCATCCAGAAGCGGGGCAGCTTAATTTTGTTTGCCAGGGAAACGGGCCGTGGGTTTTGTATGGGGGCCTATAGCTGAGAGTGGCCGGCTGGCTCCTGAAAATCCACGCTAGGCAGCATGGTTCCCAGATGCAAGGTGGCACCAGTGCCAAGTCGGGCTGGTTTGATGGTGCAAAGTGGCTCCTGCAATCTGCCATCCAGAAGCGGGGCAGCTGATTTTTGTTTGCCAGAGAAAAATTCCGTGGATTGTTTTTGGGGGCATATTGCTGGGAGTGGCCGGCTGGCTCCTTAAAATGCTCGATACGCATGATGGTTCCCAGGTCCAAGGTGTCACCACTACCAAGTCGGCCTGCGGTTTTAGTATCAAGTTCATCCTGCAATTTGCCATCCAGAAGAGGGGCAGTTGACTTTTGTTTGCCAGAGAAACGGGCCGAGGTTTCTGTTTGGGGACATATGGCTGAGAGTGGCCGGCTGGCCCCTGAATATCCACGATACACAGCATGGTTCCCAGATCCAAGGTGGCACCAGTGCCAAGTTGGGCTGGTTTGATAGTACCAAGTGTCTCCTGCAATCTGCCATCCAGAAGCGGGGCAGCTTACTTTTGTTTGCCAGGGAAATAGGCCTAGGTTTTTGTCTGGGGGCCTGTGGCTAGGAGTGGCCGGCTGGCTCCTAAGAATCCACGATACGCAGGATGTTTCCCAGACCCAAGGTGGCACCAGTGCCAAGTCGGGCTGGTTTGATAGTACCAAGTGGCTCCTGCAAACTCGATCAAAATGTTGGCAGACGTGTTTTGTTTTCCAGGGAACAGCGCCGTTGATTTTGTTTGGGGACCTGTGGCTGGGAGTGGCCGGCTGGCTCCTTAGAATCCACGATACGCAGGATGGTTCCCAGACCCAAGGTGGCACCAGTGCCAAGTCGGGCTGGTTTGATTACACCAAGTGGCTCCTGCAATCTGCCATCCAGAAGTGAGGCAGCTAAGTTTTGTTTGCCAGAAAAAAGGGCCGTGGTTTTTGTTGGGGGCCTATGGCTGGGAGTAGCCGGCTGGCTCCTTAAAATCCACGATAGGCTGGATGGTTCCCAGACCCAAGGTGGCACCAGTGCCAAGTCGGGCTGGTTTGATAGTACCAAGTGGCTCCTGCAATCTGCCATCCAGAAGCGGTGCAGTTGAGTTTTGTTTGCCAGAGAAAAGGGCCGTGGGTTGTGTTTGGGGGCATATGGCTGGGAGTGGCCGGCTGTCTCATTAAAAAGATCGATACGCAGGATGGTTCCCAGACCCAAGGTGGCACCAGTGCCAAGTAGGGCTGTTTTTATAGTACCAAGTGCGTCCTGCAATTTGCCATCCAGAAGAGGGGCAGTGGAGTTTTGTTTGCCAGAGAATAGCGCCGTTGTTTGTGTTTGGGGGCTTGTGGCTGGGAGTGGCCGACTGGCGCCTTAGAATCTGTGTTACGCAGCATGGTTCCCAGACCAGAGGTGGCACCAGTGCCAAGTTGGGCTGGTTTGATAGTACCAAGTGGCTCCTGCAATCTGCCATCCAGAAGCGGGACAGCTTACTTTTGTTTGCCAGGTAAACGGGCCGAGGTGTGTGACTGGGGACCTATGGCTGGGAGTGACCGGCTGGCTCCTGGAAAGCTACAATAGGCAGGATGGTGACCAGACCCATGGTGGCACCAGTGCCAAGTTGGGCTGGTTTGATAGTACCAAGTGGCTCCTGCAATCTGCCATCAAAAAGTTGGCAGGCGAGTTTTGTTTTCCAGGGAAAAGCGCCGTTGTTTGTATTTGGGGGCCTGTGGCTGGGAGTGGCCTGCTGGCTCCTTTGAACCCACGATACGCAGGATGGTTCCCAGACCCAAGGTGGCACCAGTGCCAAGTCGGGCTGGTTTGATACTACCAAGTGCGTCCTGCAATCTGCCATCCAGAAGCGGGGCAGCTTAATTTTGTTTGCCAGGGAAACGGGCCGTGGGTTTTGTTTGGGGGCCTATGGCTGAGAGTGGCCGGCTGGCTCCTGAAAATCCACGCTAGGCAGCATGGTTCCCAGATGCAAGGTGGCACCAGTGCCAAGTCGGGCTGGTTTGATGGTGCAAAGTGGCTCCTGCAATCTGCCATCCAGAAGCGGGACAGCTGATTTTTGTTTGCCAGAGAAAAATTCCGTGGATTGTTTTTGGGGGCATATTGCTGGGAGTGGCCGGCTGGCTCCTTAAAATGCTCGATACGCATGATGGTTCCCAGGTCCAAGGTGTCACCACTACCAAGTCGGCCTGCGGTTTTAGTATCAAGTTCATCCTGCAATTTGCCATCCAGAAGAGGGGCAGTTGACTTTTGTTTGCCAGAGAAACGGGCCGAGGTTTCTGTTTGGGGACATATGGCTGAGAGTGGCCGGCTGGCCCCTGAATATCCACGATACACAGCATGGTTCCCAGATCCAAGGTGGCACCAGTGCCAAGTTGGGCTGGTTTGATAGTACCAAGTGTCTCCTGCAATCTGCCATCCAGAAGCGGGGCAGCTTACTATTGTTTGCCAGAGAAATAGGCCTAGGTTTTTGTTTGGGGGCCTGTGGCTAGGAGTGGCCGGCTGGCTCCTAAGAATCCACGATACGCAGGATGTTTCCCAGACCCAAGGTGGCACCAGTGCCAAGTCGGGCTGGTTTGATAGTACCAAGTGGCTCCTGCAAACTCAATCAAAAAGTTGGCAGGCGTGTTTTGTTTTCCAGGGAACAGCGCCGTTGATTTTGTTTGGGGGCCTGTGGCTGGGAGTGGCCGGCTGGCTCCTTAGAATCCACGATACGCAGGATGGTTCCCAGACCCAAGGTGGCACCAGTGCCAAGTCGGGCTGGTTTGATTACACCAAGTGGCTCCTGCAATCTGCCATCCAGAAGCGGGGCAGCTGACTTTTGTTTGCCAGGGAAATGGGCCGTTGTTTGTGTTTGGGGGCCTGTGGCTGGGAGTGTTCGGCTGGTTCCTGAATATGTACGATACGCAGGATTGTTCCCAGACCCAAGGTGGCACCAGTGCCAAGTCGGGCTGGTTTGATGGTGCAAAGTGGCTCCTGCAATCTGCCATCCAGACGCGGGGCAGCGGATTTTTGTTTCCATGAGAAATGGTCCGTGGTTTGTTTTTGGGGGTATATGGCTGGGCGTGGCCGGCTGGCTCCTTAAAAAGCTCGATATGCAGGATGGTTCCCTGACACAAGGTGGCACCAGTGCCACGTCGGGCGGTTTTCGTAGTACAAAGTGCGTCCTAAAATTTGCCATCCAGAAGAGGGGCAGTTGAGTTTTGTTTGCCAGAGAAAAGGTCCGTGGTTTGTTTTTGGGGGCATATGGCTGAGAGTGGCTGGCTGGCCCCTGAAAATCCACGATACACAGGATGGTTCCCAGATCCAAGGTGGCACCTGTGCCAAGTCGGGCTGATTTGATAGTACTAAGTAGCTCCTGCAAACTGCCATCCAGAAGCGGGGCAGCTTACTTGTGTTTGCCAGGGAAACGGGCCGAGGTTTGTGTTTGGGGGCCTATGGCTGAGAGTGACCGGCTGGCTCCTGAAAAGCTACAATAGGCAGGATGGTGACCAGACCCATGGTGGCACCAGTGCCAAGTTGGGCTGGTTTGATAGTACCAAGTGGTTCCTGCAATCTGCCATCCAGAAGCAGGTCAGCTGAGTTTTGTTTGCCAGAGAAAAGGGCCTTGGTTTGTGTTTGGGGGCATATGGCTGGGTGTGGCCAGCTGGCTCCTTAAAATGCACGATATGCAACATGGCTCCCAGACCCAAGGTGGCACCAGTGCCAAGTTGGGCTGGTTTGATAGTACCAAGTGGCTCCTGCAATCTTCCATGATCACGTGGAGAAATACTTTCTGGTTTCAGCCTCATGCTCTTTCTTCTCTCCCTCAACTTCTCTATCACCTCTCATCTGGTTCACATGCGCTGTCTTCAAGGTCCACAGGCTACTTTTCACAGAATCTTCTGGCCTGATGAAGTAAGAATGATGAATAGAACAGAGCTGGGATCTATTTTCCAGTTTGGATAAAATGCATTCTGCACACAAATCCAAGGAGAACGGGCTGCCCCGATGCCCAGAAAATCTTTCACTCCTGCTAGTGTTCTACGTCAACCGCAACTTAGTCTGAAAGAAAAGCTTTTTCTCTGAGAGCATCTGAGAGGTTTGCATGAAGCACTGATATCTGACATATGCAATTTTGAATAGGAGAGGAAAAAGAAAATGGCAAGGAGTTTTTAATTTTAGTGGTTTCAATTTTAATTTCCGTGCACTTTTTCAAAACTTGTCAGCTCAAATGCCCATCAACATCTTTTAGTCATCTGTAAGTCAGTATTCATATAAAATGTGCTTCAAATCCAAAGAATTTCAAATTTGCACTCCAAGCTTCTATGCCTAGATTTATGATTTCCTACACATATTAGATGAAAGGAAGGCCTTTTTTACTGTGGGAGTGCTGGAACACTGGAACAGGTTGCCCAGAGAAGTTGTGGGTGTCCCATCCCTGAAAGTATTCAAGGTCACCTTGGACGGGGCTTGGAGCAGCAACAAAGGAGAAGCTTGATGGTAGAGAAACAAAGTTGGACTATAGAAGAAACTCGGATTGAAGTATAGGATCAAGTTTTCTCTCAGCTCTTGGGGTAAATTCAAAGTTGTACAAAATGACATTTATCTGTGCTATTCACTACTGTAACAGAAAGTTTCATGAAAACTGTACAGAAGATAGTAAATTTTAAAAGAGATAAGAATTACAGCATAAAATCCATGGGATAGGTTACAACATGAGACACTCTCTAAGAGAAAATCTCTTTGTTTCAGCACTTCATCGGGGTAAGATTTCATGAAGTGCCAAAGAAGGCGGCAAAATATCATTCGGGACATTATTTACTGGAATTCAGCCTGGCCATTAGTAGGAACTGCCTTTGAACATATCATGTAGATATACCACACACACTTTCCCTTCACTGAAAAATTACTGTTTACAACAAATAAGCAATTGACGATCAAAATTGATTGAAAGCATCTTAAACATGTCAAGTATTTCATTGTAGATGATCTGTGATCCAAATGCTTCTTCCACCTTCGAGAGGGACAGAAGAATTCTTCCATATCATGATGGTTTAAAATTGTATCAACCAATGTTTTCTGCTGAAAAGATATCATCTATTTTTTTCTATTTTTGGAAGAAAATATTCCTAGACATACAACAGGTGAGAACTAAGTAATTTTAAAGAAACAAATGAAATGAAAATATTCTGTAAATAGAATGAAATGAAAAGCTGTGTTTTAAATAGGAGCTAAATATTAAACAGAATTTTTGTACCAGGCATTTGAATTACTGCACCAGCTCTTTTGCCCATCAAGAGAGGCATTTAGCATTTCAGTCTTTTCCAAGGTGTTCATGATCTGCTATGCTGATCTCTGTGTGTGCCTAGGTGTGTGTGGAGGGGGGGGCATATGAAGGGGAGTGTGTATGTTTGCTTTACAATTGTTGTGGCAGATTCATGCCTCAGCTCCACATTTTGTTTTAAAAAGGTCACACCGAGTGGATATGAAGTTTACTATCAACAAGAGATCGATTCCCAAATCATCCATTTGACTCTCCCTTATAAATCATGTGCTTTGTTGCATATTTTATCAAATATACTTTCAAGCCAGATGGAGGAAGGAGGATGTGGGAATCCCTCCACCATCTTGCAACTTTTATGTAAGTAGGTTTTCAAGAAAATCATCATTTCTCTTTTAAATATGTCTGGAACAGGCATGATGGTAGTGTCAACCTGTTGGAGTTTTTGTTGCTGGAAGAAGTTGTACAAAAGGATTGGTTTTTACATTGACCAGTTACTGAATCAAGCGCAGGAATACATTGGAAATTTAGCTGGGGGTTCCTTTTCCCAGCAGACTACTTCTAGAACGAGCTTGTACACTGAAGCTGACTCTTTTGCTCTCTTTTTGTTTCTTTCCTATTTTCTTGGCTTCTTTGCCACTATCTAGACAATTTTGGAACTTTGTTCCCAACTAAAATGGTTTCAATAGTCTGATTGTGATCATACATTTTTACAAGGAATTTTTAAAATCTTTCCTCGAGTCCAGAAAGTCAAGGACTTAGATCTTTTTCTTCCCTTATCAATATTGCCATGAAATTGATAAATAAAGACCAACTCTTTATTTTTGTTTTTAACCCACGTAGATAATTCCCATCCATTAATCCATTTTGTGGACCAATAGCTGCCATTCTGATGGAAGCTGTCACTTCTTAACAATAGGCATTCTGTGACTATGTTGACTGCACTTTGGGTGAAGATCCTAACTGGTCTTAGATATACATAGGGAGAAATTTGCTCAGCCAGTGTCAGTCTTAAGCATGCGTATCAGAAGATCTTTCTAGAGCTGGGAATTTTCCCATGAAAGGGATTCAGTTAGGGAAGAGACACTTGTGCCAGAGTTTTACATTCTTCTTGAACACTGCTTAAGGAACTTAGATGCCATGTCCATTTGGATCTCTGTCTGCACAGAACTTTGTCATGCCAGCGCTTTGAAATGCATCTTGAAGAGAATTCACTAGCACAGAATGAAAGAGAGTGGAAGGGGTTGGTGGGGCTAACCAGGCCCAACCCCCCTGCCTAAACCAGGATACCTAGAGCCTCTTGCCCAGGATTCTATCTGGGTGTACTTTTAATGTCTTCAAAGATCCAGGCTCCACAATCTTTCTGGGCAGTCTGTGCCGTGGTTCAGTCACCCTGACAGTAAAGAAACATTTACTGATGTTCAAAGGCAATCTCCTGTATTTCAGTGTGTGCCCACTGCCTCTTGTCTTTTCCCTCAGCATCACTGAAAAGACACTGATTCCCTCCCCTTTGCACTATTGCTTCCATATGTATGTGTGATGCCATGTAGAGGTATGTCAAAAACCTCCCTGAAGCCCAGGCAGATAATATTCCCTTCATCTACCAGTCAAGTTGATTCATCAGAGGAGTTTAAAGTGATGTTCAGCATGAAATTCCCCTGAAAAATCATGCTAACTACATTATTTGGTCATCTGTCATGTGCCTGGCAAGGATTTCCAGGAAGAGCTGCTTCATCAACTTCCTGGGGATAAAAAAGAGGCTGGCTGGTTTGTACTATGGCGAGTCCTCTTAATTGCCTTTTTTTGAAGATGGGTGTCATTTGCTAACATCCACTCTTTAGCTCCTCTTCTCATCTACACCTCGGCAAAAAGCTTTTCCACTATGTCTGGCTAGGAAAAACTGTGCCAGCACAGAAAACATCTCCCATCGTGTTCTAGAAGTTGCACGGATGTCTGCCAAGTGTTTGGCAGGAAGAAAAGAAAAGTTGTCCAAAACAGCTTCCAATCGAATGTTCATGTGATTGGAAAAGTCAGGAGAGTGCAAAGGTACTGTTTTCTATCAGTTGGCAAGGTGCGCACACAATCCCAGTGTTGTACAGCTTGCTTCTTCACCTTCCCGAAGCTGCCGCTCTCGCCGGCTGCCGGAGCCCAAGAAGCGGCTTCTTCGCGCAAAGACGATTGTGCCGCTCACAGGGCTCTCCTTAGCGCGGCTTCTGCCGAAAGACGCCCGGCAGCGGCTCTTACCTCCGGAGAGCATCCTACCTTCGTCTTTAGCTCCTCTTCTCATCTACACCTCGGCAAAACGCTTTTCCACTATGTCTGGCTAGGAAAAACTGTGCCAGCACAGAAAACATCTCCCATCGTGTTCTAGAAGTTGCACGGATGTCTGCCAAGTGTTTGGCAGGAAGAAAAGAAAAGTTGTCCAAAACAGCTTCCAATCGAATGTTCCTGTGATTGGAAAAGTCAGGAGAGTGCAAAGGTACTGTTTTCTATCAGTTGGCAAGGTGCGCACACAATCCCAGTGTTGTACAGCTTGCTTCTTCACCTTCCCGAAGCTGCCGCTCTCGCCGGCTGCCGGAGCCCAAGAAGCGGCTTCTTCGCGCAAAGACGATTGTGCCGCTCACAGGGCTCTCCTTAGCGCGGCTTCTGCCGAAAGACGCCCGGCAGCGGCTCTTACCTCCGGAGAGCATCCTACCTTCGTCTTTCGCGTCTTTTGTAGTCTACATCTTAGCAAAACGCTTTTCCACTATGTCTGGCTAGGAAAAACTGTGCCAGCACAGAAAACATCTCCCATCGTGTTCTAGAAGTTGCACGGATGTCTGCCAAGTGTTTGGCAGGAAGAAAAGAAAAGTTGTCCAAAACAGCTTCCAATCGAATGTTCCTGTGATTGGAAAAGTCAGGAGAGTGCAAAGGTACTGTTTTCTATCAGTTGGCAAGGTGCGCACACAATCCCAGTGTTGTACAGCTTGCTTCTTCACCTTCCCGAAGCTGCCGCTCTCGCCGGCTGCCGGAGCCCAAGAAGCGGCTTCTTCGCGCAAAGACGATTGTGCCGTTCACAGTGCTCTCCTTAGCGCGGCTTCTGCCGAAAGACGCCCGGCAGCGGCTCTTACCTCCGGAGACCATCCTACCTTCGTCTTTCGCGTCTTTTGTAGTCTACATCTTAGCAAAACGCTTTTCCACTATGTCTGGCTAGGAAAAACTGTGCCAGCACAGAAAACATCTCCCATCGTGTTCTAGAAGTTGCACGGATGTCTGCCAAGTGTTTGGCAGGAAGAAAAGAAAAGTTGTCCAAAACAGCTTCCAATCGAATGTTCCTGTGATTGGAAAAGTCAGGAGAGTGCAAAGGTACTGTTTTCTATCAGTTGGCAAGGTGCGCACACAATCCCAGTGTTGTACAGCTTGCTTCTTCACCTTCCCGAAGCTGCCGCTCTCGCCGGCTGCCGGAGCCCAAGAAGCGGCTTCTTCGCGCAAAGACGATTGTGCCGCTCACAGGGCTCTCCTTAGCGCGGCTTCTGCCGAAAGACGCCCGGCAGCGGCTCTTACCTCCGGAGAGCATCCTACCTTCGTCTTTCGCGTCTTTTGTAGTCTACATCTTAGCAAAACGCTTTTCCACTATGTCTGGCTAGGAAAAACTGTGCCAGCACAGAAAACATCTCCCATCGTGTTCTAGAAGTTGCACGGATGTCTGCCAAGTGTTTGGCAGGAAGAAAAGAAAAGTTGTCCAAAACAGCTTCCAATCGAATGTTCCTGTGATTGGAAAAGTCAGGAGAGTGCAAAGGTACTGTTTTCTATCAGTTGGCAAGGTGCGCACACAATCCCAGTGTTGTACAGCTTGCTTCTTCACCTTCCCGAAGCTGCCGCTCTCGCCGGCTGCCGGAGCCCAAGAAGCGGCTTCTTCGCGCAAAGACGATTGTGCCGCTCACAGTGCTCTCCTTAGCGCGGCTTCTGCCGAAAGACGCCCGGCAGCGGCTCTTACCTCCGGAGAGCATCCTACCTTCGTCTTTCGCGTCTTTTGTAGTCTACATCTTAGCAAAACGCTTTTCCACTATGTCTGGCTAGGAAAAACTGTGCCAGCACAGAAAACATCTCCCATCGTGTTCTAGAAGTTGCACGGATGTCTGCCAAGTGTTTGGCAGGAAGAAAAGAAAAGTTGTCCAAAACAGCTTCCAATCGAATGTTCCTGTGATTGGAAAAGTCAGGAGAGTGCAAAGGTACTGTTTTCTATCAGTTGGCAAGGTGCGCACACAATCCCAGTGTTGTACAGCTTGCTTCTTCACCTTCCCGAAGCTGCCGCTCTCGCCGGCTCCCGGAACCGAAGAATCGGCTTCTTCGCGCAAAGACGATTGTGCCGTTCACAGTGCTCTCCTTAGCGCGGCTTCTGCCGAAAGACGCCCGGCAGCGGCTCTTACCTCCGGAGAGCATCCTACCTTCGTCTTTCGCGTCTTTTGTAGTCTACATCTTAGCAAAACGCTTTTCCACTATGTCTGGCTAGGAAAAACTGTGCCAGCACAGAAAACATCTCCCATCGTGTTCTAGAAGTTGCACGGATGTCTGCCAAGTGTTTGGCAGGAAGAAAAGAAAAGTTGTCCAAAACAGCTTCCAATCGAATGTTCCTGTGATTGGAAAAGTCAGGAGAGTGCAAAGGTACTGTTTTCTATCCGTTGGCAAGGTGCGCACACAATCCCAGTGTTGTACAGCTTGCTTCTTCACCTTCCCGAAGCTGCCGCTCTCGCCGGCTGCCGGAGCCCAAGAAGCGGCTTCTTCGCGCAAAGACGATTGTGCCGCTCACAGGGCTCTCTTTAGCGCGGCTTCTGTCGAAAGACGCCCGGCAGCGGCTCTTACCTCCGGAGAGCATCCTACCTTCGTCTTTCGCGTCTTTTGTAGTCTACATCTTAGCAAAACGCTTTTCCACTATGTCTGGCTAGGAAAAACTGTGCCAGCACAGAAAACATCTCCCATCGTGTTCTAGAAGTTGCACGGATGTCTGCCAAGTGTTTGGCAGGAAGAAAAGAAAAGTTGTCCAAAACAGCTTCCAATCGAATGTTCCTGTGATTGGAAAAGTCAGGAGAGTGCAAAGGTACTGTTTTCTATCAGTTGGCAAGGTGCGCACACAATCCCAGTGTTGTACAGCTTGCTTCTTCACCTTCCCGAAGCTGCCGCTCTCGCCGGCTGCCGGAGCCCAAGAAGCGGCTTCTTCGCGCAAAGACGATTGTGCCGCTCACAGTGCTCTCCTTAGCGCGGCTTCTGCCGAAAGACGCCCGGCAGCGGCTCTTACCTCCGGAGAGCATCCTACCTTCGTCTTTCGCGTCTTTTGTAGTCTACATCTTAGCAAAACGCTTTTCCACTATGTCTGGCTAGGAAAAACTGTGCCAGCACAGAAAACATCTCCCATCGTGTTCTAGAAGTTGCACGGATGTCTGCCAAGTGTTTGGCAGGAAGAAAAGAAAAGTTGTCCAAAACAGCTTCCAATCGAATGTTCCTGTGATTGGAAAAGTCAGGAGAGTGCAAAGGTACTGTTTTCTATCAGTTGGCAAGGTGCGCACACAATCCCAGTGTTGTACAGCTTGCTTCTTCACCTTCCCGAAGCTGCCACTCTCAGGAGGTAAGAGCCGCTGCCGGGCGTCTTTCGGCAGAAGCCGCGCTAAGGAGAGCACTGTGAGCGGCACAATCGTCTTTGCGCGAAGAAGCCGCTTCTTGGGCTCCGGCAGCCGGCGAGAGCGGCAGCTTCGGGAAGGTGAAGAAGCAAGCTGTACAACACTGGGATTGTGTGCGCACCTTGCCAACTGATAGAAAACAGTACCTTTGCACTCTCCTGACTTTTCCAATCACAGGAACATTCGATTGGAAGCTGTTTTGGACAACTTTTCTTTTCTTCCTGCCAAACACTTGGCAGACATCCGTGCAACTTCTAGAACACGATGGGAGATGTTTTCTGTGCTGGCACAGTTTTTCCTAGCCAGACATAGTGGAAAAGCGTTTTGCTAAGATGTAGACTACAAAAGACGCGAAAGACGAAGGTAGGATGCTCTCCGGAGGTAAGAGCCGCTGCCGGGCGTCTTTCGGCAGAAGCCGCGCTAAGGAGAGCACTGTGAACGGCACAATCGTCTTTGCGCGAAGAAGCCGATTCTTCGGTTCCGGGAGCCGGCGAGAGCGGCAGCTTCGGGAAGGTGAAGAAGCAAGCTGTACAACACTGGGATTGTGTGCGCACCTTGCCAACTGATAGAAAACAGTACCTTTGCACTCTCCTGACTTTTCCAATCACAGGAACATTCGATTGGAAGCTGTTTTGGACAACTTTTCTTTTCTTCCTGCCAAACACTTGGCAGACATCCGTGCAACTTCTAGAACACGATGGGAGATGTTTTCTGTGCTGGCACAGTTTTTCCTAGCCAGACATAGTGGAAAAGCGTTTTGCTAAGATGTAGACTACAAAAGACGCGAAAGACGAAGGTAGGATGCTCTCCGGAGGTAAGAGCCGCTGCCGGGCGTCTTTCGGCAGAAGCCGCGCTAAGGAGAGCACTGTGAGCGGCACAATCGTCTTTGCGCGAAGAAGCCGCTTCTTGGGCTCCGGCAGCCGGCGAGAGCGGCAGCTTCGGGAAGGTGAAGAAGCAAGCTGTACAACACTGGGATTGTGTGCGCACCTTGCCAACTGATAGAAAACAGTACCTTTGCACTCTCCTGACTTTTCCAATCACAGGAACATTCGATTGGAAGCTGTTTTGGACAACTTTTCTTTTCTTCCTGCCAAACACTTGGCAGACATCCGTGCAACTTCTAGAACACGATGGGAGATGTTTTCTGTGCTGGCACAGTTTTTCCTAGCCAGACATAGTGGAAAAGCGTTTTGCTAAGATGTAGACTACAAAAGACGCGAAAGACGAAGGTAGGATGCTCTCCGGAGGTAAGAGCCGCTGCCGGGCGTCTTTCGGCAGAAGCCGCGCTAAGGAGAGCCCTGTGAGCGGCACAATCGTCTTTGCGCGAAGAAGCCGCTTCTTGGGCTCCGGCAGCCGGCGAGAGCGGCAGCTTCGGGAAGGTGAAGAAGCAAGCTGTACAACACTGGGATTGTGTGCGCACCTTGCCAACTGATAGAAAACAGTACCTTTGCACTCTCCTGACTTTTCCAATCACAGGAACATTCGATTGGAAGCTGTTTTGGACAACTTTTCTTCCTGCCAAACACTTGGCAGACATCCGTGCAACTTCTAGAACACGATGGGAGATGTTTTCTGTGCTGGCACAGTTTTTCCTAGCCAGACATAGTGGAAAAGCGTTTTGCTAAGATGTAGACTACAAAAGACGCGAAAGACGAAGGTAGGATGCTCTCCGGAGGTAAGAGCCGCTGCCGGGCGTCTTTCGGCAGAAGCCGCGCTAAGGAGAGCACTGTGAACGGCACAATCGTCTTTGCGCGAAGAAGCCGCTTCTTGGGCTCCGGCAGCCGGCGAGAGCGGCAGCTTCGGGAAGGTGAAGAAGCAAGCTGTACAACACTGGGATTGTGTGCGCACCTTGCCAACTGATAGAAAACAGTACCTTTGCACTCTCCTGACTTTTCCAATCACAGGAACATTCGATTGGAAGCTGTTTTGGACAACTTTTCTTTTCTTCCTGCCAAACACTTGGCAGACATCCGTGCAACTTCTAGAACACGATGGGAGATGTTTTCTGTGCTGGCACAGTTTTTCCTAGCCAGACATAGTGGAAAAGCTTTTTGCCGAGGTGTAGATGAGAAGAGGAGCTAAAGAGTGGATGTTAGCAAATGACACCCATCTTCAAAAAAGGCAATTAAGAGGACTCGCCATAGTACAAACCAGCCAGCCTCTTTTTTATCCCCAGGAAGTTGATGAAGCAGCTCTTCCTGGAAATCCTTGCCAGGCACATGACAGATGACCAAATAATGTAGTTAGCATGATTTTTCAGGGGAATTTCATGCTGAACATCACTTTAAACTCCTCTGATGAATCAACTTGACTGGTAGATGAAGGGAATATTATCTGCCTGGGCTTCAGGGAGGTTTTTGACATACCTCTACATGGCATCACACATACATATGGAAGCAATAGTGCAAAGGGGAGGGAATCAGTGTCTTTTCAGTGATGCTGAGGGAAAAGACAAGAGGCAGTGGGCACACACTGAAATACAGGAGATTGCCTTTGAACATCAGTAAATGTTTCTTTACTGTCAGGGTGACTGAACCACGGCACAGACTGCCCAGAAAGATTGTGGAGCCTGGATCTTTGAAGACATTAAAAGTACACCCAGATAGAATCCTGGGCAAGAGGCTCTAGGTATCCTGGTTTAGGCAGGGGGGTTGGGCCTGGTTAGCCCCACCAACCCCTTCCACTCTCTTTCATTCTGTGCTAGTGAATTCTCTTCAAGATGCATTTCAAAGCGCTGGCATGACAAAGTTCTGTGCAGACAGAGATCCAAATGGACATGGCATCTAAGTTCCTTAAGCAGTGTTCAAGAAGAATGTAAAACTCTGGCACAAGTGTCTCTTCCCTAACTGAATCCCTTTCATGGGAAAATTCCCAGCTCTAGAAAGATCTTCTGATACGCATGCTTAAGACTGACACTGGCTGAGCAAATTTCTCCCTATGTATATCTAAGACCAGTTAGGATCTTCACCCAAAGTGCAGTCAACATAGTCACAGAATGCCTATTGTTAAGAAGTGACAGCTTCCATCAGAATGGCAGCTATTGGTCCACAAAATGGATTAATGGATGGGAATTATCTACGTGGGTTAAAAACAAAAATAAAGAGTTGGTCTTTATTTATCAATTTCATGGCAATATTGATAAGGGAAGAAAAAGATCTAAGTCCTTGACTTTCTGGACTCGAGGAAAGATTTTAAAAATTCCTTGTAAAAATGTATGATCACAATCAGACTATTGAAACCATTTTAGTTGGGAACAAAGTTCCAAAATTGTCTAGATAGTGGCAAAGAAGCCAAGAAAATAGGAAAGAAACAAAAAGAGAGCAAAAGAGTCAGCTTCAGTGTACAAGCTCGTTCTAGAAGTAGTCTGCTGGGAAAAGGAACCCCCAGCTAAATTTCCAATGTATTCCTGCGCTTGATTCAGTAACTGGTCAATGTAAAAACCAATCCTTTTGTACAACTTCTTCCAGCAACAAAAACTCCAACAGGTTGACACTACATGCCTGTTCCAGACATATTTAAAAGAGAAATGATGATTTTCTTGAAAACCTACTTACATAAAAGTTGCAAGATGGTGGAGGGATTCCCACATCCTCCTTCCTCCATCTGGCTTGAAAGTATATTTGATAAAATATGCAACAAAGCACATGATTTATAAGGGAGAGTCAAATGGATGATTTGGGAATCGATCTCTTGTTGATAGTAAACTTCATATCCACTCGGTGTGACCTTTTTAAAACAAAATGTGGAGCTGAGGCATGAATCTGCCACAACAATTGTAAAGCAAACATACACACTCCCCTTCATATGCCCCCCCCTCCACACACACCTAGGCACACACAGAGATCAGCATAGCAGATCATGAACACCTTGGAAAAGACTGAAATGCTAAATGCCTCTCTTGATGGGCAAAAGAGCTGGTGCAGTAATTCAAATGCCTGGTACAAAAATTCTGTTTAATATTTAGCTCCTATTTAAAACACAGCTTTTCATTTCATTCTATTTACAGAATATTTTCATTTCATTTGTTTCTTTAAAATTACTTAGTTCTCACCTGTTGTATGTCTAGGAATATTTTCTTCCAAAAATAGAAAAAAATAGATGATATCTTTTCAGCAGAAAACATTGGTTGATACAATTTTAAACCATCATGATATGGAAGAATTCTTCTGTCCCTCTCGAAGGTGGAAGAAGCATTTGGATCACAGATCATCTACAATGAAATACTTGACATGTTTAAGATGCTTTCAATCAATTTTGATCGTCAATTGCTTATTTGTTGTAAACAGTAATTTTTCAGTGAAGGGAAAGGGTGTGTGGTATATCTACATGATATGTTCAAAGGCAGTTCCTACTAATGGCCAGGCTGAATTCCAGTAAATAATGTCCCGAATGATATTTTGCCGCCTTCTTTGGCACTTCATGAAATCTTACCCCGATGAAGTGCTGAAACACAGAGATTTTCTCTTAGAGAGTGTCTCATGTTGTAACCTATCCCATGGATTTTATGCTGTAATTCTTATCTCTTTTAAAATTTACTATCTTCTGTACAGTTTTCATGAAACTTTCTGTTACAGTAGTGAATAGCACAGATAAATGTCATTTTGTACAACTTTGAATTTACCCCAAGAGCTGAGAGAAAACTTGATCCTATACTTCAATCCGAGTTTCTTCTATAGTCCAACTTTGTTTCTCTACCATCAAGCTTCTCCTTTGTTGCTGCTCCAAGCCCCGTCCAAGGTGACCTTGAATACTTTCAGGGATGGGACACCCACAACTTCTCTGGGCAACCTGTTCCAGTGTTCCAGCACTCCCACAGTAAAAAAGGCCTTCCTTTCATCTAATATGTGTAGGAAATCATAAATCTAGGCATAGAAGCTTGGAGTGCAAATTTGAAATTCTTTGGATTTGAAGCACATTTTATATGAATACTGACTTACAGATGACTAAAAGATGTTGATGGGCATTTGAGCTGACAAGTTTTGAAAAAGTGCACGGAAATTAAAATTGAAACCACTAAAATTAAAAACTCCTTGCCATTTTCTTTTTCCTCTCCTATTCAAAATTGCATATGTCAGATATCAGTGCTTCATGCAAACCTCTCAGATGCTCTCAGAGAAAAAGCTTTTCTTTCAGACTAAGTTGCGGTTGACGTAGAACACTAGCAGGAGTGAAAGATTTTCTGGGCATCGGGGCAGCCCGTTCTCCTTGGATTTGTGTGCAGAATGCATTTTATCCAAACTGGAAAATAGATCCCAGCTCTGTTCTATTCATCATTCTTACTTCATCAGGCCAGAAGATTCTGTGAAAAGTAGCCTGTGGACCTTGAAGACAGCGCATGTGAACCAGATGAGAGGTGATAGAGAAGTTGAGGGAGAGAAGAAAGAGCATGAGGCTGAAACCAGAAAGTATTTCTCCACGTGATCATGGAAGATTGCAGGAGCCACTTGGTACTATCAAACCAGCCCAACTTGGCACTGGTGCCACCTTGGGTCTGGGAGCCATGTTGCATATCGTGCATTTTAAGGAGCCAGCTGGCCACACCCAGCCATATGCCCCCAAACACAAACCAAGGCCTTTTTCTCTGGCAAACAAAACTCAGCTGCCCTGCTTCTGGATGGCAGATTGCAGGAACCACTTGGTACTATCAAACCAGCCCAACTTGGCACTGGTGCCACCATGGGTCTGGTCACCATCCTGCCTATTGTAGCTTTTCAGGAGCCAGCCGGTCACTCTCAGCCATAGGCCCCCAAACACAAACCTCGGCCCGTTTCCCTGGCAAACAAAAGTAAGCTGCCCCGCTTCTGGATGGCAGATTGCAGGAGCTACTTAGTACTATCAAATCAGCCCGACTTGGCACAGGTGCCACCTTGGATCTGGGAACCATCCTGTGTATCGTGGATTTTCAGGGGCCAGCCAGCCACTCTCAGCCATATGCCCCCAAAAACAAACCACGGACCTTTTCTCTGGCAAACAAAACTCAACTGCCCCTCTTGTGGATGGCAAATTTTAGGACGCACTTTGTACTACGAAAACCGCCCGACGTGGCACTGGTGCCAACTTGTGTCAGGGAACCATCCTGCATATCGAGCTTTTTAAGGAGCCAGCCGGCCACGCCCAGCCATATACCCCCAAAAACAAACCACGGACCATTTCTCATGGAAACAAAAATCCGCTGCCCCGCGTCTGGATGGCAGATTGCAGGAGCCACTTTGCACCATCAAACCAGCCCGACTTGGCACTGGTGCCACCTTGGGTCTGGGAACAATCCTGCGTATCGTACATATTCAGGAACCAGCCGAACACTCCCAGCCACAGGCCCCCAAACACAAACAACGGCCCATTTCCCTGGCAAACAAAAGTCAGCTGCCCCGCTTCTGGATGGCAGATTGCAGGAGCCACTTGGTGTAATCAAACCAGCCCGACTTGGCACTGGTGCCACCTTGGGTCTGGGAACCATCCTGCGTATCGTGGATTCTAAGGAGCCAGCCGGCCACTCCCAGCCACAGGCCCCCAAACAAAATCAACGGCGCTGTTCCCTGGAAAACAAAACACGCCTGCCAACTTTTTGATGGAGTTTGCAGGAGCCACTTGGTACTATCAAACCAGCCCGACTTGGCACTGGTGCCACCTTGGGTCTGGGAAACATCCTGCGTATCGTGGATTCTTAGGAGCCAGCCGGCCACTCCTAGCCACAGGCCCCCAAACAAAAACCTAGGCCTATTTCTCTGGCAAACAAAAGTAAGCTGCCCCGCTTCTGGATGGCAGATTGCAGGAGACACTTGGTACTATCAAACCAGCCCAACTTGGCACTGGTGCCACCTTGGATCTGGGAACCATGCTGTGTATCGTGGATATTCAGGGGCCAGCCGGCCACTCTCAGCCATATGTCCCCAAACAGAAACCTCGGCCCGTTTCTCTGGCAAACAAAACTCAACTGCCCCTCTTCTGGATGGCAAATTGCAGGATGAACTTGATACTAAAACCGCAGGCCGACTTGGTAGTGGTGACACCTTGGACCTGGGAACCATCATGCGTATCGAGCATTTTAAGGAGCCAGCCGGCCACTCCCAGCAATATGCCCCCAAAAACAATCCACGGAATTTTTCTCTGGCAAACAAAAATCAGCTGTCCCGCTTCTGGATGGCAGATTGCAGGAGCCACTTTGCACCATCAAACCAGCCCGACTTGGCACTGGTGCCACCTTGCATCTGGGAACCATGCTGCCTAGCGTGGATTTTCAGGAGCCAGCCGGCCACTCTCAGCCATAGGCCCCCAAACAAAACCCACGGCCCGTTTCCCTGGCAAACAAAATTAAGCTGCCCCGCTTCTGGATGGCAGATTGCAGGACGCACTTGGTAGTATCAAACCAGCCCGACTTGGCACTGGTGCCACCTTGGGTCTGGGAACCATCCTGCGTATCGTGGGTTCAAAGGAGCCAGCTGGCCACTCCCAGCCACAGGCCCCCAAATACAAACAACGGCGCTTTTCCCTGGAAAACAAAACTCGCCTGCCAACTTTTTCATGGCAGATTGCAGGAGCCACTTGGTACTATCAAACCAGCCCAACTTGGCACTGGTGCCACCATGGGTCTGGTCACCATCCTGCCTATTGTAGCTTTCCAGGAGCCAGCCGGTCACTCCCAGCCATAGGTCCCCAGTCACAAACCTCGGCCCGTTTACCTGGCAAACAAAAGTAAGCTGCCCCGCTTCTGGATGGCAGATTGCAGGAGCCACTTGGTACTATCAAACCAGCCCAACTTGGCACTGGTGCCACCTCTGGTCTGGGAACCATGCTGCGTAACACAGATTCTAAGGCGCCAGTCGGCCACTCCCAGCCACAAGCCCCCAAACACAAACAACGGCGCTATTCTCTGGCAAACAAAACTCCACTGCCCCTCTTCTGGATGGCAAATTGCAGGACGCACTTGGTACTATAAAAACAGCCCGACTTGGCACTGGTACCACCTTGGGTCTGGGAACCATCCTGCGTATCGATCTTTTTAATGAGACAGCCGGCCACTCCCAGCCATATGCCCCCAAACACAACCCACGGCCCTTTTCTCTGGCAAACAAAACTCAACTGCACCGCTTCTGGATGGCAGATTGCAGGAGCCACTTGGTACTATCAAACCAGCCCGACTTGGCACTGGTGCCACCTTGGGTCTGGGAACCATCCAGCCTATCGTGGATTTTAAGGAGCCAGCCGGCTACTCCCAGCCACAGGCCCCCAACAAAAACCACGGCCCTTTTTTCTGGCAAACAAAACTTAGCTGCCTCACTTCTGGATGGCAGATTGCAGGAGCCACTTGGTGTAATCAAACCAGCCCGACTTGGCACTGGTGCCACCTTGGGTCTGGGAACCATCCTGCGTATCGTGGATTCTAAGGAGCCAGCCGGCCACTCCCAGCCACAGGTCCCCAAACAAAATCAACGGCGCTGTTCCCTGGAAAACAAAACACGTCTGCCAACATTTTGATGGAGTTTGCAGGAGCCACTTGGTACTATCAAACCAGCCCGACTTGGCACTGGTGCCACCTTGGGTCTGGGAAACATCCTGCGTATCGTGGATTCTTAGGAGCCAGCCGGCCACTCCTAGCCACAGGCCCCCAGACAAAAACCTAGGCCTATTTCTCTGGCAAACAAAAGTAAGCTGCCCCGCTTCTGGATGGCAGATTGCAGGAGACACTTGGTACTATCAAACCAGCCCAACTTGGCACTGGTGCCACCTTGGATCTGGGAACCATGCTGTGTATCGTGGATATTCAGGGGCCAGCCGGCCACTCTCAGCCATATGTCCCCAAACAGAAACCTCGGCCCGTTTCTCTGGCAAACAAAAGTCAACTGCCCCTCTTCTGGATGGCAAATTGCAGGATGAACTTGATACTAAAACCGCAGGCCGACTTGGTAGTGGTGACACCTTGGACCTGGGAACCATCATGCGTATCGAGCATTTTAAGGAGCCAGCCGGCCACTCCCAGCCATATGCCCCCAAAAACAATCCACGGAATTTTTCTCTGGCAAACAAAAATCAGCTGCCCCGCTTCTGGATGGCAGATTGCAGGAGCCACTTTGCACCATCAAACCAGCCCGACTTGGCACTGGTGCCACCTTGCATCTGGGAACCATGCTGCCTAGCGTGGATTTTCAGGAGCCAGCCGGCCACTCTCAGCAATAGGCCCCCATACAAAACCCACGGCCCGTTTCCCTGGCAAACAAAATTAAGCTGCCCCGCTTCTGGATGGCAGATTGCAGGACGCACTAGGTAGTATCAAACCAGCCCAACTTGGCACTGGTGCCACCTTGGGTCTGGGAACCATGCTGCGAATCGTGGGTTCAAAGGAGCCAGCCGGCCACTCCCAGCCACAGGCCCCCAAACACAAACCACAGCCTTTTTCTCTGTCAAACAAAATTCAGCTGCCCCGCTTCTGGATGGCAGATTGCAGGAGCCACTTGGGACTATCACACCAGCACAACATGGCACTGGTGCCACCTTGGATCTGGGAACCATCCTTCCTATCGTGGATTTTCAGGGGCCAGCCGGTCACTCTCAGCCATAGGCCCCAAACACAAACCACGGCCCTTTTCTCTGGAAAAAAAAACTCAACTGCCCCTCTTCTGGATGGCAGATTGCAGGAGCCACTGGGTACTATGAAACAAGCCCTACTTGGCACTGGTGCCACCTTGGGTCTGGGAACCATGCTGCGTATCATGGATTTTCAGGAGCCAGCCGGCCACTGCCAGCCACAGGCCCCGAAACAGAAACAACAGCCTTTTTCTCTGGCAAACAAAAGCAAGCTGCCCCGCTTCTGGATGGCAGATTGCAGGAACCACTTGGTACTAACAAACCAGCCTGACTTGGCACTGGTGCCACCTTGGGTTTGGGAACCATCCTGCGTATCGTGGATACTAAGGAGCCAGCTGGCCACTCCCAGCCACAGGCCCCAAAACACACACAACGGTGCTTTTCCCTGGAAAACAAAACTCGCCTTCCAAACATTTGATGGCAGATTGCAGGAGCCACTTGGTTTTATCAAATCAGCCCAACTTGGCACTGGTGCCACCATGGGTCTGGTCACCATCCTGCCTATCGTAGCTTATCAGGTGCCAGCCAGCCACCCCCAGCCAGAGGCCCCTAGACAAATATTTCGGCCCGTTTCCCTGGCAAACAAAAGTAAGCTACCCCGCTTCTGGATGGCAGATTGCAGGAGCCACTTTGCACCATCAAACCAGCCCAACTTGGCACTGGTGCCACCTCTGGTCTGGGAACCATCCTGCGTATCGTGGGTTCTAAGGAGCCAGCTGGCCACTCCCAGCCACAGGCCCCCAAACACAAACAACGGCGCTTTTCCCTGGAAAACAAAACTCGCCTGCCAACTTTTTGATGGCAGATTGCCGGAGCCACTTGGTACTATCAAACCAGCCCAACTTTGCACTGGTGCCACCATGGGTCTGGTCACCATCCTGCCTATCGTAGCTTTTCAGGAGCCAGCCGGTCACTCCCAGCCATAGGCCCCCAGACACAAACCTCGGCCCGTTTCCCTGGCAAACAAAAGTAAGCTGCCCCGCTTCTGCATGGCAGATTGCAGGAGCTATTTAGTACTATCAAACCAGCCCGACTTGGCACTGGTCCCACCTCTGGTCTGGGAACCATCCCGCCTATCGTGGATTTTTAGGGGCCAGCCGGCCACTATCAGCCATATGCCCCCAAAAACAAACCACGGACCTTTTCTCTGGCAAACAAAACTCAACTGCCCCTCTTGTGGATGGCAAATTTTAGGACGCACTTTGTACTACGAAAACCGCCCGACGTGGCACTGGTGCCACCTTGTGTCAGGGAACCATCCTGTATATCGAGCTTTTTAAGGAGCCAGCCGGCCACGCCCAGCCATATACCACCAAAAACAAACCACGGACCATTTCTCATGGAAACAAAAATCCGCTGCCCCGCGTCTGGATGGCAGATTGCAGGAGCCACTTTGCACCATCAAACCAGCCTGACTTGGCACTGGTGCCACCTTGGGTCTGGGAACAATCCTGCATATCGTGGATTCTAAGGAGCCAGCCGGCCACTCCCAGCCACAGGCCCCCAAACACAAACAACGGCGCTTTACCCTGGAAAACAAAACTCGCCTGCCAGCTTTTTGATGGCAGATTGCAGGAGCCACTTGGTACTATCAAATCATCCCAACTTGGCACTGGTGCCACTATGGGTCTGGGAACCATCCTGCCTATTGTAGCATTTCAGGAGCCAGCCGGTCACTCCCAGCCATAGGCCCCCAGACACAAACCTCGGACCGTTTCCCTGGCAAACAAAATTAAGCTGCCCCGCTTCTGGATGGCAGATTGCAGGAGCCACTTGGTAGTGTCAAACCAGCCCGACTTGGCCCTGGTGCCACCTTGGGTCTGGGAACCATCCGGCGTATCGTGGATTCTAAGCAGCCACCCGGCCACTCTGAGCCACAGGCGCCCAAACACAAACAATGGCGCTTTTCCCTGGAAAACAAAAATCGCCTGCCAACATTTTGATGGCAGATTGCAGGAGCCACTTGGTGCTATCAAACCAGCCCAACTTGGCACTGGTGCCACCATGGGTCTGGTCACCATCCTGCCTATCGTAGCTTTTCAGGCGCCAGCCGGTCACTCCCAGCCATAGACCCCCAAACACAAACCTCGGCCCGTTTCCCTGGAAAACAAAAGTAAGCTGCCCCGATTCTGGATGGCAGATTGCAGGAGCCACTTGGTACTATCAAATCAGCCCAACTTGGCACTGGTGCCACCATGGGTCTGGTAAACATCCTGCCTATCGTAGCATTTCAGGAGCCAGACGGTCACTCCCTGCCATAGGCCCCCAGCCACAAACCTCGGCCCGTTTCCCTGGCAAACAAAAGTAAATTGCCCCGCTTTTGCATGGCAGATTGCAGGATGCATTTGGTACTATCAAACCTGCCCGACTTGGCCCTGGTGCCACCTTGGCTCTGGGAACCATGCTGCGTAACGTAGATTCTACGAGGACAGGCGGCCACTCCCAGCCACAGGCCTCTAAACAAAAACAACGGCGCTTTTCCCTGGAAAACAAAACTCGCCTGCCAAATTTTTGATGGCAGATTGCAGGAGCCACTTGGTACTATCAAACCAGCCCAACTTGGTACTGGTTCCACTTTGGGTCTGGTCACCATCCTGCCTATCGTAGCTTTTCAGGAGCCAGCCGCTCACTCCCAGCCATAGGCCCCCAGACAAATATCTCGGCCCGTTTCCCTGGCAAACAAAAGTAAGCTGCCCCGCTTCTGGATGGCAGATTGCAGGAGCCACATGGTACTATCAAACCAGGCCAACATGGCACTGGTGCCACCTTGGCTCTGGGAACCATCCTGCCTATCGTGGATTTTCAGGGGCCAGCCGGCCACTCTCAGCCATATGCCCCCAAACACATACCACGGCCCTTTGCTCTGGCAAACAAAACTCAACTGCCCCTATTCTGGATGGCAAATTGCAGGACGCACTTGGTACTACGAAAACAGCCCGACTTGGCACTGATGCCACCTTGGGTCAGGGAACAATCCTGCGTATCGATCTTTTTAAGGAGCCAGCCGGCCACGTCCAGCCATATAACCCCAAAAAAAAACCACGGAACTTTTCTCCAGCAAACAAAAATCCGCTGCCCCGCGTCTGAATGGCAGATTTCAGGAGCTATTTAGTATTATCAAACCAGCCCGACTTGGCACTGGTGCCACCATGAGTCTGGTAACCATCCTGCCTATCGTAGCTTTTCAGTAGCCAGCCGGTCACTCCCAGCCATAGGCCCCCAGAAAAATACCTCGGCCCGTTTCCCTGGGAAACAAAAGTAAGCTGTCCCGCTTCTGGATGGCAGATTGCAGGAGCCACTTGGTACTATCAAACCAGCAAAACTTGGCACTGGTGCCACCTTGGCTCTGGGAACCATCCTGCGTATCCTGGGTTCAAAGGAGGCAGCCGGCCACTCCCAGCCACAGGCCTCTAAACAAGAACAATGGCGCTTTTCCCTGGAAAACAAAACTCGCCTGCCAACTTTTTGATGGCAGATTGCAGGAGCCACTTGGTACTATCAAACCAGCCCAACTTGGCACTGGTGCCACCATGGGTCTGGTCACCATCCTGCCTATCGTAGCTTTTCAGGAGCCAGCCGCTCACTCCCAGCCATAGGCCCCCAGACAAATATCTCGGCCCGTTTCCCTGGCAAACAAAAGTAAGCAGCCCCGCTTCTGGATGGCAGATTGCAGGAGCCACATGGTACTATCAAACCAGGCCAACATGGCACTGGTGCCACCTTGGTTCTGGGAACCATCCTGCCTATCGTGGATTTTCAGGGGCCAGCCGGCCACTCTCAACCATATGCCCCCAAACATATACCACGGCCCTTTTCTCTGGCAAACAAAACTCAACTGCCCCTCTTCTGGATGGCAAATTGCAGGACGCACTTGGTACTACGAAAACAGCCCGACTTGGCACTGATGCCACCTTGGGTCAGGGAACAATCCTGCGTATCGAGCTTTTTAAGGAGCCAGCCGGCCACGTCCAGCCATATACCCCCAAAAAAAAACCACGGAAATTTTCTCCAGCAAACAAAAATCCGCTGCCCCCCGTCTGGATGGCAGATTGCAGGAGCTATTTAGTATTATCAAACCAGCCCGACTTGGCACTGGTGCCACCATGAGTCTGGTAACCATCCTGCCTATCGTAGCTTTTCAGTAGCCAGCCAGTCACTCCCAGCCATAGGCCCCCAGACAAATACCTCGGCCCGTTTCCCTGGGAAAAAAAAGTAAGCTGTCCCGCTTCTGGATGGCAGATTGCAGGAGCCACTTGGTACTATCAAACCAGCCCAACTTGGCACTGACGCCACCTTGGCTCTGGGAACCATCCTGCGTATCCTGGGTTCAAAGGAGGCAGCCGGCCACTCCCAGCCACAGGCCTCCAAACACAAACAACGGCGCTTTTCCCTGGAAAACAAAACTGGCCTGCCAACTTTTTGATGGCAGATTGCAGGAGCCACTTGGTACTATCAAACCAGCCCAACTTGGCGCTGGTGCCACCATGGGTCTGGTCACCATCCTGCCTATCGTAGCTTTTCAGGCGCCAGCCGGTCACTCCCAGCCATAGGCCCCCAGACACAAACCTCGGCCCGTTTCCCTGGCAAACAAAAGTAAGCTACCCCGCTTCTGGATGGCAGATTGCAGGAGCCACTTTGTACCATCAAACCAGCCCGACTTGGCACTGGTCCCACCTCTGGTCTGGGAACCATCCTGCGTATCGTGGATTCTAAGGAGCCAGCTGGCCACTCCCAGCCACAGGCCCCCAAACACAAACAACGGCGCTTTTCCCTGGAAAACAAAACTCACCTGCCAACTTTTTGATGGCAGATTGCAGGAGCCACTTGGTACTATCAAACCAGCCCAACTTGGCACTGGTGCCACCATGGGTCTGGTCCCCATCCTGCCTATCGTAGCTTTTCAGGAGCCAGCCGGTCACTCCCAGCCATAGGCCCCCAGACACAAAGCTCTGCCCGTTTCCCTGGCAAACAAAAGTAAGCTGCCCCGCTTCTGGATGGCAGATTGCAGGAGTCACTTTGCACCATCAAACCAGCCCGACTTGGCACTGGTGCGACCTCTGGTCTGGGACCCATCCTGCGTATCGTGGATTCTAAGGAGACAGCTGGCCACTCCCAGCCACAGGCCCCCAAACAAAAACAACGGCGCTTTTCCCTGGAAAACAAAACTCGCTTGCAAACTTTTTGATGGCAGATTGCAGGAGCCACTTGGTACTATCAAACCACCCCAACCTGGCAACAAGTGGTTCCTGCAATCTGACATCCAGAAGCGGGGCAGCTTACTTTTGTTTGCCAGGGAAACGGACCGTTGTTTGTGTTTGGAGGCGTATGGCTGGGAGTGGCCGACTGGCTCCTTAAAATCCACGATACGCAGCATGGTTCCCAGACCAGAGGTGGCACCAGTGCCAAGTCGGGCTGGTTTGATAGTACCAAGTGGCTCCTGCAATCTGCCATCCAGAAGCGGGGCAGCTTACTTTTGTTTGCCAGGGAAACGGGCCGAGGTTTGTGACTGGGGACCTATGGCTGGGAGTGACCGGCTGGCTCCTGAAAAGTTACGATAGGGAGGATGGTTACCAGACCCATGGTGGCACCAGTGCCAAGTTGGGCTGGTTTGATAGTACCAAGTGGCTCCTGTAATCTGCCATCAAATAGTTGGTAGGCGAGTTTTGTTTTCCAGGGAAAAGCGCCGTTGTTTGTGTTTGGGGGCCTGTGGTAGGGAGTGTCCGGCTGGCTAATTAGAATCCACGATACGCAGGATGGTTCCCAGACCAGAGGTGGGACCAGTGCCGAGACGGGCTAGTTTGATGGTGCAAAGTGGCTCCTGCAATCTGCCATCCAGAAGCGGGGTAGCTTACTTTTGTTTGCCAGGGAAACGGGCTGAGATTTTTGTCTGGGGGCGTATGGCTGGGAGTGACCAGCTGGCTCCTGAAAAGCTACGATAGGCAGGATGGTGACCAGACCCATGGTGGCACCAGTGCCAAGTTGGGCTGATTTGATAAAACCAAGTGGCTCCTGCAATCTGCCATCAAAAAGTTGGCAGGAGAGTTTTGTTTTCCAGGGAAAAGCGCCGTTGTTTGTGTTTGGGGGCCTGTGGCTGGGAGTGGCCGGCTGGCTCCTTAGAATCCACGATACGCAGGATGGTTCCCAGACCCAAGGTGGCACCAGTGCCAAGTTGTCTGGTTTGATAGTACCAAGTCGTTCCTGCAATCTGCCATCCAGAAGCGGGGCAGCTTACTTTTGTTTGCCAGGGAAACGGGCCGAGCTTTGTGTCTGGGGGCCTATGGCTGCGAGTGACCGGCTGGCTCCTGAAAAACTACGATAGGCAGGATGGTGACCAGACCCATGGTGGCACCAGTGCCAAGTTGGGCTGGATTGATAGTACCAAGTGGCTCCTGCAATCTGCCATCAAAAATTTGGCAGGCGAGTTTTGATTTCCAGGGAAAAGCGCCGTTGTTTGTGTTTGGGGCCTGTGGCTGGGAGTGGCCGGCTTGCTAATTGGAATCCACGATACACAGGATGGTTCCCAGACCTGACGTGGCACCAGTGCCAAGTCGGGCTAGTTTGATGCTGCAAAGTGGCTCCTGCAATCTGCCATGCAGAAGCGGGGTAGCTTACTTTTGTTTGCCAGGGAAAATGGCCGAGGTTTTTGTCTGGGGCCTATGGCTGGGAGTGACCGGCTGGCTCCTGAAAAGCTACGATAGGCAGGATGGTGACCAGACCCATGGTGGCACCAGTGCCAAGTTGGGCTGATTTGATAGTAGCAAGTGGCTCCTGCAATCTGCCATCAAAAAGTTGGCAGGCGAGTTTTGTTTTCCAGGGAAAAGCGCCGTTGTTTGTGTTTGGGGGCCTGTAGCTGGGAGTGACCGGCTGGCTCCTTAGAATCCACGATACGCAGGATGGTTCCCAGACCAGAGGTGGCACCAGTGCCAAGTCGGGCTGGTTTGATAGTACCAAGTGGCTCCTGCAATCTGCCATCCAGAATCGGGGTAGCTTACTTTTGTATGCCAGGGAAAGGGGCCGAGGTTTTTGTCTGGGGGCCTATAGCTGGGAGTGACCGGCTGGCTCCTGAAAAGCTACGATAGGCAGGATGGTGACCAGACCCATGGTGGCACCACTGCCAAGTTGGGCTGATTTGATAGTACCAAGTGGCTCCTGCAATCTGCCATCAAAATGTTGGCAGGCGAGTTTTGTTTTCCAGGGAAAAGCGCCGTTGATTTTGTTTTGGGGCCTGTGGGTGGGAGTGACCGGCTGGCTCCTTAGAATCCACGATACGCAGGATGGTTCCCAGACCCAAGGTGGCACCAGTGCCAAGTTGGGCTGGTTTGATAGTACCAAGTGGCTCCTGCAATCTGAAATCAAAAAGTTGGCAGGCGAGTTTCGTTTTCCAGGGAAAAGCGCCGTTGTTTGTGTTTGGGGGCCTGTGGGTGGGAGTGGCCGGCTGGCTCCTTAGAATCCACGATACGCAGGATGGTTCCCAGACCAGAGGTGGCACCAGTGCCAAGTCGGGCTGGTTTGATAGTACCAAGTGCGTCCTGCAATCTGCCATCCAGAAGCGGGGCAGCTTACTTTTGTTTGCCAGGGAAACGGGCCGTTGTTTGTGTTGGGGGGCCTGTGGCTGGGAGTTGCCGACTGGCTCCTTAGAATCCACGATACGCGGGATGGTTCCCAGACCAGAGGTGGCACCAGTGCCTAGTCGGGCTGGTTTGATGGTGCAAAGTGGCTCCTGCAATCTGCAATCCAGAAGCGGGGCAGCTTACTTTTGTTTTCCAGGGAAAAGCGCCGTTGTTTGTGTTTGGGGGCCTGTGGGTGGGAGTGGCCGGCTGGCTCCTGAAAAGTTACGATAGGCAGGATGGTGACCAGACCCATGGTGGCACCAGTGCCAAGTCGGGCTGGTTTGATAGTACCAAGTGGCTCCTGCAATCTGCCATCAAAAAGTTGGCAGGCGAGTTTTGTTTTCCAGGGAATAGCGCCGTTGTTTGTGTTTGGGGGCCTGTGGCTGGGAGTGGCCGGCTGGCTCCTTAGAATCCACGATACGCAGCATGGTATCCAGACCCAAGGTGGCACCAGTGCCAAGTTGGGCTGGTTTGATAATACCAAGTGGTTCCTGCAAACTCCATCAAAAAGTTGGCAGGCGTGTTTTGTTTTCCAGGGAACAGCGCCGTTGATTTTGTTTGGGGGCCTGTGGCTGGGAGTGGCCGGCTGGCTCCTTAGAATCCACGATACGCAGGATGGTTCCCAGACCCAAGGTGGCACCAGTGCCAAGTCGGGCTGGTTTGATTACACCAAGTGGCTCCTGCAATCTGCCATCCAGAAGTGAGGCAGCTAAGTTTTGTTTGCCAGAAAAAAGGGCCGTGGTTTTTGTTGGGGGCCTGTGGCTGGGAGTACCTGGCTGGCTCCTTAAAATCCACGATAGGCAGGATGGTTCCCAGACCCAAGGTGGCACCAGTGCCAAGTCGGGCTGGTTTGATAGTACCAAGTGGCTCCTGCAAGCTGCCATCCAGAAGCGGGGAAGCTGAGTTTTGTTTGCCAGAGAAAAAGGCTGTGGTTTTTGTTTGGGGGCCTGTGGCTGGCAGTGGCCGGCTGGCTCCTGAAAATCCACGATACGCAGCATGGTTCCCAGACCCAAGGTGGCACCAGTACAAAGTGGGGCTCGTTTGACAGTGTCAAGTGCCTCCTGCAATCTCCCATCCAGAAGCGGGGCAGCTGAGTTTTTTTTGCCAGGGAAACGGACCTTTGTTTTTGATTGGGGTCTGTGGCCGAGAGTGGTTGGCTGTCTCCTGACAATCCACAATACGCAGGATGGTTCCCAGACCCAAGGTGGCACCAGTGCCAAGTCGGGCTGGTTTGATAGTACCAAGTGCCTCCTGCAATCTGCCATCCAGAAGCGGGGCAGCTGAGTTTTGTTTGCCAGAGAAAAGGGCCGTGGGTTGTGTTTGGGGGCATATGGCTGGGAGTGGCCACCTGGCTCCTTAAAATGCACGATACGCCGCATGGTAACCAGACGCAAGGTGGCACCAGTGCCCAGTCGGGCTGTTTTTGTAGTACCCAGTGGCTCCTGCAATTTGCCATCCAGAAGCGGGGCAGCTAAATTTTGTTTGCTAGAGAAAAGGGCTGTGGTTTGTGTTTGGGGGCCTATGGCCGAGAGTGGTAGGCTGGCCCCTGAAAATCAACGATAGGCAGGATGGTTCCCAGATCCAAGGTGGCACCAGTGCCAAGTAAGGCTGGTTGTATGGTTCAAAGTGACTCCTGCAATCTGCCATCCAGAAGCGGGACAGCTGAGTTTTTTTTTGCCAGAGAAAAGGTCCGTGGTTTCTTTTTGGGGCATACGGCTGGGAATTGCCGGCTGGCTCCTTAAAATGCTCGATACGCAGGATGGTTCCCAGAGCCAAGGTGGCACCACTGCCAAGTCGGGCTCTTTTTGTAGTACCAAGTGCGTCCTGCAATTTGCCATCCAGAAGAGGGGCAGTTGAGTTTTGTTTGCCAGAGAAAAGGGCCGAGGTTTGTGTTTGGGAGCATATGGCTGGGAATGACCGGCTGGCCCCTGAAAATCCACGATACGCCGGATGGTTCCCAGATCCAAGGTGGTACCATTACCAAGTCGGGCTGGTTTGATAGTCCCAAGTGGCTCCTGCAATCTGCCATCCAGAAGCGGGGCAGCTGAGTTTTGTTTGCCAGGGAAATGGGCCGTTGTTTGTGTTTGGGGGCCTGTGGCTGGGAGTGTTCGGCTGGTTCCTGAATATGTACGATACGCAGGATTGTTCCCAGATCCAAGGTGGCAGCAGTGCCATGTTGTGCTGGTGTGATAGTCCCAAGTGGCTCCTGCAATCTGCCATCCAGAAGTGGGGCAGCTGAGTTTTGTTTGCCAGAGAAAAGGTCCGTGGTTTGTGTTTGGGGGCATATGGCTGAGAGTGGCCGGCTGGCCCCTGAAAATCCACGATACACAGGATGGTTCCCAGATCCAAGGTGGCACCTGTGCCAAGTCGGGCTGATTTGATAGTACTAAGTAGCTCCTGCAATCTGCCATCCAGAAGCGGGGCAGCTTACTTTTGTTTGCCAGGGAAACGGGCCGAGGTTTCTGTTTGGGGGCCTATGGCTGGGAGTGACCGGCTGGCTCCTGAAAAGCTACAATAGGCAGGATGGTTCCCAGAGCCAAGGTGGCACCAGTGCCAAGTTGGGCTGGTTTGATAGTACCAAGTGGCTCCTGCAATCTGCCATCCAGAAGCAGGGCAGCTGAGTTTTGTTTGCCAGAGAAAAGGGCTTGGTTTGTGTTTGGGGGCATATGGCTGGGTGTGGCCAGCTGGCTCCTTAAAATGCACGATATGCAACATGGCTCCCAGACCCATAGTGGCACCAGTGCCAAGTCGGGCTGGTTTGATAGTACCAAGTGGCTCCTGCAATCTTCCATGATCACGTGGAGAAATACTTTCTGGTTTCAGCCATATGCTCTTTCTTCTCTCCCTCAACTTCTCTATCACCTCTCATCTGGTTCACATGCGCTGTCTTCAAGGTCCGCAGGCTACTTTTCACAGAATCTTCTGGCCTGATGAAGTAAGAATGATGAATAGAACAGAGCTGGGATCTATTTTCCAGTTTGGATAAAATGCATTCTGCACACAAATCCAAGGAGAACGTGCTGCCCCAATGCCCAGAAAATCTTTCACTCCTGCTAGTGTTCTACGTCAACCGCAACTTAGTCTGAAAGAAAAGCTTTTTCTCTGAGAGCATCTGAGAGGTTTGCATGAAGCCCTGATATCTGACATATGCAATTTTGAATAGGAGAGGAAAAAGAAAATGGCAAGGAGTTTTTAATTTTAGTGGTTTCAATTTTAATTTCCGTGCACTTTTTCAAAACTTGTCAGCTCGCCCATCAACATCTTTTAGTCATCTGTAAGTCAGTATTCATATAAAATGTGCTTCAAATCCAAAGAATTTCAAATTTGCACTCCAAGCTTCTATGCCTAGATTTATGATTTCCTACACATATTAGATGAAAGGAAGGCCTTTTTTACTGTGGGAGTGCTGGAACACTGGAACAGGTTGCCCAGAGAAGTTGTGGGTGTCCCATCCCTGAAAGTATTCAAGGTCACCTTGGACGGGGCTTGGAGCAGCAACAAAGGAGAAGCTTGATGGTAGAGAAACAAAGTTGGACTATAGAAGAAACTCGGATTGAAGTATAGGATCAAGTTTTCTCTCAGCTCTTGGGGTAAATTCAAAGTTGTACAAAATGACATTTATCTGTGCTATTCACTACTGTAACAGAAAGTTTCATGAAAACTGTACAGAAGATAGTAAATTTTAAAAGAGATAAGAATTACAGCATAAAATCCATGGGATAGGTTACAACATGAGACACTCTCTAAGAGAAAATCTCTTTGTTTCAGCACTTCATCGGGGTAAGATTTCATGAAGTGCCAAAGAAGGCGGCAAAATATCATTCGGGACATTATTTACTGGAATTCAGCCTGGCCATTAGTAGGAACTGCCTTTGAACATATCATGTAGATATACCACACACGCTTTCCCTTCACTGAAAAATTACTGTTTACAACAAATAAGCAATTGACGATCAAAATTGATTGAAAGCATCTTAAACATGTCAAGTATTTCATTGTAGATGATCTGTGATCCAAATGCTTCTTCCACCTTCGAGAGGGACAGAAGAATTCTTCCATATCATGATGGTTTAAAATTGTATCAACCAATGTTTTCTGCTGAAAAGATATCATCTATTTTTTTCTATTTTTGGAAGAAAATATTCCTAGACATACAACAGGTGAGAACTAAGTAATTTTAAAGAAACAAATGAAATGAAAATATTCTGTAAATAGAATGAAATGAAAAGCTGTGTTTTAAATAGGAGCTAAATATTAAACAGAATTTTTGTACCAGGCATTTGAATTACTGCACCAGCTCTTTTGCCCATCAAGAGAGGCATTTAGCATTTCAGTCTTTTCCAAGGTGTTCATGATCTGCTATGCTGATCTCTGTGTGTGCCTAGGTGTGTGTGGAGGGGGGGGCATATGAAGGGGAGTGTGTATGTTTGCTTTACAATTGTTGTGGCAGATTCATGCCTCAGCTCCACATTTTGTTTTAAAAAGGTCACACCGAGTGGATATGAAGTTTACTATCAACAAGAGATCGATTCCCAAATCATCCATTTGACTCTCCCTTATAAATCATGTGCTTTGTTGCATATTTTATCAAATATACTTTCAAGCCAGATGGAGGAAGGAGGATGTGGGAATCCCTCCACCATCTTGCAACTTTTATGTAAGTAGGTTTTCAAGAAAATCATCATTTCTCTTTTAAATATGTCTGGAACAGGCATGATGGTAGTGTCAACCTGTTGGAGTTTTTGTTGCTGGAAGAAGTTGTACAAAAGGATTGGTTTTTACATTGACCAGTTACTGAATCAAGCGCAGGAATACATTGGAAATTTAGCTGGGGGTTCCTTTTCCCAGCAGACTACTTCTAGAACGAGCTTGTACACTGAAGCTGACTCTTTTGCTCTCTTTTTGTTTCTTTCCTATTTTCTTGGCTTCTTTGCCACTATCTAGACAATTTTGGAACTTTGTTCCCAACTAAAATGGTTTCAATAGTCTGATTGTGATCATACATTTTTACAAGGAATTTTTAAAATCTTTCCTCGAGTCCAGAAAGTCAAGGACTTAGATCTTTTTCTTCCCTTATCAATATTGCCATGAAATTGATAAATAAAGACCAACTCTTTATTTTTGTTTTTAACCCACGTAGATAATTCCCATCCATTAATCCATTTTGTGGACCAATAGCTGCCATTCTGATGGAAGCTGTCACTTCTTAACAATAGGCATTCTGTGACTATGTTGACTGCACTTTGGGTGAAGATCCTAACTGGTCTTAGATATACATAGGGAGAAATTTGCTCAGCCAGTGTCAGTCTTAAGCATGCGTATCAGAAGATCTTTCTAGAGCTGGGAATTTTCCCATGAAAGGGATTCAGTTAGGGAAGAGACACTTGTGCCAGAGTTTTACATTCTTCTTGAACACTGCTTAAGGAACTTAGATGCCATGTCCATTTGGATCTCTGTCTGCACAGAACTTTGTCATGCCAGCGCTTTGAAATGCATCTTGAAGAGAATTCACTAGCACAGAATGAAAGAGAGTGGAAGGGGTTGGTGGGGCTAACCAGGCCCAACCCCCCTGCCTAAACCAGGATACCTAGAGCCTCTTGCCCAGGATTCTATCTGGGTGTACTTTTAATGTCTTCAAAGATCCAGGCTCCACAATCTTTCTGGGCAGTCTGTGCCGTGGTTCAGTCACCCTGACAGTAAAGAAACATTTACTGATGTTCAAAGGCAATCTCCTGTATTTCAGTGTGTGCCCACTGCCTCTTGTCTTTTCCCTCAGCATCACTGAAAAGACACTGATTCCCTCCCCTTTGCACTATTGCTTCCATATGTATGTGTGATGCCATGTAGAGGTATGTCAAAAACCTCCCTGAAGCCCAGGCAGATAATATTCCCTTCATCTACCAGTCAAGTTGATTCATCAGAGGAGTTTAAAGTGATGTTCAGCATGAAATTCCCCTGAAAAATCATGCTAACTACATTATTTGGTCATCTGTCATGTGCCTGGCAAGGATTTCCAGGAAGAGCTGCTTCATCAACTTCCTGGGGATAAAAAAGAGGCTGGCTGGTTTGTACTATGGCGAGTCCTCTTAATTGCCTTTTTTGAAGATGGGTGTCAATTGCTAACATCCACTCTTTAGCCTCTCTTGTCGTCTACATCTTAGCAAAACGCTTTTCCACTATGTCTGGCTAGGAAAAACTGTGCCAGCACAGAAAACATCTCCCATCGTGTTCTAGAAGTTGCACGGATGTCTGCCAAGTGTTTGGCAGGAAGAAAAGAAAAGTTGTCCAAAACAGTTTCCAATCGAATGTTCATGTGATTGGAAAAGTCAGGAGAGTGCAAAGGTACTGTTTTCTATCAGTTGGCAAGGTGCGCACACAATCCCAGTGTTGTACAGCTTGCTTCTTCACCTTCCCGAAGCTGCCGCTCTCGCCGGCTGCCGGAGCCCAAGAAGCGGCTTCTTCGCGCAAAGACGATTGTGCCGCTCACAGTGCTCTCCTTAGCGCGGCTTCTGCCGAAAGACGCCCGGCAGCGGCTCTTACCTCCGGAGAGCATCCTACCTTCGTCTTTAGCTCCTCTTCTCATCTACACCTCGGCAAAAAGCTTTTCCACTATGTCTGGCTAGGAAAAACTGTGCCAGCACAGAAAACATCTCCCATCGTGTTCTAGAAGTTGCACGGATGTCTGCCAAGTGTTTGGCAGGAAGAAAAGAAAAGTTGTCCAAAACAGCTTCCAATCGAATGTTCCTGTGATTGGAAAAGTCAGGAGAGTGCAAAGGTACTGTTTTCTATCAGTTGGCAAGGTGCGCACACAATCCCAGTGTTGTACAGCTTGCTTCTTCACCTTCCCGAAGCTGCCGCTCTCGCCGTCTGCCGGAGCCCAAGAAGCGGCTTCTTCGCGCAAAGACGATTGTGCCGCTCACAGTGCTCTCCTTAGCGCGGCTTCTGCCGAAAGACGCCCGGCAGCGGCTCTTACCTCCGGAGAGCATCCTACCTTCGTCTTTAGCTCCTCTTCTCATCTACACCTCGGCAAAACGCTTTTCCACTATGTCTGGCTAGGAAAAACTGTGCCAGCACAGAAAACATCTCCCATCGTGTTCTAGAAGTTGCACGGATGTCTGCCAAGTGTTTGGCAGGAAGAAAAGAAAAGTTGTCCAAAACAGCTTCCAATCGAATGTTCCTGTGATTGGAAAAGTCAGGAGAGTGCAAAGGTACTGTTTTCTATCAGTTGGCAAGGTGCGCACACAATCCCAGTGTTGTACAGCTTGCTTCTTCACCTTCCCGAAGCTGCCGCTCTCGCCGGCTGCCGGAGCCCAAGAAGCGGCTTCTTCGCGCAAAGACGATTGTGCCGCTCACAGGGCTCTCCTTAGCGCGGCTTCTGCCGAAAGACGCCCGGCAGCGGCTCTTACCTCCGGAGAGCATCCTACCTTCGTCTTTAGCTCCTCTTCTCATCTACACCTCGGCAAAAAGCTTTTCCACTATGTCTGGCTAGGAAAAACTGTGCCAGCACAGAAAACATCTCCCATCGTGTTCTAGAAGTTGCACGGATGTCTGCCAAGTGTTTGGCAGGAAGAAAAGAAAAGTTGTCCAAAACAGCTTCCAATCGAATGTTCCTGTGATTGGAAAAGTCAGGAGAGTGCAAAGGTACTGTTTTCTATCAGTTGGCAAGGTGCGCACACAATCCCAGTGTTGTACAGCTTGCTTCTTCACCTTCCCGAAGCTGCCGCTCTCGCCGGCTGCCGGAGCCCAAGAAGCGGCTTCTTCGCGCAAAGACGATTGTGCCGCTCACCGGGCTCTCCTTAGCGCGGCTTCTGCCGAAAGACGCCCGGCAGCGGCTCTTACCTCCGGAGAGCATCCTACCTTCGTCTTTCGCGTCTTATGTAGTCTACATCTTAGCAAAACGCTTTTCCACTATGTCTGGCTAGGAAAAACCGTGCCAGCACAGAAAACATCTCCCATCGTGTTCTAGAAGTTGCACGGATGTCTGCCAAGTGTTTGGCAGGAAGAAAAGAAAAGTTGTCCAAAACAGCTTCCAATCGAATGTTCATGTGATTGGAAAAGTCAGGAGTGCAAAGGTACTGTTTTCTATCAGTTGGCAAGGTGCGCACACAATCCCAGTGTTGTACAGCTTGCTTCTTCACCTTCCCGAAGCTGCCACTCTCAGGAGGTAAGAGCCGCTGCCGGGCGTCTTTCGGCAGAAGCCGCGCTAAGGAGAGCACTGTGAACGGCACAATCGTCTTTGCGCGAAGAAGCCGCTTCTTGGGCTCCGGCAGCCGGCGAGAGCGGCAGCTTCGGGAAGGTGAAGAAGCAAGCTGTACAACACTGGGATTGTGTGCGCACCTTGCCAACTGATAGAAAACAGTACCTTTGCACTCTCCTGACTTTTCCAATCACAGGAACATTCGATTGGAAGCTGTTTTGGACAACTTTTCTTTTCTTCCTGCCAAACACTTGGCAGACATCCGTGCAACTTCTAGAACATGATGGGAGATGTTTTCTGTGCTGGCACAGTTTTTCCTAGCCAGACATAGTGGAAAAGCGTTTTGCTAAGATGTAGACTACAAAAGACGCGAAAGACGAAGGTAGGATGCTCTCCGGAGGTAAGAGCCGCTGCCGGGCGTCTTTCGGCAGAAGCCGCGCTAAGGAGAGCCCTGTGAGCGGCACAATCGTCTTTGCGCGAAGAAGCCGCTTCTTGGGCTCCGGCAGCCGGCGAGAGCGGCAGCTTCGGGAAGGTGAAGAAGCAAGCTGTACAACACTGGGATTGTGTGCGCACCTTGCCAACTGATAGAAAACAGTACCTTTGCACTCTCCTGACTTTTCCAATCACAGGAACATTCGATTGGAAGCTGTTTTGGACAACTTTTCTTTTCTTCCTGCCAAACACTTGGCAGACATCCGTGCAACTTCTAGAACACGATGGGAGATGTTTTCTGTGCTGGCACAGTTTTTCCTAGCCAGACATAGTGGAAAAGCGTTTTGCTAAGATGTAGACTACAAAAGACGCGAAAGACGAAGGTAGGATGGTCTCCGGAGGTAAGAGCCGCTGCCGGGCGTCTTTCGGCAGAAGCCGCGCTAAGGAGAGCACTGTGAGCGGCACAATCGTCTTTGCGCGAAGAAGCCGCTTCTTGGGCTCCGGCAGCCGGCGAGAGCGGCAGCTTCGGGAAGGTGAAGAAGCAAGCTGTACAACACTGGGATTGTGTGCGCACCTTGCCAACTGATAGAAAACAGTACCTTTGCACTCTCCTGACTTTTCCAATCACATGAACATTCGATTGGAAGCTGTTTTGGACAACTTTTCTTTTCTTCCTGCCAAACACTTGGCAGACATCCGTGCAACTTCTAGAACACGATGGGAGATGTTTTCTGTGCTGGCACAGTTTTTCCTAGCCAGACATAGTGGAAAAGCGTTTTGCTAAGATGTAGACTACAAAAGACGCGAAAGACGAAGGTAGGATGCTCTCCGGAGGTAAGAGCCGCTGCCGGGCGTCTTTCGGCAGAAGCCGCGCTAAGGAGAGCACTGTGAGCGGCACAATCGTCTTTGCGCGAAGAAGCCGCTTCTTGGGCTCCGGCAGCCGGCGAGAGCGGCAGCTTCGGGAAGGTGAAGAAGCAAGCTGTACAACACTGGGATTGTGTGCGCACCTTGCCAACTGATAGAAAACAGTACCTTTGCACTCTCCTGACTTTTCCAATCACAGGAACATTCGATTGGAAGCTGTTTTGGACAACTTTTCTTTTCTTCCTGCCAAACACTTGGCAGACATCCGTGCAACTTCTAGAACACGATGGGAGATGTTTTCTGTGCTGGCACAGTTTTTCCTAGCCAGACATAGTGGAAAAGCGTTTTGCCGAGGTGTAGATGAGAAGAGGAGCTAAAGACGAAGGTAGGATGCTCTCCGGAGGTAAGAGCCGCTGCCGGGCGTCTTTCGGCAGAAGCCGCGCTAAGGAGAGCCCTGTGAGCGGCACAATCGTCTTTGCGCGAAGAAGCCGCTTCTTGGGCTCCGGCAGCCGGCGAGAGCGGCAGCTTCGGGAAGGTGAAGAAGCAAGCTGTACAACACTGGGATTGTGTGCGCACCTTGCCAACTGATAGAAAACAGTACCTTTGCACTCTCCTGACTTTTCCAATCACAGGAACATTCGATTGGAAGCTGTTTTGGACAACTTTTCTTTTCTTCCTGCCAAACACTTGGCAGACATCCGTGCAACTTCTAGAACACGATGGGAGATGTTTTCTGTGCTGGCACAGTTTTTCCTAGCCAGACATAGTGGAAAAGCGTTTTGCTAAGATGTAGACTACAAAAGACGCGAAAGACGAAGGTAGGATGCTCTCCGGAGGTAAGAGCCGCTGCCGGGCGTCTTTCGGCAGAAGCCGCGCTAAGGAGAGCCCTGTGAGTGGCACAATCGTCTTTGCGCGAAGAAGCCGCTTCTTGGGCTCCGGCAGCCGGCGAGAGCGGCAGCTTCGGGAAGGTGAAGAAGCAAGCTGTACAACACTGGGATTGTGTGCGCACCTTGCCAACTGATAGAAAACAGTACCTTTGCACTCTCCTGACTTTTCCAATCACAGGAACATTCGATTGGAAGCTGTTTTGGACAACTTTTCTTTTCTTCCTGCCAAACACTTGGCAGACATCCGTGCAACTTCTAGAACACGATGGGAGATGTTTTCTGTGCTGGCACAGTTTTTCCTAGCCAGACATAGTGGAAAAGCTTTTTGCCGAGGTGTAGATGAGAAGAGGAGCTAAAGACGAAGGTAGGATGCTCTCCGGAGGTAAGAGCCGCTGCCGGGCGTCTTTCGGCAGAAGCCGCGCTAAGGAGAGCCCTGTGAGCGGCACAATCATCTTTGCGCGAAGAAGCCGCTTCTTGGGCTCCGGCAGCCGGCGAGAGCGGCAGCTTCGGGAAGGTGAAGAAGCAAGCTGTACAACACTGGGATTGTGTGCGCACCTTGCCAACTGATAGAAAACAGTACCTTTGCACTCTCCTGACTTTTCCAATCACAGGAACATTCGATTGGAAGCTGTTTTGGACAACTTTTCTTTTCTTCCTGCCAAACACTTGGCAGACATCCGTGCAACTTCTAGAACACGATGGGAGATGTTTTCTGTGCTGGCACAGTTTTTCCTAGCCAGACATAGTGGAAAAGCGTTTTGCTAAGATGTAGACTACAAAAGACGCGAAAGACGAAGGTAGGATGCTCTCCGGAGGTAAGAGCCGCTGCCGGGCGTCTTTCGGCAGAAGCCGCGCTAAGGAGAGCCCTGTGAGCGGCACAATCGTCTTTGCGCGAAGAAGCCGCTTCTTGGGCTCCGGCAGCCGGCGAGAGCGGCAGCTTCGGGAAGGTGAAGAAGCAAGCTGTACAACACTGGGATTGTGTGCGCACCTTGCCAACTGATAGAAAACAGTACCTTTGCACTCTCCTGACTTTTCCAATCACAGGAACATTCGATTGGAAGCTGTTTTGGACAACTTTTCTTTTCTTCCTGCCAAACACTTGGCAGACATCCGTGCAACTTCTAGAACATGATGGGAGATGTTTTCTGTGCTGGCACAGTTTTTCCTAGCCAGACATAGTGGAAAAGCGTTTTGCTAAGATGTAGACTACAAAAGACGCGAAAGACGAAGGTAGGATGCTCTCCGGAGGTAAGAGCCGCTGCCGGGCGTCTTTCGGCAGAAGCCGCGCTAAGGAGAGCCCTGTGAGCGGCACAATCGTCTTTGCGCGAAGAAGCCGCTTCTTGGGCTCCGGCAGCCGGCGAGAGCGGCAGCTTTGGGAAGGTGAAGAAGCAAGCTGTACAACACTGGGATTGTGTGCGCACCTTGCCAACTGATAGAAAACAGTACCTTTGCACTCTCCTGACTTTTCCAATCACAGGAACATTCGATTGGAAGCTGTTTTGGACAACTTTTCTTTTCTTCCTGCCAAACACTTGGCAGACATCCGTGCAACTTCTAGAACACGATGGGAGATGTTTTCTGTGCTGGCACAGTTTTTCCTAGCCAGACATAGTGGAAAAGCGTTTTGCTAAGATGTAGACTACAAAAGACGCGAAAGACGAAGGTAGGATGCTCTCCGGAGGTAAGAGCCGCTGCCGGGCGTCTTTCGGCAGAAGCCGCGCTAAGGAGAGCCCTGTGAGCGGCACAATCGTCTTTGCGCGAAGAAGCCGCTTCTTGGGCTCCGGCAGCCGGCGAGAGCGGCAGCTTCGGGAAGGTGAAGAAGCAAGCTGTACAACACTGGGATTGTGTGCGCACCTTGCCAACTGATAGAAAACAGTACCTTTGCACTCTCCTGACTTTTCCAATCACAGGAACATTCGATTGGAAGCTGTTTTGGACAACTTTTCTTTTCTTCCTGCCAAACACTTGGCAGACATCCGTGCAACTTCTAGAACACGATGGGAGATGTTTTCTGTGCTGGCACAGTTTTTCCTAGCCAGACATAGTGGAAAAGCTTTTTGTCGAGGTGTAGATGAGAAGAGGAGCTAAAGACGAAGGTAGGATGCTCTCCGGAGGTAAGAGCCGCTGCCGGGCGTCTTTCAGCAGAAGCCGCGCTAAGGAGAGCCCTGTGAGCGGCACAATTGTCTTTGCGCGAAGAAGCCGCTTCTTGGGCTCCGGCAGCCGGCGAGAGCGGCAGCTTCGGGAAGGTGAAGAAGCAAGCTGTACAACACTGGGATTGTGTGCGCACCTTGCCAACTGATAGAAAACAGTACCTTTGCACTCTCCTGACTTTTCCAATCACAGGAACATTCGATTGGAAGCTGTTTTGGACAACTTTTCTTTTCTTCCTGCCAAACACTTGGCAGACATCCGTGCAACTTCTAGAACACGATGGGAGATGTTTTGTGTGCTGGCACAGTTTTTCCTAGCCAGACATAGTGGAAAAGCTTTTTGCCGAGGTGTAGATGAGAAGAGGAGCTAAAGACGAAGGTAGGATGCTCTCCGGAGGTAAGAGCCGCTGCCGGGCGTCTTTCGACAGAAGCCGCGCTAAGGAGAGCACTGTGAGCGGCACAATCGTCTTTGCGCGAAGAAGCCGCTTCTTGGGCTCCGGCAGCCGGCGAGAGCGGCAGCTTCGGGAAGGTGAAGAAGCAAGCTGTACAACACTGGGATTGTGTGCGCACCTTGCCAACTGATAGAAAACAGTACCTTTGCACTCTCCTGACTTTTCCAATCACATGAACATTCGATTGGAAGCTGTTTTGGACAACTTTTCTTTTCTTCCTGCCAAACACTTGGCAGACATCCGTGCAACTTCTAGAACACGATGGGAGATGTTTTCTGTGCTGGCACAGTTTTTCCTAGCCAGACATAGTGGAAAAGCGTTTTGCTAAGATGTAGACGACAAGAGAGGCTAAAGAGTGGATGTTAGCAAATGACACCCATCTTCAAAAAAGGCAATTAAGCGGACTCGCCATAGTGCAAACCAGCCAGCCTCTTTTTTATCCCCAGGAAGTTGATGAAGCAGCTCTTCCTGGAAATCCTTGCCAGGCACATGACAGATGACCAAATAATGTAGTTAGCATGATTTTTCAGGGGAATTTCATGCTGAACATCACTTTAAACTCCTCTGATGAATCAACTTGACTGGTAGATGAAGGGAATATTATCTGCCTGGGCTTCAGGGAGGTTTTTGACATACCTCTACATGGCATCACACATACATATGGAAGCAATAGTGCAAAGGGGAGGGAATCAGTGTCTTTTCAGTGATGCTGAGGGAAAAGACAAGAGGCAGTGGGCACACACTGAAATACAGGAGATTGCCTTTGAACATCAGTAAATGTTTCTTTACTGTCAGGGTGACTGAACCACGGCACAGACTGCCCAGAAAGATTGTGGAGCCTGGATCTTTGAAGACATTAAAAGTACACCCAGATAGAATCCTGGGCAAGAGGCTCTAGGTATCCTGGTTTAGGCAGGGGGGTTGGGCCTGGTTAGCCCCACCAACCCCTTCCACTCTCTTTCATTCTGTGCTAGTGAATTCTCTTCAAGATGCATTTCAAAGCGCTGGCATGACAAAGTTCTGTGCAGACAGAGATCCAAATGGACATGGCATCTAAGTTCCTTAAGCAGTGTTCAAGAAGAATGTAAAACTCTGGCACAAGTGTCTCTTCCCTAACTGAATCCCTTTCATGGGAAAATTCCCAGCTCTAGAAAGATCTTCTGATACGCATGCTTAAGACTGACACTGGCTGAGCAAATTTCTCCCTATGTATATCTAAGACCAGTTAGGATCTTCACCCAAAGTGCAGTCAACATAGTCACAGAATGCCTATTGTTAAGAAGTGACAGCTTCCATCAGAATGGCAGCTATTGGTCCACAAAATGGATTAATGGATGGGAATTATCTACGTGGGTTAAAAACAAAAATAAAGAGTTGGTCTTTATTTATCAATTTCATGGCAATATTGATAAGGGAAGAAAAAGATCTAAGTCCTTGACTTTCTGGACTCGAGGAAAGATTTTAAAAATTCCTTGTAAAAATGTATGATCACAATCAGACTATTGAAACCATTTTAGTTGGGAACAAAGTTCCAAAATTGTCTAGATAGTGGCAAAGAAGCCAAGAAAATAGGAAAGAAACAAAAAGAGAGCAAAAGAGTCAGCTTCAGTGTACAAGCTCGTTCTAGAAGTAGTCTGCTGGGAAAAGGAACCCCCAGCTAAATTTCCAATGTATTCCTGCGCTTGATTCAGTAACTGGTCAATGTAAAAACCAATCCTTTTGTACAACTTCTTCCAGCAACAAAAACTCCAACAGGTTGACACTACCATCATGCCTGTTCCAGACATATTTAAAAGAGAAATGATGATTTTCTTGAAAACCTACTTACATAAAAGTTGCAAGATGGTGGAGGGATTCCCACATCCTCCTTCCTCCATCTGGCTTGAAAGTATATTTGATAAAATATGCAACAAAGCACATGATTTATAAGGGAGAGTCAAATGGATGATTTGGGAATCGATCTCTTGTTGATAGTAAACTTCATATCCACTCGGTGTGACCTTTTTAAAACAAAATGTGGAGCTGAGGCATGAATCTGCCACAACAATTGTAAAGCAAACATACACACTCCCCTTCATATGCCCCCCCCTCCACACACACCTAGGCACACACAGAGATCAGCATAGCAGATCATGAACACCTTGGAAAAGACTGAAATGCTAAATGCCTCTCTTGATGGGCAAAAGAGCTGGTGCAGTAATTCAAATGCCTGGTACAAAAATTCTGTTTAATATTTAGCTCCTATTTAAAACACAGCTTTTCATTTCATTCTATTTACAGAATATTTTCATTTCATTTGTTTCTTTAAAATTACTTAGTTCTCACCTGTTGTATGTCTAGGAATATTTTCTTCCAAAAATAGAAAAAAATAGATGATATCTTTTCAGCAGAAAACATTGGTTGATACAATTTTAAACCATCATGATATGGAAGAATTCTTCTGTCCCTCTCGAAGGTGGAAGAAGCATTTGGATCACAGATCATCTACAATGAAATACTTGACATGTTTAAGATGCTTTCAATCAATTTTGATCGTCAATTGCTTATTTGTTGTAAACAGTAATTTTTCAGTGAAGGGAAAGCGTGTGTGGTATATCTACATGATATGTTCAAAGGCAGTTCCTACTAATGGCCAGGCTGAATTCCAGTAAATAATGTCCCGAATGATATTTTGCCGCCTTCTTTGGCACTTCATGAAATCTTACCCCGATGAAGTGCTGAAACACAGAGATTTTCTCTTAGAGAGTGTCTCATGTTGTAACCTATCCCATGGATTTTATGCTGTAATTCTTATCTCTTTTAAAATTTACTATCTTCTGTACAGTTTTCATGAAACTTTCTGTTACAGTAGTGAATAGCACAGATAAATGTCATTTTGTACAACTTTGAATTTACCCCAAGAGCTGAGAGAAAACTTGATCCTATACTTCAATCCGAGTTTCTTCTATAGTCCAACTTTGTTTCTCTACCATCAAGCTTCTCCTTTGTTGCTGCTCCAAGCCCCGTCCAAGGTGACCTTGAATACTTTCAGGGATGGGACACCCACAACTTCTCTGGGCAACCTGTTCCAGTGTTCCAGCACTCCCACAGTAAAAAAGGCCTTCCTTTCATCTAATATGTGTAGGAAATCATAAATCTAGGCATAGAAGCTTGGAGTGCAAATTTGAAATTCTTTGGATTTGAAGCACATTTTATATGAATACTGACTTACAGATGACTAAAAGATGTTGATGGGCATTTGAGCTGACAAGTTTTGAAAAAGTGCACGGAAATTAAAATTGAAACCACTAAAATTAAAAACTCCTTGCCATTTTCTTTTTCCTCTCCTATTCAAAATTGCATATGTCAGATATCAGTGCTTCATGCAAACCTCTCAGATGCTCTCAGAGAAAAAGCTTTTCTTTCAGACTAAGTTGCGGTTGACGTAGAACACTAGCAGGAGTGAAAGATTTTCTGGGCATTGAGGCAGCCCGTTCTCCTTGGATTTGTGTGCAGAATGCATTTTATCCAAACTGGAAAATAGATCCCAGCTCTGTTCTATTCATCATTCTTACTTCATCAGGCCAGAAGATTCTGTGAAAAGTAGCCTGTGGACCTTGAAGACAGCGCATGTGAACCAGATGAGAGGTGATAGAGAAGTTGAGGGAGAGAAGAAAGAGCATATGGCTGAAACCAGAAAGTATTTCTCCACGTGATCATGGAAGATTGCAGGAGCCACTTGGTACTATCAAACCAGCCCGACTTGGCACTGGTGCCACTATGGGTCTGGGAGCCATGTTGCATATCGTGCATTTTAAGGAGCCAGCTGGCCACACCCAGCCATATGCCCCCAAACACAAACCAAGCCCTTTTCTCTGGCAAACAAAACTCAGCTGCCCTGCTTCTGGATGGCAGATTGCAGGAGCCACTTGGTACTATCAAACCAGCCCAACTTGGCACTGGTGCCACCTTGGCTCTGGGAACCATCCTGCCTATTGTAGCTTTTCAGGAGCCAGCCGGTCACTCCCAGCCATAGGCCCCCAAACAGAAACCTCGGCCCGTTTCCCTGGCAAACAAAAGTAAGCTGCCCCGCTTCTGGATGGCAGATTGCAGGAGCTACTTAGTACTATCAAATCAGCCCGACTTGGCACAGGTGCCACCTTGGATCTGGGAACCATCCTGTGTATCGTGGATTTTCAGGGGCCAGCCGGCCACTCTCAGCCATATGCCCCCAAACACAAACCACGGACCTTTACTCTGGCAAACAAAAATCAGCTGCCCCACTTCTGGATGGCAGATTGCAGGAGCCACTTGGGACTATCACACCAGCACAACATGGCACTGCTGCCACCTTGGATCTGGGAACAATCCTGCGTATCGTACATATTCAGGAACCAGCCGAACACTCCCAGCCACAGGCCCCCAAACAAAAACAACGGCCCATTTCCCTGGCAAACAAAACTCAGCTGCCCCGCTTCTGGATGGCAGATTGCAGGAGCCACTTGGTACTATCAAACCAGCCCGACTTGGCACTGGTGCCACCTTGGGTCTGGGAACCATCCTGCCTATCGTGGATTTTAAGGAGCCAGCCGGCTACTCCCAGCCACAGGCCCCCAACAAAAACCACGGCCCTTTTTTCTCGCAAACAAAACTTAGCTGCCTCACGTCTGGATGGCAGATTGCAGGAGCCACTTGGTGTAATCAAACCAGCCCGACTTGGCACTGGTGCCACCTTGGGTCTGGGAACCATCCTGCGTATCGTGGATTCTAAGGAGCCAGCCGGCTACTCCCAGCCACAGGCCCCCAACAAAAACCACGGCCCTTTTTTCTCGCAAACAAAATTTAGCTGCCTCACTTCTGGATGGCAGATTGCAGGAGCCACTTGGTGTAATCAAACCAGCCCGACTTGGCACTGGTGCCACCTTGGGTCTGGGAACCATCCTGCGTATCGTGGATTCTAAGGAGCCAGCCGGCCACTCCCAGCCACAGGCCCCCAAACAAAATCAACGGCGCTGTTCCCTGGAAAACAAAACACGCCTGCCAACTTTTTGATGGAGTTTGCAGGAACCACTTGGTATTTTCAAACTAGCCCAACTTGGCACTGGTGCCACCTTGGGTCTGGATACCATGCTGCGTATCGTGGATTCTAAGGAGCCAGCCGGCCACTCCCAGCCACAGGCCCCCAAACACAAACAACGGCGCTTTTCCCTGGAAAACAAAACTCGCCTGCCAACTTTTTCATGGCAGATTGCAGGAGCCACTTGGTACTATCAAACCAGCCCGACTTGGCACTGGTGCCACCATGGGTCTGGTCACCATCCTGCCTATCGTAACTTTTCAGGAGCCAGCAGGTCACTCCCAGCCATAGGCCCTGAGACACAAACCTCGGCCCGTTTCCCTGGCAAACAAAAGTAAGCTGCCCCGCTTCTGGATGGCAGATTGCAGGAGCCACTTGGTACTATCAAACCAGCCCAACTTGGCACTGGTGCCACCTCTGGTCTGGGAACCATCCTGCGTATCGTGGATTCTAAGGAGCCATCCGGCCACTCCCAACCACAGGCCCCCAAACACAAACAACGGCGCTTTTCCCTGGAAAAAATAGTAAGCTGCCCCGCTTCTGGATGGCAGATTGCAGGAGCCACTTGGTACTATCAAACCAGCCCAACTTGGCACTGGTGCCACCTCTGGTCTGGGAACCATCCCGCGTATCGTGGATTCTAAGGAGCCAGTCGGCAACTCCCAGCCACAGGCCCCCAAACACAAACAACGGCCCGTTTCCCTGGCAAACAAAAGTAAGCTGCCCCGCTTCTGGATGGCAGATTGCAGAAGCCACTTGGTACTATCAAACTAGCCCAACTTGGCACTGGTGCCACCTCTGGTCTGGGAACCATCCTGCGTATCATGGGTTCTAAGGAGCCAGTCGGCAACTCCCAGCCACAGGCCCCCAAACACAAACCTTGGCCCGTTTCCCTGGCAAACAAAATTAAGCTGCCCCGCTTCTGGATGGCAGATTGCAGGACGCACTTGGTACTATCAGACCAGCCCGACTTGGCACTGGTGCCACCTCTGGTCTGGGAACCATCCTGCGTATCGTGGATTCTAAGGAGCCAACCGGCCACTCCCAGCCACAGGCCCCCAAACACAAACAACGGCGCTTTTCCCTAGATAACAAACTCGCCTGCCTAATTTCTGATGGCAGATTGCAGGAGCCACTTGGTACTATCAAACCAGCCCAACTTGGCACTGGTGCCACCATGGGTCTGGTCACCATCCTGCCTATCGTAGCTTTTCAGGAGCCAGCCGGTCACTCCCAGCCATAGGCCCCCAGACACAAACCTCGGCCCGTTTCCCTGGCAAACAAAAGTAAGCTGTCCCGCTTCTGGATGGCAGATTGCAGGACGCACTTGGTACTATCAAACCAGCCCGACTTGTCACTGGTGCCACCTCTGGTCTGGGAACCATCCTGCGTATCGTGGATTCTAATTAGCCAGCCGGCCACTCCCAGCCACAGGCCCCCAAACACAAACAACGGCGCTTTTCCCTGGAAAACAAAACTCGCCTGCCAACATTTTGATGGCAGATTGCAGGAGCCACTTGGTACTATCAAATCAGCCCAACTTGGCACTGGTGCCACCATGGGTCTGGTCACCATCCTGCCTATCGTAGCTTTTCAGGAGCCAGCAGGTCACCCCCAGCCATAGGCCCCGAGAAAAAAACCTCGGCCCGTTTCCCTGGCAAAAAAAAGTAAGCTACCCCGCTTCTGGATGGCAGTTTGCAGGACGCACTTGGTAGTATCAAACCAGCCCAACTTGGCACTGGTGCCACCTTGGGTCTGGGAACCATCCTGCGTATCGTGGATTCTGAGGAGCCCGCCGGCCACTCCCTGCCACAGGCACCCAAACACAAACAACGGCGCTTTTCCCTGGAAAACAAAACTCGCCTGCCAACTTTTTGATGGCGGATTGCAGGAGCCACTTGGTACTATCAAACCAGCCCAACTTGGCACTGGTGCCACCATGGATATGGTCACCATCCTGCCTATCGTAGCTTTTCAGGACCTAGCAGGTCACTCCCAGCCATAGGCGCCCAGACAAATACCTCGGCCCGTTTCCCTGGCAAACAAAAGTAAGCTACCCCGCTTCTGGATGGCAGATTGCAGGAGCCACTTGGTACTATAAAACCAGCCCGACTTGGCACTGGTGCCACGTCAGGTCTGGGAACCATCCTGCGTATCGTGGATTCTAAGGAGCCAGCCGGCCACTCCCACCCACAGGCCCCCAAACACAAACAACGGCACTTTTCCCTGGAAAACAAAACTCGCCTGCCAACTTTTTGAGGGCAGATTGCAGGAGCCACTTGGTACTATCAAACCAGCCCAACTTGGCACTGGTGCCACCATGGGTCTGCTCCCCATCCTGCCTATCGTAGCTTTTCAGGAGCCAGCCGGTCACTCCCAGCCATAGGCCCTGAGACACAAACCTCGGCCCGTTTCCCTGGCAAAAAAAAGTAAGCTGCCCCGCTTCTGGATGGCAGATTGCAGGACGCACTTGGTACTATCAAACCAGCCCGACTTGTCACTGGTGCCACCTCTGGTCTGGGAACCATGCCGCGTATCGTGGATTCTAAGCAGCCAGCCGGCCACTCCCAGCCACAGGCCCCCAAACACAAACAACGGCGCTTTTCCCTGGAAAACAAAACTCGCCTGCCAACTTTTTGATGGCGGATTGCAGGAGCCACTTGGTACTATCAAAGCAGCCCAACTTGTCACTGGTGCCACAATGGATGTGGTCACCATCCTGCCTATCGTAGCTTTTCAGGACCTCGCCGGTCACTCCCAGCCATAGGCGCCCAGACAAAAAGCTCGGCCCGTTTCCCTGGCACACAAAAGTAAGCTGCCCCGCTTCTGGATGGCAGATTGCAGGAACCACTTGGTACTATAAAACCAGCCCGACTTGGCGCTGGTGCCACCTCTGGTCTGGGAACCATCCTGCGTATCGTGGATTCTAAGGAGCCAGCCGGTCACTCCAGCCACAGGCCCCCAGACACAAACAACGGCGCTTTTCCCTGGAAAACAAAACTCGCCTGCCAACTTTTTGATGGCAGATTGCAGGAGCCACTTGGTACTATCAAACCAGCCCTACTTGACACTGGTGCCACCATGGGTCTGGTCACCATCCTGCCTATCGTAGCTTTCCAGGAGCCAGCCGGTCACTCCCAGCCATAGGCCCCCAGTCACAAACCTCGGCCCGTTTCCCTGGCAAACAAAACTAAGCTACCCCGCTTCTGGATGGCAGATTGCAGGAGCCACGTGGTACTATCAAACCAGCCCAACTTGGAACTGGTGCCACCTTGGGTCTGGGAACCATGCTGCGTATCGCAGATTCTAAGGCGCCAGTCGGCCACTCCCAGCCACAAGCCCCCAAACACAAACAACGGCGCTTTTCTCTGGCAAACAAAACTCAACTGCCCCTCTTCTGGATGGCAAATTGCAGGACGCACTTGGTACTATAAAAACAGCCCGACTTGGCACTGGTGCCACCTTGGGTCTGGGAACCATCGTGCGTATCGATCTTTTTAATGAGACAGCCGGCCACTCCCAGCCATATGCCCCCGAACACAACCCACGGCCCTTTCCTCTGGCAAACAAAACTCAGCTGCACCGCTTCTGGATGGCAGATTGCAGGAGCCACTTGGTACTATCAAACCAGCACGACTTGGCACTGGTGCCACCTTGGGTCTGGGAACCATCCTGCGTATTGTGGATTGTCAGGAGCCAGCTGAACACTCTCGGCCACAGACCCCAATCAAAAACAACGGCCCGTTTCACAGGCAAACAAAACTCAGCTGCCCCGCTTCTGGATGGGAGATTGCAGGAGGCACTTGACACTGTGAAACCAGCCCCACTTGGCACTGGTGCCACCTTGGGTCTGGGAACCATGCTGCGTATCATGGATTTTCAGGAGCCAGCCGGCCACTCCCAGCCATAGGCCCCCAAACAAAAACCACAGCCTTTTTCTCTGGCAAACAAAATTCAGCTGCCCCACTTCTGGATGGCAGATTGCAGGAGCCACTTGGGACTATCACACCAGCACAACATGGCACTGGTGCCACCTTGGATCTGGGAACCATCCGGCGTATAGTGGATTTTCAGGGGTCAGCCGGTCACTCTCAGCCATAGGCCCCAAACACAAACCACGGCCCTTTTCTCTGGAAAACAAAACTCAACTGCCCCTCTTCTGGATGGCAGATTGCAGGAGACACTGGGTACTATGAAACCAGCCCTACTTGGCACTGGTGCCACCTTGGGTCTGGGAACCATGCTGCGTATCATGGATTTTCAGGAGCCAGCCGTCCACTGCCAGCCACAGGCCCCGAAACACAAACAACAGCCTTTTTCTCTGGCAAACAAAATTCAGCTGCCCCGCTTCTGGATGGCAGATTGCAGGAACCACTTGGTACTAACAAACCAGCCCGACTTGGCACTGGTGCCACCTTGGGTCTGGGAACCATCCTGCGTATCGTGGATTCTAAGGAGCCAGCTGGCCACTCCCAGCCACAGGCCCCAAAACACACACAACGGCGCTTTTCCCTGGAAAACAAAACTCGCCTGCCAACTTTTTGATGGCAGATTGCAGGAGCCACTTGGTACTATCAAACCAGCCCAACTTGGCACTGGTGCCACCATGGGTCTGGTCACCATCCTGCCTATCGTAGCTTTTCAGGAGCCAGCCGGTCACTCCCAGCCATAGGCCGCCAGACACAAACCTCGGCCTGTTTCCCTGGCACACAAAAGTAAGCTACCGCACTTCTGGATGGCAGATTGCAGGAGCCACTTTGCACCATCAAACCAGCCCAACTTGGCACTGGTGCCACCTCTGGTCTGGGAACCATGCTGCGTATCGTGGATTCTAAGGAGCCAGCCGGCCACTCCCAGCCACAGGCCCCCAAACACAAACAACGGCGCTTTTCCCTGGAAAACAAAACTCGCCTGCCAACATTTTGATGGCAGAGTGCAGGAGCCACTTGGTACTATCAAACCAGCCCAACTATGCACTGGTGCCACCATGGGTCTGGTCACCATCCTGCCTATCGTAGCTTTTCAGGAGCCAGCCGGTCACTCCCAGCCATAGGCCCCCAGAAAAAAACCTCGGTCCGTTTCCCTGGAAAACAAAAGTAAGCTGCCCTGCTTCTGGATGGCAGATTGCAGGAGCCACTTGGTGTTATCAAACCAGCCCGACTTGGCACTGGTGCCACCTTGGGTCTGGGAACCATCCTGCGTATCGTGTGTTCTAAGGAGCCAGCCGGCCACTCCCAGCCACAGTCCCCCAAACACAAACAACGGCGCTTTTCCCTGGAAAACAAAACTCGCCTGCCAACTTTTTGATGGCAGATTGCAGGAGCCACTTGGTACTATCAAACCAGCCCAACTTGGCACTGGTGCCACCATGGGTCGGGTCACCATCCTGCCTATCGTAGCTTTTCAGGAGCCAGCCGGTCACTCCCAGCCATAGGTCCCCAGACAAATACCTCGGCCCGTTTCCCTGGCAAACAAAAGTCAGCTGCCCCGCTTCTGGATGGCAGATTGCAGGAGCCACTTGGTACTATCAAACCAGCCCAACTTGACACTGGTGCCACCTTGGCTCTGGGAACCATGCTGCGTAACCCGGATTCTAAGACGACAGGCAGCCACTGCCAGCCACCGCCCTCCAAACAAAATCAACGGCGCTTTTCCCTGGAAACAAAACTCGCCTGACAACTTTTAGATGGCAGATTGCAGGAGCCAGTTGGTACCATCAAACCAGCCCAACTTGGCACTGGTGCCACCTTGGGTCTGGGAACCATCCTGCCTATCGTGGATTTTAAGGAGCCAGCCGGCTACTCCCAGCCACAGGCCCCCAAACAAAAACCACAGCCTTTTTCTCTGGCAAACAAAATTCAGCTGCCCCGCTTCTGGATGGCAGATTGCAGGAGCCACTTGGGACTATCACACCAGAACAACATGGCACTGCTGCCACCTTGGATCTGGGAACCATCCTTCCTATCGTGGATTTTCAGGGGCCAGCCGGCCACTCTCAGCCATAGGCCCCAAACACAAACCACGGCCCTTTTCTCTGGAAAACAAAACTCAACTGCCCCTCTTCCTGATGGGAGATTGCAGGAGCCACTGGGTACTATGAAACCAGCCCTACTTGGCACTGGTGCCACCTTGGGTCTGGGAACCATGCTGCGTATCATGGATTTTCAGGAGCCAGCCGGCCACTGCCAGCCACAGGCCCCGAAACACAAACAACAGCCTTTTTCTCTGGCAAACAAAATTCAGCTGCCCCGCTTCTGGATGGCAGATTGCAGGAACCACTTGGTACTAACAAACCAGCCTGACTTGGCACTGGTGCCACCTTGGGTCTGGGAACCATCCTGCGTATCGTGGATTCTAAGGAGCCAGCTGGCCACTCCCAGCCACAGGCCCCAAAACACACACAACGGTGCTTTTCCCTGGAAAACAAAACTCGCCTTCCAAACATTTGATGGCAGATTGCAGGAGCCACTTGGTTTTATCAAATCAGCCCAACTTGGCACTGGTGCCACCATGGGTCTGGTCACCATCCTGCCTATCGTAGCTTTTTAGGTGCCAGCCAGCCACCCCCAGCCAGAGGCCCCTAGACAAATATTTCGTCCCGTTTCCCTGGCAAACAAAAGTAAGCTACCCCGCTTCTGGATGGCAGATTGCAGGAGCCACTTTGCACCATCAAACCAGCCCAACTTGGCACTGGTGCCACCTCTGGTCTGGGAACCATCATGCGTATCGTGGGTTCTAAGGAGCCAGCTGGCCACTCCCAGCCACAGGCCCCCAAACAGAAACAACGGCGCTTTTCCCTGGAAAACAAAACTCGCCTGCCAACTTTTTGATGGCAGATTGCCGGAGCCACTTGGTACTATCAAACCAGCTCAACTTGGCACTGGTGCCACCATGGGTCTGGTCACCATCCTGCCTATCGTAGCTTTTCAGGAGCCAGCCGGTCACTGGCAGCCATAGACCCCCAGACACAAACCTCGGCCCGTTTCCCTGGCAAACAAAAGTAAGCTGCCCCGCTTCTGCATGGCAGATTGCAGGAGCTATTTAGTACTATCAAACCAGCCCGACTTGGCACTGGTGACACCTCTGGTCTGGGAACCATCCTGCCTATCGTGGATTTTCAGGGGCCAGCCGGCCACTATCAGCCATATGCCCCCAAAAACAAACCACGGCCCTTTCTCTGGCAAACAAAACTCAACTGCCCCTCTTCTGGATGGCAAATTTTAGGACGCACTTTGTACTACGAAAACCGCCCGACGTGGCACTGGTGCCACCTTGTGTCAGGGAACCATCCTGCATATCGAGCTTTTTAAGGAGCCAGCCGGCCAGGCCCAGCCATATACCCCCAAAAACAAACCACGGACCATTTCTCATGGAAACAAAAATCCGCTGCCCCGCGTCTGGATGGCAGATTGCAGGAGCCACTTTGCACCATCAAACCAGCCCGACTTGGCACTGGTGCCACCTTGGGTCTGGGAACCATCCTGCATATCGTGGATTCTAAGGAGCCAGCCGGCCACTCCCAGCCACAGGCCCCCAAACACAAACAACGGCGCTTTTCCCTGGAAAACAAAACTCGCCTGCCAGCTTTTTGATGGCAGATTGCAGGAGCCACTTGGTACTATCAAATCATCCCAACTTGGCACTGGTGCCACTATGGGTCTGGGAACCATCCTGCCTATTGTAGCATTTCAGGAGCCAGCCGGTCACTCCCAGCCATAGGCCCCCAGACACAAACCTCGGACCGTTTCCCTGGCAAACAAAATTAAGCTGCCCCGATTCTGGATGGCAGATTGCAGGAGCCACTTGGTACTATCAAATCAGCCCAACTTGGCACTGGTGCCACCATGGGTCTGGTAAACATCCTGCCTATCGTAGCTTTTCAGGAGCCAGACGGTCACTCCCTGCCATAGGCCCCCAGACACAAACCTCGGCCCGTTTCCCTGGCAAACAAAAGTAAGCTACCCCGCTTCTGGATGGCAGATTGCAGGAGCCACTTTGTACCATCAAACCAGCCCGACTTGGCACTGGTGCCACCTCTGGTCTGGGAAACATCCTGCGTATCGTGGATTCTAAGGAGCCAGCTGGCCACTCCCAGCCACAGGCCCCCAAACACAAACAACGGCGCTTTTCCCTGGAAAACAAAACTCACCTGCCAACTTTTTGATGGCAGATTGCAGGAGCCACTTGGTACTATCAAACCAGCCCAACTTGGCACTGGTGCCACCATGGGTCTGGTCACCATCCTGCCTATCGTAGCTTTTCAGGAGCCAGGCGGTCACTCCCAGCCATAGGCCCCCAGACACAAAGCTCTGCCCGTTTCCCTGGCAAACAAAAGTAAGCTGCCCCGCTTCTGGATGGCAGATTGCAGGAGTCACTTTGCACCATCAAACCAGCCCGACTTGGCACTGGTGCCACCTCTGGTCTGGGACCCATCCTGCGTATCGTGGATTCTAAGGAGACAGCTGGCCACTCCCAGCCACAGGCCCCCAAACACAAACAACGGCGCTTTTCCCTGGAAAACAAAACTCGCTTGCCAACTTTTTGATGGCAGATTGCAGGAGCCACTTGGTACTATCAAACCACCCCAACTTGGCAACAAGTGGTTCCTGCAATCTGACATCCAGAAGCGGGGCAGCTTACTTTTGTTTGCCAGGGAAGCGGACCGTTGTTTGTGTTTGGAGGCGTAAGGCTGGGAGTTGCCGACTGGTTCCTTAAAATCCACGATACGCAGCATGGTTCCCAGACCAGAGGTGGCACCAGTGCCAAGTCGGGCTGGTTTGATAGTACCAAGTGGCTCCTGCAATCTGCCATCCAGAAGCGGGGCAGCTTACTTTTGTTTGCCAGGGAAACGGGCCGAGGTTTGTGACTGGGGACCTATGGCTGGGAGTGACCGGCTGGCTCCTGAAAAGTTACGATAGGCAGGATGGTGACCAGACCCATGGTGGCACCAGTGCCAAGTTGGGCTGGTTTGATAGTACCAAGTGGCTCCTGTAATCTGCCATCAAATAGTTGGTAGGCGAGTTTTGTTTTCCAGGGAAAAGCGCCGTTGTTTGTGTTTGGGGGCCTGTGGTAGGGAGTGGCCGGCTGGCTAATTAGAATCCACGATACGCAGGATGGTTCCCAGACCAGAGGTGGGACCAGTGCCGAGACGGGCTAGTTTGATGGTGCAAAGTGGCTCCTGCAATCTGCCATCCAGAAGCGGGGTAGCTTACTTTTGTTTGCCAGGGAAACGGGCCGAGGTTTTTGTCTGGGGGCCTATGGCTGGGAGTGACCGGCTGGCTCCTGAAAAGCTACGATAGGCAGGATGGTGACCAGACCCATGGTGGCACCAGTGCCAAGTTGGGGTGATTTGATAAAACCAAGTGGCTCCTGCAATCTGCCATCCAAAAGTTGGCAGGAGAGTTTTGTTTTCCAGGGAAAAGCGCCGTTGTTTGTGTTTGGGGGCCTGTGGCTGGGAGTGGCCGGCTGGCTCCTTAGAATCCACGATACGCAGCATGGTATCCAGACCCAAGGTGGCACCAGTGCCAAGTTTTGCTGGTTTGATAGTACCAAGTGGTTCCTGCAATCTGCCATCCAGAAGCGGGGCAGCTTACTTTTGTTTGCCAGGGAAACGGGCCGAGGTTTTTCTCTGGGGGCCTATGGCAGGGAGGGACCGGCTGGCTCCTGAAAAGCTACGATAGGCAGGATGGTGACCAGACCCATGGTGGCACCACTGCCAAGTTGGGCTGATTTGATAGTAGCAAGTGGCTCCTGCAATCTGCCATCAAAATGTTGGCAGGCGAGTTTTGTTTTCCAGGGAAAAGCGCCGTTGTTTGTGTTTGGGGGCCTGTGGCTGGGAGTGACCGGCTGGCTCCTTAGAATCCACGATACGCAGGATGGTTCCCAGACCCAAGGTGGAACCACTGCCAAGTTGGGCTGGTTTGATAGTACCAAGTGATTCCTGCAATCTGCCGTCCAGATGCGGGGCAGCTTACTTTTGTTTGCCAGGGAAACGGGCCGAGCTTTGTGTCTGGGGGCCGATGGCTGGGAGTGACCGGCTGGCTCCTGAAAAGCTACGATAGGCAGGATGGGGACCAGACCCATGGTGGCACCAGTGCCAAGTTGGGCTGGTTTGATAGTACCAAGTGGCTCCTGCAATCTGCCATCAAAAAGTTGGCAGGCGAGTTTTGTTTTCCAGGGAAAAGCGCCGTTGTTTGTGTTTGGGGGCCTGTGGCTGGGAGTGGCCGGCTGGCTCCTTAGAATCCACGATACGCAGCATGGTTCCCAGACCAGAGGTGGCACCAGTGACAAGTCGGGCTGGTTTGATGGTGCAAAGTGGCTCCTGCAATCTGCCATCCAGAAGCGGGGCAGCTTACTTTTGTTTTCCAGGGAAAAGGGCCGAGGTTTTTCTCTGGGGGCCTATGGCTGGGAGTGACCGGCTGGCGCGTGAACAGCTACGATAGGCAGGATGGTTCCCAGACCCATGGTGGCACCAGTGCCATGTTGGGCTGATTTGATAGTACCAAGTGGCTCCTGCAATCTGCCATCAAAATGTTGGCAGGCGAGTTTTGTTTTCCAGGGAAAAGCGCCGTTGTTGTATTTGGGGGCCTGTGGTTGGGAGTGGCCGGCTGGCTGCTTAGAATCCACGATACGCAGGATGGTTCCCAGACCCAAGGTGGCACCAGTGCCAAGTTGTCTGGTTTGATAGTACCAAGTGGTTCCTGCAATCTGCCATCAAGAAGCGGGGCAGCTTACTTTTGTTTGCCAGGGAAACGGGCCGAGCTTTGTGTCTGGGGGCCTATGGCTGCGAGTGACCGGCTGGCTCCTGAAAAGCTACGATAGGCAGGATGGTGACCAGACCCATGGTGGCACCAGTGCCAAGTTGGGCTGGTTTGATAGTACCAAGTGGCTCCTGCAATCTGCCATCAAAAATTTGGCAGGCGAGTTTTGATTTCCAGGGAAAAGCGCCGTTGTTTGTGTTTGGGGGCCTGTGGCTGGGAGTGGCCGGCTTGCTAATTGGAATCCACGATACGCAGGATGGTTCCCAGACCTGACGTGGCACCAGTGCCAAGTCGGGCTAGTTTGATGCTGCAAAGTGGCTCCTGCAATCTGCCATGCAGAAGCGGGGTAGCTTACTTTTGTTTGCCAGGGAAAATGGCCGAGGTTTTTGTCTGGGGCCTATGGCTGGGAGTGACCGGCTGGCTCCTGAAAAGCTACGATAGGCAGGATGGTGACCAGACCCATGGTGGCACCCGTGCCAAGTTGGGCTGATTTGATAGTACCAAGTGGCTCCTGCAATCTGCCATCAAAAAGTTGGCAGGCGAGTTTTGTTTTCCAGGGAAAAGCGCCGTTGATTTTGTTTGGGGGCCTGTGGCTGGGAGTGACCGGCTGGTTCCTTAGAATCCACGATACGCAGGATGGTTCCCAGACCAGAGGTGGCACCAGTGCCAAGTCGGGCTGGTTTGATAGTACCAAGTGGCTCCTGCAATCTGCCATCCAGAAGCGGGGTAGCTTACTTTTGTATGCCAGGGAAAGGGGCCGAGGTTTATGTCTGGGGGCCTATAGCTGGGAGTGACCGGCTGGCCCCTGAAAAGCTACGATAGGCAGGATGCTGACCAGACCCATGGTGGCACCAGTGCCAAGTTGGGCTGATTTGATAGTACCAAGTGGCTCCTGCAATCTGCCATCAAAAAGTTGTCAGGCGAGTTTTGTTTTCCAGGGAAAAGCGCCGTTGATTTTGTTTGGGGGCCTGTGGCTGGGAGTGACCGGCTGGCTCCTTAGAATCCACGATACGCAGCATGGTTCCCAGACCAGAGGTGGCACCAGTGACAAGTCGGGCCAGTTTCATGGTGCAAAGTGGCTCCTGCAATCTGCCATCCAGAAGCGGGGCAGCTTACTTTTGTTTTCCAGGGAAAAAGGCCGAGGTTTTTCTCTGGGGGCTTATGGCTGGGAGTGACCGGCTGGCGCGTGAACAGCTACGATAGGCAGGATGGTTCCCAGACCCATGGTGGCACCAGTGCCATGTTGGGCTGATTTGATAGTACCAAGTGGCTCCTGCAATCTGAAATCAAAATGTTGGCAGGCGAGTTTTGTTTTCCAGGGAAAAGCGCCGTTGTTGTATTTGGGGGCCTGTGGCTGGGAGTGGCCGGCTGGCTGCTTAGAATCCACGATACGCAGCATGGTTCCCAGACCCAAGGTGGCACCAGTGCCAAGTTGTCTCGTTTGATAGTACCAAGTGGTTCCTGCAATCTGCCATCCAGAAGCGGGGCAGCTTACTTTTGTTTGCCAGGGAAATGGGCCGAGCTTTGTGTCTGGGGGCCTATGGCTGGGAGTGACCGGCTGGCTCCTGAAAAGCTACGATAGGCAGGATGGTGACCAGACCCATGGTGGCACCAGTGCCAAGTTGGGCTGGTTTGATAGTACCAAGTGGCTCCTGCAATCTGCCATCAAAAATTTGGCAGGCGAGTTTTGATTTCCAGGGAAAAGCGCCGTTGTTTTTGTTTGGGGGCCTGTGGCTGGGAGTGGCCGGCTTGCTAATTGGAATCCACGATACGCAGGATGGTTCCCAGACCAGAGGTGGCACCAGTGCCAAGTCGGGCTAGTTTGATGCTGCAAAGTGGCTCCTGCAATCTGCCATGCAGAAGCGGGGTAGCTTACTTTTTTTTGCCAGGGAAACGGGCCGAGGTTTTTGTCTCGGGGCCTATGGCTGAGGGTGACCGGCTGGCTCCTGAAAAGCTACCATAGGCAGGATGGTGACCAGACCCATGGTGACACCAGTGCCAAGTTGGGCTGGTTTGATAGTACCAAGTGGCTCCTGCAATCTGCCATCAAAAAGTTGGCAGGCGAGTTTTGTTTTCCAGGGAAAAGCGCCGTTGTTTGTGTTTGGGGGCCTGTGGCTGGGAGTGGCCGGCTGGCTCCTTAGAATCCACGATACGCAGCATGGTATCCAGACCCAAGGTGGCACCAGTGCCAAGTTGGGCTGGTTTGATAATACCAAGTGGTTCCTGCAAACTCCATCAAAAAGTTGGCAGGCGTGTTTTGTTTTCCAGGGAACAGCGCCGTTGATTTTGTTTGGGGGCCTGTGGCTGGGAGTGGCCGGCTGGCTCCTTAGAATCCACGATACGCAGGATGGTTCCCAGACCCAAGGTGGCACCAGTGCCAAGTCGGGCTGGTTTGATAGTACCAAGTGGCTCCTGCAATCTGCCATCCAGAAGCGGGGCAGCTGAGTTTTGTTTGCCATAGAAAAAGGCTGTGGTTTTTGTTGGGGGCCTGTGGCTGGGAGTAGCCGGCTGGCTCCTTAAAATCCACGATAGGCAGGATGGTTCCCAGACCCAAGGTGGCACCAGTGCCAAGTCGGGCTGGTTTGATAGTACCAAGTGGCTCCTGCAATCTGCCATCCAGAAGCGGGGCAGCTGAGTTTTGTTTGCCAGAGAAAAAGGCTGTGGTTTTTGTTTGGGGGCCTGTGGCTGGCAGTGGCCGGCTGGCTCCTGAAAATCCACGATACGCAGCATGGTTCCCAGACCCAAGGTGGCACCAGTACAAAGTGGGGCTCGTTTGACAGTGTCAAGTGCCTCCTGCAATCTCCCATCCAGAAGCGGGGCAGCTGAGTTTTTTTTGCCAGGGAAACGGACCTTTGTTTTTGATTGGGGTCTGTGGCCGAGAGTGGTCGGCTGTCTCCTGACAATCCACAATACGCAGGATGGTTCCCAGACCAAAGGTGGCACCAGTGCTAAGTCGGGCTGGTTTGATAGTACCAAGTGCCTCCTGCAATCTGCCATCCAGAAGCGGGGCAGCTGAGTTTTGTTTGCCAGAGAAAAGGGCCGTGGGTTGTGTTTGGGGGCATATGGCTGGGAGTGGCCACCTGGCTCCTTAAAATGCACGATACGCCGCATGGTAACCAGACGCAAGGTGGCACCAGTGCCAAGTCGGGCTGTTTTTGTAGTACCCAGTGGCTCCTGCAATTTGTCATCCAGAAGCGGGGCAGCTAAATTTTGTTTGCTAGAGAAAAGGGCTGTGGTTTGTGTTTGGGGGCCTATGGCCGAGAGTGGTAGGCTGGCCCCTGAAAATCAACGATAGGCAGGATGGTTCCCAGATCCAAGGTGGCACCAGTGCCAAGTAAGGCTGGTTGTATGGTTCAAAGTGACTCCTGCAATCTGCCATCCAGAAGCGGGACAGCTGAGTTTTTTTTGCCAGAGAAAAGGTCCGTGGTTTCTTTTTGGGGCATACGGCTGGGAATTGCCGGCTGGCTCCTTAAAATGCTCGATACGCAGGATGGTTCCCAGAGCCAAGGTGGCACCACTGCCAAGTCGGGCTCTTTTTGTAGTACCAAGTGCGTCCTGCAATTTGCCATCCAGAAGAGGGGCAGTTGAGTTTTGTTTGCCAGAGAAAAGGGCCGAGGTTTGTGTTTGGGAGCATATGGCTGGGAATGACCGGCTGGCCCCTGAAAATCCACGATACGCCGGATGGTTCCCAGATCCAAGGTGGTACCATTACCAAGTCGGGCTGGTTTGATAGTCCCAAGTGGCTCCTGCAAACTGCCATCCAGAAGCGGGGCAGCTGAGTTTTGTTTGCCAGGGAAATGGGCCGTTGTTTGTGTTTGGGGGCCTGTGGCTGGGAGTGTTCGGCTGGTTCCTGAATATGTACGATACGCAGGATTGTTCCCAGATCCAAGGTGGCAGCAGTGCCATGTTGTGCTGGTGTGATAGTCCCAAGTGGCTCCTGCAATCTGCCATCCAGAAGTGGGGCAGCTGAATTTTGTTTGCCAGAGAAAAGGTCCGTGGTTTGTGTTTGGGGGCATATGGCTGAGAGTGGCCGGCTGGCCCCTGAAAATCCACGATACACAGGATGGTTCCCAGATCCAAGGTGGCACCTGTGCCAAGTCGGGCTGATTTGATAGTACTAAGTAGCTCCTGCAATCTGCCATCCAGAAGCGGGGCAGCTTACTTTTGTTTGCCAGGGAAACGGGCCGAGGTTTCTGTTTGGGGGCCTATGGCTGGGAGTGACCGGCTGGCTCCTGAAAAGCTACAATAGGCAGGATGGTTCCCAGAGCCAAGGTGGCACCAGTGCCAAGTTGGGCTGGTTTGATAGTACCAAGTGACTCCTGCAATCTGCCATCCAGAAGCAGGGCAGCTGAGTTTTGTTTGCCAGAGAAAAGGGCTTGGTTTGTGTTTGGGGGCATATGGCTGGGTGTGGCCAGCTGGCTCCTTAAAATGCACGATATGCAACATGGCTCCCAGACCCATAGTGGCACCAGTGCCAAGTCGGGCTGGTTTGATAGTACCAAGTGGCTCCTGCAATCTTCCATGATCACGTGGAGAAATACTTTCTGGTTTCAGCCATATGCTCTTTCTTCTCTCCCTCAACTTCTCTATCACCTCTCATCTGGTTCACATGCGCTGTCTTCAAGGTCCACAGGCTACTTTTCACAGAATCTTCTGGCCTGATGAAGTAAGAATGATGAATAGAACAGAGCTGGGATCTATTTTCCAGTTTGGATAAAATGCATTCTGCACACAAATCCAAGGAGAACGTGCTGCCCCAATGCCCAGAAAATCTTTCACTCCTGCTAGTGTTCTACGTCAACCGCAACTTAGTCTGAAAGAAAAGCTTTTTCTCTGAGAGCATCTGAGAGGATTGCATGAAGCCCTGATATCTGACATATGCAATTTTGAATAGGAGAGGAAAAAGAAAATGGCAAGGAGTTTTTAATTTTAGTGGTTTCAATTTTAATTTCCGTGCACTTTTTCAAAACTTGTCAGCTCAAATGCCCATCAACATCTTTTAGTCATCTGTAAGTCAGTATTCATATAAAATGTGCTTCAAATCCAAAGAATTTCAAATTTGCACTCCAAGCTTCTATGCCTAGATTTATGATTTCCTACACATATTAGATGAAAGGAAGGCCTTTTTTACTGTGGGAGTGCTGGAACACTGGAACAGGTTGCCCAGAGAAGTTGTGGGTGTCCCATCCCTGAAAGTATTCAAGGTCACCTTGGACGGGGCTTGGAGCAGCAACAAAGGAGAAGCTTGATGGTAGAGAAACAAAGTTGGACTATAGAAGAAACTCGGATTGAAGTATAGGATCAAGTTTTCTCTCAGCTCTTGGGGTAAATTCAAAGTTGTACAAAATGACATTTATCTGTGCTATTCACTACTGTAACAGAAAGTTTCATGAAAACTGTACAGAAGATAGTAAATTTTAAAAGAGATAAGAATTACAGCATAAAATCCATGGGATAGGTTACAACATGAGACACTCTCTAAGAGAAAATCTCTGTGTTTCAGCACTTCATCGGGGTAAGATTTCATGAAGTGCCAAAGAAGGCGGCAAAATATCATTCGGGACATTATTTACTGGAATTCAGCCTGGCCATTAGTAGGAACTGCCTTTGAACATATCATGTAGATATACCACACACGCTTTCCCTTCACTGAAAAATTACTTTTTACAACAAATAAGCAATTGACGATCAAAATTGATTGAAAGCATCTTAAACATGTCAAGTATTTCATTGTAGATGATCTGTGATCCAAATGCTTCTTCCACCTTCGAGAGGGACAGAAGAATTCTTCCATATCATGATGGTTTAAAATTGTATCAACCAATGTTTTCTGCTGAAAAGATATCATCTATTTTTTTCTATTTTTGGAAGAAAATATTCCTAGACATACAACAGGTGAGAACTAAGTAATTTTAAAGAAACAAATGAAATGAAAATATTCTGTAAATAGAATGAAATGAAAAGCTGTGTTTTAAATAGGAGCTAAATATTAAACAGAATTTTTGTACCAGGCATTTGAATTACTGCACCAGCTCTTTTGCCCATCAAGAGAGGCATTTAGCATTTCAGTCTTTTCCAAGGTGTTCATGATCTGCTATGCTGATCTCTGTGTGTGCCTAGGTGTGTGTGGAGGGGGGGGCATATGAAGGGGAGTGTGTATGTTTGCTTTACAATTGTTGTGGCAGATTCATGCCTCAGCTCCACATTTTGTTTTAAAAAGGTCACACCGAGTGGATATGAAGTTTACTATCAACAAGAGATCGATTCCCAAATCATCCATTTGACTCTCCCTTATAAATCATGTGCTTTGTTGCATATTTTATCAAATATACTTTCAAGCCAGATGGAGGAAGGAG